>NC_060236.1:27294645-27953446 GCF_021155775.2 Neodiprion pinetum | reverse complement strand
ACTCGCGGATCAACAGCTGAAATGTAAAGACATAACGCTAGCTAGTGACCAACCAATGAAACATCATTGGGTCAAAGGTGGGTAACTTTGTTATTGGTTTGTATTCGTGATGGAAAAATACTCGCAAGGATTTTCCATTCAGACAGTAGTATTCTGCCGAAATTGGTACTTACTATAAGAATCGTCTTGACCTCAAGTTTATATGTGGAAAGAAATCTTGGAAATGTAGATCACTCAAAAAGAAACCGAAAACTAATTTTTTTGTCAACCTTCGGCCCTTTGTGTGGACCCACCTCAGGACATACATTTACTTAAACATTTACAATTTGAATCTTTGCTAGTCGTGGTCTAAAATTGAACAAGATTAGTCCTATGTTTCCTTTGTTCACCGCTGTTTGTGTAAGGAATGATTTGTTGAAATTTTCTTGTTCGTTTTTTTTCCCTATAGATGTTTAAATAAATACATGTCCTGAAGAAATCCCACACCAAGGGCCGAAAGATTGACTCACAATTGATGTTTCTTTTTGATCGACCTAGATTTCCAAGATTTCTTTCCACATTGGTATTTATTGCTTGTAGTTACGAGAGAACTCTTGTATAACAGGTAACTTGCCAGTAACTGCGATGTGCGATGTTTGTGATGAAGAATGTGAAACTGAACCAGGGCTATTGGATTGGTGGTGTTGTTGGTGTCAACGATGCGTTCATGATCTCTGTAAATCTAATTTACCAGAGGAAAGTTTGAACCATGAAGATTATTGAGTTCATTATACTGACAAGATATTTGATCTAGAATTCACTCTGTAGATATGTGACTTTGGGAAATTCAAGCTGATGATAGTGCCGCCGGGAAGTTTGGAAGTAGTCAACACCCGCAGCAAGATGCGCCGTCGACTTCAACTCCGTAAAATAATACCTCCACTGTGGCCAAACTGGAATCCCATAATTATTGTTGGTCAGTTGAATTGAACGTGTGCTGGATACTGTATTTTCCACTTACCTTAATTCAGGCAGAGCAGAAAAAGTACTTGAGTATCTACGAAACGTACAGTCCAGTCGAAGAGCTATAACGAAAGATATATCATATAAGAAAGGTTTGAAAGTGCAATTGAAATTCATCGAATTAAATTTAGTTGAAACAGTATCCCCTTAGAAAAGGAAAAATTTAAAAGCAAACAATAATTTCAGCTACAATGAAAAAATCGCAACGTTTAAAAAATTCTAATGAACTAAGACTCATTGTGATTGTAAATTAATTTTCTATAAATCAACAAATTCGTATTTTCTATTTGATTTCTCAGTTTATCAAAAGAACATGGTTACTGAAATCATTGCAAATGACGAATAGTAAACCAAATTCAACTCGTATAACATCAGCTGCACTTTCAACTTTTGTTATATCATATTTCTGACTTCAGAGCTCTCCGACTGGACCATACGTTTGATACATCCTTAATCTGAAATCTAAACCCAGCTAATCGTAACAGCTCATGATTTTTCCAGCCAATAGAAAATCGGGTAATAACGACGGGGCTGCAATATTGTCACTATTTCGAAGGCTCCTAAACCCAGCGCAAGTTGTTGACCTCGCTGATCGAGATCCTGTCGCAGTGCTTGAATGGTGCCGTTTGCTCGGAGATGTTTCGTGCAACATTCTTGTCGCTGGTGGTGATGGGACTGTGGCCTGGCTTCTCAACACGATTCATAAACTCCAACTAAAGGTTGGAACATGATACTAAATAAAAATAGTATACACTTACTTATTATCCAGGGATAATTTTTGTCATTCAAATTAATCCAAATTTTCATTATTTTGGTTCTCATAGCCGATTCCATCTGTGGCAATACTACCTCTGGGAACAGGTAATGACTTGTCTCGTGTTCTGGGATGGGGAAAAGAGCATAATTCGGATCTAGATCCAGCAGCCACCTTGCAGCAGATACAAGCCGCCCAGAAGGTGGATCTTGACAGGTGAGCTTTTTGTTGTTCAGAGAACAAAAAGTAGAGGTACAAGAGCAACTGTTGAATCATTCATCTATATTTTATTCTCAAATATTTTCAGATGGCAGGTATCAGTAAAACCATTCAGAGGTCTTGGATTCAGGGGTTCGAGCAAAGATCATTTCATGTACAACTATATAAGTATTGGTGTAGATGCACAGGTCACATTGAGTTTTCATCGCGCCAGAGAAAGTTGTTTCTATTTATTCAGTCACAGAATATTTAACAAGGTGAGACATTTTCATTATCTCTTGTCTTTATGTAGCAGTTTTTCTAGGTGTTGGTAATTTCAAGTCCAGAACGCCTTGCGAATTTTGAGCTATTATGCATCGTGTTGTCGTGTAGCTTCTCTATCTGGGCTTTGGGACACAGCAAGTTGTCGAGAGAGAATGCAGAGATTTGGACAAAAAAATTGAACTTTACTTGGATGGAAACAAAGTAGAACTACCATCAATTGAAAGTATTGTCGTTCTTAACATACCTTCTTGGGGTGCCGGTGTTGATCTCTGGAATATGATTCCTCAAGGTACTACTAATCGCAATTACCATTCATTACGGATCGTTTAAAATCACAGTCTGTCAATCGGTCTCATTAGCTTACATTTTCATTTCAAATCATATGAGTATTCATCCTAGTTTCAATTCTGTCCACTTTTTTCTATTCTACAAAGATGAGCTGCTGATTAGGCTTTATGAGTAAAAAAAATTCAAAAGTTTTCCAGCTTTCAATTGGCAGTGTTAATCCATAAATGTATTTTCTCACACTAATTTTCTAACGATTAAATACCTAAAGGAGTTGATGGTGTTCAAGAGCAAAGCATAAATGACGGAAAGTTAGAAGTTGTTGCGATATATTCTTCATTTCATATGGCCCAACTCCAAGTGGGTCTGTCTCAGCCTCATCATCTGGGGCAGGCATCAAATATTAAGGTCAGAATGCCGTGATAGGTACTGAAATTCAGAATGGCATATCAGTTAAAATTTTGGTAAAGATGCTAATGTTATGTTACTTATATTTCAGATAAAATTGCTTGGTTCATGCGCAGTACAAATAGATGGAGAACCTTGGTATCAGCATCCTTGTGAATTTAACATTTCGTACTGCAATCGGGCATCGATGTTGAAAAGTAACTACAACTAATTCACATTGCCTGCATTAATGCTTGTGCAATTGACTTATTTTTAATTGTGTATTAACAAACGGTTTCAACGGACAAAAGCAGATTTTGTAGTACTATTCTTAGTTTTAATCAAGAAGAAAACTCTAGTCACATTATAGAACACATCACGTACATACAATAGTTATTTTTTTAAAGCGTTGCTATCTTTTGTCTGCAATTAAAAAACTACTCTATTCATTCTCGCCCTTTGGGCATTAATCGAAATATGCCTGAAAATATTCATGCGTATATTTAGGATTACGATTATACTTAAACTGGAGTGTCCCGGTGACCTTTATGAGTCAGTCAATACCACAATGTCAAACAATTTGTCTCTCTCAACTCGGATTACTTTCGATTTCGTGATTTGGTAGATTCTCATTAAAACAACTTAAAAACTATGTGGTGCTGACAGTTTAATTTGTTGATTTTAAGTATGAACCAGACAAGTACTGTGAATAATTGATGTACCTATTTTTAGATGTGTATTTTAATACTTAAGGATTTGTATGGGCTTGGAATTGATTCTGTTTACCGATATTTGCATTTCCGTCTTCTTATCTCAAACGTTCCTAAGATAGCCAAAATCTCATAAAGACTAGAATCTCTGTAAAAGTAATTTGGATATATTTTATTATCTTTACTTTTTCTTTCAAAGCAATCTCATTTAAGTCATTAGTTATCACCTTATATAACTTTCGTCATTCCGTTCCGGAGTGTACCATTGTCTAATTATCAAATGTGGTCTCAAAAAATTAAATGGGCGTTTATTATTCCGTAAAAAGACCTGATCTGATTGTTAATAATAAGTAATGCAGCCAGGTTGTATTTGATATTTCTCAATACACATGAAAGGTCATTTTTTGAGCAGGACTGAAAAATGGTTACTTAAATTTTTTCACATGTTCAGTGTATCAAATTTTCACGATTTTTTATATGTGATTTAAAGATTCAGTATCACTTGACTACAATCTTGATGATACAAAAATTGCAATGAATCTTGAATTTTTACGTAAAACATGTTGAAAAGCTATAAGTTTTAAATATACATACATATAATATATGGAATATAATATAATTTCATGTCACTTAAGCGGGAAAACATTGATTGCAACCTATTCTCGAACGGATAATGTAGCATGATCTATATATGTATACGTAGGTACAAAAAACTATTCTTTTGTCAATAAAACGTAAAAAATTCGCTGAATAAATATGATTTTATCATATATAATGTAGTCAATACCCAAGTTTATTACAATATCGTCAAAGACGGCATTTTCAATTACATTTTGTGAGTAGCCGATAGTTCACTTCTCATGATTAATTATTACACTAGACCTGCAGTGTTGGAATAATAATAATTATTTATTTAATTTCTTCAAATATACATTCGTCCGTATAATGTATTGATAAACTCAATGATCGATTATAACTATGCATTTAGATATGTACATGTATGTATGTACAATAGTCCGGTGGGTATTGATATGCAAATTTACGAATAATACGAAACAAGTAAAATGCAGTGTTTAACAATAACTTACTGGTTTCTTTTTTTCTTGTCTATAGACATGTTGTTACTCTGCAACACCTTGCTGGTTAAATAATAGTATGATAATCAGTGTGCAAAGTGTATAAATAACTGGAAAAAATAAAAAAAAAAACGAGGGATGGAACAAAAGAGAAATTAACAGAAACAGATCTGTAACGATGAATTTTTCACCATAGCGAGGTCCAAAGCTGCTTAATGTAAATGATTCCATTAGAGAAAGTGAAAATGAATTAATGATCAAAGAATCAAGGCTAGCTTTATAATATAATGCATATGTAAATGTTAAAAGCAATCAAGGATGTAATAGCTATGCATCTGTAAATATTATTATGTTAAATACTTGATAAAACAGAGCAAGAAAAAAAGTAGAGTTGTAAAAACGTGACAGAAAAATTACTAAAACAATAACGATAATTTATGAATGTATGCATACGCAAAAAAGCAAGCCTTGATTGAAATTATTATTTTTTTACTGGTCCTGTAACTGAGCATAAATTGTTCGGTAGTTTGTCTATTAAATTTTTGAATAATAAAAGATATTAATATCGAATGGCCAAGATATTATGAAAAATTTCTCGATTGTGAGACTCACAATACATCGGTATCAGCGTTCCAAACCACCGTATTATCACTTCTTGATAAATAGTATCAAAAATATAATCCTCATAATGAAATGTATACATAATGATGTATCCTGCACATCAGTTTGTATTACACATTTGATAGTAATTTAATTTTAGACGGCATTGAAATTTTTCATTTTTTTCCTTCTTTCTATTATTCTTTCAATTGATATTCATTTACGATACCGTTTTACGGATTATCGATGGATTATTATACGTTGAATCTCTACAAGAATTTAGTCCATAACATGAATGTAACTAGGTGACATGAAAACACAACAAATATATAGCACCTGAAATATTGATGAACAACGGTTGATAATAATTGGATTACGGAATAGGATGAAGCCCAAACAAACGAGAAATCGCTTTGCTCAGTCTTTCGACGTTACTCTGTACCACCCATTTTAGATTTTTTTTATTTAACAGGGAAAACTTTTGAAATTTGTTTTCAAAATAATTTTTGTTATTGGAAACAAATTAACGAAATAGAATAAAATGGGAGGAGTGAGAAAAACATTGTCAAATTAAATCAAATTTTTTAGGTACAATTGCATGGAACATGCCACATTGCTGAATGAAAAAGAATCTATCTATATACATATGTGTGTATATGTATAGGTATGTAGTACGGATATGTTTGAATAAATATCAACAAAAGTATTTAGATGTATATATTATATATGCCAGCATATACGCAAAAATAATGTTTTGTGGAATGCACATCTGGAAAATATTGAATAATGAATTGATTAATGATATAAACCAAAGTCCATCCCGTAGACTTATTCTAAACTAATAACGATAACAACATTTAAAAATAATTCTACTTATACTCCAGACCCTGTATACAGGTAATCGTTTTTGGCAATCGCATCATACGGTGTGGTAATTCGCTAGTGCTGATTATTCTTCCGTCAACTGTAGTCACGGAACATCCAAGTTTTACAATTTCTCTACAAACGATTATTTGTCAAATTCTCCCTCTCTGATATATCGATAACTCGGTTTCTGATTCCCTCCTGAATCAAAAAAAGCAGGCTGGGAACACTTGCCGATTTCAATTCCTCTGAACTTGATAATCATATTTGATTAAACCTAGATTAATATTGTATTCCTATTGCCGTTTCTCATTGAAATTTAGGTGTAAAACCAAAATTTGTTCTAAGTTGTTCCAAGAAGACGAACGTCAGGATTGTGTGAGGCGCCAGTCGAACAAATGCAGGTATATACCCCTGAAAATAAACATTTTCACGTTGCATCAAATCAAAGTTTAATTTAATTTTGATTCTGGTGGTGGGGTAGCTAACTGAATTTCCAGAACTCACTTTGAAGAATCCCAGAGGTCCAAGTTTAGCGGTGTAAAGTATGAGATCGATCATATTCTGAAATATTAATCAAGTTTTACAAAATTCTTCTTGCGATCAAGTGTTAATGTATTGCTTACCTTGAATTCTCCGGGCTTGGCATTCATGGCTCTGGTCTTGAGGACATCCAGAGGCTGGGTCAAAGTTGTCGCTATCGCACCCTAAAACAAAATGGTATTCATCCTAAAAGTTTCAACTCATTTACCCTACATTTTGATGGTAATGTATTCTCACTACAAAATTTGAATGACAATTATTAATTTCAACAAAATTTCATTAAACACTTACCGCTGATAAACTGGACAAAAAATGTGTGGTCGGACTATCAGTGAACATGCCAGATTGTAATAATAGCATTTTAATCTGATCGTAAAAGCTTAACTGTCCGATAGTCATGAGGGCCGCCCTGCTGGTCGCAGTCGAGCAACCGTTAAAAAGTCGAAGAAAGCCTTCCTCTTTCCATACTCGGAACAGGCCGTCCAATGCATGTTTGTAACTGTAAAAAGGGATTTTATCGTTGCAGTTAAATGGGCTTTGATGAGAATAGTCGCCAGTTTCGTAAATTATGAATTTGAATTTCTTTTGACATCGCAATTCAATTAGATCTAAAACTGTGTCTTACTTTCTTCTCAGCTCCGGCGATACTTTGATATCATTTTGCATTCGTACATTAATAAGATCTGCAGGAGTACCGATAACTCCGCCGACAGCTCCTGAAATGCCAGCCAAAAATAATCGTTGGTGAAACGGCAAACTGTAACCTGGAGTTTCCAGGGCTTGTTTTCCAACCTGTGAATTGAATAAACAGCTGGTAAGTAAGGCTGACACGTTATAACATAAATTGATGACCAATCTTCAGAAGAATGATTCAGAAAAAATAAATTTATAGCGTCTTTGTCGTGAAGCAAGTTCGTTTCGATCGTGTCTTACTGAAAACCGGCAAGAATTTCGAATTACCTCGTAAAAGCCGAATCTGGTTGTCGAATAAGTAAGCTGTCGTAGAAGGGAGGCTGTGAGGCCATTGTAAAGTGCGAAAACACCTTGATGTTTGATTATCTTCAAAGTTATTTTCGATACAGATGATTTACCCTCCTGCTGTGTTTGCAGATGGACCTGTGAAGTTTATTTCAATCTTAAGAACAAGACTTTGAAGTTTCTCCTTTACCACGAATTCTGTCATTTTCATCTATTGATAAGAAGATGTTTCATTCAATGTGCTGTAGCAACAATTTTCAACTGTCTAATCCTGAATCTAGGCGTTCTAGACCAAGCCTGTGACCAACTGAGAATAAATTTACTTTATACATATCAGTCAACTGAAACATGATTTCCTATAAGCTAATTAGACTAATTGTAGGTTTAATAATTACGGTCTATCAACATCTAATATCTCGTTAACAAAGTCCTAAAAGAATTATCTGTGAAATCGTATACAATCGTGCCAGTTCAAGTTAAAGAGGGGGGAGGGATTATGTTAATTATATTACACATTTGTTAATTGACACCTTGCTGTACAAAATTTGAGACAATTGGTCAGTGTTTCCATGCGTGTTAACATAAATGGTGAAGGTAAAACAATGTGCGCGACATTGTTAAATTAATTAAATTACGTGAGCTGAGGATGGATGTACATTCATAGAATTAGAAATACGACCAGAACTCCAGAGCCAGAGCATGGTGGTAGATTCTGTGACAACAATTCTATAATGCCGACTGAAAAATTCGTTTTCAGATAAAATTTTAAGTCAGATTAATGTTGGATTGTTTTCTTGTTCCCCTAGAGTGACTCAATTCAATACAATATTTTCAAAAACATTTGTACAAAGCAAAACTTCAGATAAACTGTTGACACGAGCCGATTCCCAAAATAGACATTGTAATTTGAAAGTTGGATGAATTCAAACATCCAAATAAACACCATCCCGAATTCTTTATATACTTTGAATAGTCAGATAGATTTTACAGATGGATCTTTATAATGACTACGCTTATTTTTGGAAAGATCAGAAGTTGATTGCACAACCCGACGTAGTTACATAACTGTTATATTTGGAAAAGTATATTTTAGTATCTACCGACTATACCGATTTTCTTTAAATATAAATAGCAACTACGTTCTTGTAAAGGATATTGCATGGAAAAAGAAATTGCAATAGCACTTGACGTAACAAGTTGATAATGCAAGCTCATCGTTGATTAATTATGATTAACGATGGAAAGCGCATATTATTCAAAGTCAAAGGTACAAATATTTTGTACATACTTCTCTCGCGTAGTTTTGTATCGGAGAAAAAAAAAAAAAAAAAAAAACACGCGCTCGTAAAGAAAAATAATTTCTCTGGATTATCCAAGACAAAAAATGAGAAAATTCTTTTTTTAATATCAACTATACCTTCAACAAATCCAACGGATGGGTGACACATGCAGCACCTGCGGAAGCCAATCCACCAAAATACCAGCGGGATAGTTTTTCATTTTTTTTTACCATTTCTAAAAAAAATTACTGTCGCTTACGATCGTCTATTGGCAAGAACACTAGGTATGAGAAACTGAAAGTAAAATTATTGAGAATGATATTCATTTGCTTGTAGTTACAAATTTTGTACAATTATAAAAATTAAAAATTGAACTACTATATGCGTATCGTTATTCGAAAGCTGTCTTCCGATTGATTCAATTTTTTACCATCTTTTTTACCCTGTAAATCAAGGCGTACGAATGAGACGAGGAAGAAAAGAATATTAATAGCAGTGTTAATTGTAGCTGCTTTTTGTTCGGTACACAAAAGAAGTGATCTGTGACAAACTGCAATTCCAGTTAATACAAAATAATCACGAGACAGATGCAAGAAGTGTTTTCCCAGCTTTATGTAAAACGCATCATAAATATTCTCCACGCTTCGGTGTAAATAAAAAAATTAGCAAGTACGTCAGACTGCTTACGGCATAAGCAATAAATGCGACGGATTTTTCAATTCTAACTTAGTCGTATTTTCAGAGATAACGACAAATTTTGACATAGCTACAAAGTCCAAATTGAATTTCAATCTTAATATTGAGAAAATAATTTCCTATCAGAAGGTACTCGTTACTACTTGATCTCTGGCTTTTCATCTGACTTCTAAATACACTTGACATTCAAATATGATGTAAGATAAATTACATCATACAAATAATCTTCGGACTTATTATTTGTAATCAGAGATAATAATATAAAAAGTATCTGTGATAGTGGAAAATTTTTATGTGCCAGTGTAGAAATAAAAAATAAATAGCACCTTATCGCACAATTCTGAATGAATGTGATTTGATCAGAGATCAACAATCACATTGAGGGAAAGTCAGTGAGAGTTTAGTTGAAGGCTTCATTCATCGGAAATTAGAACAATACTATTCATAGACATTGCTATTAAAGGAATTGATTAATATATTCTTCTTATTTTTCAGTAAAAAGAAGCATCATCTTTTCTTTCTTTCGTTTGGATTGAATAGATGTCCTTAATAGGCCCGACTGTGATATTTTGAGAAACATTGTGAGGCTTGAACTGACATTTAGTCCACAACTGAAGGGCTAATTTGAGGATACACAAGTTTGTATAAATGACATGCAGAATTCATTCTTTCATGTAACGTAAATTCGATGTTAATCTACAGGTCAGAGATCAGTTCACACTTTAAGCAAAGATAAGTTGTACAGCTAAGTTCTGCCTAATAGTAACGCCTACCATCTTAATTTCTATTCCTATCTTCATGAATTTTTACTTTCTTATTTTGGTGTTTAACAGTCTTTGGAAGTACAATTTATTATATTAAAATATAGAACTCAAGATATATTTCCAAATATGTAAAAGAAAAGTATTGAATATAAGGATAATCAATAACTAAAATAGGAATTCATGAATTAAATTGGATTAACATTAAATTTAATATATAGTTAACTTTGAAAATGGCTCAATAAACATATTTAATTGAATATAGCGAAGACGTAATTCAAAATCTTATCGGATATCCTGACGCAAAACTGATTATATACTTGAAGACTGTTAAACTGGGTTTTAAACGAAATTTCTTAAGACAAATTAGTCATCTTTTCAAACAGGAAGTTATCTAATTTCAGTTAATACATTACTAAATAATTATATTATAGCTAGACTTATAACGATATTCGAATACGCTATATCTATCCCGATTATGAACGTTATTCATGCCCAAAGGATTTTCAAAGCATAAGAAGAAATAACAATACATATAAGACGTAAAGGGATTATAAATGAAGCAACATCTGAGTCAATGGTAAAATATCAACGTAATACAGGTGGATAAACAAAGCGTAGTTACAATCATTTGTCATACATACTTTTATGATTATCAAATAAAAGAAGTTCTTCGACTGACTGTGAAATTCAATTATTTCTAAACAATTATGTTTAATCTGATTTAGGATAATTCAGAAACATTTTTTAATTCAAGCCTGTAGATTTATTTAATTAATATGTAAAGCTGTAATAATTCATCTTATAATAAAAATAAATTTTGTCTTATTCGCGAACACGAATTCTCATTGAATGTGTCGAGTCTCTGATCTACTTCCAGTTTGCTAGGTGCACGTGATAATAATTTTCTCATACTTTATGCACCGAGCGATTTATGACCTTGTCTCTCATGCTTTCATGGGCCGTGCGCCTTACACAAACACGATAACTTGTGTATGTGTTGTGTTACCACACGGTTACCACGCGAGTTTCATATAATTTTTTTTTTTTATTTATTCTGATTTGTTTTTTTTTTACACTGAAATCAGATACGCACGGTCCTATCATATGCAAACATCAGATTTTGCAGACGTGAAATTAACCGACCGAGCGAGTGATTATCGTAATTGATAATTATTCCCGTAACCTTGATTATACATATTTCAAAAATTCATTCAATTCATGTATGAATATTACACGCCAATTATTATTGAGAAATAAGGAGTTGTCGTTAATTGACACTCTACGTATAATCGGACAATGTATTAATTACATAAAATGAAAAACGTATATAGAAAGAGAGAGACTTACATTTAGGTATAACAACTTCCCTGTAGCGGGTAACGAACTCAGATAATTGATAAACCTATGAAACAAATGACACGTGAATTGTTGGTGTTGAGTAATGACTAGATAAACGTGTGAAACAAATGACATACACACACAGATACGCACCCATGCACATTCAAGTAATTGGGTTGCGTCAAAATATTTTGTTTATCAAAGTTACGGATCAGCCCGGTCTGAATTTCTCCCTCAGCGGACACTGACGTACTCGCCTGGCCAGGTCACGGAGATCACTGGCCATAGCTTCGCTTAAATATGGAGCTTTAACGAGAAAATCCGAAGAATGACGAAATCCCCGCCACATCTCGAATTTAAATCGATGGTTCTCTCGAACCATATTGCTACGATTACTAGCCAGCGCTGCCAACCGCAGGACGAAGTTATATCCACAAATCTACAAGCCTTTTGAATTTAAGAGGGTGTCCTGGTCGAGTTCGATCCTGACTTAGATATCTCCAAATATCGAAGTCCCCGTATCTCAAACTCAAATAAGAGCTTAACAGTTCCATTGTATACACATTTTTGAACAAAAAATCTATACTTCATTTTCTTGACACGCAGAAATAAAGAAACAGCATGAATTCTACAAATTTACTATCGCGATTTCGTAGGATCCGTACCATTTCCTTATTTTTGCGTCAAATGAAACTGTATTCGAGTATTTTTGTTCAAAATTGTGTATAGAATGGGGCTATTAAGCCCGTTTGCGCATTTGAAATACGTGAACTTCGATATTTGGAGATATATACGTCAACGTTGAAATCGACCAGGTCTCTATTTTTTAAAACAACATATTTTTATCAAACATTTTAATGATTTGTCTCACCGCCTCCGTTTCATTCCACACCGTAAGAAATCTTAAATCACAAATGAAAGAAATATATTACCTATAAGGAATCGTACGAAATTCACAAACTCATAACTGACTGTCTACAAATTATAATACATATCTAATTGAAAATAAGCCCACCAAAATTTTTTTTTCAATGGAAAAGTGTTAATTCAATATTTTGAAGAAAAGTGATTTAATATAAAATAAAAAATCTTTTCTACCGGTATGAATTTAATATATTTTCATCTCAAGTCTAAATTTTACTGATTGACGTTTAACCGGTATTTAACTACTCTTCGTAGATTTTTATGAAGTTTTTGACAGCCGGTACGATATAGCTAGTTGCCTTGCATGCGTTGCACATTTGTTATATATCACACGCAATACTCGGACAACAATGATCAACAATGTAATACATCAATTTCAGAACAATGCTGGAGGGAGAAAACCGCAACACGACTTTGAAAAAGTTTTTAATCTGCAGAATTCGGATGAATAGTATGCGAACATAGTGCTAATGGGGAAACAATAGATTAATACGAATGATTTCATTATTAATCCTATTTCAAAATTGGCAACGCTGATAATAAGAGGAATATCGAAGGTTGAAAACAGCTGATGGCGGGCACATTTACAGCCGTGTTCACGGCTCACGTTCGCTTTCACGTTGCGCGTGAAACGTGGAGCGTGCAGGTGGAGTGTGGCTGATGAGTACACAACCACGAGGAGTCAAAAAACTGCACACACACACGTATAATCACACATGTAATCACACGTATAGAAGCACACATACATATCAATAAGTTGGACAGCTAAGAAATACCTCTTCATCAGCGGAGAGTTTTACTTTTTTTTTAATTTTTTTTTGCCCCGCATATAACTTATTCAATGAAAATTTAATTTTCGCTGAAGGAAATATCCGAACGTTCGAAAAAATTGAAAGGTGACAAAATTTGGAAATATAGTTATTTTTTACTTTAATGTCTTTACTCATAACTTACTGTCAAATTCGTTTGAACTGTGCACGCGTTCGAATTTTTGTTAAGTTAGGTTAGGGACGTACTGTCAAAATCGAGTAGAAATTAAATGCGTTTAACAATCAAATATTACTTTCGAACAGATTCGATTGGCAGAAGAAAAACACTGGAAGCTGTTCTTCGCGTATCTATCACAAAACTAAGCAGACAGGTGCGTAATACTTTGGATTCTTTTCCGGCTGCACGCGGTCACGCGAATTCAAGTAATTATAAATCCACAAATATTACGAAGTTACAAATCTGAATTATAATTGTTCTTTTCTGTGAAAACAGTTTCATAAGTTTTGTATACAATAGAATTCAAATATATTTGCAAAACTATAAATTCACAAATAATAACCAAATCAAATTGCATCACGTTGTCTTGTAATTAATTAAAAGATAGAGGTAACTTGTCAATAAATTTCCGAAGATGCGTATGCTTGTTGTTAAAATTTGGAAATTATATTTTTCAAACTATGACCTTTTCCCCGTTAAATTTGTCAGTTAATTTCAGTATCTTCTACTTTTCTAGAAACAAAATCGTCAAAATGACTGACTCCGTATGCAGCGCACTGGGAATTGACAGAGTAGACATGTGTGGTAAAACAATACTGATAGAAGAGCAGCATGGAAGCGATGCAAATTTTATAGTAAACGCTGTTGTTTCTGGCTCCCTGCAAAAGAGCCAAGGAATCTGCTTGGTCCTTTTCCACAACACGTTCGGCCACTACCACAATGTAGGAATGAAGCTTGGCTACAACATGAAGGTTCTGAAAGAAAGAGGGCAGGTGACGGTTGTTGAGCCTATGAAAATAGCGGCGAGTAACGTAGAGGACCTGGGACACGACTCTGTGGACGCAGCTAATGTTGATCTGACAAAAACTGATCGAAAAATCACAAACACCGAGGACATCGGTATCCCAGATATAATGAAGCTGGACACGATGCTTGTGCGCCAGCTTTTTTCACCTGTTAGAAACAAGGTCCACGAAATGCTCAAGTCGATGGGATCTGTCAATGTTATAGTCGACGATCTGAGCCATTTGTTTGACATGAGCCTCAGCCTAAGAGATGTCTGGTTCTACGTTAGGTATCTCAGATCCTTAATGGAATTTGAGCCAATGATTTCCGTTTGCATTATGACCCACACATATAAAGCTGATCCCGATACTTGCCAGCCTGACATGATAGCTATAGGCCTAAAGCACATGTCCGATTTAATAGTGAGCGTCGAACCATTGAGTACCGGGCATGCGAATGACGTTTCAGGGAAGATAAATATTCGATGGAAAGTTGACGAAGTCAGGAGGAAGTATCGCTGGGCTGAGAAAACGACTTATTTGTACAAGCTGCTAGATCGTCAAGTGAAAATGTTCGCACCTGGTTCGTCGTCGCTATCGTAGTATTTATTAAAAGAACCGTGTCAAAGATTTTCTTGACTTTGTTCGCGTTCTTTGTCGCGGTTTTTTGCTTTTACATACGTTTTTTCCATGTTATTTTTTTTTCGCCTCCATCTCTTCTTTGGCCTACCGTCGCCGATGATTGAAATTTTCGCCTATTCATATACCGCAGAACAATGTTTAAACATCATTTTATTTTATGGATAAAAAGCTCTGTTGAGATTCGTTTTATTCTAATCGCGACGGTTGTGCAATTTGTAAAGAAGAGTAACGAGTATTTTTAAACATTAATGCGACAACAGGCATTGTGAGAATCATTTTCATTTGCAAATTTAACAGTTACTTTTGAGCGAGAAAACAACAGAAGAAAAAGATGTATTATACAAGTGTCAATGATTTGTTTTTTTTTTGTTTTTTTTTTTATTATAATTCCGTTCAACATTTTTACCCGACTTATTACGTTATATGTATTTATTGAAATATAGGAAAAAGTATAAAAGAAAAAGAAAAACTCGTTAAACTGCCATATGCACTTTCGTTTTATTTATTTTTATATAATATTGAAATTTCCTTCCACACGTTTTTGACCTGCAAAAATATGTGCAAACAATTGGTCAGAAGAAGTTCAAGTTTCAACACATCGAATTTGTCGACGTTTAAGAACGTAAGAACAATAATCATCACAGCATCTCGTTCTATCCGATTCATAAAAGATCAACTGGTATGGTTGCTAGTCGGTATTTTCCGGTATAGGTAAACCAATGGAAACAAAAAAATACACGAGAAAGTAGTAATTGTCATGACAAATTCAAAACAGTAATCCCAGTACTGATATACTGCAATATGAACTGTAATTGAGCGCAATGTCGATATGTATACATTTGAAGTTCGTACGTTGCATGTATGTAGGTATTGAATTATTTTGTTTCAAACTATGATACAAAAGAGAAGACTACTGATTTTTTTCAATCTCTTCACTAAGAAGAGTGCAGCGTTGACTCTGGATTATACCGAACTAGAATTTTGTCTTGGCAAATTTAAATTTCCTATTATATCGTATTCAGTGTTGAGTTATACTACAATCTCACGATAGTGATAGCATTATATTCAGGTATGCATTTGGTTTGCCACTCGATATACTTTACCTTGCATTACAAATAAGGACTAAATTACTTGTTGTTCAAATATATTTATGGTACATAGTCAAAAGATAATCTACCAGCTTTGACGCATGAAGGTAAATGATATGTTGCCTAATTAGGTATAATAAAGTCAGTGAAGTCTACGTATGTATACGTATGTTAGATACATACGCTTTGTGCGACTGACTTAAGCTGCACTTTTCGAAACCAGCTCGTACACTTATTTGTAAATATTCTCTGAAACGATCTCTGCTAGTATTCTGCATTCTCATTAATTACCAACATGTGCGATATCCTCATACTCTGAATTCTCTAACCCATTATCTGTTCAGTAGTTTAAAATTCGTTCCTCTTAATTCTACTGTGACTTCTGCATCATCTTCGTCCTCATAATCGGCTGTGACAGTTTTCACGTATCGCCCGGGATACTGCAGGTCGTATTTTGATCGTCAGGTGCTATTTTTTTGGAAGCTCGTACCGTAATTAGCCATGCTATTTTCACTAGTTGTTCGTCTTAGATTTTTGTCGCTGTAAATAAGATAGAATCCAACAATCGGTTTTAATTTCAAAAGCTAGTAAAGTATCGTAGAATCTTCTTCGCACCTTTGCCAATTCTGGCACTGAAGCAACGTGCAACCTGCTATGAATTTACTTAAGAGTTTGTGTGACGGAGAATTCAAATCTGAAAGGTTCTACCATACAGTGACGATATTATTTACGTACTAATTTCTGCTGCCAATAGTTGCCGAAATTGGTGGGAACAGGCCTGCTGCTGATATTAACGGATGTACAGGGGCCCCCATTATTTGGTTGACGTCTGTCGATGGCTCTCCGATTTGGGGCAAAGGCGAAGGTTCCCAATCTGAGTCTGTTGAACTATCACATTTAATCAATACCTTATCGATCTGCTAGAGCCTTACATTCCCCACCACTTTGATCACATTGCAAAATTACAGAATTACGGTTTGCAACCAAGCGTACGTCGCAAATTTACAATGACATGTGTATCCACATTACCTACCTACTATTCCCTCGAAAATCGGTGCTCGTAGTTTCATAGCCATACCTGAAAAAATGTCACATAATTTTCGACTCAATAGAAATCTTGTGTAAGCACCATTGTTGTAAGAACAATTTTTTGGTCTTGTTTCTCAGTTTACCTTTCTTCGAACAATTTGAATAGACTAAAAGTAAACCTGGTAGATATTGGAGGTAATTTTCTTCCAAGACTGGAATTTGTGCCAGGCGAATCGCTCAGATTAGACTCAGCATATGCAGCGGCATGGATTTCTTGCTGATACATTGAATACAGTTCTTGCAAATCGGCAGGTAGAGTTAATTGGCCATCTGAAATAATGAAACTAACTAATTAAAGCTGAATACATGAAGGGAGTTCGAATAATACCTTCCATCAGTTGCCTCTGTCTGGTGATAATTTCCTCCGATATTTGGCGCTGTCTATCATATCGTAAGATTAATAATTCGCGTCTTCTAAGCTCGTGTTGTTTGACCAATCTCTCACTCTGCAGCATCATTTTATCTGCTTCAAGTTCATGAACTCGCAGCATAAGAGCCAACAATTCTCGTTCGTCATCTGAACTAATTCGGGATGGAAGCTCCTTAAAATAAATCATACGTCTAATATAAAAGACAATAATTGACCACTAATCGTTCACTTACATCTTCAAGAAGTAGGCTACGCTGACGGCAGTTCTCCAGCTCTTGATCTGCAGCTGCCCTCAATTCAGAGTAGCGCTCTTGTTCCTTGTTAATTTCAGCAAGCTCGGCCCACGCGTGCTGCATCGCTGCATCATTTTCAATTTCTTCGAGGAAGTCTGTTGTCAAATTTACAATAGACGTTATAAATCTACAAGATAATTTTTTCGCAAAACGGAACTGACCTCTGTCATCGTCGTAGTTCTCTGTTCCTAGGCGACGCGACGTTGACCCTCTTGTGGTTTTGTACAATTTATTATTTCGTGACTCCCACTGTGATATAATAGAATGCTGTTGTTCCGCTGCCATTTTCAATCCAAGGAGATGGCTATCCAATTCCATAAGTTTTCGTCTGATGAAGAGTGAGAAAAAGAAGCATTAGGAAAGTGATGAAATATATTGCTCAGCGATTCACATACCTTAATCTCATTTGCTCCCTGAACGTAGATACGATTTTTTCCCTAAGATTTTTCAGATTACCATCATGCTCTTCGACACCTGAATTACTTCTGGGACGGTCATCCTGCATCTTATTACGCAGCCTGGATATCTCGCTTTTGAGATCGCTGATGATATTGCGATACTGTGAAACATGGTAACTAACGTCGAGAACGTTTCTCTCCACTTTGTTCGATAACCGATTTGCTCTGTCTGCGTAGGCCAGGGTATTTTTACTCTCATCACGGTGGCTACTTGATGGTGAAACATGGGCAATCATCACTGTACGACAGTTACCACTTAGCGCCTCTTTCAACAGCCTCGTCAATTTCGAATCCCGATAGTTCACATATCGTGCACCACCAGACAGTGCATTTATGCAATTACCAAGCGCTAACAGAGACCGGTTTATATGCGCTCCCTCTTGAAGACGTTTCCCTTGATTCTGAAGAAGGTAGATTCAACAGGCTTATTCCTTTGTTGCATAAATTAATACTTTACAGTCAACTTATGAAACAGTTGAATTATGGATGTGTTCCAAGTTTTCATCGTAGCACAATTTTAGTGTTAATGTTAGTGAATGAATAATAAACTTCGGGGACTTGGGTCATCCAAAAATTATTATTGTTTACTCAGTCAATTAAAATAATTCATTGGAAAATTCTGTAATAGATTCGTTACCCTAGCTCACCTTTGTTTGCTTCGCCCTTTCTGACCCCGCCAAGTCGATCATGAAAAGGCGCGCCTGTTTAATGCGAGTTCTAGCACGATCACCCTCCTGGATTGGATGGGTTTGTTTCACTGTTACGCTGAGAAGTGCATGACTACGAGAGGATGTTTTGTTAGCTGCAGTTGGTTCCACGGTTCGTGCTCTATTTCCTTTGTGCAAAAGCTGCATTACCTGAATGATAGAGAAAGAAAAAGGGAAATGAATGTTCATTTATTTGATCAGTTCAGTCGAAATAATCAGTGTACTATATTACACTCTCGACCCGTTAGAGTTCAAAGGATTAAATATTTTAATAAAGTGTTATATACCTCCTCAGTTGAGTTTGTTGAGATTTCCGAAAGCCCAGACACCTGAATATTACGGCCGCGCGAATCTTCTCGCAATTCCAAGTATCCCGTTCCAGGATTCAATAGATCTCTGATATTCTCGTTGTATATTTCCATGTAGGACATAGTTACCTGTACGAATAAAACCGAAAGATCATGATAAGAAATGTCCGTATAATTGTAAGTCTTAAAAGTACATAAGTTTGAATTTCCCGGTCGAAAGAGTTCACTTTTCTTTATACTTTTCGACTTGACGCGAGACTGATTGTAAATCTTTTCAAATTTCTGACGGTAGAAAAACATACCTTTACTCGATAATGGGTTCGAGATTTTTGCTTTGTGAAGAAAGAGCAAAACGAACAAAATTGATTTCATATTTCGTTCTCACACTCACAATCAATCCATAATGAAATTATTTACAATTTTTTTAAATCTTAATTAGTCTACTGAAATTCAGACCTTTTGATTAAAGGATTAATTCGAATGCGAATCCTTCTACCGTTGGAATTAAAATAACCAATATTCGCCAATTACAGTTACATCGAATCTATATGTAAAATTTTCACTACCTGCTGCTGTTAGTTGTGAACAAGGTTCAAACTTGACAAATGAAAAATTGTGCTACAATTGTGAATTTTTTGAAAAAAAAAACAGCAATTCTGTGATCGAAATTGATTGTTGATAATGGGTTAATTAACTCACCGCGAATTCTACGTTTGTCGGAAGTTTTTGAGCAGCGAGAAATATGTCGTTCAAAGCTCGGACCATGACTCCTGGTTCAGATGGGCTTCCAACCATCGTATGAGTTTTTCCAGCTCCTGTAGCTCCGTAAGCGAACACCGTCGCATTATAGCCGTTCAAAACATCTTGAACAAGAGCTTTGGTTGTTCCATCGTAAACTGCTTCCTAAAAAACGTTCGTGTTACTAAATTTAACGGTCCGTTTTTGTGTTTATAATATAAAAAATCCTGTCAGTAACGTATTCATCAAAAATTACGAAACACTTTGTGACGATTATCGGAAATAAAATTTGTAAATTTTGCGAATAAACCATCTGGCGATTTCTGTTAGTTTAGAATTTGCACGATATGCTGGAATTCGAACAGCGCGGGGCAAGTTCGCGACCTTGACTTCATCCTGGGGGCTGACCTTCACCCTCGCTGGTGAACACGTGACTTATTATCAACGTGCAAGTGACAATTATTCTATTACGCTGCGATATATCTGTGTATTTTAAAAAATTCAAAATTTTCGACCCCCAGTATTACTTTACGGAGTTGAACAGATCCCAGATCAATGCAATCCATTTGAATTTAAATTTAGTAATCAGGTCGTTATATCTTTGCGTGTTTAGATACAATTACGATTAAACACGCGTTCTAGATGGGGGAATACCACCGGACGTGAGGAATATAAATTTCGATATACGGTGAGGGATTTAAAAAGAAAAAGAGGAAACATTACGATTTTTTTTTTTAATATATCTGAAGCAGTTTCTCTCGAAAAGGAAGAAACAAATATACACAATCCTCAGATGATTTTTTTTTCTTCTCTTAAGGTGAAATTTGACATACATTGCTCATACGTTATAAATTTTTATCTGCTCATGTAAGCTTGTTCCACAATATCGCATATAAGTTTTTTCTAAATTTTACTGTTTCACAACGAGTTAAGAAAAAACTTAGAGAAATATAAAATTTCTGCTATCGATGTTTTCCATTGTTTTCATTTTACATTCGTTACGTACATACGTACACACTACAAGTACATAACGCGAAAATATTGACGTGCGAGCCAATATTCCTGATGGAAAAAAATCAATACCGTTATACAGTATACAGTATACAGTATACACAAAATAGTTACGGTACTCGAGATAACATGGAATATTTACGCATTTTACACCAACGGTGGTTGTGAAGAAATAAATTTTTGACCGTACTGGTATAATGGTGAATGTTTGTCGACGAATTTATAAACAGAAACTACTAATGGCATTACCGGCGAAAGCCTGAAGCTAATGTGTACACCGATTTAATACTAGAAACTTTACACTTAAAAAAATATGTATATATAAGTACGACACATATTTTTTACCTGAGTTGAATCCTCGCCGAACGCAATATCGTAGAGATATTGGCGGGAAGCGCCGCGCTTCTGACGGAGAACATCTCCCTTCTCTCCGTCGACTTCCTCCATGACAACCATCTGTATACCATCAAACAGACAAATGATGCAAGACTTTCAAGAAATAACTTTCAAGAAAAGAGCTGATTTTTTTTTTTTTTTTATCATCAACTGCCATTAATCCTAAACCTACGTTAACCCTACCTTATCATTAATTGCATGCAATACCCTCGTCCCATCATCTTCGGAGTTCAGCGGCCTGATGCGCACTGCAACCTAAAACGATAATAGGCAATTTAAAAATTAGATAAAAGATTTCGATTTTTTGAAGCAACGCGAATTCCAAAATCGATAATTTTAGTAAACATACAAGGAAAGTTTTGGACACAGATCCCTACTAACAACACTTACCGATATTTCACCCGAGACTCAAACTCTTTTCTGCGCTGACTGAGGTGGTAACGTCATCGCTGAAAAGGGTTTGAGTCTTGGGTGAAATGTCGATAAGGGTCGGTAATAAAAGTCTGCATTCGGAACCCGATTTTCTATTCTACTAATTTTTATATAGTGAGGAATTATCCTCGTCCAATCATTTTGAGTTTAAAAATACATCATTTGATATGTATGGTGAAACAAAGTAAAAGAGTTTATACAAAATTGCAAGCTTGAACTATTTATTTTAATCATAATACTTGATCAGTAAATGTATTCTTCAAAATAACACGTGTATAGGAAATTGTGTAAAAGAGGAATGAGGATAACTAATTATTAACAAAACCGGATGTACTGCCCCAAATTAATACCCGTCATAGCAGAAGACCGACGTAATTATTGAAAGATTGATGGTGGTCGCACTTGCGATCGCTGACCATATTTGCTAACGCCAATTACATGCGTAACCCGCATATCAATTATGTATAATGTGAATTTATCGATTTTATACAAGGGCAATTAGAGACATTTTTTACCCCTATTTGACGCGTCAATCTCACTTTATTATCGTGCTTACATATTGTACCTATACTACTATATATACCCCCACTTCCTGAGAAAAATTGTATGCGGGGCTCAGCAGGATGTGGAAATTTTGGTAAACTCACGACGATATTGTTGTTTTGTCGACTCACCATCGATTTATCGTTACCTCACTATCGATTATTATGTGTACCACATTAATTATAGGTGTTCAAAATTCCTCACACGTACATATATACGTATATTATCACTTTACGACATGATAAATCTTCGTTAATAAACGCGTTATTACAAAGGGTAAATGTGAAACGCGCGATTATTTCAAGGACCTTTTCTCTAACCGTAATCGAAACACGTTATCAGGGCCAATGAAATAATTTTCACGGTATTTTTACAAAAATTGAATACCCTCAAACATGATAATGTTATATATATAATTAATCGTGTGAAAATTTGACACTGTAAGTTAGAAAACTTTACACGTCATTTATAGTTTGATCGATTTCACCTCTTATGATTACATACCGATTACAAGGCTGTTCATTGACAATCACGTGCAGATACCTCGAACACGCGTTGGTAAATTTGCACGCAAATCTGGAAAAAGTTTCTCACAAAAAACTTCCAAAATTCTATATATAGGTAATTGCGAGGAATTAACTCAATGGCAACATTGATTTCTATAGATTTGAGGAAACGTTTTCGACACACGAATATTTCGAACGCTACAAACAATTTGCAATCCATGGCAATTTGAAATTCCTATAATCTACAAATTTCGATGGAAAAAAAAGGACAAAACTTTGACGAGAACTTCAATCTTATAACTCATGAAATTACCATCAACTTTTCCTCAGTGATGGATCTTTGTGGTCGATTAATAAGGTCATGTTGACCACTGCTGCTGGTACTACTACCGCTTCCACTGCTATACTGCGTCATTTTCTTATTACATACGGACAATATGTGTAAAATTATAAACCACTGCTGACAAGCCTAAGCTATCATTTATACCAAAGTATGTAATCACATGTAATAATAAAATGTGTCAAAACTTTTATCAACTTTACACAACACGTGCTGTTCATACATGCATTATAATCGCAAACTAGTTCTAATGCTCAAACTTTATCCACGCTCTACTCCGCGCCATGTTTCCCTTTGCACTGTTTATTAATTGTTTCACCTCACTGGTCACATAATTTTTTCCTAATTTTCTTTGCTTTTTGTTTTTTTTTATTTTAATTAATTCGTTTTCCCATACATCTGTTTATTTTCGATACAGGTACTCAGTGTTCAAATTGAATCCCAACGAAACGGAGTACATAATTGAAATTGAACGATGACAGTTTTTCTTTTTATTGCAGCGGTAATCAAAATAATAATTTTTGGCCGATTCAAGGCAACGAAGGTTGGCCCCGATACTTTTGCAAATTTTTTCGTGCTTCGCTTAGTCTTGACGCCCATCGACTGGGTGGTTGGGCGAGTCGGCGTACCTGCCAGGTTATTCACAAGGACACGGGGTGCTGGCCGCGTGTCCAAACACCCGCGGTTTTTACTTCAGCCCTGCGCGACGGCCAACTGGCACATTTTAAATTCGTTTGTTCCATTAGTTATTCTAGGTGCTTGAGGGGATTCCAACAATTTACAATATTCTCATCCTTCAATCGAGTTTCAACGACTGAAAAATTGCTTCGATTGCAAAAATTAATGTAATTTAGGGTGTCAGCGATTCGATGACAAAATCGGTAAACAAATTAAAATGAAAGTTACGATATTTCCAGTCTGCATTTCTCTTTCGTGACCCCCCCTCTCACGTGGTACAAGATTTTATAGTGAACATGTATAAGCTTGCATATTGTAAGTAAATAATAAGCGTCGGTTGTTACATATAGTTGTTAGAAAAATAATATTCGGATTGCATGCGTTCGCGGGGTTGCTATTAAACTGCACGCATCAAAACCGTCTTAATAATAAATCATTGTGTCATAGTATCAAGTGATTCGTTTTTTAAATGCCTAGCCGTGTTTTTTCCTTCCTAATTTTTTGACGCAATAATCTCTTTCGAGATAAAGATATAAGGATATAAAGAAACAATCATTTTTCGATTGCATAACTCATTTCAATATGTATTTCCAAAGTGAACGTGTACGAAAAAACATTGAAAGGAAATAAAATCCACGTGGGCCTTGATCGATATAAAAATGGGGGAAAAAAACACAACTATACCCATCCAAGGGAAAGGTCAAGTCAATGTACCACAGATCGCGTGTACATGTATATAATATCGATTCATAATAGAACACTTACGCGTTTCTCTCGTGTAATACTGCGTCCGCATATGCCTGTAATAATTAAGCGACAGGGTGAATTCAAAATCATATCTATTCATCTTTTATGCAAAGATGTTATTACACGTCTAAATGCGTGCAGAGAAATTAAATATTTTTTTCTCCTCCGCGAGTAATAGCCTCACGTAGTCGCGCGGTCAATATTTGCACTTGACTCGCGGTAAAATTACATACGCCTACCAGCTATACTTACGATATCAACAAAACTAGCAAAAAATAGTCAAATGCCTTGTAGCTCTGATCGCGTCTGGGTCAATTATTTACCTATCCATGTAAATTGCAGCGATGCGCATTGTCACTCCAATCGTTGTACACTCAGTATCGATTTCGTTACCACCTGTGTAATGTTTTTGGTAATATGCTCTATGAAAATGATGACACCCGCAACGCTGTATACGGGTACAATTTCCTTATAAATCATAAGTATAATAATGATAATCTATACGCTAAACTTGACAATGAACATACGATTTTATCAATGATTGATTTTCTGTCAGTCTTTCGGTCCGAATATACATAACATATGGCCGAAACGAAGGTCGAAAAACATTATGCGTATATAATCGTTAATTATTACATCGCGGCAAAGTAAACTTGACAAAAAGAAACCTGTATAATATTCACAGGTATATTCGTAAATTCGGAATACAAGCTATTATTTTACCGAGTGGCTAATTATTTATATTTTTCGTCAACTTTAAAATTAATGTGAGATTCGGTGACACGGGGATGCCAATTCTTAGAACACAACATAAAATTTTTGGATAACTGATCGATCAAGATTATTCAAATAAAGTCCAATATGTACCGAATCCTTGGTGCAACGGATGACGGTCGTGGAAAAGGTGAGTAAACGCCTGAAGGAAAGCAAAAGGAAAAAGGGGCTGCTAACGGCAAAGAATGATTATCGCTATGATTAAAAACATCGACAATCTAACACCATTGCATGGACATCAAATAAAAGGTATATTCATAGATATATGTGTGGGGGGACACGCGAAATAATCGATGTTACCGTTGGCGGCCAGTTCTGTTCATGAAACGAAACACGTTATATATAGTTTGCACCACCTTGGCAATCGATAAAAAATGCAAGTACCGTGATGTAACGAATGCTTCATAGGTACAACGATTAGGGTGTAACAGTTGGGAATGTACAGGATACATTCTGAAATATGAATGAGCGGCAGAGTGCATATTGCAGGTCCAATTATCCTGCACGTTTCAACCATATAGTTCAGTGGCTTCAACCGCCGCGCAAACATCAAATGTTCCCTGTACACTATAATATGAATATACTTAGACTAACATTCGCGTTGCTAGGATTAATTGCGACGGTTTGGGGCGATCCAAGGTTCAACGATATCGGACAGGTTTTTTTTTTCAAATTTCGTATACTACAGTAATAGTCCGACACGTAGAGCTATCTCACCGACTAAAATTCAGTGTTTGTAACAATTAATCACCGGATTTAGGATCACCTCAGACTTTCAGCATTACCTGCAACAATACGAACGTTTTTTCAGGTACCTCAATATTCTTGGTTTGTACCCTTAGTGGATAGTGTACGGTAACGTCCATTAATGCCTTGGGCTTCCGGCTAACTTGTTTTCGGTCCGAAACAAGATGCGACTTCGATTCTATGCGAATTATGTGACAACGACTCCCAATCTCATGCCGGCGGCATCGCCAGGCAATGTCACATAATTCGTACAGAATCGAACTCGCATTTTGTTTCGGATCGAAAACAAGTTAGCCAGAAGCCCAAGGCATTAATGAACATTACTGTACTTACACATACTCAACAATATAATCGTTTTCCTCTACTAGAGTCAGAAGAACGAGTACGGAAAAAAAGATGATTACACATTCCTCGCATTGAGGAACAATTTTATACTATCTCAGTTCTTATTCACGGTTGGACTTGAAATATTTGAAAATGAATTCAGCCAATTTGTTTTTGTTTAATATATCCAAACAGCATCTATATTAGATTGTAATATTTTTCGCTCTGAGAAACTATCCTATATATTATTATCAATTTTATATCATCGATTAAAGAATTTTGCTATTAAAAGGATTGCACGTTTCAACGCAGACTATATTTTACCGAAATCTTGACCAAGTCTTGAAGCCATGAAACACTTTCAAACATTGATTACATCGGAGGTTGTATGTGTGTACAATTAGAATAACGCTGTTAAAAATGTAGCGTGTTCGAGTACTTAATTGCGCCCTAATTCACGTAAACGTTAAACCTTCTCACCTTGGAACGGTGTGATGATCCAATTTTTTTTATATGCATTGGCCAGTTTAAAAGAAACCACATTTAGTTATTAACGAAATTGCGTCGGCGGTGTTGGATGAGGGCAAAAATGGCGCGCTGACGTCACGAGAATAAAATGACTTAATTGTTAGCTCATACCATCTGTGTTATCTCCAGTTAATTGATTCAATAAAATAACGTCAGACGTTTTGTGATAGCGGTTTATGCCGCTGCTCGTTACGTAGTTTTGTATGTAATTGCACTGCCGGAATACTTTTGATATTGTCTGATAATTTTGCAACACCTTAGTAGGTATAGATCCTAGTTTTACGAAACAACCAACGACAAATGCAAACGAATGATTTCGTATTTTGACGATATCTGAGGTTTCTAATAATTCGAGAGACCGTTTAAATTCATCCATACGTGAAAACGTTTCAACTGTATCTCAATAGGCTGAAAAAAAATGCATATGGTATATACATTGAAACATATATACGTATATGCTATGTGATGTGTAAGATATGTATGGAACTATTCCATTGTCTGCATTATCAATCTTCGTGTTACACGTCTGTTTAAATTTCCGAATATTCCTCACCACGAAGAAGGTAAACACGCGCGCGATGTTATCAGGTATGAGGAAACGATAGACAAATTTGAAAATAAAATTAGACTTAAAATCCTGTTCAAACTTGCACGTTAGAAGATTGTCTGGTATAAAAATTGAATATGGGGCGGGTTACACATTGCCAAACGCGTTGTTTTTCTTTCTTTTGATTTGTTTTTTTTCTTCTTTTACACAACTATTGATCTTCTCGGAAGATAAATTACTTATGCTTATTCTAAATAGCAGTGGGAGTCAATGACTAAACTCTTACATTACAGTAGTTATGGATCAACAGTGATCTTGATATGCAAAATTAACGAAATTTTCCTCCACTTCGTACTGGTATGGGTATACTTAAAATGCATAGTAATACTAGATCGCGGTGTTATCTGTTATACGAATGAGTAGAGTATTTAAAAGAACGATAGTCTCTGAGTTGGCTTTTTGTTGTTCTTACGTGTAAATAATTTGTGCTAAATCTAAGCATTCACACGTAAGCTAGTGGCACACGCTGCAGATATAAGAAACAAGTAAGATTCGAAAATACGATCTCACTATGTTATAATAAAATTCGTCAAAATATAAGTAAAATTTAACATTGACACCAAGTTTGATGCATCGAAAGTAAAGATGATAAAACGTGAATAAATAAAGATTTAATACTAAAGTGAAAAAAAATACTAATATTCTTGCTTGCTACTTGAATATGTTCCAAGGGCTACAGTACCGAATAAGCATAGACCTATTACTCTACGATTTGATTAATGCTGCTGAGAAATAGATTCTCTAAACGATTGCGACTCAATTGTCAATTATCACTAAATATAAAAACCTCTCAAAACTTTCACAGTTTCGTCCATTAGGTTTTTTTTTACATTTCATGCCGGTACGAATGTCTTCCGAAAATAATTCACCATGCACGAAAGTTTGGAAAAGCTGTTCTCATATCCAGATAAAAGACCAGTAAAGAACGTTGAATATGAGAAACGAGACTGGGAACACTATTCTGCTACGCTTGTCTATCCACTGAGCAATCTCTTGAGGTGTCATAGTGGTAAAAGTTGTTAGATTAGCGAGAGTGGCTCGTCGTGTTGGTGGCTTTGGTGGAGATACTGGTGCAGCTATGGTATCCAAAGTCACGATACTTCCACCAGAGTCTTGCTCTCTGTCGTCTTCAATTGTAACAGAAGGAATGTTCATGCTGCTTGGGAAACTCTGCGAAATAAATATAGTTCGTATGATTATAAATTTGAAATAAATAATTTACCTTATTTCCAGAACTACTGTTATTGGAGATTCACTTACGTGCACAGTCAGGTAATTTTGACTTGTGTAAACCGAATCATTTGCGTTTTCATGATCCAGGGAAGACCACGAACGCGATCGTTCCAAACCGGTAGTATTTTTCTGAAATTGCTTTCGAGCAAGTCTTGGTGTCAACGTTGACTTAAGAATATACTTGCTGTTCACCTTTTTGAGGGGCACATTTTTCCTGGTGGTAGAAAAAGGTGAAAAAAATATTTAATTGTTTCTCGCGTGTGACGAATACGGTTTAATAGTAATAATAATAATTACTTTCTTCTGTAGATTGTATTAACAAATGCAAATTCAACCATGGCGGCAAAAAGGAAAATTGTGCAGCCCAAAAACCAGATTTCACTTGCTTTTATATATGACACCTTAGGCAGTGAGTTTTCGACTTTGGATGCAAGTGTCATGAATGCCAAAATTGTATTCGTTCCTGAAATGCAAATTTATTCAATTATAGTAATGTACAAAGTCAGAATATTCGTGGAAAGGCATACGGACTAGACGGAAATACTACTTCGAAATTCTATTTAATTATCATCCAAATTGATACTATAAAAAACAGTCGAAAGTAAATGATAAATTAGACACACAAAAGTTATTATTGATTAATATTTATGACATAAGAATGCAAGTAATGAAAAGTAATATAATGTGGGAAGAAATACCTAATACAATTCTTGGAGGACTCGCGTCCATGTGTAGCCAAAACGACACCCATGAAATAACGACGATAAGAATCGAGGGTATGTAATAATCCATAATGAAGAATCCCATCTCGCGAGCAAGCTTGAAGGTAATACTTATGGTGCTGAAGTTTCCCGCTGTAACATTGCATAGTGAAAAATGATATTTGTAAATAATTCCATGTGCCGGCTGTAAATAGTAAAAGGAGAAAGGAATTTCCAATTAAAGTATTTAGAAAATACAAACCAAAATGACCATAGTGCTGTTGGGCAACTGTGTACGAAACGTCAGACTCATTCACCCAATAAGTAACAAGACTATACTCAGTTAAATGCAGCTCTTTGGCTAACAGTATTGGAGAGTCATCCCACACCAATTTCATTTCATGAACATTGTTCGACCCTGAAGAGAAAAATCATGATTTCAAAACAGATTCTAAACATATTTAAAACACATTCAGGATAAAAATTTTATCTAACGAGAAAAAAGAGATTGAAGTTGAATTCATATAATTCGCACGTACAGCTCTCAAAACTTAGCGGACACTCTTGAACATCAAATGGAAATTTTTCCAGTCGCAAGCCACAGTTGAGGGTTGCCGCTAGTCTGAAAAACATATATAATTACCGATAAAGATTGGAAATCGTTATCAATTGTTAAAACTCAGTCAGAATTTGTTCTGGAAATTTTTACAACGGTCTTGTTAGACGAGATCTGAAAGACTATTTTTAAACTATTTTGCTCGTGCTTTTGACACCAATTTATCAGCAAAGTATAAATATGTCACAGCGTTAGTAAATCACAATGAAATGCGTACAACGAATCTATCAAAGAAATAACTTTGATTTTCTTATCGCATCAGCAAATGAATTTATAAATTGTCTCAATTATCCGACATTAAAATTACTCAAGCATGATTGACTTACCTGGAGGTGAGGAGAACCGTACCATTGGGATCGATAGATATAAGTAGATCTTTCACACCGTTACCCATTATGACGGAGCTTCGTTCATTTGCAACATAAACCGAAGGAGTCCATATAAGGTCATGAGCTGATTTGCCTCCAATAATTTGTGGCAAATGAGGAGCAATTTCGGCAAACCTCAACCTTTTGTCAAGGTACCGGAACTGCAGCATCATCTGTATGTCAAATTGCTGAAATTATAAAATTATCTTTGAAGAAAGAAATTTATTATCGCAAAATGGGAAGAATCTATACATCTATTCGTCGGCCTGTTTATCATAAGTATACTGATCGGCCGTTATAAAATATTTTACGTTAATTTTAAACTACATTACCAGTGTTTTTGCCATGTTCGATTGTATCGTATATATATAAGCTCTCGAAGCGACTATGATTGGGTCAGTATCATTCTTTTCACCCGGTGGACGAACCATCTTATCGTAGCGGCAATCATTTGTTAGCTCAATTAAAAGTTCAGTCTGTGTAAAGCTGCTTGCACCATTTAACGCAGGACAACTCCCCTGCATTCTGTAGCAATAAAAATAACAATGAATATGTTTAGCATAGGACAATCCACACGTATTTTCAGAAATTCTAGGCGACATTATCATTCTCAAATTCCCTGTAAACCTCTGTCGGTAATCAAAGACAGTGAGGCATGTTTGAAACATTTTCATTTTATTTTCCCCAGAGGTCAACAGATTTATCCGCCAAACATATTCGTACATATGTTACTGGACAAATCGTTTGAGGAGGGGGAAAAAAAAAAGTAGAATTAGAAATAAATAGCGTAACGAAAAATATGAGATGCTACGCATGAACTAAAACTGAAATTAATATTCAGCAAGTATCTTCTCACAAATAATGGTTCTTTGTTGCATTGTATAGTTTCCAGATGACATAAATGTCGTTTACATAAACTACAGCACATGACTGAATAATACAAGCGAATATGATGCACGCATATACACAAATATACGTGTGGGTCCTGTATATCGATACGGTAAGAAAGAATTTTTACCAATTGAAAAAATTTGCAATCATATTATATTCCCAATTCTAATTTTTCTTTCGACACGTTATTTGAATCGGGATTAACATCGTCACGTATTTCAACGATAATTTAGTAAAATCAAATCACTATTTCACAGAAAGAATTAAATATGTCAAATAAGTGAAATGAAAAAAAGCAAAATAAGGCGAAGCAAAAGATGCATCGGAATTAAATTTTCAATTTGACAGTGGAGGCCATCATAGATCTCAAATATAACGCATTATTTTCTACTACAATAACAGCGTGCATCACGGGATCCCTGTGTACTGTAAACAAACCTGTTTAATTTAGCATGTGTATCGAAAGATAACAGTGGTGAAATGTGGCATAAAGGTACACCTTACAATTAGAGATCTAGCTAGTAAATTGAGGCAGAGAATCCGCAGCACGAAGTGTGTGTGCTCAATAGTGTAAATTTACAATTTGTTTATATTGATGGTGTAGTATAATTTATAGTGAACACACATTTTTCTCCGTGTGATAAAATAAAACAAACTTAATAGAACACATGTGACCATGTCGGGCAGAGAGAAAAAAAATGTAATAAATAATTGAGAAACAAAAAAAAAAAAAAAAACCGCCCAACATCAAATGATACATTTTTTTCAACCGTTATCTATTACACCCGGAAATTTATAGTATATACATGCTAAATATTCGCTCACATTGTGACGTAGCTCTGTTTTCACTTTGCGTCACATTTGTTTAACTTGAATGCGTCTACAATGGTAACCACCCTGTTTAAACTGGGGCTTAATAATGTAAAATTTTTTAAGAGCTGCATTTATCTAAGTAAACCTGGGAACCGTAAAACGTTGAAAATCAGCCTGTACAAAGAGAATAGACAAATAACAATTGTCTAGAAGTTGAAAGAATAGGGATCGTTATTTTCATTGAGTTTAATCAAATTTGAACAACTCTAAATTCGTATAAAACTCTTAAGGAAACTATCAACATTTTAGAAAATTAGGATCTATGTTCAAATAACGTTAATTCCAACGATAATATTGTCATTCAGTTTTATTTGCACAGGTGAATGTTACCTAATTATTCCTACAGTTGGTAGAAATTTTGTTAATTAGTAGACAAATATACAGTTTCTTTTCAATAACCAGACATTGTTAAAATACACGTCAATGTCTTTTTTTTATTAATAATTAGGACAACGAAATAATGATTGTGAGCACGTTCTCCGCATATGTGAAAGATGTTATTTTTTTTTTCCCAACAGATGTTTTGATAATTCCTTAGAAATTTTTACTACGTAACAGAGGACAAAAAATCTACTTGTCGATTCCTGATTTCAGAAAGTAAAAGCTCAGTAATTATTGATTTTTTTTTTTTTTTTTTTGCAGTCAACGCTTCATCATTCCTCTCCTACATTTTATCCTGTAATAATTTTCCTGTTAAAACTTGAATCAGATTGCTACTCAAGTGACAAAAACTAGCCGTGTACTTTTTTTTCTCCTTATTTTCTTCGTGCCTGAATAATTCGATAAAACGGGTATGAGAAAGTGGAAACTTTTCTTTTCAGAGTATTATTGCAAAGAATGCCTGTAAAAACTGTAACCACATTGTTATTGTGAAAACAGAGATGTTATTGAGATTTTTTCTCTTTTTCTTTTTTGACCATTAGTGCAGCAGTTTACATTAACTATTGTTCGATTAATCGGTTTGTCCACTCTGTTGTTACAATAGTCACCATGTATAAGAATCATGAATCTATTCTTTTCTTAGAGCATAGCGAAGGCTGGATGTTCCGCTCTAATAACATTGAAAGTTTCCGTCGTTTTACACTTCAATAAAACAAATGTTTTTACGCTAGCTAGGTGATAAGGTATTTATACAGATATATACGATGGCTCCTCCATGCCCAATAACGCTTAATGTACCTAATCGAGAATTGTGGTAGAAATTGGTAACGTGCAATGAATTGGTACGGCCATGAGGACATACAATAAACGTAACAGTCATTAATGTAACAAGGAAGTCAGTAGATCCGATTGTTCTTCAGTAACAATAAATACACTGCTAAATCATACAAAAGTATTGCACAAAATTTACAGTCTATACACGTGCAGATTTTCTTTTTTTTCCACAGTCCTTTCCTAATCAAATACTTCACGATCATTACCCACAGTACGAGTGAATATTGCGTGCGACTTATTCTCAAAAATTGGTCAGAACCTAGTCGTTTAAATACAGTGAAGTTCCATCAATGAAATACTCATTTAGACGAGCTAAAAAGGTTCTCAAACCGGTCATAACAAATCTTTGTACTCCATAATATGTGCATGTTATGCATACACATAATATTCGGTCTTTGATAAAATATTCTTTTGTAATAAACGTACGCTAATTCGGTTTTAGGTACTAACCACGTGCAACAGGAAGTTCACCATTGTTGATACATTTGGCGCAACAACACCAGACTCAAACTCAAAGGTAGTATAAATTCATTTCAATGTCACGAAGTACCGCGCTAAAAGAATTTGTCACCATGGTATACGAATTGAAAAATGTGAAAATAGCAACAAGTAAACATGTTTTATGTGTAATTAAAAAACTAATAAACCGAGTGCAAAAATGTGTGTTTTAACAAAGATCGTTCGGTATTTGACACGTAGGATGTCACGAGTATATGTTATGACAGATTAAGAATATTACCCATTCGGCGAGACTTTAACAATAAAATAAATATTATACAAAGCATTTATTTTTAATAACCGACAAGTCAACTGTGCCAATAGTATTACTTGTAGGAATAAAAGAATTGATGGGGGGGGGGGGAATAAAAGAATAAAAACAAACGACAACAGAGTGAGAGAGGGACTTACGCATCGACACTTTCCACCAAACAAATTTCTTTCAATGTAAGAAGTATCCCCCAGAGAAGGAAGATGATGCACCCGTCCGAACGAGCCATTTCGAGCTTCTTTAACGACAGTCAGATTATCTCTGACCAGTTTTTAACACAGAGGCGCTTGGTATTCAGTCTGGAAAGCTTGCAGGAGAGGTGTATGATCAACAAAACGAAGTGGCTCCCACTTGGCACAGTGCTCTGCTTAGAGTACACAATCATACTGAAAGACTAGGCTGGGGTAACAACAGCTTGGTATGCTCAAGGATTACCAGCTGCAGACGTTTTCACATATCATTTTCAACAATGTAAGTATGTATACGATTAAAAAAAAAAACACAACAAGAAACATGAAAAAAAAAAAATCAACTTTTTTTTTGCCCACCATTATCGAGGACATTTTCATTTAATGTTATGCAAATTTGGAAGATCCGGATTGTTAGTAATACAATGCTAGATAGAAAAAAGAAAAAACAAAAACCAATTATTCTTACAACAATTTGTTGTTGAAAATCGCGACAAAGTGTTCTTTGATCAAGCCTTAATTTTCGTGACCGACGTGCTTTTGTACAAAACGTTAATTGCGAGTTTCAATTTGAGAAACTTTAGTAAATAGGTAGACGAAACGAAGAAAACAAATTTAAGAAACGGAAGAAGTTAAGAGATTCGAAAACGTGATTACTATCAATTGCTCAATCATGTGAAATGAATCGCATTTACGTAATATCGTTCACATTGCAACACGTGCTGCAAAAACAATCCCATGAAAAGAAATTTAACGTGCTTTTTTCTTTAACGATTTGTCCAGCAGTTGCGCGAGTTACGAAGTTTTATAAAAATATCGGATTCATTAAATGATTAATCGAAATTGGTAATTAATACATAGAGTAATGAACTGACATAACATGTTTTTTTTTTTTAAGACAATAGGAATGTTTGACTAATATATAAGCAGCGACAAGGAGTCACTAATTTATGCTAAACAGCAAAGATATACTGATGAATTCGTGAAAATTGGACTGAAATGATAAGAAAACAATAATGCAACTCTTTTTTTCACGTTTACACAAATTAGAATAATTCACAAGCCATGATTAAGAACAGTGAAGAAGTTATCCAACCTCGGAATATTGAACAGTAAATTTTCCGTAAACATCAATGGTTCAAGAATAGTTTCAAGACAAGAACTGCAATTAGAAAACAAAAATTAATTTTCAATAAATGGCGATAGCAAGAATGCTTTTTGCAATGATTTTCGTACAGATGACAGAATTTTTATCTAAAATGGCCACTTTTTCAACAAGCCGACGTCAGATTCCTGATTCACATACATTGTAGTATAATTATTATAAATTATGTATATTATTCATTTTTTTTGCAAATGACGTTCTTTCCCCAGTACAAATAGTAGCAGTGATACTCGATTACAGTCAATGTTAATAGTTTCGATGCAAGTCTGTCTTTAAGGTAAAAGTATTTACAAGGGTCAAGTTGGACTTATCTTGTTATGGGGCTGCATACAAGTAACGGTGTAAGAAATAAAGTGAAGATCTTGCATGAGCTGAGTCAGCCTCTTGAAGTGTCTTTCGGTGTAGGGAATCATAGCTTCCAATGAAGCGGCTAATCCAGGTACCTTGAGTTCCCCACTACTAATCTCGTCCAATAGGACGTTTATCACCAGCTGAAATGTGCGGAGTATAATAATAAGCATGATAATAACAACAGGACTGTAAAAGATTTTATGGTCTGGTCTAATTTCTTGGAGTTGAGATCAGGATAATGATATTAAAAAGAAAAAATGTAAAGAACATTACGAAAATTTTGGTACATTGATCTATAGCCTGGTAATTTGGAAAGAATTTGTAACATCAATTTTACAAATTAAAGTTAAAGGTATTTCTATAATTCTAATCAATTGAAAATTATCTAGGAGAAAAGTTTTCGAAAATTTGGTAAAGTTAATGTAGAAAACATTTTTTAGATCTCCCGAAAAATTACTGAGAAACCTAGAAACCTAGAAACTGTGGTTTCGAAAAATTCGTCAGTATTAATTTTTCTGTAAATAATACCTGAGCTGATTGAGCATTCCGACTATTGGTATTCCATGTCACTGCACATCTGAGCAATGATTCTTTCTGTGTTTGCTTTAACTGATGTATCGTTTCTCTCAGACCATCTCCACCCTTTCTTATAACACCTGGAGGTATATTAAACATGGATGATTTTTTGTAATTAATTTTGGCTACCTTTAAACCTTACCACCAAATAATCATAGGGGGATAAAATAATTTTCATAATGAATGACCTATGTAGCAAAGTAAATGTCTATCATTAGCGTAGCAAATAGAGAATTAATGAAGTATATCAACTAAGAAGTTAAGCTGTTCCGTTGTAATATTTGCTATGAGTTTGATGTAGTTGTGTATACGGACATCTAGAATTCGCAATGAAAGATTGAACATTTGTGTTTGGCAAATATATCTTAATGGCATTGGTAAATATTTGACAGGGTATTAACTACTTACTATCGATAATCTTCAACACTTGAAGAGGTCTTTCCAGTTTAAGAGCCAACTTTAAAGCGGCTAATAGCTGATCAGCTTTTAATAAATTTGAAAGTTTCTGTTCTTCTAACGCCAAGCGTTCAGCCTCGGCAGCAGCTGCAGCTTTCTTCTCTTCGGTAATATCTCGCCATTTACCCAGTATCGAATCACTTCCACCACTGATAATGTGAGTTTCGTTTCGACATACTGTAATGAAAAATCAATCTTCAAAATAGAGAAGTTGATCCATCAAACAACAAGAATGCGGGAAAGAATTCATCTAGGTAAAATTTTTGATAGTTCTATTTTCGATTCAAGATCCCTTCGACGGAAGCAATAGTAAGAGGACATATAGTTAGAAACCTGCAAGTGCCCAAACTCGATTTTCATGGTGTTCAAGTGTAGCAACACATTCGGATGTTTTAACGCTCCACAGTTTGAGGAGCCCATCGGCTCCAGCCGTGACCAACTGCATTCCTCGAGATAAGAACTCTGCTCTCAAAACAGAAGATTCGTGCCCCTCTAGTGTCTGAAAAAATTGTTGGTAAAATGGGTTTATTTTAAAAACAGGCAAGTAAAACATAGATACTGATGATCGATCGTACCTTTAAACAAGACAGATCGGTCAGTGACCATAATTTGATATTACAATCTGCCGAAGTTGTTAACAGCACTTGGTCTATTGGTGAAAATCTTACACACCAAACCCCCCTGCGATGGCCGCGCAAAACACCCACGAGTTGTAAGCTCTCCGCAGTCCATAACTGTAAACAAAATTATGTGATGTGAAGATAGCTACATTCCTGTAGCTCTGAAAAATTATACCTTGGCAGTTTTATCTTGGGATCCAGTAGCGACGAGTTTATCGTTCGGCGATATTGCAACAGCGTTTATGTCTTTCTGATGCGCCAATTCTGTGCATCGAACGGTTAGCGTGTTTTCTGTTTCTGCAATAAATACGGTTGCACATTTGTTTCCACTCGTGTCAATTTATTTACTATGATAATGAATAGAATTTGGATAAATCATTTACCGTTGGATGAAATCTTCTCAGGCAAATCCCATATCTTTAGACACAAATCTTGACTTACTGATGTGAAGAATTTCACAGCTGTGTGAGATAAGGAAACTGATCCCACCGACGCTGTGTGTCTAACTGCGTGAGCAACGCAAGAAACTTGAAATGTTTCCGGATCCATAAGCCACAATCTAACACTATTGTCCTATAATAAACCAGAGCAGAAATTGAAGTTGGCTAATAATTTTCGGTTGGTTTTGATTTTTTCGTTGCTCAATTTTGTTGCCTCTTAGCTTGATCGCTGATTTTTGTGACATATTGATGATCTTAATCCTTCATCAATAATTATGAAATTATAAAATAAAAAAAATGTCAGTCGAGTGTGTACCTTTGCCGATGAAAGTAATAGGTTGAAGTTGGCTGGCGTAGTAGCAAGAGATAAAATAAAATCTGTGTGACCACATAAGAGTTGACAGTTCATTGTCGTCAATTCGTAAAGTTTTATATCAGGACTGTTTGTCGCTACCGCCAAATGAGTATCTTTGGTACCAAAATATACAACATCCAAGATTTCATCGCTGTATCCCACTAGCTGAAAATAGTTTGGTATACATGAAATTTCCATTGATAAATACAAAGTTCTCGACATATCTATTTGTTTTCTCTTTCAATCACTACATGCTAAATAGATTTGCAAAAATTTTAATCGGTAAAACTTTTACAGTGTGAAATAGTCCCACTGTTTTTTGAGTACAATATAAAATGTGCCAAAGCATTAAATGTGTGAAACATACCTGTTTCTTGCATTCAAAGGTGTCTAACTGATGAATAATAATGTTATGCTCTGTGGATACCACTGCAAAACTATTAGTGACGTGATTGTATAACAGCTGGGTAATAGACAGTCCTCCAACTTCTTTTGCTGAAGCAACCAGAGAATTTTCCTGCTCGTATACCTTATTTCCAGACCTCATTTCCCATACTTTGACAACTCCTAAGAATTTAGACAATATCATTGTTGCGTTGAAATAATGCACACTGAATAACAGAAATCTGAGAAACGTTTATCTTAGTTTATTATATTGATTACCATAAAATGTTATTTGCGTTCAATAGAATTTCAATGAGCCAACAGCTTTTGTCAATCTAAATGCTCATGCTATTGATCATCCGTATTCTTCGATAATGCATTACCAATTGTTATTGTTCCAATACAATTATTATTTTTACTATTGAAGTAACAGTGTAATACTATAAAGCATGTGATCAAAGCCATCTGGATTCTTAAAAGAGCAACGACAATTGTTGTTTAAAGTGAAAACCGAAATAAATGTACAATTGAATAAAATGTAACGAACAAGCACATGAAAATAATTTCACGACACAAGTGACCGGTAAATTATGTTGGCGATATGTGAGGATTCAAATCATTTCACATGCCAAGTAATTGGTATTTTTGAGAATAGGTTGAGTTAATTTAGCTTCACATAAACGTCAAGGTCCATATTAGTTTATAGTAATATTTATTTCATCATATAGTTGTTTTCAGGAGATCAATTACCAAATAAGAAGGTCTTATTTGTCATAAAGCCCATCAAACTACTTTCATTCGAATCTTATTGTATATTACAACGCCGTTACTTATTGAGATGCAAAACAGTTCTCTTTGAATAAACTAACAACTGTTGAAACTCGACTTGCCGTTGTTCCAAGTAGGAAAAGAAAGTAATTATAGAAGAGAATTGAAAAAGAATATAACGCTCATTGCATTAATTTGTGCATTGCTGGTAAGCATTGCTATCAATTGTAACGCATAATAATTTGTCATTAAAGGATAAAGTTTCCAGTTTCCTCTGAATGCCGCAGTGTAAACATAAATTCTAAATAGGCATTAAGGTGATCCTTAAAAAGGCTATTTTTGAATTTCAACTGTCTCACCCCCCAAATCGGCTCCAAATAATTGGGGAAATATTTTTGAATTATTTGGAGCCGATTTAGGGGGTGGGACAGCTGAAATTCAAAAATGACCTTTTTTAGGACAACCCTAATAGGCATGGATACGACACGAAGAAATTGTAGATACCTTTTTCTCCTGCAGCTGCGACATAAATCCCATCAGACTGATAAGAAGTTATGAGTTTTGTACTGTTTGTAGGTAATAAGAAGGAACCCTCAACGCCTTCGTAAACTGGCACAGTGCGTACTATACTTCCTTGGGAAATATCCCACAGAATAAGTACTTTGTCTCTTCCAGAACTGTAAGGAAAGGACATTGATCACAATTAATATCTCTGATCAGTGTTAAAAAAATTAAATAACAAACAGAAGTCAATTTGCCAGATAAAACTCTAATCTTTACTATGACATTAATAGGTTGTGGCAATACTATTAATAGAGTTTGTTGAAAACAAAAATTCAATGACTAAGTGCAAGGAACGATTTTATAAAACACTTTTTTGGAATATTTTACAAAACTATTTTAAACACCATAAATATGATGAATCGAATGCATGATTGTACGAATTTCAAACGGAGTATATTTGTTATATTTACCCGTATGATTATATGTTAGAAGCAAAAAATTCTTGCAGATAATTCTACTGTTATTAGACAGTAATAAATTGTTGTAACACATGCATCAAATACCTGACTAAATGAATCCCATCATCGTGAAACAAAAGTGAGGTGATCTTGCTGAAATGTCCGGAGAGAACAATTTTTTGTTGACCAGTTATCGAATTCCATCCATATATTTTTGTATCATCACCAGCAGCAAATATTAACTCTTTATCCGGTCGTGGATGAAAAGCCAAAACACTAAAAGAGAAGCGTGTACTTTAGGATAACAATGTTTTCTCTTTTTAATGAAACTAATTTAGAGACTTAGTTATGATTTCAAATTATTCTGGCAAGAATGTAAGACATAATGATATAAATAAGTACGTCATTTGCCTATTGTGCCTGTAATAATGACACTTATCTACACTGTTAATTAACAGCTTAAAAATCTGTTGTTAGAAGAAAATTCTGTCTTTTCAAGACATTATAAGCTTGAACTAGTGATCCAACCTGCTGACGGATATAATGAATACAATAAGACAGTAAAACGAATATTACAACCAAAGTAACTTGCCTCACAACTCCTTGAGCACCCTTCAAATTGTGCGTGCAAGCTTGGTGTACTAGGTCCCATAATCTAACGCTACTATCGCTGCCACCGCTTGCCATTGTTTGGCTATTGCGAGAAAAAGCAACTTTGGTGACAGGTCCATTATGTATTGCCTTCCACATTTTCTTGAGTTTGACCTCTGTAACGGAATATTAGAAATCAGATATTAATAAACTGACAGTAGAATATAATTCACAGAAGCCTGTATCAAAATTCTGTAACAATATCAATTGATACGTCTTTGATGAGAAATTGGCTATTAATTCTTTCTATGTCCATAAACTTGGAATTAATCTCAGATTCGTCAAAAAATTTACATAGTCGAACATTTATTCTCAAGGGTTTGAACTGATACATAATCATCTTTCAGTCCGGATATTCAGAGCCAGGAATCAACTGAATAGAAAGCTTAAAAAGATGTCAACAAGCTTTACCTTTCCAATTCCATAATTTGAAGAGTCCACTTTTATGATGTGTGATAACATCCTCATCACTGGGATCGAGTGCAAAACTGTTTACTGTATCTTCATCTTGATCAGTTGAAGTTTCTCCTAAGATACTTTCAACATGTCCAGTAGCTAGCGACAGAACGTGCACCGTCCCACCATTCTGGCAAAAAAAATACTGTCCATCCGAACTCCACTGTGGAAAATATGAGACATAGTTATGCTTTGCTATCCTTTTGCTGAGCACGAGTTTATGACGTCAGCTAGTGCTGGATGCAATTGCAATATACTTCTGTTCAATATGAATGAAAGAAATGTAATTGATAGAAATGATACTTGATGATCACTCAAAAGTACAAACCTCAATGTTTCCTCCAGTAAAAAATGGTCCATACTGTGTTTCAAGCTCATACCTGGAAAAACAGTATTTACATTCGTAATGTATCGAATGGATAGAGGATCAATTTTGTATTTCAGATCTTTTGTACGTGTAAATTTTCATAACCTCTTAGTTAATTGGAATAGACAAAGTGATGTTAACAATCACTGAGTGCAAAACTGGTAAGAATGACAGAAAGCAAACAAAATTACAATATAAAATAGGAAATTTTCAGTTGTTCAAACTATTGGCGGTAGACTTTTATAACCTCAAATACTACTGAATTTATAATTTCTTGCCTGCTCGAATGTATTTGATAAGAAAAACTTACGATTCTTTGAGGCTGCTTCCATTCATTTTTTTAAATAATGGAATTTAATATGTAACGTGTGAAGTAACTGCCACCAATCACTTTGAAATATAAATAATCTTTGCTTTGAACTCACGTGGAACTTTACACGCTACGCTAAAGTACGCACGCGGCTTAATTCATCATCAACAATTTTGCTTAAGCTGGATTTTCACGAGCGTCAAATTGACGCTGCAGCGCCATGGTATCAACGCAACGTCAAAATGCCGCAAGTCCAAACTACGTATCGTATCAGTGGTTCTCAGTTACGTTTTTGTCTATTTAAAAATCTAGGATAGTTACTTGGAAGTGTGAACAAACTGAGAAAATGAAGAAGTGAGAAGGAAATTGAATAGAACAGCAGTTTCTCGAGTTCAAAAAATAATCTACTTCATTTTCATTCTTACAGAATCGTGCAATCGTGCATGATTAAGATGCCTTTTCATACTTTATTACCGCATAGGAATACTGAAAATTTTGCGGTGTGTCTGGGGCCTTTCTTCTGAACAATGAACAATAGACAATAGTAGAAAATATATCAATAATTGATTCATTTCAATGCATTGCATGTATTACGGTTCCAGAATAATAAGAATGAATTAGATTATTTTCTTATATCTCCAAGCACTGCTTCATCTCGCTTCGAGAATATTTTAACAAATGGTGTTGCAGCAAGAATGATTGAGAAGAAAATGCACGGCAAAATTTTTATTGTTTACACAAAATTACTCAAAACACCTAAAGTAATGTTGGTACCAGAAGTTACGTGGGAAATATTTGAATACTTGGGATGGATCGGAAATACGAACTGAAGTAATTTTGACGTAACTTTTGTTAACAACATCGAAATCAATTTCGGCTACAATCCTCATAATTGTCAACAGACCCTTGATACGTTCTGCAAAACTCGAATCAGCATGTGCCACAAAAAATTGATGATCGGGGAAATATTTGACCGCAAAAAACATAGTCTGAGGCGAGATATTTCTCCGATGAGCAATTTTACACACCTCAATTTGGTTTTAGCAGGATTTATCAAGGCTTTATTGACAATTCCAGAAATCGTAGCAAGAATCGCTTCAAATGTTGGTTAGAAAAAAGTATCATTAGAAATACAAAAGATTTGATGAGCCTGGAACAGTTGAAAACTTTGATTAGCTGAAACAGTCAAAAAGTTTCGTTAGCTGAAACAGACAAAAGGGTTGCTTGGGTGAAACAGTCAAATGGTATGAGTATCTGAGACAGGTAAAAAGTTTGGTTAGCTGGAACAGACAAAATGTTTGATTAGCTGAAACAGACAAGAGGTTTAATTAGCTGAAACAGACAAAAGGTTTGATTAACTGAAACAGACAAAAGTTTTGATTAGCTGAAATAGTCAAAACGTATAATTAACTGAAACAGAGAAAATGTTTGATTAGCTGAAACAGACAAAAGGTTTGATTAGCTGAAACAGACAAAAGGTTGGATTAGCTGAAACAATCAAAACTTAAGATTAACTGAAGCAGTTAAAAAGTTTGGTTAGTTGAAACAGATAAAAGGTTTCATTAGCTGAAACAGACAAAAGGTTAGACTAGCTAAAAGAAGTTTTGATTAGCACAATGACAAAAGTGCGTGTATCGACAAAAACTATGTCGAGCCCAACGTTAACATTCGTGAAACCAGCCTTCTACTCTATCATTTCTACAATTGAAGAAAAAATTACAAAATTTTTTAATCAAAATCAATCTTTTACCTGGAATTATTGAAATAAATATTTTGTTTGAGTAAAGACTCAATGTTTCTCAGTATGCTTACGAAAAGAAAAAAAAAAATTGTTCGTCGCCCTGAAACAAAAAATAAGACAATCACTAAAAAAAATATATTTGTACACCTCATATATGTTTTATAAATACTTACAAAGTTCTTCACTATCACTATACACTCCGCGATTTTTACCCCGTGAAATGACTGTTGGCTTGCAAGCACTTGCAAGTGCCGCACTTTCTCTTAGGACCAAAGGGTATCAAGTCAACGCGCAAAAGGCGCAGTCAATTTAAACTTGAACACTCAGTTGTTGAAAAGAGAATTGATTGAAAAGCTGAAGGCTTAACACATCGGAAGTACTTAACTTTTTCATATACCGTTTACCAAATCGATAGCAAAAAGCACGATCGATCAATTCGCATTATCAGAGTGGTGACAATTTTGCTCAAATATAATTCTATAACTTTTCCCCAACTTTTCCCGTCAAAAAATTCCCGGTTTTCCCGGTCTGTCACCACCCTGATTATCAATCATCGCGCAAAAGACGCGTTTGAATCACGTGATTAATCATCGCGCAAAAGGCGCGTTTGAATTCTGTGATTAATCTACGCGTAAAAAAGCGCGACCGATTAATCTGTCAAAAAACCTTAAATATCTAGGACTTGTCACAAAATTCTGTAGAAATCCAATGGGCATCTGCGTCTTTTCAAATTCGACACATTGCGATGCAGATTGTTGTTCTCAGATGCGAGTCAAGTCCGGGAGGGAGGTTGGAGGACATGCATTATTGCGTGGCGTGACGGTCGGCGTTCCTCTTCGACGCGACGTCTTCGAGCTCAGCATCTCTCCCCATCTAGCGTACCACGGAACGCGATAGATGGTCCAGAGATGCATTTTGCCCATTCAAACAATCACAGAGATCAATTGAATTAAATAATGATCGATAATGACTGAATAATTAAACTGAATAACGACTGGAAAACGATTGCAGAGTGAAAAAAAATACGAAATTGAATCTCGTTAAAATTTAAAAGCTTACCAATAGTTCGGAGACTCTTACACCGAGTCTTTTACGTGATTCTGGAGGAAAATCACTGTGATCATTTGACGCTGTGGATTATAAAAGTTAGTAACATCGCGGTACATCGTGACCTTCTTACCCTCGCCTAATTCCCAACAAAACCACCCAACGGAAATATTCAAGAGATTCACACGAACATCCAAATTAAATCCCGCGACGGATCCCAAAACGACCACCTACCTACCCAATTACCTATATTCGCTCTGAACGATTCTCCATTCTTTTTAACACACATCATTCTTCCTCATTTGCGCCGTGGCCACGGTGACTTACTTTTTCGTCGATTATCTGTGGGGAGTAAAATGTTTTTGTACCATAGTCAGCGAAGATACTATTTTAGTGATTGCCGGCTGACTATCGGTACATCAACCTTTTGTAAGATAGATTAGAAACATCCTAAATGCTAATCAGCATTTTTCTAAGCGAGCTAAGCCTGTAGTTGTTGGATAGTTGCTGGGTATTCAAAAATTGAAAGTGATTCAAGATATATCAAGCAGATTGATTACGTTACATTCTATCAGACTTTGAAATCTTATTGATTAAACAACCATTGGAATATGTCTAACCTCAGATTTATCGACCACTTAAACGACATCATTGGAAAATTCAAATACAGGTAGATTATTATAGCTCTAGTTGAACACAATTTGTTCTCGTGAATGTCAAGTAAGTGACGGTAAACTGTCGCGATGCTCATTCCATTGTCAGCAACGTGTAAAATTTCTAACTTTGAGTGACTATGGTAAAGTAAGTCAGCTGGATCAAACGAAAAAAAAAAAATTATTCAACTTAAAGTCAAGCACCGTTGCGATCATGAATGAGCCTATCCATGCAGCTAAAATATCGAAGATTTGTGTAACAATTGTTACCGCCACGCCACATGATAAAGGAGTCCCAGGGAAATACCCGTAACCTAACACATGCAAACTCACCAACGTTGCTGAGTAATGGAGAAGTTACTCGGATGTCTCTGCTTAACTCTGAAAAAACAAAAAAGGAAGCTCAAATTAATTTAACAAACTGGATTTCAATTCTTAGGTAAATTATTACTGTTGTCTACTTCCATATTCATTCGCTGAATGTTACGCAAGGACAAGAATTAGGTAATGTACCACATTGAATTATTATACAATCACTAAAATAAGTTTTCTTACCTCCTCCGGGTTGCTCCACACTTTACATGTATATGTAGTAGCTCTCGTACCATCTCAGGTTGTATGGTGGTGATACACTTTTCACACTAAAATAAGAAAATAATATGTACTTGGATCAGATTTGATGTCACTACAGACTATCTATGTGGAAATAAGTTATTTGCATGATATTTCAGTGATTTCTCATGTATTTATAAATGAAGTGCAGAAATTAATACTAGAAGGCTAATAAAATATACACAGATTTTGAATAAATATCTAAAATTAGTGAGCAGCTAAAATCATTTACGATCAAAAGGGACATGGTAATTAAAAATTATATCAAATATGTACCTTTCAGTTTTATTCACTGCATAGTGGCTGATTTAATGTTTAGTTTGTTGTCAGAGATCGACTGATTTGGTGAGGCCACTCGAATCACTGCTAAATGTGGTTAATAATGCTTGAATGTAGTGTGCCCCTGTAAACAGGTAGGAAATAAGTACATTTCATTAGTATTTGTTTTGCAAAATAATTATACAAGATGTTGAAAAATTACCATTTTGTGGTTAATAATGTAGTATAATAGTGTAAATATAATGAAGGATTAAAACCAATCAAATTTGACTAACTGACAAATTTCTCAGACTGAAAATAGCCGAAAAGTGTAAAAAAGAATAATCTCAAATATGTACCTGTTTTCTAATCTTTTACAAAATCGCAACCCGTCCAGCTTCTGTATTTTGTTTTACAACATAGGTATATTACTGAGGTCACTTAATGCGGATACTAGTTAACCTCGATCATTCTTGCAGTAGTTCAATTCTGTAATCAGGTGAAGGACAAAACCACAACATTTTGGTTAATATATGATTTAAGTCAACAACCATATACTTGATTTTGTAGCTAATTTTTTATGCCAAGCTTTGAAAATCTTATTGATTATATGCATAAACAAGTGAGAAATGATTGGGATTGTTTTATACCTGTTGTTTTTCTGTAATAAATTCGTCAGTTCCGCTACCGAGTGACGTCTTCCAAAATTTATTGACAGAGACTTGCAATCTAAGTAATCACTAATGTCAATCAAAGTTGTTGAAGCTTCTTTCTGCAATCAGGTAAGATAACACGATATTTTGTTAGTACTTAATGTATCTTTAATAACGATTTGAACAGCATTCATAGTTCACTATAGTTATCCAGAACATATTAGGTACAATACCGTTCATAAGTTCGGGATCACTTTCCCAATTATCGATCGGGACAAAAAGTTAGATGTCTCAGCCAAGAAAAAGCTCAGAGAAATGTTCCAGATCGCGTTTGGAAGTAGAAAGAATCAGCTTCATTATCATTTTGTGCAAAATTCTTTACTACCATTTTAGCAATCACTAGGTGATGTTAAACATGTTGTTTTTTCTTGATTTTCATACTTTCATAAAATCACGCGTAATTTTTTGGGAAATAGCCATAGGAATTTTTTCTGAGAAGGACTTTCAAACGGGCAAAAATCAGCTTCAATTTCGGTTTTCTTTTTAATGTAACTTTTTGTATAGTTGCCGCAAAATCCATCATAATTCGAGAACTGTGAGGTCTAAGATTAAATTTTAAGGGAGAAAAAAAGTTGTATTATTTTATTTTGAATAGTTCAGTGTTTTTTTCAAATTTTTTTGATATACATTCCTGGTCGAAATTCAGTCAATCGTCTATTGATTGTTATTATTGTTTATTGATCAATAAAATATGATGATCGAAACTTGCGAACTTTTTATTTAATGAAGAGTAGCTATTGAGCAATAGAATTGATAAGACGACTTACGGAATTTCAGCCAGGAATTGTCGTAAAAAACAGAATTCAAAGAAAGTTCTGACCCATTTAACATAAAATATAATAGAACTTTTTTCATCCTTGATATTGAATTTTAAATCCCGTAGTTCTTGATTTATGATGGATTTTCCAAAAACTGAACTACTGTACAAAAAGTTGCATAACTTTGAGGAAAAAAATCGCAATCGTAGAAAAAATAAATGAATCAAAACTGAGTCTCACCCCTTTGAAAATCCTTGTGAGGAAAAATTCCTTTTGCTATTTCCCAAAAAGTTACGGGCGACTTTATTAAAGTATAAAAATCGTGTAAAAACAACATGTTCAACATTAGGTAGTAGGTGCTAAAAAGGTCGTAGAGAATTTTGTAAATACCGATAATGAATCGGATTTTTTCTACTTTCCAATACGACCTGGAACATTTCTCTACGCCTTTTTCGGTTAAGATATCAAACTTTTTTACCCGATCGAAAATTCGAAAAGTGACTCCTAATTTACGAACAGAACTGTGTGAGGAATCAGTAACAGTTTACGATTTAGATTCACTCGAAATTTCGAAACGATTATTAACGCCGTGGTGCGTTAACTTTTTTTAAATGGTAATAAAGTATTACGAAACGCAGGATCCTTCTGTCGATTGATCCCCAGCAAAAAATTCGGAACCAGACGTAATCGCTTACAGTTTTTTGTTACATAAGAAACGACGCCAAAATCTGTAACGCAATAAAAGTTTGATTTCACGAACGTATGTTCACGTGAGAGACGCGATCTGCGAATCCAAATTCAAGACACAACTCACACGAAGGTCACGTCCTGCAAGGCCTGTTTTTCCAGAATGATGTAAAAAAAAACCACAACGGAAGATTATCAAGGCATTTTGTTGTCACAAAGCGCTTGTGACTATGCAGCGTAATAATAACACTTGATTCCAAGCCCATTCGCACTTTTTATGCTGTAGCTAGCTGCCTAAACGGACTGAATCAAACTTACTAACGATGCAACTACGCACTTACCGAAAATCAGCCGCGCAAACAATAACAAATGACAGCCGACGCAGAGAGTCGAGGGTCGAAATCGCTTAAGACTGAAGTTGCACAAAATAATGAAAATTTGAGATACGAAACTCACCTTCGATGTCACAGGCTGTTTTTAATTCAGTAACTCGGTTCTTTTATGGGCCATACGCTGCTGTTCGGATATTAATCACAATGAGTTTCGTGGGAATACACTGATCGGATAACGCTAACAACCTTTTTTTTAACCATAAGGTATCGGCGCTTGACCATGTCTCGAACAGTCGAAGCCTGTACATGGCGATTTGAATTCTCGATTTGCGGAATGCGTTGTTTCACTACGGCTGCTCGGAAGCGACTGACATCGCGCTGGGCTGGGAAACAATTTTCGACCGGTCGGAAGATTCATGTGAGTTGCGCACAACACGGTCGGATATTTGAAAAATTGCCATGGCACGCGGCGTCAGGCGTCAACTGAAATTTTCCAGCAACTTCGAGCCGAATAAAATACGTTGACCGAAGGTATATTCAGTCATTCCTGAGGGTCCAATTAGTGTAAAAAAAAGTCCAGCAAAACGATTTAGATGCAAAAGTTTCCGGGCTCCGAAAATCGCAAACAAAGGAAGATTACACCCCTTCGGATTTTTTTAGTCGAATTTGACCAATTTTGAAGAATACTTAAGTTGGATTGCGCCATCAGCTACTTCACCTTGTTGCTTTATTTGATATATTTTTTCAAATTCCAATTAAGAATCCTAGATTTTTAAATTCTTAGTATAAAAATGTAATTGAGATCCACTGAACTAACTACGTGGTTTCTACGCACGCTCGTGAAAATCCAGCCCAAAAGTATCCAGCCTATCCAGCCTTACAGCATTGTGAATCGTTGACTGAACATGCTATACATCTACAGTCTACGTCTAAAGAAAGAAGAATCTAACCTAACTTAACATAACCTAAACAGCCGGGTCGAATAGTTTGTTGCAGGAGAAAATGTATCCAAGATAACAATGATACGTTTGATTGCATAAGCTGAACCGAAATTGCTAAATTAATGAGTGACAAAATCAAACGTTAGCAGTTAAACAATTACTAAAAATGATTTTCATTCTGAGACTGGGTGCATACAATAAATTGAGGAGCGTGACTTCTTGTATAGCTAAAATCAGTCAACCCGTACGTTTTCAGTCAAACACATTGACTCGTTTTCACGATTATCAGTTAATTTACAAGTACCCGTTGATACGGCTTTCCAGTATCGTTAACAGGTTAAAGTTGTATCAAACAATTGCAACCGCTACTGGTATACCTGGTACAGTGGTTCTTGCCATTTCAGATATCATCACTACGGAGACTGCCGTCGTGTTTGCAGTAACTGGTAATTTCTTGGGTTTTGTTTTTCTTCGTTTCCTTTAGTGTAACAGTTCAACGCAATGTGCACAGTTTTTTCAATTCTTACATTATGGCTCTCGCTTTTCCATGCTTTGGAATATATTTTGTACAACAATAATGTATATTTTATCTAGGAATCATGTGGTGTTTGGGATTTTTTATGATTGGTTTCCTTGGTCAAAATCGAGTTGGGATGATGTACTTAATGGATGATCAAAAAACTGTAAAAATTTCATATGCAAATACTTGGGGAACCAAAGTCGACATTGAGGTGGATATAAATGATATTTTGCCTCTGAGTGAGATATCTACCAATCCCATCCTGCCTTATTACAGCTTGCAACGTTACTCTACAAAGGATACTCTCAAATTCAATTTGAAATATGCAATTATTGAAGACCCTGCTAAATTTAAACTAATATTTGGTGATAATGCTCTAGCGAAGAAAAGTTAGAATTAAAAATAAGTATTCCTAAGTATTTAAAATGTGTGTAGAATAAATAAATATTTTTTGCCAAATGTCATATACATGTATTCAGTCAATTAGCTGATCCTTGACGTGATCATTTTCAATTGTGTATTCCCAAAAGATATCATCAGTGATTAGAAAACGTAATCAATATATATCTCGTATGTGAATGACATTATTTATTTTATGGGTTTAAAAATTTACAATAGCTTGACGATGAAGGGAATTAACATGGTCAATATTTAGCTCCATCTGTAATGAGCATAGGCTCGATTTGCTTCGCATTGCTTGTGTAAATCCTGTTTCCTCTTGATAACACGTCCCTAAAATCAGACCATTCTTTGTCACAGGTGTGAGAGAAACTGAAAGCAATGGTTTGATGGCTTAGAAATGATTGAAAAAAGAATAAGAACCTGATTATTAAATGCATCAAGAAGTTCATATGCTAATTTTTCCGGTAAATGCGCGTTACTTTCCTTGTCTCTAGCAGCTTCAAGCATCCACTTTGAAGCAACCCACTGTGCATTTTTATCCGTTACTGGTATTGGAACCTTGAGGGGTTAGGAAACGAATAATTCAGGTTCAATAAACATTTTAAAGAAAAATGTTGAATATTCAAAAGAAGTGGCAAATGTAGCCAAAAACTCTACGACTTGGATTAAGCTATTTATAACTAAAACTCGCATAGTTTCATCAAGTACTAAGTGAAAAAAGGAACCAAATCCACAAATTTCATGTTCAACATTCCAGAATAATGATCATAAGGTTTAAGTTTTTTCTTTTTAAATACACGAGCCTAGTCAAATATAATGAAACCAGTTAGGATTTCAAACATTTTATCCAGCGATAACTGAATTTAATATACCTGATATGTGGCTCCACCTCTTTTAATTCGTTCCAGTTTGAGTAGTGGTTTACAATTTGCAATAGCCTTGTGCATGATTATTTTTGGATCTAGTTCCATGCCTACTTTATCTTGAGGCTCTGCTTTGTGGTATCGTTCCAACTGTATCCTCTTCACATTCTCTAATGATTTTTCCAGTAATCTACGTGCCAATATCTTGTTCCCCTTTTTCATAATGTAGTTGGTAAATTGTCTGCATAAAATGAAGGCATGTTTAAACTATAATTATGCAGAGGCCTTTTTATCTCTTCGGTACATATAAATTCATAGATAATTTATACTACCAAAATTATAAAGAAAAAATTGCGATCATGATTGATTATTTTAAAAAATCATTCATTTTTCGGAGTTGTCCACAAGTTTTTTTTTTACTGTCAATTCTATCGAGACACAGAATTTCAATAGACTGCCTTATTTGCATTCATATAAACATTGTGAATTTTTTCAACTCTTATATTGATGAGATGGATAAAAAATTAACACACAACCTTAGAAACTCATCATGGAAAACTGAACTTGTCTCATTGTTTCTAGCTGCTTTAATCGGCGCATGTGCTAGGTGTTCGGCCTCTTCAGTTCCTTTGAGAGCAGCTTGCTGCTCCTTTTTATAAACCGGTCTAACATAGTATGGCGGATAAACGCTGTAGTCATTTTTCTTGATGTTGATTTCGCTCCATCTATAATAAGTAAAAATGGTAAACTGGAGTTGGAAATATTTAAAAACATTTGAAGTGTATTAGAATTCTTTGAATAAAGTGAATCTAAAAAATGATATTTTTAATTCCTCATGTTCTCCAGCTTTTTAAAAATGTACACTTCATTTTTTTCTAAATAATGTTTTACAATCAGTTAAATTCATTGATACAAAACGACAAAATTTGATTTGCATTCCGATAATACCACACGATCAAAAAAATAATAGAATGCGCTTGATAACTGGTCCTTGAATGTTATAAGACATCGAAGAATATTTATGAAAAAGATTTTCAATTCCCATTTCAAGGACAAGACTGAAGCCAGCATTAAAGTTCTAATATTTATTTGAATAACGTGAAGCCAAGTCTGAAAATCAAAATTTTGTAAAATACCTTAAACCTCCAATACGTTTGAAAAAGAGAAATATGAGGATAAAACTGAACTGCTTTTTTTGATTTCCAAAAAGTTTAACAGATTTGTGTGCTAACTTTGGTTACTAGCTTCAGCTTCATATATCGAGGAGAATTTCTTTCGTCAACATTGAATTACAACTCTTCAAAATAAATATCAAACTTTTTTTCTCACATCCCGGTGCTTTTGAGGTTATACGATTGATGACAAGAATGAAGATGATTCTGTAGACTTATAAGACTTATAGTAAAAATGGACATGGAAAAAATCCATAGAATATATACAACCAAAAAATTATACCCAAATTGACAAGACGCACCTGTTTATTGATAATAAAGATCGAACGGTAGCAGCCGCGAATTGTCTGCTGTGAAACATTTTAAGTGCGGCCATTTTCGTTGGCTTACTGTTGGTACACTTATTCACAATAATTCTGAAACTGCTAATCTTTTGGATAAGTTGGTTATATTGGTAATGCAGAATGAACCCGCAGCAACACCGCCGGTAAAGTGTAAACTGTCAACCTAGCTACCATAGCATATGATATATATTCGTCAAGTTAGGTGTCCACAGCGCCTTGATAGTGGCCGGGAGCCAAAACTTTGAAAAGGGCTGAAACTCTGATTCAAATTTGATTGAAACGTGAGATAAATAATTGACGTGTTCCAACATGGAAAATACTATTATTTATGAATTCAGCTTTACAATCCGGTAAAATACAATTACTTATTCGTATTTTACGAGATGCGTCCATAATTATAGTACGTCAATCATTTATTTCACGATTCAATCGAATTTGAATCAAAGTATCAGCCCTTTTCAAAGTATTGTGTCGCGGCCACCTAACATGACATAATGACGAATTCTGTTTTCCAGCCTCTCTAGATTGCCAACGTAACAGACTTGTCCGAAAAATTAGCCATCTCGGAATTACTGCGGGCAAGTGTACGGGGTGTCTCAGCCAATGGGAGGCCAACTGGTGTTTGATCGTACGATTGGTATGAACCAGCACAACTTACGGTATAGAAAAGTAAGTAGTAGTGGTTTCGAGGAACCCGCCTGGGAGCAATCGCGTTGACGAGAAAAAGAAGGAAGAAAAGAAAGGAGGAAAACAGAGGAGTGAAATGAAAATAAACGATACGTGTTAACAAATAAAACGTTGAAATCGTTATTCGTTGATAAAATAGATAGAGTGGTAGAGAGGGAGTGAGAGAGAGAGGAAAAAAAACGACACGTTAAATAACCCCCCAAATGATTCGTACATTGAAAACAACGTTCGCCGTTAGATTGATAAGTTCGTGTGAAAAGGTCTCCTAAACCCGTTGTATCGAAGGAGAGCCTTGACAAGTGGTGGTGTTGGATTAATTTCGTATCTGTGTTTATATCGAAGATACGGCGGAGAAACGAATTTTCCGCACCCAAACGGGACGTTAAAAACACCACAATTATCAAAATGGCAGAGAATCAAGGAAACTCTTCGCATCAAATAAACCAAGGTTCGTCCTTCCTTCGCTCGTTCATTGACTCGTTATACGTGTTGCCCATCGCTTTCTTCATCTTCACCGCATCTATTACCACGGAAAATTGTCTTCCAAATCCGTTCTCTACTCGTTCTATGCCCCGTCCTCGTGTCGTTGCAAATGCAGGTAGTCGTCAGTCACATCGTTAGTCGTCTGTTTCGACTAACCCGTAACAATCGGTCTAACCGATATTTCATTCAACCCAGTTGTTATTTATCGTCTGCAGAAACGTCGCTTGCTCGTTAACCGCCTTCGTTTGCATGTTTTATACGATTTACGACGAATCTACCTACGTTGTTGCCTACGGATTGTCTTATCAGCGGGATCCGCGATCCCCAACAAACATGCACCTATCCCCTGCCTTCTTACCTCTCTTTCTCGCATCCGTCTGTCTTTGACGCGTTTTGACATTTCCCCGCAATCGAAAAACTAGCGTATTAATGAACACGCACATTTTATAATTCAACTTTGTGACGTCTTTAATGATATACGGTAATAGTCAGTGTTGTTGTTATTATCGTCGTTAGTTTAACATAGACAAATGTCTGCGGTTAGCAACGTTAACCACACTGAGTTCTACCTCAGACATAACGTCCGTGAATAATTTTTATTAACAACAATTGTTTTCTTAAGTCTATCTAACATTTCAGGAACCGGCAGAAACTTCTTTCCACGTTTGGATTTTCTGTCCAATAGCGATATTCAGAATGAAGTGTCAGGTACCTGATTAGATTTCACTCCATCAATAATTAATTCAGCTGATGGATCAATGGATCAAGTACCTGATTTATCCATAACAAGAGATGAGAGGAAAATTGAAAAAATGTAGCAAGTTATTGCGATGTAAAATTTAATACTCGAATGTGGTGTGAATGTGGTGGATCAGTAACGGCATATGACAATATATTTTGAAATCTCCCTACTTACGTACAAGACTTTCATCATTTGATGTTAATTGAAGGAGTGCGTTTCTCAGTTTTAGGATTTTTAAAATCTTTATCTTATCTTTGGCATTCTTTGTGTTAATAACTGGCAGAGTTTGTATTCGTGTCTCTTATCAACTTGGGTTCTTGTTTCATTCATCCTTTGAATTGATTTGTTATTGTCATTAAGCATATTTTCGCATTACCTTAATTTATTTGTTTGTTGAATTCAACAGAGAAAAGACAGGCGTTGAAGATGAATCTGGGATCTGGTAGCCTAACCTTTTCAAATTCCACAAACTCGACCCACTCCAATTCCACCAGTATGTCATCATGCCCACCATTGCCGTAAGTAAACAACGGTCTCACAAAACAATAACACTTTTTCCTTCTCTACAATTTAATGTGGAATAATGTGTAAAAATATTCCTTACCAACTCCAAGAGCTGTTCTTCCGAATCATATTCTGCCAAGCAAATTGTATATTCTAAATAAATATTAGTACAATCGTGTATGGAGAGAATAAATTTTTGGTTCGGGAACATTTACAAGGAATTTCGAGGTATTAGGTTTAACGAACGTAGTAATGTATAAATACCCCAATTTTACAATCAACCGGATTTCCACCAACAACGAAATTCTTTAGAAAGGCATGAGAAACTGAGTTCTAAATGACATTACTATGAATAATAGGTCGTCTCGCCCTAGCTTGCCCTTACCTCTGCCAAAGTTGCCGATTAGGCCTCGGCCAGCGGCGCAACAAGAATTTCTCCCAGATAAAGCAAGGTAATAAGCTTGAATGCGAGATGATTATATATTATACTGAATTAAGTAACGACGATGTTCATACTGCAGTAATTCTGTGCATATGAGGTATTATTCCAGGGAGAAATTACGGATGTGTCAATCAATGCAGAGCACGGGAAAACTTCAGTTATCTCCTGACACGATATATGATTTTACCAGCGAGGATTTACAAGACTTGGGAGAGATCGGGCGCGGAGGATTTGGCACTGTAAATAAGATGATACATAGGATAAGCAATACCGTCATGGCTGTGAAGGTGAGAAGAATAATTTCCCTTTGACCAGAGGTTTCGTAATTATGTAAAAACAATTTTCGTCACGAATCATAATTAATTAAATAATAAAAGTATTTCTACAAAAATTTTCGTAAATACTCTTCAACGTAGAACATTCGAGTCTTATTAATGATGATATATATTTATGTGTTCCACCATAACTTACCTTGATTTTCAATGAAAAATCCTTTCCAATAATAGTTCAGACCAAAACATATTGCGCAAACTCATCACGATTCCTTATGAATGCAATTTTTTTATTTTCCATTATATAGAGGATTCGCTCAACAGTGGATGAAAGAGAACAGAAACAACTTTTAATGGATTTGGAAGTTGTTATGAAATCCAACGAGTGTCCCTGCATCGTGCAATTTTATGGAGCTTTATTTAAAGAGGTGAATAATTTTTCGTTTCACATATTCACATGTAGAATTTTTGCTAATAGAAAATTTCGCAACCATCAAGTAGAAAAAAAAAAGAACGGTATTCTAGCCCTTCATCCAACATTTTGAGTTGGTCGAGTTGTATAATACCTGCATCTTGAAGTTATATCTTTGACCTCATTCTGTTGTAACATTTGTAACCAAAGTGATGCTACAACGGTTCCTCTTCTTTTCTTGCACAGGGAGACTGTTGGATTTGTATGGAACTGATGGACACGTCTTTAGACAAATTCTACAAATTTATATATGAGAGATTAAACGAGAGGATACCTGAAAGTATACTGGGAAAAATCACAGTAGCTACAGTTAAGGCATTAAATTATCTTAAGGAGAAGCTCAAAATTATTCACCGTGATGTTAAGCCAAGCAACATACTTCTCGACCGTCGCGGTAACATCAAGCTGTGCGATTTTGGCATTTCTGGACAACTGGTCGATTCAATTGCCCGAACACGAGACGCCGGATGCAGGCCTTATATGGCTGTGAGTAATAACTAAAGAAATACTAACTTTGATCCAAGTACAAATGTAAGTTCAAAGCATTTTCGCAAACGATCGATTTTACCGTAATTGTAATCAGCAGAGATATTAATCTAAAATCAATGGAAGTACTAGACTAAAAAAAGTGTGAAATTTCATTGAGTTTATTATCTACTTTTTCCAATTTTGCCACGTAATGAAAAAGAAAAATTTTACAGCCCGAAAGGATAGATCCCCAACGAGCAAGAGGATATGACGTCAGGAGTGACGTATGGTCTTTGGGCATAACGCTGATGGAAGTAGCGACTGGGTATTTTCCATATCCAAAATGGAATTCGGTATTCGAACAACTATATCAGGTGGTACAAGGAGACCCGCCGCGTTTGTCACCCAACGAGAATGGAAATCGTTTCACAATGGATTTTGTCAATTTCGTAAACACATGGTAATGACTAAAACGCGACTTCTTCAATCGAATTAAGAATTAGCTGAATCTTTGCGATCATGAAGGATGTTGGGTTGGAGATAGATTCTAAATTGTTTTACCGTTTTTGCTTGCAGTTTGATCAAGGAAGAGACGCAGCGTCCAAAATACAACAAACTTTTGGAACATCCGTTCATAAGGAAAGGTGAAGAAGCGAAAATAGACGTGGCCGCGTACGTCAGCGGAGTGTTGGACAGTATGGCTAACAATGGAGTGACGCCGTTCACCACGAATCAGCCTTAAGAAAAAAAAATTGTATGAAAAGAAATGCATTCCATGGACCTCCTCCGTAAAAGTAACGTAGAAGATATACTATGTTCCCCTTGGAATATAATTTTATTACGGAAAGGCCCCTCCTGATGAAGGACTTTTGAAACAAGGATACTCCGTAGCGAGTAGGAGGTAATGAACGACATTCAATTGTATCTAATATGTAGAGAAAGAAAAAAAAAGAGGAAAACAATCGCGGAGATAATTCATATAATAGAAAATAATTTCCTACGAATCTTGAGAGAAACAAACAGAAAAATGAACTGTCGCAAAACACAGCTGTGGCGTACCTCTTACATAAAGTAAAAATAAACATATATTAGATATCATCTCCAGAACGATCCGTAGTTCTTGTAATATTACGAATTTCAATCACCGAAAAAGAAGACGAGAAAAACGTAAAAAAAAAACGGAGAGTAAAAATTAAATAGTAAAAAAAAAAGAAATACACGAAAAGAAAATTGTTGTGAATTGTATATATTGTTTAATGTTTTAATTCCATGTTTTATATATGCATATGACTTGGAAATAGTTCGCCAAAACAGTACAAAGTACCTAATTGCTCGTTCTGGCGATTTTATTAGGAACAAGCTTATACCAACGTTAAAATACTGTACTGTAAGAATAATAAATAATGAATGATGATAATAATAATAATTGATTCAGAACTACACACGAGTTGAATAATTACATGGATAATACATTCCTAAATTTCGAAAAGTACTATCGCCTTCACACGACACGCACTAGAAACTGGAATATTTCTATATTAAATATTAGCGAACTAAGTACCAGTTTTCGAACACGAACTTGTTTTTAATTTCAGTTTCTAACCTAAAACACCATCCACACAATCGGATTTTGATTTTTAAATGAAACATTAAAATCCTATATGAGCTTTCTAAACATTTCAAAAATGTACCTGCAAACCACAGATATTTATCGCTAGGTTTTTGTTTTCAAAAATCAAATCGATACTTCTCATTTACTGTGTAAAAATCAACAGCTCTCTAAAAATTTTCAGAATTCCGTCACACTGATTTATGATCAAAATACTGTTGGTTCTCATCAGTGAGAATAATGCATAGCCTGGTGGTCAGTTCGGAACTAAACAAAGAACTTCAGTGCCATAAAAAAATGCTTCAGTTTGCCGATGCTTAAATACTAACATAAATTCTTTCAGTGAATAGTCAAAAATGGTAATAAAATTATTTCAATACTCGATGCCATTGTATTTTGATAATTTTTTCGAAAGAGATGGCCGAACGACCCTCTTGAAAAATAAATACTAGAATATCTTTTAGAAAAATCCGTAAAATGTATCAATAACCGTAATGAACTGAAAACAATACCCTGCACTTAGCGAAATATAATGATGGATCGGCGGCGAGACGCTTTGGTTCAATCTTGGGAAATCCCCGCCACCGCCGCCGAGCGTGAGGTATATAGGCGTAGAAAATAATCAATCGTTTCAATAATTTACAAGCCATCTCATGTCACATTCGATACAGATACAAGCGTCGGTTGCTGATCGTGATATTCAAATTTAGAATTATACATGCATCGCACTCATGTGTACAGATATGCTGTGCGGAACTACGTCGGATCGTATATATGTACCCATATGACGAAAAAATAACAAAGCAAGCAAGAGGTAGGCAGGCAGGGTGAACGCCTCGTCGTACCCGCATAGCGTCGACGGCCGCTCGTAACAAAGGTGTATTAGATCAACCTACGAACGAACCAACTGACCAACCAACCAACCAACAAACCAACCAGGAGTCAATCGGAGGACTAGATAGCGGATGACAATGACACTGTGGAATTAGCAATTACCTGGAGAATTGAATGCAAAGAAGAGGAGAAAGAGGAGAGGCAGAGCGACAGGGGGAACGAAAAAGGAAAAAAACGAATCGGAGTAAGAGAGGAAGGTAGGAAGGAAGGAAGGAAGGAAGGAAAGGAGGAAAACTGCGGGTACAGCTGCGTCGAGGCTGGAGGAGGAGACATGATCGCGGCGTGTGCTGCAGGTAGCGCCGGCGAACAGGGTGACAGAATTCCAATCAATATTCACCGTAGCTATACACCTGCCGCCACCGCCGCCAAGTAAGAAGATGGCGGCCGGACGAGAGGCAGGAGGCAGGAGGTGGTAGGTTCGCTGGTCCCAAGGGGACCGCCGCCCGCCGATTCATTGAGGTGCGCGAAGCGGTGAACCAGAAGAAGCGTAGAACGCTGTCGTCGTTCCGTTGCTCGCCGCGGTATTCGCGAGTCGAATAAGCAGCCTGCAGGCAAAACGCCCTTATCGCGTTGTCTGCGTGAGAACAAGCTGCACAGAGTAAAACTTAGCAGTAAGAATAGATTAAAACCCCCAGAGGGTGAAGAAGAAGTGGTGCGTGTGAATTACGCGCTTTACAGATATCGATCCTGGACCCAGAGGATCATCTTTGGTATTCCGCTGGTGTGTCAGACCACCGAGGGTGTTGGTTTTGCTCCGCGAAGATCGCGCTCGCTATCCGAAGGTGAGTGAGCGGATGAAAATTACAGTCGTTAGATTTTTCATCGACTCGATCATATTAACAGCCTTACTCGGCTCGTTGCTGTGCACTTTTTACTTTCAATTTCTAACGATGAGAGGATAAAGAAGGGGAGATTTGATCAACCGACCGTCACGCGATGGGGGGATCGGATCATTTCTTTCCGCTCCAAAGGGTCCTTGATCTTTTAATCGGTTGACGTCAACGTCAACCTCGCACATCAATGACGCCACTTATTCATTTGCATGATCAATTGTTGCACATTCGTGTTCAACGATGCCGGTACCACACTATCGCACTAATAGGTCATATAGTAGACAAATAAATTGTAATCATCCTCAATGTCCGGCACACTTTCTCATCACCTCGATATCTCCATTATCGGTCGGTTAGACAGACCCATTACGCTCTGAAGGGCGTACAGAGTAAGAAACCTTTGCAAATTTATATAACAGAAGTCGTTGATATGTAGTCAACAATCACTGAACACGAAAAGTGAAAATGTAGAATAACAATTTTGAAATTCATCCCCCGCCTGATAAAAACGAAAATCTTTTGTATCGATTTACAATTTTGTAAAAATACCGATGATTTCTCATCAATTTGGTAAGACGAGTCATCGAAGCTCGTATAAGGATTGCTTTGACGAATCAAGGATCAACTATATTCCCAAATTTCAGGAAGAATCAGCACCCACTTTTCACCGTCAAGGTGTTGCTTCATATACCTAATTTGCGTCATAGACAATTCAATTTCCTTACCTCAAGAAAGTTGTACAATTATAATTGTTCATTTGGTTTTGAATATGGAAACAAAACTATTCTATGGTTTATTATGAAAGTAATGAAATTACAAAATTAATGAAGATGTAGTAAAATTTCAAATCTAATCATATTTTTTCAACGACTCGCAACAGATCACAATCGTTCGTGTTTGTGAAATTCCCCGCCATAGTTTAGTCATAAATTTCCATCAATTAAAAATTTCTTCGAAATGATCGGATTAAAAATAAGGTTGAATCATCCACCGTTATCAATTCCGCCAACCCTTTAATCACCGTAAAACTCGTGACCGGCTTTGCCGCGTTGCAAATCTACTTCCCAGAAGCTTGCGTCGTGTACCTACCTACGATTCGATTCGTCATTGGCACGGTTAAGTATATGTGATGCGTACGTAATACGTCAGAGGCTGTAGAGGTATGCATGCATATACCTACGTGGACTTCACAGCCCAGTGAAATACGTCCACGTATCCGAGTCAGTTTGACCTATAGCAGTTCTCAGGTCCCCGATGATCACCTCGACGTGCTTGCAAGCAGGTACATATACTCCAGATGTGCCGCTTGAACCCCAGAAAAAATGAGCTTTTTTTTCCTACCCAAACGATCCTCGAACCGAGAATCGAATCGAAATACGAATCCGAAAATTTGACGAAGCCTGGAAACGATCGAACATGCTGAAAGTTCAAGGGGGTAGTGAAATCCTCATTTCGATAAATCGATGGTACCTTATAAGTGGATGAGAAATAGCAACCGATTGAAAAGAACCTGTTCAATTACTACCGGCACAATGAGTCAACCTGACGCAACCCTCGCAGGTGCTACAGAACTGGGCACAGGGGGATGTTCCCAGGAGATTATTGATCGTTCTCTATATATACCTCGACGGCAGTGTGTGTCAAGTTGTGTTGGTGTCGAACTGACAGACGGACACGCGGCCTGGCCAACCCGCGAACGATCCGGCCGTTTCTGCCGGACAAAATAGCCACTCACCCCCAAAGACTCAAAGCCTTCGAGCCCTTATGCCTCGCACCCCTTTGAACAAACAGATACCGGGACCCCTGCACAGTACCAAATGGTACCTTTTCACCTGTGCTGCTGCTGCAGCACTAAGCGGCTTTACCTAATCGACTTTCCTTAATACGCTCTCAAGTACCGTGGAAATTTTCAAAATTTATCGATTGAGCGCCAGTCGATTTTACCGACGTTCTTTTCTTCGCGCAATATTCTCGATCCTCTCGATCACCGTTTCAGAAGTATCCAAAAAGGCATGAATGGCAACTTCATATTCAAAAATACATAATCAAATGGAGAAATTGATCAATATCAATGCAGAAGCGCAAATGTGAAGGTTAAGTAAAATGGAATCAAGAGTACGATGAAACTGCCGAAAATTAATCACGCGTCTACGAATACCGGGATTATACAGTACCTATGTACCATCATCAATGATAAGGATGAAGTTAGCATCGTTACTGTAACGATGCATGTTGAGGAAAAATCTTTACTACGCAACTCTAGGAATGTCTGAAATTTAGTAAACCAACTTCGTGAAAGTCATTTTAAAATTACGCAATAATGATTTTTTCCCTGATATCTCGTCATGCCAACGTTACTAAATTATAATCATTACAGTATACCGAGCAAAGTACCAATTCAGCATACCAATTCATGAGCGCATAGTAAATATTACATTTTTCCGAATGATACATGAGCTGAGGAACTATTTTTTCTCCTTCTGTACCATTGAGAACAGACGAAAATGTCGTTATGTTTATCAGTAAAACGTGTTCATTTTTCCTTCATACTCGCACATCGTAAATACCATGTCTATATTTGTGAGACAAGTTTAAACACGCCAGTTCAGCACGCTCATATTATTATACTAGAATAAATGACTATTACTACTGCCATGTACTCTCACTTATATGACTTATACAGTGTCTCGCAGACTTGTTATTCAAATTTTTTCTACCGAGTTTTGCACGCATGAATGCCGCAGTACCGTGAACCGAGATATGCCTTTTTTTTCTCATTACTAATCATGGTTTGATACCACAGTCAAAACAGATGGCGAATCGCACGTTTTGCGAAGATCTGCAGGATTACTAAAGTTTGTGAAATCCAAAAAAAGTGTACCCATACGTGCAGATCCGGCCAATTGATTGTACAATTATAGAAACGCTTTTTAAACGATTTTTCGCGTGATAAACGCGTCAGTAGTTTATAATTCGAAATTAATTCACGCGGTAGAATAAAATGCTAGAAAAACTGTAGAAAATTTTTAAACCTGATCATTGATTGTTCTGCACACATCTTTTGCACTTTTTTGTAATTGAAAAAAGATGTGATTCGGTCATTTTCATTTTTTATTTTATTTCTGAGAGACGGCTGAACGTTCGAATGACTCTGAATAGGACAAATAAATTATGGGAATACGAAAATTGGACACGAAGAGCAAAGGGGAACTCATTGTCAGTCAGCAGCCTTGCCTGACTCCTTTCTCTCGGTACCGGCATCGACCCACAGGAGGAGTTTTCCGCTATACTGCCAACCCCTTGAACAAACCCTGCCAACCTTTGCCAACCCTGTGCGCCGACCTTTAAGATGTATCAACGCAGCACGCAGGATTTCTTGTTTTAACACTTTATGTTATGCACCCCCTCATTTTCACGTACTTTTGTTTTATGTTTGGAACGCTGTAACACCATTCGTGCAGTTGCTGCTGCGCAGGCTGTTTCGTTTCGCTGTTTTTACGCGATAATATCAAAGTGGATCAGTCCAGATTTTTTTAGGGTAAAAAATTAGAAATGCCTACCGCGCAATTTATAATGCTCAAGTTTATCGGGAATCTTGGAAAAACTAAAGCTATTAAGTCCTATCCGAGTTCGTTGAGATAAGAAATGCCGCAGAGACGGTTCAATGACACTTCTTTCATCGATCTCCTGATATATCTGGAAGAAACGACTAGAGAATCAACGTTCGAAATTCAAATTTCATCGCGACCTTCGATTTATCCAACTTCCATCTGCATACGATATAACATCGTTTAAGGGTATCTTATATAGCTCGAAACCATTTACAGCTACGATTTTAAAGATCAAGTTCGAAATCGGACCTCCAAATTGCCTCAAGCACACTTTCAGCTCATGCAATGCTAATTGCACACTCGACTGCATGTGTGATATCGACTATAATTAGTCACCTACTCAAAGCCGGTTCGTGATGATCGTAGAAAAATTTATTCCAAGAGTGAATGCAAGTAAAAGGCACTTTGCAGTTTTCTCCAAAATGTTCACAGAACGAAGACAGGCAGATTAATCTCGAGGCTGAAGTTAGTAACGTTAACGTATCGAAACATTGAAACAAAAAATTACTGTTTCTCACCTTTGGAATAACAGAAGAAGTTTAGTTTACAAAATCTCGGTTTGTTGATTCTGTATTAACAGTTTGCTAAACTTCAGGTAATCCTAAAGTTGCAAAATAACAGTTTTTACTAAACATGCATCATTACAGTAACGTTACAAACTTCAGCCTGGTGCCTGTCTTTGTCACTCTCAAATCTTAGTGAAAGCATTAACATCTATACCTTCCGTCTTTGTTTGAAAAAATAAAATTCAAAAACGTTCGAAGTTCGAATTCGTCGTTCACCTCGTTGAGAATGGACTAAGGCTCAACGTTACGCTCGGAATCGGGGCACGAGCAACGGAACTTCCGGTAGGGATAACTCGGGGTTGGGAAATTATGGCTGAGGGTGACGGGTGGTCGGATGGCGAAAGGTCCACCTGCGACGCAAGCAGGAAGGCAGGGCTAGGGCAGCTCCTGGTCTCGCGCACCTGTCCATCGCACGCGCGCACAAATAGGTGCGGGTAACGGTAGAAGCCGTGAGGGTTGCGCGCGGGAGTTCCGTTTGAGTCGGCGATACCGCGTGATCTGGAAGCCGCGTCCATCGCGAGTTGCGCGTCTAAGTAAGTCTCTCGTACGTCACCACTGGAGAATCGGATGCGTTTTTATTCGTCAGATCGGTTCTCAGATCGGTCATTCATCACGGTGTGCTGATCAAGTCCGACGAGGACTTTTGATTCGGTGAGTAAGTTTTTTTTTCTTTTTATTTTTTCTTATGGTAGTTTTCGCGCTTCGCAAAAAGGCGTCGACCGCATCGCGATCTGTTTCTCTAATTTTGATTCATGCTTGTAATGCTCGAAAACACGCATTATACCGTTCTGTAGACGTGATGCGATTGTAACAGTCCGATAATACATTGAGTGTAAAGGAGATCGGGGTCTTTTTGCGCTGTGCAAGGAGTTGGTACTTTAAGTTCGAATTGAATAATTGACCATTCTACCGACGTTGGAATCGAAGTACTACAGTATATAAAATTAATTTCAATTCACGTGTTACGTGTAACCGGGGCATGCGTTTTGTGACGGTTCTGTACGCGTAATAGAACTCGTTTTATTGACGGGGTTAAATATGCGTTGCCGTTCTAAGTATAAGGTACACTTTCTGTAAATTCGTTGTATGTATCTATGCATAGTTTACGTCTCGATTGCGAATGCACTCTCGTGATCGAATAGAAACCTAAATATAATGGAGGTTCGAAGATAAAGAGCTGTAATAACGTTGATTTTAGATATCTAGTTGTTAATTTGATATTAATTAACGATAATTAACCGCATTCAATTTCTCGTCAAGCATACGATCCTGATCAGTCTGAATAAAGAACGTTGGTCAGGCTGAGGTATCATTGCCCTCTTATTCGTAGCTTCAAAGATATTAAACGAATCGGCAAAGTAATTTACAATGTACCTATTTTATCTTTATCCTATACGAAAAGCTTCGGATTTTTCTGGGGTTTCACTCTCTGCTTGGAATAACATCGAGATGTAACTAGAAAAAAAGTTTGTGTCATAAGTATAGATCGTTATAATTTAACCATCAGTACTTTCGTCACTACCTGAGCCCGGGATTAATGTGAAGATTTTGTGTGTCTGTACAGGCCGACACTGATATGACACGGTAAAAATGAGAATTGACATTATCGAAGGCCTTTCGGATGAAGGATCACTGTCAGAAAATATGGATACGGAGAGCTACGGAGTAGAAGCAGAGCTCACGAGCCTTTCCTGGCTCCAATCACTCGACATCACAAGTGCCTCAAATCTACCGACTCCACCATGCTCGCCTTCGCCTCCTCCGATCGCTCAGCATGCACCAAAGAAAATGTCACCATTGCTTAAAGCTGAGCTAGGTATGCAAAGATTATCAAGCCTTATGAATATTTGATTTCGTGAGATGGCGGTCAGGGTTGGAATGATGCGCTTCAAGCAATCAATTTTATTTTCTGTACGGCGTTTCGGCAGGCCCCGCCTATCATCATCAGGTTTCTTTAACATAAATAATAACACATTGTTATATGACTTACACTTGTTCACTAACTGTCACGTTAAGAATATTGCACAGCTAGGTAATTATTTATCTCTATTGCATCTAAATACTTTACAGTGTTTTTTAAGTTTGAAACGTCGTGCAGAAAATAAAATTGATTGCTTAATGTGCATCGTTCCAACCCTCACCGCCATCCAACGAAATCAAAAAATCATAGTATCTACACGGTCACGAACTTCAACTCGGTATCAAGACTGTGAAATTGGCAATTTCCAGATAAATCCACAAGACTCTATTTCGAATTCTCATACAAACGTGGTACAGAAAGTCACCGTTAAACCTGTGAAACTTCAAAATCGATCTTGACGGGTGCATATGGAAATTGTATGCGCTCATAAAACGCAATAAAATATATCTTAACAATAGTGTTAACTTCTCTTCATAATCCGTGATTATGAGTTTCGACGAAAATTGGTACAACTCAGGTTGAAACTGAAATATGCATCACGCTATAGAAGAGATATATGTGTTTCGTTTCAGATCTGGCTGAAAATGCGGAAAAGTACCGTCTCGACTCGGATGCTAAACCTCCCTTCTCATACGCAACATTAATCTGCTTGGCGATGAGGGCTAATAATAACAAACTGACACTATCGAGTATCTACAGATGGATAAGAGAAAACTTCACGTACTACAAGCATGCCGATCCCGCGTGGCAGGTTCGTATGTCAATATTATCTTGTCGATCTTGTCCATTCGCTTCTGGAATTCATCCCAATCAAATGATGACGGAAAGCAGTTGCTCGGATTTCTAGAATGTTCAAAATTGAGAAAAACTTGTTATTGAGAGGATGCTGCAGTCAGTGTTTACCGACCAAGTGAAATATCACTTGTTTTTACTGTTAAATATACTTGCGCATCCCTAATGCAAAAAAGATGCTGATAGCGCAATTTTACATGCAATGCCGAACTAAAACATCCAAAATCTTTTATTTCCATGCTAGGATAACGGCAGGAAATGGATTTCTGAAATAAGTGGTGATCGAATTACAGGAATACAATTTCTGACATCATAATTGTTGCGTAAAATAAAACTTTTTTTAAAGATTCGTATTCGTCACTGTATGTTAGAATGACGCTATCATTGTCTTTTTACGTCAGTGATGCGTAAGCGTAAGTAACAGTCAGAACGACCGATATATGAATCTGACTATGAATATGAAAAGACTGACGATAACATCATCTTAAGATAACCATACCTATGAGAGAACTACATTAAGATATATTGGAGTAATTGAAAGTTTGTTGTTTATTTTCGCAGAACTCAATCCGCCATAATCTATCGTTGAACAAGTGTTTCGTGAAGCTGCCACGATCAAAGGACGAGCCGGGTAAAGGAGGTTTTTGGAAATTGGATCTTGAGAGATTAGAGGAAGGAAGACGTTCCCGAAGGCGGGTCTCGTCCCGCCGAAATAGCACGACTAAAACGGCGGCACCAACCACAAATTTGACACCTGTAGCCTTGTACGAAACTCCACCGAGCAGCGTTTCACCCCCAATTCCAGACAGCCTGCCGGAAGTCCCCGAATCGACACAAGTCAGTCTGAGCGAGGATGACCTCACAGGACTTCTGATCGCAACCGTCGGCTGGGACGAGAATCAGCTTGATCTTCTCGACTCTCTACTAGATTCCTTGTAAGCATCATATTTCTTCTTCTTTGCCTCTTACTTCTTTCCTTCTCCATACAATTATTATATCGGGTTATTTCCTTCACGGTTGTCTCACTTGCCGAAATGCAGGGGGATTGACTCCTCGAAATTACCGAGAAATAACCCGGTGTATACGATGTATCGTTCAAGAAATATCCCGCGGTAAATTTACGCTGACAACATTAATTATAACCGTTTGCTCATGTATAGCATTAAATATTCAGACAACCTTTTTGTATCCAACTTTAATATGCACGACGATCCTTCGAGTGATTTGCACAGGTAAATTGTATATTCGCGAATGAGAGGAATTTCGACGTACATTTTATACCGCGACAATCTCTTGAAACTTGAAAATCAAATGTGCATACGCGAGTTTGTTCGTGCAGGCTGGCCATCCCGAGATTCAGCCGTCAAACTGTTTCTGGCGGCGATGTAGTTGATACGAATTTTCGAGGTTAGAATCTCACATAATTGTGGTAGTGACTCAGAAAGGTTTGCGAAGCATTTGACGTCGAGTCGGAACGTTGATTTTTCAAAGAACGGTCGGAATTTAATGCTTATGCTCTTTGAAAATTCAAGCGTTTGTTCATATTTTGCGTACGTTGGCCCGTTTGCATCGTAGACAAGAATATCGCTGCGGGAAGATTTTGCCGACCAATGAGATTGAATTATTTGGTGCATGTGCGGTTGATTTTCAAGTTTCAAAAGATTGTCCCGGTGTATATACTTAAATATTGCGTAACATCTAAAGTGATGTTCGGTGATGAAGGTGAAAATTTCAAACTATTTTCATCAAATATTAACAAATTTTGCAAAGAGAATTTAATAACAACAGTCTTTAGTTATTTCCATAGAATTTTTTTCTTACTTTAATTAGTGTAGATACAATTAGGCATACTGCAGTAGAACTGACCCAAACAATACGCGGAAAAAAAACTCAAATTCAAGCAATGAAATCCGTCCAAGAAACGATAAGACATGGTTTTTGCATTTATCAATATAGATATAATGAAATTCGCTACACTTGCATGAATAACTGTTATGTAGATATCACAGTTATTAAAATAGCATGTAGCATAGAAGTGTAATATGCCTTATAATCGGAATGAACATTCGCTGTGTACTCTATGTTATTGAAATTAAAAAAGAACCCTCTAAAGTATGAATTAATTAATAAAAGCTCAATGCGATTTTAATATTAATCACTTACGTTAGATTTGAAATTAATGAATTATTGATTCGTGAGAGAAATATGCTAATGACAGGTGGTTGATGTGTTCGGTTTGTAAAAAAAAGAAAAGATTTGCTTCTATAGGAATGTAATGTCAGATAAATGATGCTCAAATATTAACGACTATTCGACAACGTGGAAGAAGATGAAGAAAAAACTAGTGAGGGAGAAAGAAAAAGTTGTCTGAATATTTTGTAGGATCTCAGCCCCTCCCATTTTTTGCAAAATATTTTCAAAAGAATTTGAATATATCACATGTATAGAGTTGGATGTTGAAAATGTGTAACCAGCTCATATTATCAAGTATTATTAGATAATATATTTGATCGTTGTTAATGTAACCAGCAGTATATGTATACACAATACACATACCTTGGTATATATGTAGAATGTGTAAACCTGTTCGATAAAGTGAATATAATTAATCACTTGATTTGATTTATTAATTTTTTGTTCTTTCAAGTTTGAGATTCAAGTGCAAAATGAAAGCGAAAAAGAAAAATACGAAGATTGATAATAATTAACGATTGAACACGTTCGAATTGAAACTTCATGTCATACAAACTAGATCTGCTCAATAATCATTTTCAACATCCAAATAATTATTGTAGATAAGAGAATATATACAAATACCTTCATACATACAATATATTAATAATAATAATAGTAAGAATAATAATGACAATGAATTTTATGTTTTTAATTATAGATGTATAATATACATGTATAGGTAATAATTTCATTGAAGCGATAACATTGGTGTGATATTATTTGAATTGGTGTGTGTTTTTGCGCTCTAGTTCACGCCTTTAAGAATCCGTCCAGCGATAAAAATATTTATAAATTAATATTTAAGAATAATATTGCAGTCATTTGAGATCAAAGATTGTACTTAATTAACAAACAGGATAAATTAACGTACATTTTACTATTATACTATATTATACGTATATCCCTACAATGTAACGTGTGCCATTTTATGCCTTGAAAATAATGTGAACCAAATGAAGGAAAAAAGAAAAAGAAAATAAAAGAAAAAGAATAGAAAGAAATCATTTAATAATTACTTAGTGGCCTTATAATCTATATAGCAATTTGACAATGTAATAATAATTATTGCGTAGTATAATATTTTAGAATTAATTTCTGGTCAACTGAATTTTCTTTTTAATATACTAAACATTTTTAATATATATATATTATAGTATGTGGATTATCGACCCTTGGGTATTCAACACCTGCATGATTTATATTTTTGAGGAATTTATTTGTCTCTCGTTCCTTGAGTCTCCATTATCACGTACGATAATTTTCTTCAATTCTTAACAAGGCAATACTGTATATTCAATATCATCGTATTAAACCCACTTGAAAAAGCAATATTAATGAAGAGATTCGGATAAGAATTTTTACTATGTTTATCAAAAATAACTATTCTATATGCAATCCGTCTTGGAATCTAGTGAAAATATTTCGCTCAAAAGAAAAGTCATTATGCTGCAAGCATTGTATTATCGTAATGACACAAACGTGTTTCAATCTTTGACAAGTTCGATGTTTGGCAACACGATAAATCAAATCATTTGTCTCCGTAATACAATAGACACACTATGGGTGTAGGTGTATTGAAGAAAAATAACGAAATCACCACTAAAGGTGCAGGTTGTAATATTTACGTTGTAATTTTACGATAATGAATTATTATTAATATTATTAATATTATTATTATTATTATTATTATTGTAAAAGTGCTCAATGCGGTATGTTAACAATTTCCACCATGTATCTGATGAGAATATAATATACAAAATGTAGAAGTGAATTGATTATAGCTGTCATTATTATAATATTTACAGTTGCATGTTGATTCCTAAAAATTAATAAAACTATCTAAGACTCAGTTCTTGACCTGAGACGCGTAGAATAAGTATTGGATAAAATCTGTCATATGACACTGCGATCTCTGCTTCAGAAACTTTTTGTTAATCAATAATCGAGCTGCTTTTTCGGCGCACATTACAACTACGGCATTGATATTGCCACTTGGTAATACTGGAAGTACCGACGCATCAACTACGTAGAGATTTTCAGTACTATAGACCCTGAAAAATACAACTCTGATTCACTAACGCACTGTCATTCAATTACATATAATTAGTAAGATTAATCGATCCTGATGAATAAAGTTTCTTCAACCTCAACGCACCTGAAAAATTCATCTACAACGCTACCAATACGACAGGTTCCTGCAGGATGATAAGATGTCAAAGTGACATGTCTGACGTAACATTCCCAATATTCTGAAGTGTCAAATGAAAATTCCTTGCAGCTTGGGTAATGTTTTGTGTAAAGAGTCGCGCCCAGTTTCTGCATCGCTCTTGTTCTGATCAATTTTTTCACGAATTGTATACCTAAAACGACACAAGAGATCTCGACACAATCGGAATCATATGTCTACAAACAAAAATAGTTTAAAGAGACTTATGAAATGATAAAAAATCGAGAATCTTAGAAGATCATTCTTCAATCAGCATCCACGAAGATTGAAAAATATTATAATCACCGTCTATTAGAACTTCCACGTCTTCCTGAACGGAAAGATACTTTGGATCGATAATGGGGGGAGCAGCTGGATCAGAACTTTGTAATCTGATCTCCCCGGAACTTTTTGGATGTAATAAAACCGGTAATATGCTGACAGCTGTTTCGTGAGTCAGTGGAGAAAAATAATCACGAAATACCTGAACAAGAGAAACTTTTCAGCGCTGTAACCCTACAAATATTTCTCAAGAAATTGAAAGAATAACCTCGCAGGGATAATTTACCTCGTCTGATATGCCCATGATTTTTCTCAATGCTATACCACCGTCTTGAGATATTCCAACTGGCATTACCATCAATTGTATATCTGGAGGATCTAGTTTTCGATTTGATTTAGTACTGTGCAATGTACCGACAACTTCGATACCCGCTGATGTCCACGGCCCTGGAAGAATAGTTCACAGTTTCATTTGCTACGCAAACGAGACTCTTCCAGTCCTGCTTGAGAAACGAACTGATTATTTACTTTCAGAACTTCCACCACTTAGATCAGTTCTGATTATAAGTTGTTACCTCTATCATACTCCAATACTCAGGTGAGACCTTTGGAGTGGAAGATGTGAAAACAAACGCTACTGACTTTGTTTTTCAAAAACCGATTAACATTTGCGCATGGTTTCAATTAACATGTACAAGCAATACCTCAATGTCACATACTGATATATACCTTTGCCGTGAAAGAAGTAGTTGAATGCTGACAGAGGATTTAGAACATTCAATATGTTCAGTGGTAAGGTTGTATTGAGCACGACCAAATCGAGACCAGTAAGAATATGATCCACCAAATTCTGACCCACGGGTAAATTTTGCACTACCTTGATCTGTGTTACAAATGGTTGAAATTGTATTTGCAATAATATTCTCTACGTTTCCTCAATGATTAGATACTCCAGAGCATTAAGTAAGGATCAACATGGAAATTGTAGGGAATAAGGTACTCTATTTGAAGTGGATAATTGTTCGCTTGATGAAGAGCAGCGTTACCGAATAATGCTGTATTGTTTTTCACATCAAGTGATTTGAGAGAAGAGAAATCTGATTTGACTACATTTGGAGTAGATGAGTGAATAAATTTGACAAGCAATTGAACCAACGGTAACCTTTAGACCTTTAAGATGGTCTCTCGGACCTATTCCAGACAGCATCAATAGCTTTGGAGTGCCAACTGCTCCTGCGCAGAGTATGACCCCCTTTGTGGCGAAGGCTTTTAGCTGAGTACCCAGTTTCTCAAATTCAACTCCAACGGCTTTCTTTTCTTTCAATAAAACCTTTAGGAATGAAATTTAAATGATTACATGCGATATCGATGATTAGGATGTTGACATTGAGCAAAATGGCTATCAACTGTTCAAAGATACTTTTTAGTTTGATGTAAATGGTGTCTCATCACCTTATTAACATGAGCATTAGCGATGACAGTTAATTTTTCAATATCCCTGTGTAACAATCTGTCGGTACTCCATCTCTCTCCATCCTTTGAGGTCAATTCCACTTTCATGAATCCTGATTTAAAGATGAAGAAAAAAAAAAGCAACCAGTAAGTAGAATAAGCATCATTTTCTTTTCTGTTTTCTTTAGTATTCAACGGTTCTAACCAATGTTTAGATCTCTGTTTATATTTCCAACGTTTTGTCCCAGTTCTGCAGCTCCGTTCAATATAGCGTCCGACAAATCAGTATACCAATTATCACAATGTACATTCAAAGAACTGGTTTCTTTGTCTACGGACTCTGCGGTGATTGAAAAGTTCATCAGGATTATTTAATTATTTTTCACGTAAAATAAAGTCACAGTGATAAGTTTTTACCCTCAAGATCGGGGAACCAATTAGTGTAATCAGCGATGTGACCACGAACGTAAGCCATATAATTTAGTCTACCCGATCCTCCTAAGATTTTTCCCATCGGCCACTTGCTTTGCTGTAATATAATTCCATGTATCCAATATTTAATTAACAAATATTCTGACAATTCTGAACACGATATTTAAGAATCGAATGATATATAACAAGTAAACCAAGTGTCAGAATAAAGTATTCCGAGGAGAAGAAGAGAAAGAATCAATTGACCACGACTGAAGGAAGAGTACATTATTGATTAGTCCTTTGCAAGCATGTTTTTGTGGAACGGTCACATGCTGCCAGTCAAAGACAGACTGTTGCAATAACGGAGTTAGTACAGGGATATTCAAGAATGGAGGAACTGCACCACCTGCTTCCAATAGCAAAGTTTTCTCCCCAGCTTTGGACAATCTGGCAGCTATTACAGACCCAGCACTGCCAGCACCGACTGAAATGTTTAAAGAATCGTTGGAATAATGCATATGGCAAAAGAACTCGAGCTCTGGGAGGACGGATAATCAAATTGTGATAAATAAAAGAGGAGATATTCTGTGTAAACTAAGAAACTAAATAAATGTTTTCAGAATTCCTTTCTGATTGAAACAGCAGAAAGAAAGAACTTACCGATAACATAATCATAGAGTTTTGAATTCTCCATATCATTGTAGGACCAGTTGAAGTATTTATCATAAATATCTGCAAATTTGAGATAATTTACAAAAAAAAATATCAAAATTCCGTAAATAATAAAAACGGAGTACTTGAGTATGAAAATCATTTCGAAAAAACAAGTGTCAAAACAGTTCAATGCTCTCTCGGCATAAACTGTAAATATATGTTATAATTGGCTCCAATCTTTGCACGCTTGTCCTAAAAACTGTCACCGTGAGTGAAATTCTTAAAAGTAAATTTGCATCGCATCATTTAAGGTGCTTAATAAAACTGTATAAAACAATGTGAACTAATCATCGATATTCGACGGATTTGGATGAAGCGCAAAATTTCAAGTTAAATTAGGCATAGGTCGGAATGTAAATTTGGAGGTTAGATTATGTTATGTTAGGTTAGGTTAGGTTAATTACACGTAGAATGAAACTTAAGTTCAGAGGTTAGGTTATGTTAGGTTATGTTTCGCTGATGCGTGAAACGTCAACGAAGCCAATATGTCGAACATACCGTAACTTGGTATTTTCGAAAGCTAAATTATACCGTTTTCAGCCAAAGTTCGAGCTATGATACGTGATAATAATTGGGATAAGAATCATGGATCCAATCAAGGTCAAAGTCATACAAGAATTCAATGCCGAATTGGGTTCGGATTTAAAAAACCTTGGAAAAATTCCTCAACTACACGAGCGGTTACAACACGAGAGAAATAACATCGAAAAATCGGTGAGTCAAAATTGAGTATCTTACTTCAATATTCATTCACGAAATCATTCAAAAAATAATCATTTAACAGAAAATGCTACATATTTAATTATATCTGATTAATATTCTCATTTATTTTTTTGCCATGTGTAAGCTGTCGCTGGCATCAACGGAGGCTCCGTCAAAGGTTAAAGCAGCTATAGAAGGAGTTGATAGGATAAACAATGAAATAGAAGAATTGGTAAAAATCAGCAATGATTTGGAACAAGTTCTCATTGAACAGCTTCAGCAGGATTCCAAAATTGATGGGATTCGAGAAAATGTTGATAAAATAGAAGAGCTACAAAGAGCGTTGTCGTACTTGTACTTGGTCAAATCCATCGAGGATATATGGTACAAAACAATACTTTAGCTTTAACACTCTGACTCGATGAGAAAATACTCGACGTTCGATAAACTAATACAACTTTTCCAAATTCTTGTACTTTATACAGTCGACTAACTGAAAAAATCATTGATTTTACAGTGATGAAATAGAGGGTTCTCTATTAGCAAAGGATGACAAGCTGACGATAACTCTGTACGCTAACTTGACGGAAAGAAATTCACAATTACAATCGTCCACTTGTCATCATCTTGTAACTTATCTACACGACACTCTCCACTTTTGGCATAATTATCTCAAAGATAAATTTACAGCGTAAGTACAGGCGAGCTATTGTTTGAATAAACAGCACGAATACCTATTATTATTAAATGTTTACCTTGGTCAAAAAAATGGAGGCAAAATCATCATCGATTATTCGATCAAGGTAACACAGCTCCATGGTATTTACTTTTCTACAATCCTTAAAATTTTACAGAGAATACAACGAAATTCTGAAGGCACTGAAATGGCCATTTTGTGGCAGCAATTTGAATTTGTCGACTACTCCTTCGCTAGATGCAATGGCAAGGTTCAGCACAGTTACGGAATACTTGCTGCAACTGCAGCTACCGTATCCTTTGCATCAAGAATTAATTGATGTAGCTCGAAATCATGTAACTTCCCTATGAACTCTGAAATTGATCCTTAACTCAGATTGACGGATAGAGAAGAAACAGCGAAACCTGCGGTTACCTCGTCGCTTCTAACCGATTTTATACCAGTGAGCTTGCCAATCTTACTGCTGATTCGTCCCCTTAGACGTAGATTCATATACCATTTCACAGGTGCAAAACAAACTAACCGTTTGGACAAACCTGAGTGGTTTTTCACTCAGATACTTACATGGATCAGAGATCACACCGAATGGGTGAGGATGAATGTTCAACCAATCGCAAATTCTTTGGGACTTGATCACATCAATGCTAAGGTATTTAGAAGTTCGCTTCAAATGTGTTTAAATAACAAAACAAAGGCTAGATTCTCGTGAGAAAAAAAACTCACAGTTAATTTTCTCTTTGTTCCATTTTCATAAATAATTTATCCAGGTTGAATTCATGCGAGGGCTGGTCCAACTTGCTGTGGAAAAGTTATATTCCGAATTACCCAACATGCAGTACGACGATGCTCTCTTCGCACATCTAATCGACGAGGCTCTAGGCTTTGAAAGAGAGTTAAGAGACACGTTGTTATATCCAGCTAGTCAACCAGCCACCGTTTTTGTACTAACTCAAGCACAGATTTTTGTCAAATGGGTTAATATGGAGAAGAAATGTAAGCATTACTCTACCGACAATGAGCAATATTTTTCTACACTTAGACGTTTTTATATTCCATGGAGTATGTAAAACGAATTCTTAATGTACTATTATTTGAATCAGGGTAACTTTCGTGTAAACGAATCGACTTGCAAGATGTCTAAAGTGTGTTAAAAATTAAATATTACGTATATTGTGACTTGAATATTATATTGCAGATGCAACGGAAAAAATGGACGCTATTTTGAGCTCTGAGACCGCATGGGAAAGATTAATGGGTACAGATATAGACGACATGAAAGTAACGGAGTGTGCGGAAGCTTTTCTCACTCTTCTAATGACTATCACTGATAGATATAGTCATCTGCCACAACCTGGTCACAGGTGAGTCATAAATATCAACTTTCTTGCTTTGTTACATCCTCCTTAACAATCCATCAATTTTTTCACCCAATAGGTTACAATTTCTCGAACTACAGCTAGAACTGGTGGACGATTGGCGTGTTCGATTGCTGCAATTGCTGCACGAGGATTATGAAGATCCGCTGACTTCTATCATGCCTCGAATTTTGAATACACTGCACTATGTATCTAGTGTTCTCAAAGAATGGGGTGCCACTGTTGTAAGTGAAGAAGTGAAAAGCAACAAGCGGTGCAAGAACAGACAAGTAAAATACCTTGAGTTTTGTTTTTCTGTTCTCAGCACTTCTTGCAGCTTCACTATTTCAAAAAACAATCAGATGTAACAGAATTGTCTGTAGAGAAATTGGCTGAAACTTCTGAAAATCCTGGGGACGAAGATGATTCTGTATTCGACGAAGCTCTCGCATTACTACAAAGGTTGGAACGCGAGTTGGTGAACGAAATAAGCAACTCTGTGGCACTGGATGTGAAAGCTAAAAGCAGACCGTACAGAACTGACAAGTAATATCAAATACATCAACTTGCAACAATAAAAGTTTTTGACCCTGAATATCTAATCCTAGTTACTGATTGTAGATGGTTTGCAATGCAATCAGAAAAAGAATTGGCGTCGTTATCCGTAACCCCGAGTGGTTGTCCCATGTTTCAAGAGCTGGCTGCTCGTCTTAACACACTTCAAGACATTCTTGCACTACCGTTGTTTAACAAGACTTGGAAGAATCTTGCGGCGCAACTCGATCAAGTAGGTTACAAACCTAGCTTATTATGCTACATTGTGCACGATTTTTCTATAAGATGACAAAATTGATTAACGTAATCGACATTTTTTTTCTTCAGTATTTGCTAGAGGAGATTGCTGTGGTCAATCAATTCAACTCTGGGGGAGCTGCTCAATTACAATATGATATTGTCAGAAATCTCCTTCCGCTCTTTGGTTTGTATACAAACAAGCCAGAAGCTTACTTTCCGCTGTAAGTATACTCAAACCTTCAATAGTTATGTCCGGAAACCAAAACAGTAGATTGTAGTAGTGATGTACGTGCTAACGACCCGAATAGCCTAATAATCTTAATCCCCATGAAATACTGAAAGTGCGAGCTACATAGTCTGTAATCGCCAAGGTAGAGATTCTTATTTTGAAACTTATTCTTAACTTGAACTTTTTTCAAACATCAATCTTTGATCTATTAATCTATTATTTGCGCTAGTATTATTCTGTGATTGTATTAATTTATGAATATTGCACAGGATCAAGGAGGCCACGATTCTTTTAAACATGGCTTTAGGTTCAGCGATGCTCTTGTTAGAAGCATTGGAGGGTAACGAAGATACAGCTGAAGTACTAGCGGATGTTGGAATTTATAAAATGACAGAAGACATAGCAATAACAGTACTACGAAACAGAACTGATATAAGTTCGCAATAACTAACGAAATGGAGAAAATAAATTTTCCACTGTAAATAGATAAAGAAAAATAAGCTTAGCCTAGATATTCTCACACCTTGGGTATACAATAATATAATTACGATTTAACTTGAAAATTTTTCTTTTATATATGAATATTAAACATTAAAAAAATAAAACAAGTTCTGCGTAGATACATTTTTTTTTCTTTCTATTATTAAATAATACAATTATCCATAAGTAAACGTATTCAAACAATAGTACGACTTCGGACCACACGACAATCAAGCTTTCTCTCTGTCATTCGAATAGCAAGTCGTATGCCGCAAATTTAATCAATATGTTCGCAAGATTCCAAATCAAAAACGACTCTCACGCATATGGAATCAACTAATAGTAAAATTGCACTCTATTATCTAAAATATAGAGTAATGCAATTTTTTTTGCGAATTCATAATACATTGTCTTGATTTTAAACTAAATATTTGCAGTCTTTTCTAAACTATCAGAACACTTCATACCATCAATAAAAAGGCAGAGAATAATTTTGGCATGTGGTGTTTTTTAAGTACGAACAATTGTGTAAACAAATTTTTAGCAGATAAGTTTCGTCAGTCACAGTCAACCACATCACTCTTTTTTCCCTTGTAGCAGCGTAATTTTTTAAAATAACTAGGAAACGCTGGATCATCCCGTTGTCTTTTTGTAGGTTCGTTAAGTTTCTCATGATGCTTTTGAACATCTTTGAATGATTGCAACTTGATGTATTTTGTAACATGGGAATAATCACTTTGCACTTTTAATTCTTTGTCAAAATTATAGTCCAATTTCGACGAGTTGGTGAGTATTGACATCATTATTGTTACATCTTTAATAGTGTTGTTTTTGAATTGTTCGAAATTTTTTTTTATCACGCTGGAAAAAATGATTCTCTGTTGAATCTCGCACTTTATTTCATCAGCAATATCGTGTATGGATTTCTCTTTGTTTTTTGAAAGAGTCCCAGGATCGGTTCGCACGTTTTGAGAACATCCCTTTGTACCCGTAGATTTCAAATCTGGATACAACCTAGCGACATCAGTTCTGAGCGATTGTTCTGCACGCAAGGAAGATGCCTCATGAAATTGTGGAACAGATATGGCTTCTTGTTTCCGTGATGTTACATTTGAAACAGAATATCGCGCCTCTCTGCTGCTTGATTTTTTTAGAGGCTGACTGCAAGTTCCTGTTTTTTCCTTGGCAGATTTTGAATCTGATGAGCCTTGGACTAGCCTTATCGTTACTGGTTCACTTTGAGATGATGAATACGGCAAGTTCAATACTGGAGCGCATCTCACCGGCTTGATATTTTTGCTCACGACCAATGTTTCGAAAGCATCTTCGGCGACTGTGTAATCCAACACTTCAGCCACTGTCTCGATGCGTTTTTTTTTTTTGAAGAACGAAAGTAGAGAAAACATTGTTTCTTCTAAAATATGTACAATATCTGTTTTCTTGTCTTATCTCGTTCTAATAATACAATTTCGACACATGCTTGGTAAGTGCAAAAAAATGCTATGAGTTATAATCAGTCAGCACGTACAAATTCAAGTTCGTGAATTGAATTATAAATAATACGAACATAACAAATCAATTCAACATTGTCCGACAAGGGATTCCCCGACTTATTATTATATTCGCCTGACGTGGCAACCGCGATATTCATCCATGTATGTACAGCAAAAGCAGCAACAGATGTTTGACATTACAAGTTTCGTGTTAAATATCTGATTAAAGCTGCCTTCTGATTTGTCTAGATGGCGCTTTTCACCCGTGAAAGGATTTTTCGTTTACAGCTGGCTTCTGATTGGTCTAGACGGCCCTCATCTCCGCTTTCACGAGTGAAAGATTCAATCAAATTTGAAACAGTTCAGCCCTTTTCAAAAGTTTGGCTCGCGGCCACCAGTGGGCGCTGCGGACACCAACACGACCACTGATATATATATATATATATATACACTGGATTGGATTAATCGTGGTGCCGTCACGCCAATTGAACGGTAGCCATTTTGTACAGATTCTTGTCACTTCAGATATATATATACATATATACGTGATATATGTGTGTGTATAGGTATACACATTTTATAAAGACCAATATTCCAAAGTATTGGGATACATTAGTTGCAGGCAAATCTAATCATATATAAAAAACTAGCCAGGTTGAAGTTTGTGACGTCAATGTGACACGGCACTTTCAGAAAAACTCACTAATTTGTTACTTTCGTCAGTCCATCAAGTGGCAGAGTGTCGAAATATTTTATAGCAGGAAAAACTTACCCATCGCAGAATACTTGTAGGATGTTCGTTGTTCCTTCAATCGGTTTTTGTCCTTCAATCTGCAAAGAATCTTAGTATCAGTTTCGACTCTATTGACAAGTTGGAAATCTTGTTGATGTTCATGATTGCACGCATAATTTAATATTGGTAAATTTTAATCGCTAGCTTCATTGACAAATGCTTCAAACTGGGATTGTAGGAATGTTTGACAATTTTCGACTATAAAATAATCATGAAATTTTCACAAAGACTCAATTTTAAACTTGACGTGCCAAGCATAAGACTATACTAGATACGAGTGCATACATAGGTGTACAGTTTGCAATTTTATCCAGTAGTTACATTTACCGACACGTACCGTATTTACCATAATTCACGTAAGTAAAAATTACGACTATTCGTAACGTATAAGTTGACCGGTCAAAGAAATTTTAAATAAATCATTGTATCACCTGACCTGCAAAGTCGAACCCGCCGAACTCGACACAACAGGTCCCTGCACCTTACGTCTCAACAGGTCCAAACTAGTTTCTTACCTTATGCAAGATGGCCGTCGCTCGGAAATCGTTGTTCGCTCCGTGGTTCACTCACTTCACACACAAGACATGTTAAAAGTACAAAAAATGTCTCCCCTCGCACTACAAAACGTACAAATAATAAAGTTTTTCACCAAACACAATAACGTTCTTTTTGAACCAAAATTTATTTCGTCTTTTGATACGGTGAAAAGACCTATTTGCACAGTTCAGGATACAACATTCCTCGACACAATATCTATTTTGATTAATCCGATAGTAAAAGGATTTGGGCCTCCAATTACACTTGCACAGCATAGCAAATACCACACGCACTAGATTTACGGAGCTCGAACGAACTTTCAAAGTTGATCGGTGACAGACGAATGCTGAAAGATGTGGCGATTATTTGAGTCGTGTGAAGTTGCTGCGCGTGTAGCCCGCCATCAGTTGAGGGTAGCCAATCAGATGACTGGGTTCGAGGTACGTCACCCTCCGTTGTTCGGTAGCGATACTATAAAAAATGCACTGATGCATAACTACTCATACCTATGTCAGTGAATAAATGGAAGCACGTTCACATACGTTGTCAACGTCATATACTACAGTTTGCCCAAGGTCAAAAGTTGTATATAAACTAAATTCGTATAAATACAGTACCTACTCTAGCGAATTCTATAAAACTGAAACGTAAATGCAAATCTATGAATAAAATTCAAATTTATAGTTGGAAAATGATTGAATTTTGGTATGTACATACAGCTGCGTAATATAACTATAATAGCTGGTGCATAAGGGAGGAAAACGGAGGCTATGCAAGGTACTCCAATATTTATTGTTATCTATTACAACATTTGTACAATTTGCAGAGAGACATTTTCCTTTTATGTGGATAAGATCCATTACAATAATGTAATAGGTCCCAAATAAAAGCATGGAATAAAATAATGAAGTCAAAATCAAACTTATGCATCTATGCTCAACTATTGTTCAATGTTAATTTCAGTCGCAATGGGATATGACTTATTACAGGAGACATTTTTTGTAATGGCAGTGAATAACTTCTTATTAGTACCAGGCTGATATCGATACCTACATGTATACGTGTGTATTGGCATCTATTACGAATATACAAAAATCCTAATTCACAGTAATTTTACATTTTGATATAGCTGCATAGTCAAGTGTTAAAGAAATATTTCTACCGTGCCCCCAACCTCCGATACATATCAGAAAATGACTTTGATAGTCAAATTCTATGTAACTTCATCAGAATTTGGCGTCCCAAGTTTCGAGGAAAAATTTAGATACTGACACATCTAGCCATTCAACACATTATATGTGTGAACAGCTCGTACTCGTTAAAACGTTATCACGCAATCGTTCCAAAAAGGATGCAGTGTATCAAACCTTCATGCTTTTTGAACATCAATCACATATTGGGTTTTGTATTATTGCGTACATTGGCTTGCATCAGTGATGTATGCGGTCGCAGCAATGGATCTGCATAACAGTCGCCACCTGACGTAGCTCGTCTTTCCAAATTTAAAAGCTTGGTGTCCTGACCAATTTGTGCACTTCTGAAAAGTTCGTTCAGAAGTTCATAGAGCTACTCATTCACGTTTGCATTTGAAGAAAATGTCGAGTTTGTAGGCAAACAGTTTGAAAAATAACTTGTTATCGACGTCTCAAGTTTTCTCTGTGCAATAAATTGATTTGAAGTATCCGGTGGTTCATATTTAATATAGATATTTTACTCCATCTACATCACGCAAGACTTGAATGATGTCGTTATGTTTTACAGCTATACTTACTGAATTAAACTGTGATTCTCAGAAGCATCATCCTTATTACCACTGAACAATACGGTACCGTAAGGAATGTGGCTATGTAGAACACCATTGTAGACCAACAAATCGTCCACTAATATCTGTAGATTAAAATTTTCTCATTGCATTATAGATTTCGTATCCAGATAATAGAAAATTCTCTCAAATAAAGACATCTGCTCAATTTACTCACAGCAAATTCTTTAACTCCGCGCTGTGGAGTCTTTTTATAGTTCCACATTTTAATAGCAGATACCATAACCGGAGAGTCAAAGATAATGTAAATTCTGTTGGTCTAAAAAAGAAAATATTCACTGATCTATACATCTTACATTGAATATATTTTATATTAAAACTTGTAACTGGTAGAGGTAGTCAACATTCTTTAAGGGGATAAAATACCACGTTGTGTGTTACCATTTGAGCGAAAAGTAATAAAAAGCATTTACCTGATTTGGTAAAATTGGAGCCAGCCACATGTGATGACCGTCTGTAGTATCGTTTACACCATCTACTAATTTGTCAGGAGTGCGAACATCGTTGTCTACTCCCTCGATTACGTTCACACTTTCTGGGTAGGCTGTGATATCTAAAAAACAACAAGTGTGAAGTAAGAACAGGCATATAAATTTCACAAGGTAACAATAACTACATGTTCAAACATAAGTTTGCATCCGTGTAAAACTCACTGTCTTTCGTTAATTTAATCATGCATCCACTAGAATCATACATTTCGATACCGGTCAGGCCAACGTAATAAGAATCGCCCCAAGTTGAAAAGATGATCACTTGATAGACGAATCCTTGCGGCATCATCGGAGCTTCGTAGTCGGCATTGTCACACATGCGATTAGCTGGTAGAGTTTGATGAAAGATTATGAAATGAGGCGAATGTTTCTTCAAATTATGTAATTAAATTCTTACCTTTGAGAAACGCATCAATTGACGTAATCCGATGTTTCAATGGCTCTGATATCGCAGACTGATTAGCAAAATTAATTTCTTGCAGAAAATCGTAGTGACAACTACCCGGTGCTCTTCTTAACATAAAACCATCACAATCGTTACACACCGATTTCCCATCCAATTTAATAAGCATTTGCCTCACCTGAATATGAATAAATTACCGTATGTTTTATCACGTTAAGATTCATGACTATTGTTCAATGTTTTATAACGTCACGTAAATTATTCAGATAACTTTGTACAGCTATGAAAAAACAACAATAGTATAACACATTACAAAAAAGTTATGAATCATGAGATAAGTTCCTTGCGCAAAAACAGGACGTAAACAACTGACCCCGCAATACGAAAGGTCCAAGGAGGCATTGTAGTTCCAAATTCTTATTCCAGTAAAAAATATCTCTGTTTGAAAAGTAATCGTTAAAGTCGGGTTATCCCCTCGTAAAAAATAAGTGGCCCACATGTGGCTAGGTTCTGTAGTCAAATTATTTCCATCTATCAATCGATTGAGATGCTTGCATCCAACGTTACAGGATAACGAGGCCTGTGTTAAAGGAATTGTGGAATCCTGGTCACCTATCAACTCTATTCCAGTCAGCCCTGTGAATCGCAGAAAAATTAATTAGTGGAAGTAACAAAAAAAATGCTCATAAAATGAGAAAAAAAAAAAACAATTATAGGGTCAGATTCGAGCTTACCGATGAGACCGGAATGTCCCCAATTGGAAAGAAGAACTAATTCGACCTCTTTGCAAATGTACGAAAATATATTACTGCTGTAGTTAGACGAGTTTGATTGATTAGAGCTGGCACAAGTCAGCGGACGTCCTTCCTGTTCATTAGGCGATGAAGTTTTTATGTTCATGCATAAAGTAATATAGTGACTGTTAATCAAATTTTCCTACTAACGCCTGTATCAGTTGTTATTGGTCGATCCGTTTCCTTTGTCGGTGATTCTATTTCACCCGCGCCGAAAGAATACGTCGCATCGTGTTTCGATATCAGCTCCAAAATGTTTCCTTCCGTTGTGAAGAGGATCGTCTAAAATTGAATGACGATCGTGAATATCGACTATGTTGGAAAGATTTACACGACAATACACGATTACTTACATCTCCAAACGAATTAATGTTGCCAAATACACCTCCGGATGCCCTGGCAATTTCACCATCAAATATAACAACATCGTCAAGTGTAATTTTAACATCTCTAACTCCTCTGTAAGAATGAATTCTGGATTTGTTGTAGTTCTGGGAAGAAAATAAGTCAGCGCAGTGACAATAACTCCTCGTTTTCAGCTCAATCGAAACGATATGAAAAATACAATGAAAAACAATCGTACCATTACATTGAAATCTTACCCAAATTCTGATCATTGCAACATTTACCGCTGCCTCAAACGTCATGTGAATGTAGTGATGGCTTCCGCTTGTGTACGGAGCAAGCCACAAGTTGTAGTCGTCTGTAGTTTGATTTATTCCGTTAATTAAATTGCCGACAACACGTGGATCGTTGTTGTACTCCGGTAACACGTTTATATCCGTAGGGTCAGCCCATATCTGAAAATGTAAAGAGATCATCTACACTCCTTAATACAAAATAGAAATAAAATAGCGACATAATTTGGAGTAGGCGAGGGCAAGTTTTTTTTCTAAGGATGATTTTGGATGCAGATATACTGAGAATTTCACCTTGCTTATGCATACGGGTTCACCTATGTCAGAAAATATCTCAATTCCGTTGAGCCCTACGTAGTGTTTGTCACCCCACGTTGTTAAAATATCTATGACAAGCGTTGTTCCACGTGGCAGTTCAGGTATTATGAAATCATAAGCAATAGAGTTTTCTGAAATCAAATTACGAGGTACTGTAGCTATTACACAACTGTTACAAAGCATCCTTTTACCTACCAAAATCGAAGCAACATTTTCTCTATTATGTATAAAGCAAGTCAAAGCTTAAATTAAGATTCTTGCGTTACATGGATTTGTACGGCAGCGTTATATTTAATACACGTAATTCTTCTGCTCCTTGGTGAAAATATTTCACTGAAATTGATCAATGTTCAAATACCTTGTAAAATTTCTCAGGTGATAAAATTTCGTAGAAGAATTTTCACAGGGATAGATTAAAAACTGAATAGCATAATTCTAATTGGTAGCTAAATCAAAATGCGATACTAATTGTTTTGAAGGTAAATTTATTGTACATCATGCTTGAAACAAACAGTCTGATGCGACGCATCGGACCATTTTATACAATGAGCATTACCTACCTTTTGGTGGATATCGCTCGTAGTGATACAAGGGTCGCCTACAATTGGACAAGAGTGAGTTTGGACTACTTTCTGCTTGATTTAAATCTGTTTGCACACTTTTTTTAACAACCTCGGTGAGAGCTGGTTTCCCAGAAGCTTGTAGATTCAATTTTGCAACTTTATCTGTTATCGGTAATTTACTGACATTTTTCTGCTGTGAAATAGACGCAGGTGCGGAAACTGTCGTTTCAATTCTTAGTCTATTTCCGTTTATCATTTTTTCATCGCTCCTAACAGGGTCGCTGCTTTCTACTCGAATATCTCCTCTCGACGCAACTCCGGCTAAATAATCTTGCTTCCTTCTCACTACTCCTGTGCAAATTGAAACATCGTCATGAAAATAAACTTTTCTCATTCCATTAATGCAATTCTCACATTTTAAATAATGATTTTGAGGAAGGTGAAAAACAAACTTCAACTGTAATAACTAACGAATACTCACCGATGGGTAAATTCAAACCAGTTTCCTCTTCCAATAAATCAGTACTCGTACGTCTGTAGGGTGGTATGTGAATTCTCGAAGGTTTTCCGGTGATTTGCTGCTGCTGTCGGGTCGTTCTTCTAGTTTTCTTTATCTGAACGTCAATGGCCGAATGATTAGCTGCGAGTCTCTCGAATGGTTTTCTGTCTAGCACGCTACGATCTAACCGCTGTTCGGTTTCCGCAGATGGTTTCGACTCTAAAGGGGAATGTAAGCGTTCCCAACTTTTTACTCCACTCTTAGAATCCGTAGCTTTCTCGACATCTTTTTTTTCCAGGTACTTATCCAACATTGCGAACTTGTTTTCATTCGACTCCGGTAAACTGAAGGCTGAGAGTGCCGAGTAGGCTCGTGAAAATTCATGTTCATCTTTCGGCGTATTTGGAAGCGAAGCGGTTGTCGATGATTGTAAGATAATACAGCCGCCAACTCCGTCGGGAGTTTCAACTGTAAATGGTAGTTGACGCGGCTCTTCGTTTGTTCTGAATAACAGTGTGGAATGCATTGTAATTTTTAATGAAAAAAATAAAAACTACCCACTGTTTAATTGCAGTATTTTTTAACGCAGCAATTAGTTTCAGATTCATTTACCGATATAGAAATAATCATAAGTACCTGTTGCTTTTTTCTGTAACACCGATAATCATCGAAGAAACAGCTGGACTGATCGAAGATTCGTCTGATGCAAATGGCTTGCACGAAAGAAAATTCACTCTTTCTTCTGGCGTCTTTAGTTTCTTCACACTCCTAAAAATGGAACAAAATCTTTGTAATTAACGTTAGTAAAAAATGTGCACAAATTGGGAAATGCATATACAGCAGATAATCAAGTCAACAGTTTGATACAGATTGAATCAAAACCGTGAGGTGGTAAATAGAGGTGAGAGAAATAATTAATGAAAATTATTATAATAACTGAACATACTCAGTCATTTCTGCAAGCCATGGTGGCAACTTGTTGAAAATTCTATTTGAATCGGAAATCGAGGCATCGTCACTGGTTACTTTCTCCATTGTTTATTGTAATTGAAGATCAATTTATTTATTTATTTATTTATTCAGACGTGTCGAGGTAATTTTCACATCAGATTTTAGAAGCATTATTTACTTTTATTTTAATCGTGTAACTATTATTACAGGTAAATTTTAAGACGGAATAAGATTATAGAAATAAACGTTGTGGCGGATTTCTTTGAATATAAAATCTAATAGATGTACGAAAATAGTGTGTAAAAAATGGCACATTTTTTTTCATTTCTTTAAACGTATATCGAGCTTTCGACTAACACGGCCATGCTTGTGAGATAGGTGCATTCCTTGGCCTCTAGAAATGTAATAGTGACAGGTGTGTTTACATCGAGAAGCAAATCCGTTGCCAGGTTACCGTGCGGTCATTAATGAAGAATTTGAAATGGAGAAGTGTTAAGTCATATGCCACTATTACACATCTATGCACGCTAAGGTGATCATTAACAGGGTTTTTTTTTTGAATTTTTACTCTCCCAGGAGCTTAAACGTTTTTAAATCGAAAAAAAAAACTTAAAAAAATCTGAAAATTTGAGCTCTCTACATCCAATTCGTTAATTAACACACGAACGCTTTCATTTACGAATTTTATGCATCAGAGCTTTTTTGTAGAGCGTTAAATTTTCTACCAAAATATGAATTTATCATTATTTTCGGTATATTAGTCAGCGACTTATAAAATTTCAAAGGGTCAAAAAAAAAAAAAATTTCCTCATGTTATTTTCATAAGATACTTCGATAAAAAACTGGAATATCTTGGAGTTTATGTAGAGAACTCAAATTTTCAGTGAATTTTTTTTTTTTACTAATTTGAAAGCGTTTAAGCCCCTGGAAGCATACAAATTCAAAAACAACCCTGTTAAGGACCACCCTTATACACAGATATATATACTGAGATTTGCGACAATAATGAAGACGAATAAATAATTACATTATCGTTTATTTACTTTCCCTGTAACTTGCACAAATTTGTTAATTTTTTTTTTTTTTTTTTCCATGTTTGGTACAAATCATAACACATTTGTGTATCTGCATGAATACATTCGTGTGGATTGTTACGTGTGTCCAAAAAAACGTCCGCAAATCGAATATGAAATTCCGAAAGAATTGAACGTACTTTGCCAATTGCGATATTAATATTGATTGATATTTCAACATCAATTCGATCATTTTGAATTACATTCGTTAGAACGCCTGGCACTCGCAACTCAAAATTATCCTACTACATTTATTATGTTTCTGTGAAATGACTCATCGACTAGATCAAAAAAATTTACATACAATTGAAATGTTAAATGACTCTCATATCATCGTTTTGCTATGTAATTCGAACCAAGATTTGTTAATTAGATTTGAATGAACTCATAGGCGCATGGGTCAACGCAGTATACATATAGAATATGGAAATCAATACGATATAGGACATATGACTCAATTATAATTCATAATCCATCTATACCTACGAAGAGTATCCGGTTACATATGCATATTGTGTGTCAAAAAAATTGGTTCTGGCATAGAATTAATCATATAGATTACGCATCGTTTACCATACGCTTGTGTTTCAAGCTCTCGGTTCTTTACAAGCTTGAAGTTTTGCTGGTTATTTTATTTTCAATATGAGCATAATTTTATCAGATATCAATTACTTAATCAATATGTTCCCCAATTCTCTATTTATATTTAAAATTTATATTTATACTTATATATACCTATAAATATATGCATCGCAAGGATGTACGATGTAGAATAACCGAATTTCGTGTCTCACATGCGAATGAAAATTAAATATTACTTGAGATTCGCTTTCCGATTCGCTTTACTGAATTGTAACAATACAGCAGTACATCTGCAAAGCCAATCCGTATTTTTTGATATTCTTCTATTCGTGAACATTTTGATACAATACATAGCGAAGATTTTTCCCTGACATAACTAAAAAAATACGTGTCGCATATTATCGAGAATTATGTTTTTTCGAGTTAATTAAGTAGAAAATAAATTATATCTCTAAAGGTTTTTTTTTTCTTGTTCAATTTTCCAACTAAAAAATAACGATTCTATAAAGGAATGGATGTCTGATTAATTTTTAAATGGATATAATATTAATTTAACAACTAATTTATAGAATCAACATGTACATAAGAAAATAAAATTATTTACAACCCTGCCAATGAACACAATGTGAAAATAATAATATACTTCATTTTAGTTTCCACCCCCCCCCCCCCCCCCCCCTTTTTTTTAACCAATATGGGAAAATGTTACGATACAGAAAATCGCAACTTTTGTTTAGTTGTCAGGAATTTTGAATCATGTACTGGCCTGGCCAAACCAATGTAATTCACGTTTCCCGTTCTGAATTTGACTGTTGAAATTGCAATAATAATGACATGGCTTGCAATACTAAACAAGAATACATACTTATAAGCATACGAATCTTGAATATGCCTCATAGGCTAAATATTGCACTAAAAGTTGGATAATAATTATAAATGTATAATAATTAATTTACAAATGTCAAATATATCCATTAAATGGATTAATTGGAGAATTCATCAGTTATTCTATTCTAAAATATTATGCTCTTCAAACTATTACGTATCATTAACTATACTTGTTTGTAATTTTTTGGTATTTATAACATTGCTACAAGTATTTATATTCGGATGGAAGAATCAAAAAATCTATAATAACACCAGCTCATGCTATAAAGGACATCTGGTAATACGTTGAGAGTATATTAGTAAGGTTTGACCTATTCGACTCACATAGACTATTATATGTAAATATATGCTTAATTGACGCAATTAAACTTCATAAGCTAGAATAAAAATAAAAGTATACAACAATGATATCTATTATTCTAAACTATATTTTAACTGGATTTTGAACAAATACTTTTGGCAAACAGAAGAAACAGCCTTTGTAATCGCGAAGTTCGAATAATTTTTATCACAAAATAATTATTTCAAATATTGATATCTAACAAGTCAGTAGTATAAGTAATATAATAAACACAAGATTACTATCATGTATACTACTGGATCCTTATTAAATATTTCTGCTTGGATGTGTACATTATTATGGAGGACAAATGTTTACTGCTAGATTGACGATGGTAAATATGTTTCGTATTATTGAGCAAAAGAAATAAAAAATCATATAGAAGTGTGTTAACTAGACGAGCCAATAATAAATAAGAGTTTATAAGTGATATAGATTCAGTATCGTGTGAGCCTGAAGCTTTTGATAACATACTAAATAAATTTGAATTCAGCTACCTATATATATATATATTTCTTTTTCACTAATGAGTGATGATTTTTCACGTATTTTTGTTAGAGAATATAGAACGATTGCAAGTATGCGTATTTTATCGCAAAGAATCACATTTTCATTTCTACTAGTTACACTAGGATAACAAATTATTAGCTACTATTCTTTGAGAAATTTGCAATGATTCGATATACTGAAATATCCTAAAAATTTGGCAATTTATTATCAATCTATATGGATATCAAACTTCGATATCTAATTGAGAATTCTTCATCAACTTTTGTCGATTTAAGAAGGTATATACCCTGTGAGTATTGACGAAAACAATTCTACAATTATATAAAACATTATTATATATTTACAGCGTGAAATTTCACCTGTAATATATGATATTTACGATCAAGTAATTTTTTTAAAGGCATTGGTCAACGGTCGGTTAGTTTTCGAATAAATTTTGAGGACTGTTTGAAACGATACGAATAAAAACATTGAGAACGCACAGTTCTCGGAATCTTGAAGCATAGTTTTTCACGGTTTACGTGACACAAGCTTCTTTTAAATCAAAGTTGTAAGCACTATAGTATATGATATTATCAAGGTTTGTATCCTCGAATATTAGAGAGCTATGTGGCAAGAAGATCAGGCTGTGCATTTTTAATATAATCCAACTATTGCGTTTTCGCTGACTAACAGATCTGGTTTTACCGTATCCTGCATAGTTGATTTCTATCTATTATTTACAATTTATGTTCAAACTTAAAGCTCCAAGTGAGATTCCAAAACACCAGAATGAGGTGAATCCGTTGATACATTGAGATTCAAGTTCTCTGGACTGGGATAAAGGTAATTCAGTATTGCGTAGTAGTGGAACGCTGCCGCCGTAGCCACGAACAGATGCCATATAGCGTGCGCACATGGTATACGTCCGTCCGATTTGAAGAATACGACGCCTGCTACGTAAATCAGTCCGCCAACTTTGAGCTCTTTTATACCGCTGATTTCTGTCTGTAACAAAAGCATTGCATCGTAGTATAATTGTTTGATTTAAAAAATTTTAGTCCGAATTTGAGATTCGAAAACAGGGACAAATTAAAGTTTAATTTTTTCCACCAAATAACTTATAACGCTTACAATATTGATGATCGCAATGCTGGGTCCGATGCCCATGATTAGATAAAAGATGGTCTCGAGCATTTTGAAACGCTCGTGAAAGACTTGTTGGTAAAGAATACCGAGCATCGCCATAATCCAAACAAGATAACGCATCGCTATCAATAATCCGTCGTCTGGAAAATCTTTAACCGTTAACCAAGGGAAATAGGTTGCCGCTATGAAGACGTATATCATTGCGCGATCGCATCGATGGAGCGCATCCTTAAGTTGCCTGGAAATAATGGTAAAAATGGTGGAGTAAGCAAGGAAGAGCGGAATGCTCAAAATAACGCTTGTTACACAAGTAACGAACATCTGCGTTACCTGTTATGATTGCAGTAATGTACGCTATGAAAAAACGTAGAGATTGTGAAGACGAGAAGAAGCGCAGTTCCGTATACCAGAGCAGAGATGAGTTGCATTTGCGTCGAGGAGCGTTGGACAAGCATTACTCCAGCCAAAAGCGAAGGTATTACCCACATCCCATGAGTAACGACATTTGCTATGTGTTCAACCGAGGTTGGTTGATACGCCTCGTTGGTCGTCGCTCTTGGATTCATCCATTTGACTCTGGAGCAAATTGTACAAATATAGATTTTGTTAGTTGCATGCGTAATGTCAGTGCAGAGAACCGTTATTTTTATAACATTATTATAATGCATCGATTAATCGAGTAAAAAATAAAGATCAAACATGACTCGAATGTATTGTTAAAAATTATTCGATTAATCGATTATTTTGCATTTTTGTGAAACGGTGCATTTGAAACCAAAATTTTGTAAATTTCAGTATTTAGTCTTAATAACAGAAAAGTTTTTTGATAATTTATAATTTCATTCGAGGTATTTTTCAATTTCAGGTAAAAATATTAATTTATATTTTACTTAATATATCAAATATGTACTTGTTAAGTAAGACAATGATAATGAATGATCCTTTAATCACATAAATTGCTATTGTATTGCGTCGTACATCGGAGTAAAAAACAAAAACCGATTATGAGGAAAAATAATCGAATATACTCGATTAATCGGGAAAAGGTTTAATCGAAAATCGATTATTTTTGGTCATTCGTGTACCTTGCATGCAATATGCAAGCACGCTCTTGATCTAGCGTATATGTCGTGCGTATGAATGGCCTGATCATTTTTTCATCCCCATTTTTCCTCACTCTCGCAGAATTTATGTTGAGCACAATGCACGTGTTACAATATCAAACATGCGCCAAGCTTGAAAAAGAAAAATCTTCCGATATGCTGATAGTTCAAAGAGGCATTGTCGATTCAGTAGAAATGGTTCACACTGAACTATGACCTAAATATTTATTTGTTTTTTTTTTTTCAACTTTTTTCTTCTTCTCATACAATCAGTGAATTCAATAATACTCACTTTATAGTATATTTGCGCTCCGCAATCCTTATTCGCTTGCATTTGCGTTTTATAACTACTTGTTAACGTTTGAAATTTATTAGTTTTTTTTTTTCTCGCGACTTGTTGATGAAAAACTATTCGATTCGCTTATTCGTCCGAAATTTATTCGAGAATTACAGTGCAAAGATACATGTATATGTAAATGAAATTGATTACTTTGACTGCATCATTGATCTTTGTTAATAAATTACGTATGATTTGTAAAATTATTTTTTGATTTACTCATCAGTTTATTTGTTGCACAATTTTCTTTTTTATATTTGTACTGCAACGCATGGATGTTTACACTAAATTTGCAACAATTATTGCGTAATTACTTGTCAAGTTGGTTCTGATTTGTCATCAGATATTACTCAATGTAACACGATACATATTGAAGTTATCTGATCAGGCAGTCATATTATGACTTTCTAATGCAGAACTTTATCCCTTATTAGTTGACAATAAAACGGTACTCACGTTACCTGTAATTGGAGTAAATTCATTGCCGTGAAGAGAAAACATGTGTGGTCAATAGCTGCCATGATATAAACGATGTGTCAATTGACATCCAATATTCCTTTTCAGCATATATATTTTATCTTGATTTAAATAAAACAACAACAGTAACACTAACAACGATGATAATGATAATCGAAATAATCACAGCGACAAAGATAATAATTGTAATAATGATAAAAACAGTAGAAACGGAAAATCATATGATCTTAGACGTATGAGGGAAATGATAAATGTCTAAAGTCTGTATAAATCAGGGCAAGAGGTCTGGAGGTATTTATATCAAGTTTCCTCTGCTAACCACTAAGATATTTTTCCTTGCGGTCGTTGACTTAATTGTCATTCAAGAATCTTGCTAGAGCTCGTTGACTAGCGCAAAAAGCTTTTGGAGACTTTTTTGTTGAACACATTATCTTAAGATCGGGTCAAAGGACCAGATTAATTATCTGACAAAGATATGATCCAGAAATGCAATAGTGTATTAGAATTTTTCAAGTATTTGGCATGTTTTACAACATAATTTGAATTATGTAGAAATCAATCACTACAGGGCTAAATAGCGCAAGTTCTGGTCGATTTGGAAATCTTCAAAAGTGTGTGCGACACGGTCTAATTCTATACTGAAGACTGTGGCTCTGGGATTACAAAACATTTCAATCATCGTTCATTTTCTCATACATCTTGTGCACTATGATGCACGTATCAGCTTACCGATGTTAAAATCAAGAAATATCGTACATTCGCAAGCGCATGCCTTAATGTACACATACACCCATGCTTTAGTGTTGTTATATATTCGTTAATAATTTTTACGAAATTTTACATATGTTTATAATACCAATCATTCAATAAATCAAACAAAACTTGTGTATTTCCATGATCCCGCTGATCATGCGTTTATTTACTTAACTAAATTTAATATGTATATTTATCAATGTATAAAAGCGAGGGGGAATTGTATATACATGACGTTATCTACTACACAGAATCTCTCCCTACTCACTAAAGTCATATACAAATTGGAATTATTATACATATGAAAGCTTCTGTTGAGTGAGATAAAACTTTCTGATCGAGGGCTCTTTGATAATATAATTATTTACAGATATTCACATACGCAAGAAACACGCGTAAACTAAATTCTAAACGTATTTAAAAGCTGAAAAGCTACAAATGTTTTAACCACAGTAACTGAAACTTCCACACATAATGTCATGTTGCTAAATTAATTTACGTGAATTGCATTACAATAATGGTAATAAAATCATGCGCCAAAGAAACCTATTTCATGCACTATCCCCCTAATTAGATTGACTGTGCAGGATATTACGGGACATGTATATTACCAAGTTACATAAATCTTACATCAACTACGAAAAGGAACTTAAATCTGATGAGTTTATTACACAAGCGAAGTCTTTGATCACAAATACCTATACATCATATACCAAACCTAATGCCAAACTGAAGTATAATAAACACTGAAATTACTTTTTGTCACAAATCCCAAGGGCAAAAATTAATAGCAAAATTTTATAGTCACTACTAGAAGAAAGTTTTTTTTGTGCCCAGTATAAATATGGGATGGTATTTGAATAGGCGATTTGCTCAAGGGTATAACTACTCGGATTTAAGTTAGAAATGTATATAAACATGAGGTTGAAGTAAGTGACGTAACGAAACATCAGAGAAAAGTTCATTATCGTGTAATTTTAAAATGGCTATCCAGAATTTGGTTTTTCAAGTTTTAAGTATGTATTTTTTATTACAGCTTACTAAATCTCAGACAATCCTAAAGTTGCGAAGTAAAGATGTTTCCCAAGTATTCATCGTTACAGTAACATTACTAACTTCAACCTGATAAATAAATGAAGCATAGAAAATCTACTTTAAATACTGTATTATAATCCTCTGTACACATTCAGCAGGCAAGAAGTGACCTTCAATGATTTCAGTGGAAGACCTGAATCACTAGGTAGATTTGATTACATATTTGGATAGGATCTGATCTTCAAAAGCCGTAAAATTAAAAAATAAAGACGAGAATTGTTGTCCAAGTACCCGATGAAATATTCTAAAATTCTAACATGTGTAGTTAAAATTACAAAACTGGTTAGTAATACCTCACTGTTAGCAAAGAAGGACAAAAACCTACAGGGCACTTATTGTAATTCGTATAACATAGGGTATACAATTTACTTGTCAATCTACCATACAAAATTTACTATCCCCAATGTAAATTCGTGACGTAACGTCTTACTCTTTAATCCATTTTGACTGCAATAGATTGGCTATAGGGCCAGAGACCAGATGGTGAAGACGAAATCCATCCATGTTGAGATTCATTATAATTCAAATGGACACCAATGTTAAAGATGAAGTAATCCAAATCTCCTCGTTATGACATATTTAACGCTCCATCTCTCCGCCTCTTTCCCTCCGACATTTTTGCTTTATGTTTTATTAAGATACCGTCACTGCAGAAAAGGATTAAAAATAGTCAATAAATAGTGGAAGGATTAAGTAAATAATGAATGTAACAATAACTCATTAATAACATAAATTTCAAGCTTTTGGTTTTTCCCTGACTTGGTAAAGAAATAAAGAGTGATATTATCAATTTTGTATGTAGAAAAAAAAGTCGCGATGTATTCTTCACACATTACGTGCATGCATATAACATATACGTATACATATTAGCATGAAAAATCGTTATCGCGTTGTTGCCAAAATCAATGCGTGAAAATACGAGGTGGAAGTTAGTAATTTTATGATAACGAAAAATTGGGTGAGAAATCACTGTTTTCTTAATTTTCCAATAACCTTGAAGGAACTAAGATTTCGAGATATGAGGGTGTTTTGTTTTGTTACGGTTTACAGAATTTCAGACAATTCCAAAATAGCGAAATAATAGTTTTTCCTCAGCATGAATCGTTACGAAACGAAACATTGCTAACTTCAGTATGGTGTGAAAATGGAAACATCCGTTCGATTTTTCATTGTTGAATAATAGAAATAGATTGTGTGCAAACTATGCAAGACGAACGTTTTATGTTGAAAGTATAGGTGTGAGCCGCTGTTGGCACAGCTGGACGTCTACCGTTTGCGAGGAAACTGAATATACTCAACGCGATTAAATTTTCTTTCCTACAATTTACTTTCCACTCGTTGAAAAGCAGGACAAATCGTGTATTCATTTATAATTTAATCCATTATCGCATGTGTGCATACACATCCAGCCGCGCAGATCGCTGGTGGATCGAGATAAGCGTGATAATTATGAATTGCATGTCGATCTTATTCCATGATCTAATTATGTATGTACAAAATGAATGCGTGAATAAATGACATATCACGCGTACATACATATGTATGTACGTACAATAGATAAGGAGGAAATAACGTGTCCAATTAAAATATCTGCAGTGTACGGGGTTCATTTTTACCATTAAATTTAGCGACGGATGTCACACTAGCAGCCCCTTCCTTTCAGGACACTCAGCGGGGCTTTTGATACCCGCGACACGCACTCCACACCGCACGACTACGCGAGCACCTCTGAGCTTGCTCCGAGCGTCTCGGCTTTTGTCTCGAAGCCTCAACTCGCGGTTTATACTTACATGCTCTACAGTATGTCGCTCTCCCCTTCATTGCATCCTTCGCTTCGTTGACGTTCATGCCGATACGGGTCCGATAAATTGACGAACAATAACGTAATTGTAACTAACGACGCTGGAAGAGAAACCGGGAGAAAATGTCGAGGGGTGGAAAAAGGGAGAAAGAAAACGAATGAACCGTCATAACCGATCTAATAATCCGTGGTCTATCCTTGGTTTAGCCCTTGCCAGCTGATATTATTTTGCAGGTGCAAGCGGGGTGAAGCTTTGGCGTTATACTAATATGGGAAAAGAATTCTAACAATAGAAATTGGAACGCATTAATTTGTACGAAAACAAATGATGTCGGAATATATTTATACATTGATTCGATAACGAGATAGTCGTGATGTGCTTCCTCATATTGTGTATATACATACGTGCACACGTGTCTGATAACGATCATACGCATGAATGTCAATGATTCGATATCGTGCGAAGATCATTTGTGACATATGTAGGTGTGCGCTACGTACAAACCAACTACACATACGTATCCATATGTATGAATTAATGTCCATCGCATGAAGTGGCAGTGTGTTGGCCAATAGACGGCATCGTTATATCTTACCTTACAAAATCTATTGAGGCGGGAAGGTTTGATTTTTCAATACAAAACAATCGAGTATAAAATCCGTGGATGATCCTGCAAACTATCAAAAAATTCTGCGAGTCTCATTTAAATCGAAAGGGATCAGTTTTTATGCAGGGTTTTCTGTGAAGTCAAGCAATAATCAGGTAGTTTTATTTCGAATTTGTAGAAACATAATCTCAACATCATTAACTGCCCTGGGAAAAAAATTATTGTGCAAATAAGTGGCAGATATGGATAGCATCAGGGTCAGGCTGCGGCACTGACAATAAAATATAATATTACTGCAACCGTCGCTGGCTGGCAAAAAGGATGGGGTCTTTGCTGCATGGCTACAAGACATGCAGCTGGCTTTCCCGAGAGAGATAGCTCGGAGGCACTCGGTGGTGAAATACTGTCTCTCTTGCACCGGTACAGTCTTGAAAAAGCATTTACATCGGACATCCGTGTCCTTTCGCACATGTTTCGCACGGGCTTTGTTTCGTTTAGACCTGGGGTGGCCAGCTGACGCAGTTGGTCCTGCCAGGCTACCCATTCCGGGGAAAAAGGTTGAAGGCCGACAAGCACCTACGTGACCGTCCCAGTCCCAAGGAACAATATAATCCCGAAATTTATGATTCACAAAGAAAATAGTTAAGTCCTAAGCCGAAAAATTCCTGTATCGAGGGAGTGCTTGCTATTGTGATTTCGTTCTGTTCGTGGAAGGTCTGGCGTTCGACCAGATTTCTCGAAGCAATCGGCCGGGGCTCTCAGAGGGCCCCTGGAATTTGGCGGACCGAAAGGGACCGCGAAAATTTACTGCCCACCCCTGGCTTAGACTCTCCCACGCATGCGCAGTAGTTGATAGAAGGAGACGACACTTTCATACCTATTATATAGAGATCAGTGTTCAACCACGCTATCTCTCTCTCCTGAAGCCCAGTCCCCCACCACGGCAGTGATCGTTCTAGTATTACTATATATATTTTTCATGGTCTCTGTTGCGCGCGCAGGCCAGCGGAAGACAATGAAAGAGAGAACGCGGTAAGACGAGGAGAAGCGAGATAGCAGCTAAGGGAACGACGGAACGCCATCTGATGTTTCAATTTCGTCGTTCCATGGTCAGCGAAGAATGTCAGCTGTTTCAGGTTCAATATGGATACGGAATAACAGTCCGGCCAAGCGAGCGTACGTGTTTGGAGGGTAATTCTTCCAAGGTCGTATAATCCAACGAAAGTTATATCTAAAAGGCAGTCGTCTGATTTATGCAAAATCTAGCGCGCAACGTTGATGTGTTGACACAGGGATTTAAATACGGAATATCTGGACTCATGAACCTTGCAAGTCAAACCTCGGATCCTCAGAGTGGTGTTTTCTTTGTTAATTTCAATCAAGATTGCACGTAAGTAAACAACTCGTAAATGCTAATGACCAACCTATTACGTATTATTTTATACCATATTCGTCACAGTCCCACGTCATCGTATCCACCTTCTTTAAGAATTACGAAATGCCTTCGAAAATCATTAACATCCAAATTTCGCCTTCCCTGGACCACTAACAGCGCGTAAACAGAACGCGTACGCGCGTATAGATATATGTATATCTATTGTGTATTTTTTCTTTATCATTTTCATTTTTCCTCGCAATATTATTATTAGATCACAATACGCACACTGGGGGAAAAAGGTGATAATTCATCACGACTTCTGTCATATTTTTATTAGTTTATTTTTGTTTTGTAATTTGCGAGACGAAAATAATCGTTCTATACGTCATGAAGAATTATCTTCCTGATTTGCAAAGTACAATCATCGTTCAACAGTGCTTAAAACCGTAATTCGTGAAACACGATGATGCAACAGTTTAGTGCAAAAACACGAAATATGCTTAGTAGTAGTATGCACATACACAAAGCTCGAGGCTATCTGTTTATCCTTTCTAATTTTTTCATTTCATCTATATTTTTTTTTCGATCTATTTATTATTGCCTGTTTTCATTGCTGTGCATCTAAATTTCTTTCCCATGCATAACTAATCTGCATTTTTATCAATTGTCATAAGAATAATTAAAGAAATGCAATGTCTGTTCATTCGTTATTGCTGAAGCTGCAGCCACAAATCTTGCGAAATACCATCGACCAATGGCATGACAGACTCAGAATACTAATGATCCTTTGTGTACTTTACCTCAGAGCTTTGAACATATGTCGAATACAGTGATGAACTTCTTGCACTGTTTAGTTATTTGTTACTTGCAATTATTATGACAGTTGATACAATTTTTCAACTTCATTACGTATCAAATTAAACACTTGACAAACACATTTTATTGTATATTAGTTTTTCTAGTTATGACCTTGTAATGGTCGTAAATTTTGACAAAATAATTGATAAATTAAATTCAAAATAAAAGAAAAGTAAATATTTTGTAGCCTTAATTTTTATATTGTCAAATACAAACAATATGCCAATCTTCAGTACGAATTCCATCAACCTATTATTAGTACTTCGATAAATGGAAACAAAAAGTTGTTCATGTATTCTTTTCAAGTTATATACAAGTAAATTAAATTGTTTTATCAATTTATTAGATCCCTCGCAGTTGGCACGAAGTCTGGCCACAAAATCTTCTCGCTCAACTCTGTTGATCACCTGGAAAAAATTTATGAAAATGGTAAGTAACACCTTTTTTTCAATCAAAGGTTGTTGAAGTAACTAAATTTTATTCAGTTGAAACTGTTCGGTAATTCTGTACAGATTCTGAAGACATATGCATTGTCGAGCGGCTGTTCAGCAGCAGTCTTGTGGCAGTGGTCAGCCTCTCCTCCCCCCGTAAGCTGAAAGTATGCCATTTTCGTAAAGGGACTGAAATCTGCAACTACAGTTATTCCAATACCATTTTGGCTGTGAAATTGAATAGAGCGGTTAGTAAATTTTATCCAAAGTAACGGTAAATATCTGGGGTAACTCTGTTATGTAATCTTATTATTATGTTTCTAGAATTTCTTTTATATCTGAAATTTCTAATACTGGATAAAAAGAAATCTAAATTCTGTGTCTTTGAGAATAGTAAATTTTGCAACAAGGAGGGGAAAATGGTCTATTTCTAGTAATTGCCCTTCCCTGTTGCACAACATGTTTTTTTCAACTAGTGCATGTATAAGTCCTTTTTTCTGCATGTAGGATACAATAAAATATTTATGTTTTATATTTGATTTGACTTATATGAATTAATCATAAGAATAATGATTGATACACAAAATCATTCAGTTTTATTAGATTGCTGATTACCTCCCTTGGTAGATAATGGATCTTACTTCTCTTAGGGATATATCGAACTCATTACCTCTTTACGAAGATAATGAGGTAATGAACTCATTACATTTCTAAGAAGATAATTAGGTAATCGACTCATTACCTCCCTAGGGAGGTAATATCCATTAAGAGGTTTAAGATTAGGATTAAGATTACGATTAGGAGGAGGAAAATCCGTTACTATCTCCCTGAGGAGGTAATATCCATTAAGAGGTTTAAGATTAGGATTAAGATTATGATTAGGAGGAGGAAAATCGATTAAGAGGTTTAAGATTAGGATTAAGATTACGATTAGGAGGAGAAAAATCCGTTACTCACTATCTGCCTGAGAAAATGATACGAAAGTGAAGCCCGCACTCGAAATGAGCAATTACATGTGAGAAGAAAGGCCTATTTCATACATGTGTTAAAAATAGTACTTTATGCAACAATTGACGAAAACTGGTTTCGTCACTGATTGCATACAATATTTTTTATCATAAATGCATCGAAAATGATTTTACTGTGCTCTATACAACAAAATGCACGTGCGTAATGCTCTATATGATTCAAACTACGCAACAGCGCTGCAAACGGCCATTTTAGGCACGTGTTACAGGTATCTAAAATCGCGTTTTGGACGCATGTGTGATAAAAATATTTTTTATGGATACTTTTTATTTTCTTGTTAATTTCTATGTACCTGTAGAAAAATTATCAGAATTCCTTTTTTGCATACAGAGACTGGTGGTATGTCTCGAGGAATCACTCTACATTCACAATATCAGGGATATGAAGGTGCTTCATACAATCCGTGACACACCTCCGAATCTCGCGGGACTCTGTACGCTCTCCATAAACAGCGACAGTTGTTACCTCGCCTATCCTGGCTCAAACACAATAGGAGAAGTACAGATATTCGATGCCATCAACCTTGTGAGTGGAATTTTGAAATCTTATTCACGTATGCCTGCTCCTCATGTTGCACACGTTCTGTAATTGCATTAAATTACTTTTCCAGCAAGCCAAGACGATGATACCAGCACATGACAGCCCTTTGGCAGCTCTTGCCTTTAATCCATCAGGAAATAAAGTAGCGACGGCTTCAGAAAAAGGAACTGTTATCAGAGTTTTCCATGTAAGCAATTCACAGCTTTCATTTTTCAGTAATTTTTTGTTCCTACTTGCAGTCTTATTTCTCTTATTTATCGATTTTTAAGGTACACGATGGTGCTAAATTATTCGAATTTCGACGAGGTGTTAAGAGATGCGTATCTATCAGCAGCCTTGCATTTAGTATGGACTCTCTGTTTCTTTGCTGTTCGAGTAACACTGAAACTGTGCACGTTTTCAAACTGGAAGAACCAAAAGAAGCGTAAGTATTAATTTGCCTCTTTACATTGACGTCGTCGTTTCACTTTTTTTATGTCACAGTATTCGTTTAAAGACTTGTGCAAAGATTTGTCGATTTAATGTCTGTACATTACCATTTTATTTAAACCAATTAATCTCTCCTTTCCACTGAATTTTCTAACTCGGGTGTAAAATCATTATTACTGCAATTTTCACCTGTTGGAAATCTAGACCAGCTTCAGAGGAAGTTCAAAGTTGGATGGGCTTTTTTACAAAAGCAGTATCGGCATCAGCGAATTATTTGCCATCTCAGGTAACTGATGTTTTCAATCAGGGACGTGCTTTTGCCAGCGTACATCTACCTTTCCAGGGACTGAGAAATGTTTGTGCCATCACTACGTAAGTTCTAACGTTAATGACTCTGATGGAACTTATCGCATTTCTACAATATGAAATGTGTTCATCAGGTTCTCCCAGTTTTCTATCTACGTACAATTTTTCAGAACGATGTAACATCTGCAAATTGCGAGAAAATTAATGGAATTAACATATATCTATAGAATAATAACAAAAAATATATTCGTACTTTTGCAAATAGGATACAGAAAGTGTTGAGGCTATTAGTGGCCAGTGCAGATGGATATCTCTACGTTTATAATCTTGATATGGTAGAAGGGGGAGATTGCACTCTACTGAAACAGCACAGGTAAGTTGTACTTGTATTCATTTAACATTGTTTTTCCGTTACCTTGTATCTAGGATTTCTGTTCATTTGATTTCCTTTGTCGGAAGTCAAAATTTAAAGCATGAAAATCCGAAAAATTATAAACTAGAAAAAAATGAAAATAAGGGATTGCAAGAAAAAAATAAGTCGTTTGTAAAAGTACAACGCTCAATTTTACATCTATGAAATGCTTTCAATTTTGTGCAGGCTGGACGGCAAGCCGGATGAAATAGATGGTCCAACCGTATCTACAACAGCATCTGCAACTGTAGAAACACCTGCGGCAGCTCAAACAGTACAAAACACAGGTATTTTTTACTATATGTAATCTGAATTTCATGCTTCACAGCTCGAGCTGCATGATATAGTGTTAAGTCCTACTTCCTCAAATTATTTTACAATCAAAAGTTACTTGTACTGCCAACAGTAAAAACTGGCATATAGTAAAATGCTTGAATCACGTAAAGTTCGATGACTGATTAGGTGTGTACATACAAGATAACATGTGTCATCAATTTTAATATTGTGGCATTTCTGGAAACCAGGTCAACGCAAGGTCTGAGAATTCAATAACAAATGTGTCTAAAACTAATTGTCGTACTGAAAAAGTGTTATTCCTTTGGATTAGATACGATACAATTGCAGCACATCCTACTTTGTTGACAATTGATTTAAATGCTGCAAATTGAAGGAATCAAATACCCTATCAGTCATTTTATGTTATTTGCTGTACCTACAGCGTAACAATGAAAATGTCTGATTTGCAATCAGTCAAGAATTCTACGTGAGAGAAGCGCAGACAGATTAGGTAAATCGAACCTCTTCTGTTATTTTTTTGCCATACAATATATACGAAATATACACAACTTGGAGAAGTAACGTGTTTCTTTCTGTTTTTCTTTTCATTTTTTTTTTTTAAATTCTTTTATGCATGACTGTTTTATGGTTCAAAATATTTTCTAACTTATCGTTTGATGTTCATCATTATTGTTTACTTCTTTATTTAGTGAGATTTATGAGTTGAATTTTTTCTGTTCGTTATCTAATACCGAATCGAATTAATATTCATCATACACAGATACTTGACTCAACACAATGTCCTGAAGTTGAAAAATTGTGATTTTATGTGTCAGAGTTTGAAAGGTACGTTTTCTGTTTAATTTATTAGGCCGTCGATATTGTTCCTGAGTAAAAACACCTACATCAATATTAAAAACAGCAGCCCTTTATTAGTAATGAATTCGGACGTGTTATCACTGTTATGAAACTGATTTGATATTTGCACCACATAACTTTAAGGTCAAGTGTGATGGATGGAGAGAGAAGAAGCAATATCCTATCCCACTTATTCTCCAATTAGTTAAAAATCCAGCCAAGTAGTTTGACGCTTCTTTGTCACCATTTTCTCGCTATTTTATTTTTATGAATCATCTAGTTATTTCAAGTGCACCATTGATTTTCTCACAGAAGTATAACTACACGAAGAAAAATATTTGTCGTTATTGTATTCAGTGATTTGATAATCATTTGATCAATTTTTTTTAATTTTAGCTGCCTCTGTACAAAAAAATAGCAATATCGCAACAATTTATTTGTCGCATCACTGATAGGAAATGCTTGCCAATTCAATTGATATATTTTAATTTTCCTTCATAATTTAAGCTGTAAAATTTACGAATCCTCAAGTCTTTTGCTTACTAATTTATCATCCATCAATTGTATACCTGGTAAAGTTGATTTCACAAATGAGCAGTTTCAGTGTTTTATCACCAACATTTTACTGAAGAGAAAAAACTAGGAGAATCATTAGAACGTGCATAAATTTCTTCCGTTTACGGATAGTCAGTTATTATTTAGTTTATAGTAATGAACGTGTCATTTAATGATTTATTTAGTGATAAAAAACCGCAATAAAACTGTGATGTAAGTTTTTCGATATGCATAACTTGAGAACGTTTCACATTTTCTTCAGTGAATTGCTCATAATATTAAGATTAGGTAATTGAATCTAACAGTTGTGTATGTCTGTAGTATCCTAATGGTGACTATTTTTCCATTCTGTCCACTGATGATCATTAGTTTTTGGTATCTTTGAGCACCTGAACAAAAATTAATCTAGTATAGGTGAAGATATTTTGAACCGTACATTGGCGTAGTCGAGCATGTTGTTATTATTTCACTGGTATAAAGATATACGTACAGCGAACATAGAATACAACAGAATTAGAATTTAAAAATTGGTAGATTTGAGAAATTTTTATGTTCACATATTTATTCTTAGTATGGATTTTGTTGCTTCCTCCAACGATGATCAAAAAGCTACTAATCGATAACCTTCTATATTGCGAATAATCTTTTAGCGATTGAGAAATGTTAAATTCTACAGCCTTCTAGCCCCCTTACGAGACAGACGATCTCTTGGGGGATAGAGAACTTCAGTTTACCACACTTGATGTATATATACATATATATTTTTTTTCTTTTTATTATCTACGGAAGGCTGCATAAATAGCTACGCGGGTGCATTGCGCGGCCGCTCGCCAGACGCCATGTCAGGTACTGGTATGTCCTCTTTCTCCCCCACTTCTCACTTTCTTATTACATTATAATATGGTTATCAATATTATCATTCATACCACCTCGTGTCCTCTCTCTTCGTCTCACTGTACATTCATACTTCGATATGCTTACCTTGGCCAAGTGCTCATCGAACCCATAGCCGTGACACATATTTGAATATCGTCCGACGAATACTAAACTGAGAAAGCTGAAATTTCACGATTAGTTAAGTTCTGAACAATATTTTTGCAACAGTAACACTGAATAACGATGTATTAAGAATTACACCTGTACTTGAGAAATATAGCATGTAGTTTCAATTTGATATTGCAAATATTAGGAGACAAAAAAAAAACTATCCTTAATTATTAGGCTACAATAAACTATTAGCTGCTTGTATTTTTGCGTTAAATGTTATAGATTTTTTAACGGTATATTATATGTACAATATCGCTTAATGCTGTGCTTTGAAACAGAAATGAGAAAATGTAGTAAAAGAAAATGAAACCACCTGTAGAAAGTATAAACTCTGAGTAAATAACTGGTCTAGGAGAATATTAAGATTTTTTGTGTCCCTGTATGCTTTTCTTTGATTGAGGATGCAGTGGAGTAATCACAAATTCTATCAAGTATCTCAATATTATTATAATTATTATTGTTATTATTATTATTACTATTATTTCTTTCCTACCCATGAATTGTTCAATTTCTCTTGCACTTTTTCTTTTCTTTCAATTGCTAACGCATAATCGAAATCGAATTAAAAATGCACTACACTGTCGGTTTGAAAGCTTTGAAGAATTTTCGGATTGTTGTTGCTTCTGATTAAATTATTATTAATGTCAGTTCCAGTTTTTTTTTTTTTTTGTTGCATGGAATTACATAATTACATTCAATGATATTCTGACGAAGTGTGGACCAGCAAATACTTCACAACATTTCTCCAGCCAATTCAAACGAATCAATCCCATATCGAGATACAAACCACTCGCATATAATACAACATGTAACAACATTTTACACCAGATAACAAAACATCATATACGTTCATACGATAACAGTAAGAAACAAAAAAAAATTTCGAAAAAGGCAGTAACACCTATAGATGTCTTGTCATTCATTAGAGACACTCTATAGTTTAAAATGTAAAAGATATAGATTGTTGTATAAGTAAATATTAATTACAGCTAATTTATGTTCACTCTAAAGGTATTTATATTTTATCTGATCATTATATACATTGTATCATTACCCCGAGTATTTGTTGATATCTTGTTTTTTTTTACATCAAAAGATAAAATTTTTATTTCATGTCATCTTGATTTATTATTTTCATATATTCTCTCCCTTTCACATTAAAATACATTAACCGCATACGATTATCCGAATATTTTTGCGATAGATATATCTGATGAAAATTTGAGGAAAAATTCTCATTCGATTATTAAGAATAACGATAAAACAACCAAAGTGAAAAACTGATAATAAAAATTTTGCACGATTGCATGATTGGTTATTTAGTTAATTTATGTACTTGTATATTTTTCTGCATCGTATCTAATGTATGTGAATGATAAAGGGGAGAGAGACCTCGTTTCACAACATGGGATCAATTTTTCCATCAATGTGCGCTATTAATTTTTCGAAAAAATATCATTTCCTGGATTTTCATACACCCTGATTTATGCAAAACAATAAAAAAAATTATCTGTTTTCATCAATTGTACTGGATACATGAACTGTGATAATTGTATTATTGAATTCTGCAAAACCGTCTACACGTTTATTAAAAAGTTCTAAAACTGTTGCAACTAATTTATTTATTTATTTTTTTTGTCCATCCATCCAGCCAATACATTTGTTCCACGTGGTACTTGACATGCTTTCGATTGTACTACATCATTATATAACACATATGTACAAAATGCCTCCATAATTATTGACAAAATTATTGTCTGTTCCAATATTTTTGTCTTTAAACCTACTCACATGCACATGTTATATGATCACACCGTCACGCACAATTTAATCCACATGTCGCAAATATCTGAAGCTTGGATCATGAAAAAAGAATAAATAAATTAATAATAATCGTTTGTAGACTCAGAAAAGTTTCACGAGATGGTAGCTGCTACGGAAAGTCCACCCAAGGGCGGTTTTCGTTTGGATGACGACACCGAGTTTCCACCGGTCACACAAAGGACTGATTGAAAACTATCTTTGACATATCTTTAAGGGATTTTGTAATGATAAAATAATTCAACACGTGGAACATGGCTAAGTCTGTGTCGATACATACAGCTTTCTGAAAGTTTTCCAGGTTTTTCTTTGATTAAATTTGTCTTGCTACTCCATTAATAGAAGCCACATTATTTTCTTCTGATATATTTTTGTAAATCAATATTACATCTCTAATTGTTTACCATTGGAGAAAATTTAATGAACGATGAAATATTCTTGTGCAGTGGATTGTGTTAAACAAGAACAAGGTTTCGCCGTCTCTCGGTTACGGATTATAAACGTATTTACAACTTTTTTTTTTTTTTATAAATTGAAGAATGGCTGAGTATATTGGCATAGATTTACTCAATTGAAAATAATAACGAAAATGAGGAAAAAAGAAACAATGAGCACAGTGGACCACATTCTCATATTTTAAAACCGCAGGCGAACGACAATAAAGCCTTTTTAAACATACGTTGAAAACTGTTGAAGCAAAAATACAAAGACAAAATTTATCAAAATACATACCTTAAAAAAGTATAATTTAAATCATTATCAGTAATATGTAAAGAGAGATAAAGGTCAATAGATAGTAAAGGTCATAAAAAGAAATGTTTTTAAGGTGTACCAAAATTATTATCGGTTCCACATACATACAATTTTTCTCTCTCTCTCTCTAGTTTATTATATTTTAGTTTTTTTTTTCGAAAGCAAAAAAAAATAAAAAAATAAATAATGAATAAATCAATAAAAACGAAAAAAATCACAAATAAGAAATAAAAAATTGGTGCCAATCGTAGACCTACTTGGGGATATGAAGTCGATCATATTTTTCGATTATTAATTTTATTTTACATCATTACGTAGAAACACTGTGTTTACTGTGTGTAACTGTAATATCCGTATGTCACGAAATGACGGACCTATGCATCTCGATTTATTGTATCTAGTGGTTAATAGACGGGAGCATTCGGTGTGTCATTTGCCAGGCCAGTGTAATGGAAGATCTACGATAATTTGAGACAGTTTTATACTAATTTAAGTCTTGTTTGGTAGTTTTAATTTTATAAAAATAATTACGATTAAATTAATTCAAAAAATATACAATAAAAAGGAGTTTAAAAAAAAAAAGAAAAAACGAATAACGATTGTAAATAAAAAAAAAAAAAGCTTACGTATTAATACTGTTATGTATAATTTCGTACCAATACATGTATGAGCACGCTAGCAAATTGTAGCTAATTTTTATTTTTACTTGTTAAGATTACCTCATCTATAGGTACATAGGATATCATTATGTATCTTGTGGTTTTAATCAGAGAAATCTAGGCATATTTAATGTATTAGTTGAGTATTATAGTGATGATAATAATCGTGATGAACTATTTTTTATTTTTTTTTCTCATCCTGGATCATGGTATTTGGATCTACCATATTCAGTGCTGTTGTGAGGATGTGCATATTAATATTATCATTGTTCATATCTACTATAACGAATCACGTGTAATGTAATTATTTTTCACTGCGAATAAAATTTAAACGTTAAGTAAAACAATTTTTGAATAAAAATTATCTCAAACGCATCTCGTCAAGATATTTGTATGTGAAATACATGTAAGAATCCGAATGATGAAGGACAGTTTTTTGTCTTCTTCTAATCGTTGTCGTTATTATAACATGATAATGAATGTGTTCATATGAGAATAAGATTAATAATAAGATGGGTAATATTCATAACAACAGCGTTAGTTCACCACCAACAATTCGCTACAGAATTGATTTATTTTTGTTTCTCTTCCAGAGGATCATACAACACATAACAGTCGACAAGACAATACGGATTGCTGAGAACTGGAACGAAATGTGGGATAATAATTTTTTCTCCGTTATAATTGAAAACAAGTGCATTTTTAAATAACTTTGTTTCATCCATTTTTTATTTTGCTTCCTCTAATTTTATGCAGCAGTACAAAAGGAACTCGCTTATTCAAAATTTTTTTATTTTATTACACCGTAACACGAAATTACTTCAAAAAACACTCACGGAGGAGGAGAAAAAGAATGAGAGAGAGAGCGAGATGGAAAACATATCAACGATAATACACTCTCAGTGTAATCTCAGTTTTAATCAATAATTATAATAATATAATGTAAAAGTTTTAAACATACTAGAACATGTGTAAGTATGTGTACAAGATGGAACATTTATGATCATATACCTATGAAAGTATCAATATACTTTTGTATCTTACGCTGCCAATTTTCCATAGTTTTTTTATTTCACGTCTATGTTTCTTGATCAAACTATACTCGAGAAGCCGAAGTTATTGTGGACTTATTCCTATTCACAGAGTGGCAGGTAATTTCATCTTTCATGCAATTCATGTATGAATCACAAAGCTCGGTGAATTTTTAATCTCGAATAAAAGAATTCATTCGATTTTTTGTTTATTTGCCGATAAGCGGTACTTGCGCTATCAACAAAATATTGGTACAGAGGTGTGTAAGAAATTATCTTTCATTTAAAAAACCAAGATGTTTCACTCGGGGTAACAAAAAAAAAAAACTTAGGGATCTCCTTCCTCTCAGAGGCAAAAGGATTCTCGTGTAGAGTTCAGCCACATTGCAATGCAAAATCTACGCCAGTTACAATTGAACCCTGGTATTTCATTTTGGAAATGATTCATCTTATAACAAGAGTAGCAAATGTGGTGGTTGTACATGAAAAAAGGGTCTATCAATTATCGTTTACTTCGATTTTAAGTAGTCCGCCTGCTTATTTGTTTAATTGTAAGCCAGCATAAACGGCAAGTTATGGTATGATTTAGTACAATTTCCGAATAAAATAAAACTGCGAGTAAGAAATTTGCCAAAGTTTGATGAATGTGAGTGAAAACTTACAAATTCTCGTCTTCGTTGTTCTTTTTCTCAAATTTTTTAATACTCTTGAACATCGTCATGATTCGCACTTTTGTAAAAGATTTCGGATACTAGATACACCTGATGTAAAGTAGCATGGCGTAACATTATTCCTCCTTTCGTTACAAACTCTATATGAGGAAGTTTTTGTATGTTTATTATTCAATTAAAATTCTGAGTTTTTTTCAATGTTTGTTCTTCTTTCTCTTTACCATGTAATACATAAAATCTTTCATAATGTATATTTCAATTACAATAAATCTTAACCTACTGATATACATTACATAAAATTTTATTCGCTTCAATTAATTTAGTTTTTTATTTGTTTTTTATTTTAACCATTCCAATCAAATTTTAATTAACTTCATCTTTTACTCAGGCTTTCCACCAACTATGGGAAAAAGATGTTACCTTGAGCTAATATATGTGTATGTAATCGATGTATGCAAATATAGACCCTTTACACATGTACTCAAAGAGAGATGAGATACGATTAAATGAAGACTTAGCTATATAGATCATCATCACCGTCATCTTGGAACGTAGGGTCTCCCTGCGTCGTGTCCTGCGTACCTCCTGTGCCGCTTTGCGGGAATCTAGGAGAAAAACAAAACCAAGTTAAGTGGTTATGAGAAAGTAATTTCTTCTATGAAACATAAGCTGTAGCAAATTGTTTGATGATTCGGTGTACAATTTGTCATAGACACAAAAGATGTACAGAATATTCCATAATTATTGATTGTGTCAAGAAAAACACCTATGCGTTTAATATACCAATCTGATAACATCAATTTTGTAAGACACGAGTTACCTGATTTTCGGTTGGAAAAACTATGAGTTGAAGAAAATTAACGCAAGGGTAAAATTATTTGGTCAAATCTTTACACGAATAAACAGTTAAATAGAAAGATATACTATTGGGACCTTTGATAAATTGTTTAGGCAAAAATAAAACTCTTCAGCTATATAGCTTAAGTGGTCTTGCTCACCTGAAGTTCGTTCCGAATCCTCGAGATTGTTGAAGGGTCTGAGCAAACATTTCGTACTTACGAATGTCATTGTCGGATACTGAACGACGCGCAAACCTCATAGCTTCTTCAAAGTGAGCTCTGGTGATTTCAGGTACGGGATCATCCTCGTCCATCTGTGATGTGAGATATATTTTCTTACAAGAATGAAATAGATAAATGCAAGGGGAAACAGAAGCCTGTAACAATATTAACAATACTAACGTCCATGGAAACATTCGGGTTTGCAGCACGTTCTCGTTCGCGACGTATTTCTGACTCGATACATTGCCTAATCGCCAATTTGCAAGCCCTTTGACAAACTTCGGTAAGATCAGCACCGGAGAAACCGTGCGTTACCTTAGCTATGTAGGTCAGGTCGACATCCTAGTACAGAGAAACATGGATAAGAATTTGCAGGGCTATGGTCCACGCATAGTGCCCTCTTATCCTGTGATCGACGCACCTTGGCAACAGGGGACTTGCGTAGATTAGCTTTGAAGATTGCTTCTCGTGACTTTTCGTCCGGTAGAGGGATGTAGATCAACTGATCGAGACGACCTGGTCGTAAAATAGCTGGGTCAATGATGTCAGGCCTATTTGTTGCTCCGATGATGAATACATTTTTCTTGGCACCCATTCCGTCCATTTCAGTAAGTATCTGATTTATCACGCGGTCAGCCGCACCTCCAGCATCACCGACAGTTCCGCCGCGTGACTTAGCGATTGAATCCAGTTCATCGAAGAACAATACACATGGAGCCGCTGATCTAGCCTAGTGTTGCAAGATATCAAGTATTGAAATAAATTCGAATTTTGGAACATGCGCTTTTTCATTTGCTCATAACTTGAGTTGAGAATTATTCACCGAATGTTAATAATCAGATGTACCTTGTCGAAGACATCTCGCACGTTTGCTTCAGATTCACCAAACCACATGGTTAACAATTCTGGTCCCTTAACCGAAATGAAGTTAGCCTGGCACTCGTTAGCAATAGCTTTGGCCAAAAGTGTTTTACCACAACCAGGTGGTCCATAGAATAAAACTCCCCTCGATGGCTGCATACCAAACTTCAAGAACTTGTCTGGATGTTCAACAGGATACTGGAATTTGAAGAAAATAGGCACTTTATTGATGAGTGAATTGACTTTCAGTGACCGAATTGTTAAAATGAGATGACTCGATGCACGCTCATAAGGTGTTTATAACTTGGGAATTTAATTGACTTTATTACTGACCTGAACCAACTCTTGAAGTTCCAGTTTGACGTTTTGCAGTCCGCCGATATCTTCCCACGTAACTGTAGGTACTTCCACAATCGTTTCACGTAATGCACTGGGACTACTTTTGCTCATCGCATACTGAAGATTGTAGGAAAAGGAAAAAAAATATTAATTACAAGTGAAATCAAGTTATTCAAAGGTTGTCGAAAACAAATTACTGCTGTGTCTAATTTCGTGTAAATCGAAGCCTAGAGAAAATAGTATTTATTCATTTACCTTGAAGTTTTCCATTGTGACAGCAAGAGAGGAGAGAACCTCGGCATCGATCTGGTCATCCTCTAAATCAATCAGATCCATCTTTTCTCGAATCTGTTGAAGGGCAGCCTCAGAGCACAATGAGGCTAGATCAGCACCGACATGACCGTGAGTCTCAGCGGCAATCTGAAAGAAAATGACAGTGTCAATATAAGTGTCAACAAATGGTATAAAACAAAATGTCATTTTTATTTGATAAAAAAATCCAAATTAACATAACTGACCTCTTCTAATTCGACATCGTCGGCTAGTTTCATATTTTTGGTATGAATACGTAAAATTTCAAGACGTCCAGTTGCGTCGGGAATACCTATGTCAATTTCCCTGTCAAATCGTCCGAAACGACGAAGAGCTCCGTCAATGCTGTTTGGTCGATTTGTCGCAGCCATTACAATAACGTGGGAACTTTGTTTCATACCATCCATCAGCGTCAGCAATTGTGAGACGATACGTCTCTCCACCTCTCCATGGGTCTGGTAAATAAAATGTCAAAAAATTATAAATCTAAATTGTAACATGATAAATCTGCGAAAAATGCTGAATTTTTTTTCTTTTCTATGCAATGTGTCTACTGCAATCAAGTAATCAGATTCCACGACTAGTTCCGGGACAATAGGATTATGAATTTTCAGGATAGGATACAGAGGATGGTTACATGTTGAATCATAAAATTTATATAGCAGTTTATATACAGAGTGAGTTGCTATCGACTGCATAATCCGTCATAGGCTAAAATTCAACGCATCAGGACACGTATTACAAATGATATGTCACAGTTACAAACAAAAATATATTACGTCAACTTTTTCAAGATAAATCAAAACATTTCATGACTTTTCCAGAACTAAAGGAGCAATTTGTGTTTTCCAGGATAATCCCAAGATTTAAGGATATTTCAGGAGCAGTAGACACCTTGTCTATGATCAATAACACGTATTTGAACCATCACCAAATTTATAGACTTAGAGGGAAAAGAGCAAAGTCACTAACTGTCCATATCACGTTTGAATACAGTATTTTACTAACCTTTTCACGCTTGGGAGCGATAGCATCCAATTCATCGATAAATATGATGGCTGGTGAATTTTTCTCAGCCTCTTCAAACGCCTTTCGCAAATTGCTCTCGGACTCACCAGCAAGTTTGCTCATAATCTCAGGTCCTATCGATATGAGAATATAAGGTTTAATTTTATGCATGTGACTTGAACATTAAATCCCATTCAAAGATGCTCGTAGAATAGTGCTGAGAGTTATATCAAAGCATTTATAAACCAATTCGCAATATGATTACCATTAATAAGGAAGAAAAAAGCGCCAGTTTCGTTTGCAACTGCACGTGCAATGAGGGTTTTTCCCGTTCCCGGTGGTCCATAGAGCAATATACCGCGCGGTGGTTTGACTCCGATTGCTTTGAAGAGGGACGGGTGCCGCAGTGGTAGCTCTACCATTTCTTTAATTTGAGCCAACTGCTTGCGAACACCACCAATATCGTCATAGCCAACAGCATTGAGAGCTTCCTCTTCTTCCTGCGAATTGACAGCGCACGGAGAATAATTGGAAGCATTGTAAGATGCACTAACACCGAATATTAACATCTTGGACGATTGAAAGTTAAGTCACTCGGGTGTAGAAAGTGCTTTATGTAGCCATTGATGTTTACACATTGAATTATGCTTTAGCTAGTTAAATTTATCTGCAATAAAAACATTATAATCAAATTATAAATCAAGTACACACCTCTCGCTTGATTGGATCTCCCTCGCAATGTATCACTGTATCCGGAGCAACGATACAATACGGGCCTGGATCAGTCTCAACTACTTTAAATTCTACGGCGCGCATTCCTCCGCGTACGATGAAGTTGTCATCTTTATGGATTGGGCGATATGCCTCAAGGAAGTATGGTTTTAAATACACCTCGAACAAATTTCTGGCAAGAAAAAATTATTTGTGTTAGTAAGAATGCCAACAGACCAATAAGTGTGTATACAAGTTTTCAAATATCTCACCCAGTAAGACCTTCGACAGTGTCGTCCATGGGTAGAACATGGATACGTTTGCCATATTTAACATCCGGGCAAGCTTGAACGGATACAACGTCGCTGAGTCTGACACGCAGATTGTTTCTGACGACACGGTTCATATGTATCTTCTCATCTGGACATGTGTCGTCTGATAGTACGATGCACACGGTTTCCTTGCGCCTTTTTCCTTTCAAAAGTACGGTGTCACCGCGAAACAATTGTAGCTCATCCATTTTTTCCTGCGAGAGGCCGACGACTGAATTGTCATCATTGATCGCCTCTGCCACCAGAAGCCTGTTTGGCCTGTCCTTCTTGCGCAAAATCGCAGTCGCGAGATCATCTCCACTAGAATAATAGTAAGGTAAAAAATTAAGTAAATATTGCCAATTCTTTGTAGATGGTTTAGTATTGCTCGGTATATTATCGTACTTTGCAAATATTGTTTTCAACAGTCAGACGTAATTGGAAGTTGGAATAAAAAATGGCAATATGTGAAAGGTGTCCCAATCATAATACTGACTATATTCTCAAGATACTTCAATACTCTAAGACTTTTGTCTACAATCAAATTTCATTATGTGTATATTTATTATTTAATTTGTGTCTGCCCGTTATGAAGAGATTGTATTCCTAATAGGTTCTAAGTTTTTGAAACTGACTTTCATTTCTCTACCTTGAGCACATTGTTCTAAAATAATTCTAATGATTAATATAAATTACAGTAAGATATAGCAATCAGTAATACACATTTCCAATCCCATCGCGCAATTGAAAGTAAATACTTTATGCATGTCATGGAGTTTAAAATAGAAATGATTTTTCTTCCGATCAGTGCGTCAGAAGTGGGGAAAATAGCTGAAGCCATAAAAAACAACTTTAAATAACATACTACAAAATCGGCGAGTTTTAACAGGTTTTGAGAAACAGATATTCTGTGATCTTTAGAATTTAATTTATTTTAGAATGACTAAAAAGTGGACTCAAAATTGATTACTTTCAATATAACATGTCATCATCGAGATGAGACTCACACAATGGTAACACAGATAAAAAATTTTGGGACCAAGAGCGATAATAGAAAAAAATTCAATATGAGTCTATTTTTTTTTTCTACTTTCAGGGTAGGAAACGAAATAAGGCAAGTATATACAGACAAGATTCGAGGTATTTTGATACTAAATAAAAAGTTATTCCTACGTGAATATACAATACATCCTTTAAGGACAAATTGCAGAAAGGTTGAAAAATGTTAACTATCATAATAAATGATCAAAGTGATCGTCGAGTAGTAATTGCAGCAATTGTGATAACGTAGGTTATTATAACAGTAATATTAACAGGAATAATAATAACAATAATGACTGTGAAACAGGATTGAATATACGAGCAATTTGACAATGAGAAATACGTAGGAATTCCAAAACTGTATTAATGACTTCCTAGTTAGTCTCTGTCCACTTGAGCTTAATTTTTTGTCACGTCAAATTTTTGTTTCATCGAAAAATCCTTTGTCATGTTACGCCTGCTGTGCGGCCATGACCGCACGGTCCGCAGGTGTAAATAAGATAAATGGGTATAAAACGGCACGAAAATAAGCCAAAATTTAATCCGTATTGTGAAATAATGAATACCTTTACAAAGAGCCGGGCGAATTGGGAGAATAGAAAGTATAAGAAATTCGTTAAACTTGAGTCGGCGTCGACATGATGACAACGTAAAATTTGGAAGCGTAGAGGCCGTGAATTGAGGGTATTGGAAAAAATAGTAACCGATCGGATGATATCGTGTACATATTATCGAAAATACGACCTGCTGAAACCGGACTTAATACCATTGTATTATTCAATACGCTTACCTCTTAGGATCACTCATATCTTATTTTTTTTTAATAAACTTGGGAAAAAAATGCAAACGTTACAATCACGATCCCCCTTCGCAACTAACACGAGTCACAGACAGCCAGCTAACCCAATGAACATCCTCCACTCACATCTGTCATGGCCGCTTATTCGCGTTCGCGAACCCATCTCAAATTGTTCCTATATTCGATTCTGCACAGTCATATAACTTTCATCAAGTTTTATAACGCAATTGCAATTTTTGGATTTGTTTTACTCCGGTGAAATCCCGAACTGACTATTCAGAAACTGTGATTAAACATTTTTCATAGTATTCGGTAATCGAATATTGCATATTCGGAGTAATTCTGTTCATGAGAGGTTGAAAACCGATGAATATGATTAATAGGTTTATCTTATAAGTCGTGTAATATCCACCTTTAATAAGCACACATCTGCCTATACGCGTGCTTGATCAAAAATAGAACAATCTGAAAAACAGTGCAAATAATCACCGGAGCACTTCAGAAAAATTCATATTTATTATGTCTCATACGTGGAATGACTGCAAACCGAATTCGCGGTAATTACTGGCGGTAATCAGTCATTCGTTGACTTTCGTTAAATTTCTTAGCGGACAGAAAAAAAAATCATTGGTCATTGGCTATAACTCGTTTCGTGTCACAGCCACGCAGTTCAGTGTCGTTACCAGTCGTTACTGATGCCGCACGTCATTTTATACCTTATTGTTAGAGCAATGAGCATATTGTATCTGTGTTGCATACATACACATGCTCTAAGTATTATGTATGTATGTAAAGTGTGTACATAAACGATCATTAGGTTACAATTGTTGTTTTATAAACGACCCGTCAATTAAATGCTTCGTTTTTTATAGGTATTAGTTGGGAAGCTAAACAAACGCACCCATTCAGGTCATATTTATTGTATATTGGAAAACTGGGTACAGCTTCAACAGTTCTCATACATCTGCAGTAAAACCTGATGCGATTTATCGAAATGCTGGAAATTTGAACATAGATCGAAAAATTATTCTAATCTGAGGCTTTCCGACGTCCATTCAAAATTCAAGAAAATCTTAAATCTTGACATAACTATAATTTGAAATTGCCGATATCTGAGAACTATAAAATACGAGAAATTTTGAGTATGAAATTTATACTAGCAAATTTCACCATAAACAAAGATTTATTTTGATGGTTTCATGTAAATGAAATGAGGAGCCTGTTCTTCAATTTTTTTTAAATTCACATCGACTACAAACAGAGCTATAAAAGCATTTTATTAATTAATCCAGCGGATTATAATAGTGTTCAAATAATATTATACGGGAATTACTCCTTGCTAAAGGAGATCCAATCTACTATAGAAATTCTTGTTAATAAGAAACCCCAAACACTATACATCGTAATATCAAAAATGTGGCCACGTTTTCAAATCAAAAGTGTTTTATCTTCAGTTATCTTAAAAAATGGATGAGCTGGTGAGTCATTTGCAGCCATATTCAGGACTTGGCTGTCATCTTGCTGCTTGATAATTCCTAAATGGAGTAGGATTTCAAGAACAATAATTTGAAAAAAGGATTGCGTCAAACAATGGCAGGAATCAAAGGTGATAAATATCTCGATTATCAAATATATGCAATTATCTTCTTCCTTTCGAGTAGATGACGTACAGAAATCGTATTCTAATCGACTAATCATAAACATGAGTAAATAACATTGGGTTGACACATAACCTCAACACTTGTCAGCGGACTCCGTGTATTCACGTCTCTTTTGTTCGCTGCCTTTCTAACACAATCATAACTGGATTAGAAATTGCAGCTCATTGATTTTCGTGTCCTTCCCTTTTCTTCGAACTTTTCTCTCCATGCGTCATTAATCAATTCCGACAAGTTGTAATATTACGTCAATTTAACAAAAGTGCTATGATAAAAAGTAGGTTTTGCCTATATCTTGACCTTTCATTCAACAAGAAACCAAAATCACTTTGCCTCGTATCTTTGCTCGCATTAAGTTCTAATCCTTACAACTAGCAACAGAACTATTTTATTTTCAACCTCTTAGTCTACTAATTCCAGCTTTTATTGGTTGAACTTTGTACCTATTTTCAATCAGTAATGGTTTGCGAATTTTAAATATCTTCCAAATAGAGAAAATTATTTGCCAATATCATTGTCGTTTTGAAATGTAGGATGTCTCGACAACACCTCGTAAAATGTGTAAAAATCTTCCATACTCGGTTAATCCTATTTCTTATGATAACTTAATTTTTTTCAGTCTATTTAACTGTAAGAGACAATATCACATATCACATAGACCAATGTAGCAATGAATTAATTGATGCCCCGACCATTCCCAAAAATCCTAACTTCAAAGTATTCAGATTAATAAATTCTATTTTTCTTATGTCTGTTTCATGTACTTTGCCCGATGGTATATTTGGTTAATAGCGTAAGTATTAATTCTATTTTTACCATAATCATTTAAAGAATACAGTCTCAATGCTCTGTCAAATGTTAAGGTAAAATTAATTTTTAAATTATTGGGGCTCAGGTTGATCACTTTGGCATTTGCCGGTTCAATCGGCATGACATTTGTTATCTTGGGCTGCGCACTTCCAGCATACCAGTAAGTTGAACCAATAAGTTTTCAATACTTTTAATACATTATTAGTTACCTGGCAAAATTTTCAGAAATCAAGCATCATTCGTGAATACAGCTTGTTTAAAAATAATTTGAGATTTCGTTGAAAATGCCTGGTTGAAAATGTAAAATATAAGTCTTTACAGTAATTATCGAAATTGAGTTACTTTCAAAGCTGAGGAAAATAATATTCAAAATACTTTAAAAATAGAATCTACATTGAATATATTTCAGAGCATGGTGGCCCCTCTTTGTAGTATTATTCTACATCTTATCACCAATTCCAACATTGATAGCGAGACGTTACACTGAGGATTCCGGAAGTAGTAGCAATCCTTGCCTCGAATTGGCAATCTTCGTTACGATGGGATTCGTCGTATCATCCTTTGCTCTGCCTATTGTGTTAGCACGTTCACCAGAGAATGACCCAACGGTAAGTTTGCCAATTTAAAACACTTGATAATTATATCTCGAACGCCAAGCTTGTATTGAGAGAAAACTGATTATTGAACTGCTGAAAAAAAATTACAAGGTAAGATGTATTCATCTAAATTTTTTGCCTGTGAATTGTTATTTCAGATAAAGTGGGGCGCGTGCTACTTGACCTTGGTGGGAAACGTAGTGGTATACTTAACTCTGCTCGGTTTCTTCATGACCTTTGACCAAGACGATACTGACTACAGCATGTGGTGATCTGTTTGAATACCTTGCCGTTGTCCAAAATGGTAGATAAATAATTTACCTGTTTACTTAGCGGTAGGGTTTTAATTGTCTGATAACATATCGAGACGGAGCTCTGTGATTACAGAATGTTCCAGAAAACCCAGTGTCAATATGTGTTTTATTATTTTTAGAGCGACATTGAATTCTGGATTAAGATTTAACGCATAGATATGTATTTTTCTGTTTATCATATATTACTGAAAATCAGTAAAATCGTTAACCGCGAGTATGCAATGATATCTCGTTGCAATCATTTGTACGACTATCCTACAATATTTTTATCAATCATATATTTAAATTCTTTGAGCAAAGTTTCGGTAAAAATTAGTAAACGATACATCTGAGCTTTGATAAATAACCAAATAAAGGAAAAATTTTAATAGATTATTGGCATAATTTTAAGTATTCAACGACATGTAAACGTGAAAACTTACAAGTTACACGAATGTTAGTTCTAGAAGTTCGCGTTCAAATCTTTTCAGTTACGTTTTATGGTTGCAGTGCAATATAACAAACATATACGTATTGCATATTATTACTAAAAATATTTATAATCTAATGATTATTGTTGCTAATTTTCGCAAGCGTGTGATTATAATTCAACACTTCAATATTGTGATAAGTGTTTTTCTATGCAAAATTATCTGTGTATTTGCAGCTTAGTGCTTACAACAATTGATGCTATCTAGTAATAATATACCACTGAGTTATACGGCTCAAAAATATACATATTTATGTACCTAATAGTTTTCAGATTTTATCTCAAGATCTGCGAAGATGGTCCATCAGAATGGAATATAACGAATTGTGTGACCGCCGTTTAATTCTGACTTTGTTTAAAACCGCTATTGTACATTACTTCCACGTATAACGTGTGTAATTTTGTGCGTGTTGATAACGGTAATTATCATAAAAGTATAGGCAAGGTATCACTGCAAAATTCAGTATCACTGATTCACGTAAAACTTGTACTAATACCATAATTAAATAAAAAAATAACGACGGAAACAAGTCATATTCGTGAAATTATACATAAACGTTTTATTAATCGCTAAACACAAATAGCAATTAACTGTATTATGTATATCTGTCCTTATCAGTTTAATGCAACTAGTCTATATTGTGAATTTAATGACGAGTAAAAGTCATGTATAAAAAATAATACAAACTTATGATAAGAAATCTCACGTTCGGTGAAACTCACACATGATCAATTATCACGCGGCAAAATAATTAAGTTCAAATAGATTATTTGTGTGAAATTGTGGTCAGTGTAAAGCTTCAACTCTCTTGTTTGTAACGTACTATGTCGTGCAATACTATATACAAAAATCAAACTTAATGCCGGTACATAAGAATGTAGGTACATTGTCGTATTGATCGTAAGGTAATTTAATTAGATTTGTTTGTACATTTTTTCAAAAAAAAAAAAAATGATAACATATATACATATATACACATGCCTGTCCACTTTTGTACTATAATACAAAAGATAAAAAAAAAAAAACAAATTGATATGAGTTAAATTAATCACAAACATGATATTTTCTCATTCCTCAACGAATAACTCTTATGTATTTACGTCTTAGAAATGCATGGAAGTTGCAATTATTGTTAAAACTTTACAAAAAAAGAACTGCTAGTTATTAACATTGATACATAAAATGTGATGCGTACCTTAATATTAGTACAGTTACAGAAAATTACTATGATATCCTCATGTTTGTAACTTTGGAACTTTTGAATTGCTGCTGGTTGAAAATATGTTTCAGTATTCGTGGGTTCATTTTTCAACCGTTAATTTGTCCATTTTTCTTAATGCTATAAACATTTGTACTGACTTTGCACAAATAAATACGTATAACAGATGTTCAAACAAATTTTCCATCAAAGAAAATACGATTTACCCACCTATTATTTGATGGAATAACAGTATCATGGGTTTCTTGGGGTAAAAAAAATGTCACTGTATGCCTTAAATACGACGAAAGAAACACCTGTTTCAACCGAATAAAGAAACTGAGCAAACTCGCATGAAAATAGTGATTACAGGAAAACAGAGCATCATCAGATTACAAAAAATGCAAATAATATGATCAATACATACGTACAAGACTTAAGAAGCCTGTCACGGATTATTAAAAAATTTCGTTCAGTTGAACGAATAAAAATGATATTAGGGAAAATAGAATAATAGTTTGCAAAGACTGAATGCTTATATAATTTTGATTTATTTTGTTCTCATAACGCATTCAAGATATTTGCACGTATGGTATTGTATTTACAATAGGTACCTATCAAAATATATGTGAAAGTACATTGTTCACCTTACAAACTCTATGAAACCGTTTTGCAAATCGTTTGTTCCAGTTTTTCTAGCCTTTTAATTATAGTACCTGAAATTTCTTCGATATTTTTATGATTATTCATTTTATAAACTACGTGAAATCATTTTGCAAATTGATCGTCCCTGTTACTCTTGTTTTTAATCATTGCATGTTAAACGTCTTCAATACTTGTATCAATATTCACATTATAAACTATGTGAAATCATTTTTGTGATTGTTTGTTCCTGTTTTTCTTGTTTTTTTAATCGATATATCATTAATTTTGTTAATAGTTGTAGCATTATTCGCCCCATCAATTGTATGAAATTATTGCGCAAGGCGTTTGATTTTGGTTTTCTTGTTTTTTAATTATTACATCATTAAGTTTTTCAATACTTGTATCATAAGTTCAATTTAGGATTATGCGCATCCCGTAGTATAGCATGCGTTCAATACAAGTGGAATGTACGATTAATTTTAATAAGGGAAGGTCTAGCATAATGCTCGGTGTTCTGATGGTTTTATCTATTCATTCTTCATTCATACGTATGCGTGCCATAAAAAGTTCCTTAAAAAATGGAATATTCATCATGTAAGTGGAAGTACTTTGCTAATGAATGGAATTTGAGTTGGAATGTTGAGTTTGATTGAACGGGTTTACAATTTATAAGTCAAAAGCTGCTACGAATTTAAAAAAGCTATAAAATATAGACATCAGATATTTTCTCATTTTCCACAACAAAACTAAACACTCGTAAGTGTCTCGTGTGCTGGTGTATCATTAAATTTTATTTTATCGGATTTGATCCTCGCATACATTATCTTTCCATGATAAAATTATCAATGTATTTTAAACTTTCAAATTCTCCTATTGATAACATGTTTCTTCTGCTTCACGTTTCACTTGCGATTTTTTGTATAAAAAATGATTAAATCTTCTTGGCACATAATCCATGTTTTCTCCGAATGCCTTCTTTGAATAAATGAGTCGGAAAAATCATAATTTGACGGTTAAAATAAACAAGAAATCTTTGTAGGCTTTATATTAATCTGTGGTAATTCGATTCAGAATTATCTTCGAAAAGCAGCAGGTACAAAACTTTGAAAACAGAAATGTTGCAAAATGATTAAGAATTTCGTTTGGAACAATATCAATAATTTGTTGTTTTCCCATCGATAATTCATCACCAAAAATACTGATATGGGCCAAGAGCCAAAGCACGTGATTTTTTTTTTTACTGCACTAAATTACGAATGTGAAAATAGTTTTGATAAATACCTACTAAAGATAACATGTATACACTGTAATCAATTAATGATTTTACATAACATATATAAGTCAATTTGGTATAGCATATACTTTGCAACAGCAAATTATTAGATTTAAAATGAAAATGAGCCCGTAAGATTTGGGACCTCAATTTAACTGTCTCTGCGGTATATTTTCTCGAGAAATTTGAAAAATAAGTCGTGCGGAAGACCGCGTGATATTTGTTGAATATGAGTATTCATCAAGTTGTAACTTTCCTCTTCGTATACGGAGTACGTAGTTTGTAAACCCAAACTGTTATACAATTGTTTTACTCTGTCGACTTTGGCTGGATCGCTTGAACCATAGCATTCCTAAAATTGCAAAATAATTCATACTCCTTTAATATGCTGCTTTTGTAATTCATAGAAAAACTTTGAAAATCGCTTTATGCATAAGTTGTGTAATTGTTCTCTTTCATTACTCACTTCTAGTATCTTTTTCTGAGCAGGCGTCGCACGTTGTAATGCAACTACCGCCAACCACGAACATTTGCCGTCCTGTATATCAGTGCCGATTTTTCCTGTCACCTCAGGATCTCCATAACAGTCTAAAAAGTCATCTTGAACTTGGAAAAAGTGACCCATTTCAAGCAGAATCGTTTTCGCTTGTCTGTGCATTTCAGGATCCGTAATACCAGCCTGTTATATTTAGGAAAAAAGAAAAAGGCTCAGATGGCTAACGTGGGTGCTAAGTACACTGAGAATCCATGGAAAAAAACAAATAAAAAATCTTTACCAAATATAAAAGTCCAAAATACTCACAAAGTACATGGCGAGAGAAACTGGCATGACAAAAGAATAATAAGCAGTTTTATATTTAACTATCGCATTGTATTGGTCCATTGTAAATAGCTCCAGCTTAGGCTTCTGGCCAAAATGGGTTGAGATCAAATCGAGAGTCTGACCCATAGTAGTTTTCAATATATTCTGAAATTTGTTATTAATTACATATTTAATGATTTTTGAAATTGTACGACATATGAAAAAAGTCTTGAAAAATCGGAAAAGTTCATCCGTGAAGCAGGGCGAATCATGTTTGCTGGAAGACGAAGATTTGTTCCGCTGCTTCAATCTGAAGTGATATAATTCTGCAGAAACGGTTCACTCACCTCGTGGAATACCTCAACTAGATTCAAATAGCACGCTTTATCCTTGAAATGTGTACGAAGCAGCTGGAATATAGACTGTTCCAGTAAAAGTCCGTCGTTGATCGCCGACAAACCTATGTTGTTTTGACGGTACCAGCAGGGTTGACCACGTCTGGTAGTCGCACCGTCCATAATGTCATCTTCCACCAGGAAAAATGCTTGGTACTAGACAGACACACAACGACCCCAATCATCATAACAATCGGGTCACAATTTACTGCCGCTTTTCAGCCAAGAGAAAAATTGAATAAAAAAATTTCTTCTTTTCATCACTTGTGTTCAATGTTATTATTTTTTTAAACTCGTATTTAGACAAACTTTGTGAATAAAATGATGCATGAGAGGCTTGTCGCGTGGCATTAAAATGATTACATTTATTTCCCTCACACTTATCGAGTTGACCAGAAAAACCCGATGATTCTAAAGGAAACTAAAATTAAATTTAAAAACTTGCGTGGCGTTATTTGAAGTAAGAGTGTAATCGATGCCTTATCATCGGTGACAATATGAAATAACATTCTCTACACATTGTAAAGTATAAATAAACTCTACGTAGTGGATTCTTAGCTTTAGCGATAACATCATCATAATTACTATAATGAAAGAACGAATAAAAATACTCGTAAGGACACGGTGAAGAAAAAAAAACTAATAGCAACATATATGACACACCATATGACATAGTGATTCATGATTGGCTCCAATAAACAAAGATAGCTGAACCCAAATAATTGATAAGCCGATGAAGAGAAAATCGATATTTCTTGGACTTGCAAATAGAACAATCACACACTGCAAAGCCTTTCCCAATAATATACGGATCAGGTTTAATATTTAAAGGGCTTTCCATGTAAACTCGTAGTTAACGGTTGATTGTAACATTTTTCGATTTCATCAAGAATTTTTCCTTTGTTAGTACAACCCCTGAAAATCTTTTCAAATTTTTTCAATCACTCGTATTTATCCTATGAATTTTTAAATCTATCTGAAAAACACCCAAATCGGTTTGTTTTAGACAAGAAGAAAAAAACATTCCATTTTCGCAACAAAACATTTACACCCAAGATTCAGAGTGGAAGAACGATTTTGATATTTTTTAAAATAATTTTTGCTGCTTCTTTGAAGGTCTTTTTTTATTTGCGTACCTGTTCGAAATCTATTATAAAACCTAACGCATCTACGATTCTCGATTGCTTATTTAAAAAAAAAAAAAACAGATGTTGTTGAGATGGGTTTAAAAATTGATAGATTAAAGACAAGCGATTCAAATAATTTGAAAACTTTTGGGAGAGGTTTTCGCACACCGCACGTCGCATAGGAAAAATCCTTGATGAAATCAAAAAATGTCATGATCAACTGAATTTACTGAGTTCACGTGGAAAGCCCCATCAATATCGTATTGTTCCCAATATTAGTCAACTCCTAGTTTTCGGACTGCATATTTCAGGACTGTTTTTTAGGTACTGAACATAAGTAAACTAATAAAGAAAAAAAAAGAAAAAAAAAAAAGATATCGCAACAGTATATTTGCATATTAATTTGTGAATTGAATTTTTTTTTCAAGAGTTATATTTATCAATGGGACGTAGGTAGATAAAAATATCGAAGCGTGAATTCCATTGGTCTAATTTAATGATTGAACTATTCATAAAAAAGAATTTCAGTTTGTAAGGTAAATTTTCTGAAAATTCCGAATACAAGTCAACCCAGCGTATAAGTTGATGACGATTTTTAGGGGTCATGTTAACAACAATAAAACCATCATTTATATTCGGAACAATACAGTATATAGTATTTTATGCAGAATTACATTGGCACCGCTAGCATCTCTCATTTGAACGACAATGTAAGTTTAAAAAAAATAAAAATAAAAATGATTGGTGACATTGTGTGAGAGACAGTGCCGTCACTTGCCCTGGTAGAAAACAGTCGACGATACGTGTATTCAGTCTCCTTTGAAAAATTGTATACGCTGGTAAAATCAATGTATACGCATGAAATCCGTTGACATAAATTGAGACTGCCCCAACGGATCAAATAACTGTTGAATTCTCACGTAAAATATTTCCACCTCTGCAACTTACAGATGTAAAATATTTGTTTGTTAATTTCTTTTTGTTTTTTATTTATTTTTTTTTTTTCAACAAGACGTAAAACTGCCATCCAACGTTACAAGATTATTTGTGTTAAATTAAAAGCATGCAATCACATGTGAAGCAGAAGCATATCGAGTAAATATGACTAATTTCTCGCTTCCCAAATCAAGCAAATATTAGTAATACACACGTTATATATTTATTGAGTTTTTAAATGCGATTCGGTTTATTTGTAATCACAAATTGAAGAGTAGATTTCAAAAATACTTGCTGACTAATGATTCCAACATTTTTAGCTAATGGTAATAAATATTTAATAGTCTTAAATATATGACAACGTTGAAAGAAATTGAACGTGTAACTTTTGCAACTCTACCCTTCGTTTTTAAAGTCTTAAGAACCAAGAGAAATATTAGAAATAACGCACCGAACCTGCTACCTTGTATTACGATTATCTTCCATGAGGTAATTACTAACATGCTATCATGCACGTGAAATTCGCATGTTGTACCAGTGTAATAAGTCAAATAAAACAAACTAATACAATGACTGCGCCATTGCTAAGAACTCTGGGAATTATGTGTAATTATATATAAGCCACGCCAGTTATTCATGCATAGCCAAAATTGTGAGTCATGAACCACATAAATAATAGTGCTGGTGTTGAGCTGTTACTTTTTGTCTTAGCTCACCACTGTGTTTGAGCTGCCGGATTTACCTTAGAAGATAGCCAATATACGAATGAGTGCACGACATACCAACTCGACGCACCAGCCCAAAATTCTTGCCAGTCTGACGTTCTCTTCAGTGAGCTGATCATGGGTCGCAAGCTTTTTGAACGCGTAGACAACGGCCAGTCCTCTATTTTTCTTTCCACTAGGAACGTTGTACTGCAGAACCTTGAGAGTAGGGGATAAGATGAACTTGCTTCGGTGAAATTAATGAGAAAGTAAAAATTTTCAAGAATTTCCGTGACATTGTACTGCTGAGAAAATAACAGTGACCTGGAATTAGTACAAATTATGGGACTTACTTTTTCAATTAATGACAAAATTAAAATAAAACTGGTCAACATTTGTTTAAAATTTATTTCTTTGCTGTTACGAGTTTCGTTAAATTTACCTTCGCCATCCATTTAGTGGCGTGAGGAACGTCGAGGTGACGTCCAGCATCCGTTAAATCCCTCACCACGTCCGGCCACACAGCCATCATTTCACGACTCTCATCCCTGCTGGTGACAGTTCTACTTCTGGCTTGAGTGACGGTATTAACCGAGTGCGAACTTGCAGCTCTAAAAAATAAATAAATAAAATAATGACATACGCAGAGAGCAGTGAAATATTTATCAAATTATATTCGGAAATTTAAAAAGCTCGAAACGAAAAATCCTGTTGCGCTTCTCACTCGCTCATTTTACAGCAAGAAAAGTATTCTTCGAACAAGGCTCTTCAAAAGACTGTCTACCACTACTAGGTGAAGACAAGTTATAAGCGTAACAAACGATATTTGGAACTGATATGGTTGGATAAACTCCACCGTGGCTAACGTTTTAATTATAGACAGTAGGGTAATTTCGACGAAGTCAGTAGGTCGGCAGGGTGATATCTACATTTCTCAATACGTAATGCTGCATGTTTTTCTGTAGTAAACGCAGACTTTATCCTTGGTATTGAAAATGTTTTGTTCACCGTAAGAATGCGCAGGTTAATTCGGGGTCCTTGTGAATGACACAAAGACGTAAAGTTCCTATTCTTACCTGAATGAAGTTTGTTATGATAATATTGTAACACAGTATGTTTCAGAAGAATCGTTACATCGCAAATCTAAATTTGTCGTAACGCCGTATTTACAAAACAGAGATCTTCATTTTACGTTTTGTTGCATTAACTTTACCGATTTCAACATAGTCTATTTTTACAATTAGCCTGAGCCAATGCATCATAATATCAATATCACTAACCACTGTAAAAGTATACATGTATATATAGTGGAAAGAGTTGAACGACAATAAATTTTGCCCGATTACAGTATGCGTTGAAACATATGAATGGAATGTTGGATAACAATGTAAACTAATACTTGAGGTTATTTCTTCGTTAAAGATAAGTTGGCTTTTTTAAGGAAAATATAACAAGGTTACGTCGATGAATGAATCGTCGAGAGAAAAAATAGAGGATGACGAAAAAGTGGCTGAAAAGTCAGAGGTGCGATATTATTGAGAAAAATTGTAGGCGTGTGTGTAATTCACCTTATTCGATGACCCATTGATCAGGATGATACAGCGACATTTGATCCTGACATCAGTAAATCGTTGACAGTAGCAGTGAAATACGTTACTCACAGAGGAACTCAGACGGAGATACAATGCGATCCAAATTTAACACAAGATGATTTCCTCGAAATGATCATGACAACGAGAATATAAGTTTGATAAGCTTGTTAATTTCAACTTACGTAAGTGAAAATTATTTGGTTCTAGTCGGATAAAAGTTTTACAATTTAATAATTATGGTGTCAGCACACGTATGCGCATTTATTTAACCCTTTGAGTCATAATGGTAAGTATTCGTACCACCTATTTTATATCCATTTTTTGTATATTTAGACAACTTTTCAACATATTTCATTGCAGTTTTTTGCTATTTTTGATAGTATACTAATAAGTTTTCAATACTGGAGAGTAATTATGGTAATATAATGTAAATTATTATTGTTAGAAATAAATTGATCGTAGTCAGGATCACTGATTACGAATCTGAAATCAGATTTTAAAAATTCAAGATGGTGGACAAACACGTTAAATTCGATTGAATCCGGAGAAAAAACTCTGTTCGTGGGTTTTTGAGGTGGCTAATTACGAATCTGATATTAGATCTTGAAAATTCAGTATGGCGAATTCAATCAGTGACCCTGAAAACTGCTGCATAGAGTTTTTTTTACCATATTCAACCAAATTTTCAATTTTCAACCCACTATATTGGATCCACTATCTTGAATTTTGTAAAATTTGATTGCAGATTTGTAATCAGCGAACTAAAAACGATAGGATATTATCTCGTTATAAAAGTTAAGTTAGCACAATAATGTGTGACCAACGGGTTAGACTTCAATATCGAACAAATAGAGAAATTTGTTAATCCTGTATTACGAGTTAAAATTTCAATTCAATTTTATCAATTTTTATTATTGATAGTGTCTAATTCTATAACTTTACAAATTTGCTCTCTTGGTCAAATTAGCAAATTGAAAGGTCAAATATACAAAAGTACGTCATCATCTTTTTTCTATGTATATCTAAAGTAAGACCGTATCGTAAAAAGTATAGAAAACCAGCTCGCACAAATACCATCTGGTGGAAAGACTTGTAATTTATTCAGTATATCTGTTTGAATTACTGTAGTCATATATACATAGTATACCCAAATTTATACATATTTTAACGATTGAGTCTCGTTATAGATATTCATACATATTATATGATTTGCATAAAAGATTGCGAAACTAAAGTTATCAGGTGAATAAGCATTGGTAATGCTGAACGAAAGAAAGAAATGGTAAACGTAAAGAAGGTAAGAATGAACAGGTATGCAATGATTATTGTTTTCTACAATCAAGTAGTAACTCGATGCGTAAAGACGATTGTTCGTCAAATGATGTATCCTTAAACAGCAGCAGAACAATTCAGCTGATACAGACAATCAGTAGTTTTATTACATCATACTGATAACACAAAATATTTCGTTCGATACTGTATGTCAACGAACGCAGGCGTGCAGCTTAAGTAGTGATAAATAATAATTTAAGCTCTTTTTCTCTTTTCTTTTATTAGCTTTTGATTAAATATTATTTTTACACGTTCAATCAAGAGAGGGTATTGACATAGCCTGCGTGCGACTTTTGGTGACGAAAAAAAAATAATACGGTAGATTAGTTTGGAATGATTTTACTGCTCTTCTTTAATCGTAAGAGAAGAGCACCGATATCAAATCTTATCTGACAGTTTTGTCTCTTACCAGGTACATTTAATATTCTCCATTTCTGCTTCTGTATAAATTCGGTGGATAAAATAATACCTGAGTATCCGATTGCACGGAGTTATAGTAATAATTACTCCTGTTTTCTGTATAAAATACAGCATGTTCGGCATTTTTAAACCACAGGTTTCCTTTAATCATTAGAGAAGCATTTCAACGTCAATTCTTGTACCTTTCAAACCTTAATGTCTGTATCAATCATCTAAAACATTTCTATGGAAATAAATGAATGATAAAAACAGAACTAAAGGTCTGATTTTAGGCAAAAAAATTTACTATTGCAATAAAATTATAGAGAATAAATTAATTGCAATTGATTGTACACGTACAAAGATCAAGAAAATTATGATAGAGTCGATCCATGTTCGTGGCTTCACGTACAACAGTTGATAAAAACGGAAAGATATGCCTTGGGGCTTGAGAAATAAATATTGAAGGATGATCTTCCAAATGTAATGTCTAAGAAATGGAATTATCATTCGGGTGACTAAATATTTTTGCTCTTGAGAATAATAGATGGAGTGATGGGAGATAGAGATTAAAAATAATTTTTGATAGTTAAAATTGCCAAAAGTATTTCAATTCGCAACTGAAATTGTATTGTCTTAATCCTTAAGAATAAATATTTAGCTTATAAACACGGCGATTACAAAGAATAATATAGTTATTTTTTCGATATTTGGAGGACTCTACAGTCATTTGATATTCATTAGGTAATTTTTTAAGTTTGAAACTAACTGGGAATTGGCGAAATTCCAAAAATTTTTAATAATTCATGGCATAGACTATGATTTGATCTTTAAGAAATATGTACACAAAGAAAACGGATATACGATGACTAAATTTAAAGTAAATTTAATCTCACTGCGGTTATTATTTAATATAAATTGAAGAAAAGTGTGATGATATTCAATTGAGACTGTTGCGTGATTAAATAAAAATAATAGCTAAATAAACAGTCGGTAAATACTGTACATAGCAACAGGTCACAAAGTATCTGCAGCGTTTACGTTACAAGAGACAATAATTTCCGTTGGATAGCAGATTTCTCGACACGTTTGAGATTTCGGAGTACCGGTGTTTGTACACGTGCCACGCGTAATATTCAAGGACCTTTGCTCACATCCGCATAACATGCAAAACGAGTCAACAATCTGCGTATTCGAGTGGTATTAAGTTAATCCCTAAGCAGCGTTGCGACATTAGTGGAAAAAATTATACATGCCAGTGTTTTGTTTCGAATTGGTAGAGTAGGTTATTTTTTGCGTTTATAATAACCAATTGTTCGTACGCGAATATTCGTATCATTATGAATTACCGCACAAAAATGTCACGTCAAATTGTGGGAAAAGAAAAACGAGGAGAGTAAGGAGCGAAAAATGTACGCTATTGTTGCTGTGCCGTAATTTTTGCAGGTTTCTTAATATCGGTAAGCAGGTAAGTAAGGCGGTGTGCATAAGCTAAGGTGATATTGTACGTGACGGACGTGAGATTAACATACCGGAAAAAAAAAACACGTACAGTCGATAGAGATAGGAATGCGTATGACAATGGGTAGCGTTAAAAGGAGAGATAAATATCGAGTCGATCAAGAGACGGAAAGAGTTATAACCTGTTGTGCGAGAAGTGTACGAATTATACAGCATCCGATATTGCTCACCTGGATTGTTGAATGAGATGTTTAGTCACGTCATTTATACGGCTACGGATGTTTAGAGAAGCTGAAGTGGAGTTGTTGCCTATGGAATGCTGTAGACTTTTTCTCAACGTATTGTTCAAAAATGCGGAACACCGTTGCACGGATGAAGACATCGCGTTTGTGACCGAGACGATTTCTCGTGCGGCGTGGATCTTGGATGCTTAATTTCTCGTTATGTCTTGTCTTTCACCCTTCGTAAGTACATACGCGGGAGGCGGCAACGACGCTGATCAAAAATGTCTAAGGATTGAATCAATTAGCGGTGAAAAGATACGCCAGTTACGTCGAAGAGAATTATCTTCGCTGCAATCTTCACGGCGAGCGCGCTTCGTTCGTTTGTTTCGGACGTGTATTTATCGCTGCTGGTACTGTCGACGCAGATATTCTTACGTGATATGTAACTTGTACGCTCCGCGGGCACTCGCATGTTACTGACGCAAATTTCTATTTCCTTCGGTCCGTCGGTACGAGTAAGCCACGAACAGGCATTGGAATGAGATTCTATAAATAGATTGATTAGGTAAACTTCACGCCGTCCAATCACAGCCTTTCTTTCGTTATTAATATTCAATATGGCGGGAAAACGCTGTTGATTCGAAATTGTTTATTCAACTGCGATTCCAGCATAGATGGATTCTTCGGTCAACGGAGACGGTGAGATGCAGAGGTTATAAGTGGGAAGGTCGTACGTATAGAAAGAAAGGGAAAATCGAGCTATTCAATCTATCCTTGTTTGAACATGAATTTACAAATGCAAAAAACAAGGCTAGATGTAGATGAATATTGACTGAAATGTAATCTCATTGCTTTTCGTGCACGTCAAAAATAGCAGCAGTAAGGATAGATGGGGGTAAATCATTTTTCACTCGCTATCGTTCTATTCACTTGCCCACTCTATCTGTCATTATCTCTATAGATTCGAGTGTGTTTCGAGCCATTCAACCACGGACGTGTTTTATCCCGTTGTTAGGAAATGTTATTCATCCGAGCCCTGATCGCCGAATGAATAAATCGTTGATTACTAAATACTATTAACACATTTTTGTCATAGAATAAACTGTTAGTGAAGACGAAACAAAGTAACGTAGAAGTGATTAAATTGAAAAAAAAACGTGGTAAAATAAAGGAATGGAACTATAAACAGTTGAAAGTACAGGACACTGATACATGGTGATATTACGCATGTACAGCTTACACCACAGCAACTTGCACTGTTTATTATGTTTTGACGGCAAGGAAGAGAGGGATAAAAACGTATAAAATATTTATTAATTGTATAAGTTATGGTAGTTTAGTGGGAATTGTAGTGATTTTGGATTAAGGCTGAAATATGCAGTTATAGGCATGTGCTAGAAAAATATAAAAGCAATTTTTTTGAATCGATCTAAAACTGAATCTGTACTCATAATCCTCATGTAATGATCGACAAAACGAATGATGGATATACAAAATTCAGCCGACTTAATTGTCATGGTAATAGTATTGTAGAATATTTTACGGTCAAGATGATATGTATGTTCTATAGATTAGAAGAACAGAATTCTTTTTTGCGATAACGGGAAAAAGACAAAGGATAGTTTCATATTTACAATTTAAATTTATTAATCTGTGAATAGTAAACATCGATCCACCTTTTGTACAGTTAAATTAGAAATTATTTACTAACTTTGCTACCTAGTAAATCATGTATCATCAAACATCATAGCTGGTTTAGTTACCATGCAACAAACTGGTATCTTATGATAAGAGCTAGACATCAAATGACATTACTTAGACTTCTTCTTATTCGATGGAGCTGGTAGTCGAAATTTGGCCATTTCAACTTCTGCCTCCGCAAAACTGGTCACATTGTAACAGAAGTACTCAGGATTTTTGTATTCACCATTTTTTGAAGCATTTGGTCCAACCGCTGCAGCAGAGAAATGAAATTTGAACTTGTTGCTACAGATACATTATTTCTAGTTTTTGTTTAGTAACTTGTGACGATTCGATTTATAGAATCACTTGTTTGCAATAATTCAGCCCAAATATAGATTTTTCATTTTCCGTGAAGCTATAAGTTAGATATTTAATCAAGATTCAAACAAATACTTGATCTTTCAACTATTATCATCATTATTATAGTCACTAATTATTTTTTCACTGGATATAAAGATGATAATATCCGAAGTATTGAATCTAGTGAACTTACGATTATTTGGAATATCTACGCAGTTTTTGCTAAGACCAGGTACATTAGCCGCGGATGCGGATGGATTGCTACTGCTCCGAGACCCAGTCTGCGGACTGTAGGGTCGAGTCAGAATTGTTCGCTGAACTTTCTATAGAAGGAAAAAAACAATGTAATGAGATGCAGCTTTGAAGCCTCTGATTTAGAGGCTGAACTTTACCAACGATATTTGACCGAGGCAGATGCTATGATAGTTGAAAAAAGCGCACTATTTAATTTTCGCAATTTTTGACCAAGAAGGTTCATTGTTTCTAGTTTGAAATCAAGTGTCGCAGACTTCACATACAAGCATAATTTTTGAAGCATCGTCAAGAGTTTCGAAAAATGTTAAAACTTTGGGTTTGAGATCTTTTCCAAATTCTCTTACAACATATTGCCGTTGTATTTTTGGAAATAGTATTTGAGGTTAGAAATACGTACGCAGTCACAATTGACATAATAATTCTATTAGCAAAATGGCTACGATAATGATAAGTTGTATGACTTTAGTATGTGTCTACCTGAATTGTAGATTTTCCGAAAATCCGCATCATTTTGACTAGAATCTTTAAAGAAAAGCAAACTTCTTGTACGTCAAGAGTACTCGTTTAACTCGTTACACAATTCGCAAAGTGAAATGAAGTTCAACTTAGTGCTACGCTACCCAATATGGCAGCACTGTTCGTGGCATTGCGTTACCATAGCAACGATTTCAGTAATATCCAGTGAAGGTAGCCGCCTCAGAGATCGGTAATCGAAATGCAACTCGTCCGCGTTTTGTCAAATTGTCATGTTCTGTTATCTTGCCTTGTATCCACAGATGTTGTGAAAAAAAACTCTTTGTTGTCGAGGCATAAATATCGGTATTTTACGACTACATCTCATATGCTACTGTGTAGAAACAAAAATCAGAATTTTGCGTACCTGTTTTCTGCAGAACTGCAGAATGAACGGTGGTGTTAAATTTTACACAGGTTCAATTTTCTTACGCAAGGAGTTTTTTTAACCGCCGGAATATAATATCTGGAATCTAAGAAATATGAATACAAGGATTTCGTATTTTACGATAAAAGTGATTTATTGTTATGATTAATTGACCTAAAGAAACGGTTTTGCATTTAAATATGCGGCCATCTTGCATTATTGCCAGACAAATGTCAACCGGCTTGCACCACTGGCTTGCACACGTTCGAGTTGTCCGGTTGTAAATGCACAGATTTCGATTCGGTGATTTTTCGAAAATTCTTCTAACCAGTCGTCTTGGAAGTTACCCATGAATATGTTTTGTGCTTAATTATTCGACGTACAACATCTGCTAAAATATGATACTCGTCTTTTTCATATCTTCACATCACGAACAGTGTTTTGTTTTTGCTTGCGGCCGGGAAGACTTCGTAAGACGATCAGGTATTCATGTCAGTCTTACTAAAAGAAAACTATGTACATTGTCGTAATGATGCTGCCTGTTTCTGACAATCGCAGTATTTTCACCGATGCTTTGTAGTATTATTGTATTTTACACGATTATTCCAAATTCACGACCATTCCATTTTGTCCGCTGATGTATGTATACATTACTGCATGAGATGCAAGCAGTTTTGATTTTGGTATAATAAGGTTACTTAAGTATGGAATTATTCATGCTTTGTGTGAAACTTTTTTTTTTAATGTAAATAATTAATTCATCAGTGAGTAATTTGTAAATTGCAACGCAAATATAATTATCAACTTTCTTTTTGTTTCAGAGTATATACATTGAGATAGTGATAGTGAACTCGGAGAAGATTTAAGCATTTCAAGTCAGTTGGTAGCAGCATAGTGAGACATGAAGCGGCATGGATAAGCTGTGGTTCTCTGTTGTGAGGATGACCTGGTCGACTGAAATGACATTCTAAGGTGGTGGGCGATGGGTAAGCCTCGCATGTCGTTCATTCCTCGACACTTTGCCAGTTGACTTAATATTTCAACACTGGCAGAGTGAGCGTGACACTTTTATCTGTCTTTTTCTCTCTTACTGTCGCTTGTGTGGCATGGTGGCAACATTGAAACGATATTCATGTCTGCATATTTTAGCCTACAGTCAAATCGTTGTTATTACAGCATTGAGTAAAATATCCAAAGATTAAAATTTTTTTAAATTTTATGACTCATAGTTAGTCATAGAATTTTACTGAATTTTTCTAGTTTCAAAGACGTCAACTAATTTTGAGTGCAAGCATTGGCTGTTAAATTCAGCTTCATTAGTTGCTATACTTTGGTGCAAAGTAAAACTTTCTTCTAAATAGTAAATGCTAAGATCTTACTCTTAAACTGAAGTCCGTACGTGTCTGTATATCATTATTTTCTATGAACACAGTTTGCTTATCACAAATTTAATTCCGTAGTTCACCAAATAACTCGATTACTTGATCACTAAATTCTCTATTACTTTACACTTTAAAATCATTGTTTGAAATTTTTCTTGAAGTCAAAACTTGTAGGATGTATTCGGTAATCAATATAGGATGTGAAACTAACCTGTTTAACCGCTACAGATACAACAACAAAGTAAGTCATCAAACCACGGTATGAATGTGGATGAATGATTGTGTTGGTGAGAACAGGAAAATGTAGGCTAAATATAGGTGAACAGGTAGAAATAGCTAGAGTTTTCCGAGTAGGCAAGGAAATGCAGTGTGCGATTCATTTAGACCATATATGTATATTTGATTATCCAACAGCGTCAATCCAATAGCGCTGCACCTGAAGAGACATTACGAAGAAGAGGATCGCCGGCCGTCATGCCACCAAACCTATTTTTGCTTTGTTCTTTCTTTTTCCTTCTCTCTATCCACACTAATGATGTTTGACTTGAAAGATGGGGAATATTCCGAATTTTTTTTTTCTACTGTGTGCATGTGTTATTGAGTAAAATACAATGGTATTGTAATTTGAAATTTCAAGTATTGCCAGTGAATAAATTGAATTTTTTACACACGTTTCAAATTTGTTTTTATTCACAGGTGTGATAAAACTTTGAAATTTCACTTCACAATAGCCACAAATTTTTGCTTAAGAATCTTATGTGATATATGCACACTTTGAAGATATGTTTAATAATTTTCTTACGCCATTTACGGGTCGATGTCATACATATTCTTTCCAACGAAAGTATGATGTGAAAGATTTAGGTATATATGTTTTTTCAAGCTTCACTGTGCTCTGTTCACATGAACTTGATACCCTGCGGTTCCGAGACTGAATGAACATTTTTCCCCCCCACAATGTTTTACCCCTCTTGACACTTTCTATACATCGTGGCCGTTTTAGTTTTGATACCGGGGGTTGCGTTCCGGAATTTCCTGGCAGCGCTCTGTATGGCAGAGGCAGAACTAGTTATGAATTTGAATGCGTAAAAGAGATGAAAGATTGGCACTGGAAGTTAATTTCGTAACGCACCCCGAATCTTTGTTACCGCACAAAATGAAATCGAACTGATTGTACCAGGCCTGGATAGTCCAATAGCTGGTAACACTGCTCGAATTTGAGCTAACCTCACTGTCGAACGATTAACCTGTTGCGACTTGTTTGGATTTCGTTGATTACGTCAGCTGTCAAACTGCTGCTGCGAAGGCGGTGAACGAAGTTGTGTTCTTTTTTAAATATTTTAATAATTTCTTTTACTACGTGTTTCGTAACTACTTACTTTGTGTCGCTATTGGCGTGAAATAAAATGACGGAAGTAGACAATTTCCAGTTGCACATCGACAATCTGCCGGAATCCGAAGAATCGAAAATAAATTATTGTTCTCGAGACGGGGTTATATTCATCATCGACGCTACGAAAGAGATGTTCGAAATTGATCCGGAACATGAAAAATCGTATTTTTCGCAGTGTCTCGAGGTAAGTACGTTTATATTCAAAACAATTATTAAAATCACTGCGTAATATATTTTTTGGAAATCGTCTCTGCCAGTGGAGAATGTAACTTGTCGTATTTCCTTGCTCCGAATCATCAATTCTATCGATATAAAATTATTTATTCTTGCAGGCATACAAAAATATATTGGCAGAAAAATTGTCATGGAACAAAACCGATTGGATGGGTATTATATTGATGGGTACAAATAAGTGGGACCAGGATCCAGAAATCAAACATGTTTTCACCTGGCTAACTTTCAAGGAAGTTTCTATAGATCAAATGACAAAGATCGATGAAGCTTGTGAGCAAATTATTTCATATATATTTCATAATATTTATTATTTTCTACTTATAATTTGTTACACCGTTTATTTCATTTTATAGTAAGATAACAAAGTAAGGAACTTCATTTGGTAAAATTATTCTGTTGAATCTATGATGACTTGAATAAGATCTGAATGATAAAAACTCATCTAGTAAACATAACTCTGTTACTGTTTGAAATTCATCCAAAAATTTGCCAAAGTTGAAAAAATAATCTAAAACTATTGTTTCAGTATTAAATGTAGATAAGTTTCACGATGATGTAGGCTCCTCAACAGAATATCCACTTTATGATGCATTGTGGTATGCTACCCGATGTTTTAATGCAGTCAAAATTACAATGCCATTCCGGCATATCGTACTGCTTACACGTTCCGATAATCCGTATGCCAATGATCACATGGAAAAGCATCGTATCAGATTAAAAGCGGATGATTGTTCTAATCTGAATATACGCCTCTCAGTCGTTGGATTGGGAACGGAATGGAATCCGTCACATTTTTTTGACGAATTAGAAGTACACTCTGGGAAATTTGACAAAGCTGAAGATTATGAAAGAACATTATTGACTGATTTGGAAGAGGAAATTAAACACGCATCCAGAATTACTGCTAAACTTCAGTGGACTCTTGGAAATGGTGTCAAATTAGGAGTATCTGTCAGCACTATCACGGCGTATGTTGCATTTTATTCCTTGTTTTTCGGAAATTTCTAATTGGAAATAGTATTTCTTATGGATTTAACGACTCGGAGTTGTGATATGATTGATTGAGAATTAAAATTTAGCATCTGTGCGTCCTTTGTATCATAAACCAGTCAATTTCTTACTCACAGTGAGCAGAAGATGTACTGTTAGTTAACTAAATCGTATGGCAAATTTGTTACCAATTAACCATTCGAGAATTTTATTACAGGAAAACAAAATTTCCCAAGCAAATACGATTGAGTAAAGTTAATAATGAGCCATTGGATGCATATTCCTATTACAGAAAAGCTGAGGCAGGTTATTCAGAGGTATGCATTATTTTATATTTTACCTAAACACGCCGAGGCATAAAATATACCCATTTAGCGGAACCATAGTTTGTAGATTATAATGTTCCGTTATTGCTGCATTATTTGAAAGTGAGATATCTTGAGTGTAGTGAATGTTTCTCTTATTAAATTCAGCACTACAGTTTATTATTTTTTTCTGCTAATTGGTGTATCAAATCTTTTTCTATAAACCTCAATATGCTTAGGACGAGGAAGATACAGACGAAAATGAAGAGTCTATCGGAGAGAAAGTAGTTCTTTCTGAAAATGTCTACAATTACCAACAGTTTGGTGGACGATCTATCAGATTTTCACTGCAAGAATCGTCGAAACTGAGTAATTCACGTGAACCAGGGATCACTTTGCTTGGTTTTAAACCGATAAGTAAATTGGATTTTTCGCATCATTTAGAAGCACCAAACTTTGTCACCTACAATGAATCGCAACTTCAAGGTAAGCAATAAAACGTTACTTGACTGGCTACTGATGCCACATTTAACAAATCCTCTTGTGATTTATCAAATTCTTAATTTCAGGTAGCAAAGCTTTGTTTGCTGCATTGCTGCAAAAGTGCGATACCAAACATGTAATGGCTATTTGTGTGGTAACATTACGTAGTCGATCACCGTCTTACTTGTATGCGTTGATACCGTCTGTCACATTGACCGGCTTTTATGCGTACAAATTACCATTCGCAGGTTTGAATTTAGTATAAATTTTTATAGCTTATTTGGTGACATATTTGACTAAATTACTTTAAAAATTGAAATTGAAATTGAAATTTTATGTTTCAGAGAATGTACGAGATTTTTCTTCAGTACTGTCCCAGTATTACTATAATGACACAGACAATAAATGTCCAATAAACAATGAAACGGTGGATCTTTGTTATAACTTTATCAAAAAAACATCCATAAAATACGATCCTGTTATGTTTAAAAATCCTAAGTTGCACACAGAATTGGCTCACATTGAATCATTGGCAATGGACAAAGATTCCTGCAAGATCCCGTTCGATACCACGAGTGAGTAAATGATAGTTATCTCGTTGACAATGACTTTTCATTGAATTTAACCACCTGCAGAATTTAAAAATTCTTACAACCTGTTCTCCATTCTAGTACCTGACAAAGAAGCTGCTAGTCGTAGGTTGGGTCAATTTAGAGATCTTTTTAAAAATGAAGTGGACAGCCATGGCGAAACGAAGAATACAAATAAGAGAACATTAAATTTCGAAGAGCTTGTACAAGCTAAACAAGTAAGCAAATTATCTTTATGTAAGCTGTTGCAGTCTTTCGTGAATTTGAAACTTTGTTGGATCTAAAGTTGAAATAATTTTAACCTGTGTTTGCATATTCTGCGCACACACATTTTTCTTATCTTGGAAAACTGTTCTGTAAATTGATCGTTCCTAACAAGTATTATAACATATTTATAGGTGAAGAGTTGTACAGTAGCGGAACTGAAAGACTACCTGAAGAGCGTTGGTGAAAATCCAGTTGGTAGAAAGAACGACTTAGTAGATCAGGTGTACAGTTTATTCACTTAAATGTAAAGGTGATTACGAACATTTTTTTTCTGCTTCCTTTTTTCATTTATTTTGAAGAAATATATTTCGGCAATGATGTACAGCATTTTCAATTAAGATGTCCCTTGTATTATTTGTCATTTTTATAAAATCACATGAGCTTACTTTTGTGAGTATTCCGAGGGAGTATGCCGAAGAGACCGTATTGGCGAAACTCTTCCAAAATAGAATCGAGCGACGGTAGGGTGATAGATGAAAAATTGGAATTTTTATTTCTTATTTCTCTCATTGAAAGCTCCTTCATTGTTGATATGAGGGATTCGTGATATTTATTTATTAGCTTGAGAAAATAATTTTCACGTATTTCCTGGTTTCTATTAATGTAAATAATATTTGATAAGTCAAACGTTTATAAAGATTTATCTGCTATTCTATGAAGTACCGATTACAATATTTATGAGGTATTTTGGATTGTAGGCTTTCCTTTCGTACCTTCCTAATTGTTCTAATGCCAGAACACAGTGATACATGTCTAAAATACATTCAGGCGCCAATTTAAATCTTTCTGTCATTAGATTTTCCAGAACCACAATACTGTCTCGTTTCAGATTCTCTTTTGACCTGGCAATTTTGCTCATCGTGGCGTAAGGAACGTTTGGAAATAATTCAAAATTTCTTTGGCACAGTTGTTTCTTGAATATTGAAAAACGGTTCTATAAATGTGAATTTCGTTGCTGAATTGAATTAAATTCGAATATTGTTGCCTTTTTGTGGGATCATTGAGTATACTTTTTATAATTAACAATTAATTTTCTTCTACTAAGGTATGACTATTTTCCACCAAAATACTCATATTCAAATCGAACAAAATGGAACTGAAATTAATCACATTATTTTTCAAAGATCGGACTTCACATCTAGTAAGTTTGCAATCATTCTTCTTAGAATATTGTAAAACTTTTGGTACGATTTCAGTGCGAATATATTCCTCCATGATATACTCAGTTTAACTGGCAGGAAGGAAGTTTCGGTTTGCAGTTTTTCTCCAGTTTTACTGATAAGCGCACTCGTGTAACATAATTATAATATGTTAATAATTTATTGTACTTAATTTGAATGCAACTATTCCAAAAACAACTTGAATATTGTTGTCTTATGCTATGAGTCATAGCGGTCGAATTATCTTTTTAGCCTATTCATTGCAAATTGCGAATTCCTGAATAAATACAATCATTGGATGAACGAACAGTGTACACTGAGTTGGTGAAAAAATGATTTGCGATTGCAAGCTTAGAATTTTTATTATCAGATTGAAATGTTCGAAGTTGAATTTGATTATTTATGTTACAAAACAGTAATTCATCATACATATAAACAGATGCATTATATAAGAACCTCACGTTTATAATTCATTCTATAATAACTTGATCCAGTGTAACAGCTGTTTCGAACATTTGAATTATCGTGTTTGTGCCGGCGTCACCTCCGACAGAATAAATCGCATTACGAAATTCAGTGCCTTTTGGGTTCGTAATTAATTCGACTAATTGTTTCATTTCTTCTTCAGTACCCATTGTGCTTGGCATAAAAGAAATTCCATAAATCAAGCCAAAGACACCGAATTGGCGAAAGTCTTCTAAAATTGAATCCAGCGATGGTAGTACCAAAGACTTCGCATTGGGATTGTTTCTTTTTGTTTCCGATATCAAAACTTCTTTCATCGTTGATACTAAAGACGCATGATACTTCTTTATCAGTTCCGTCAAAGAATTTTCACGTACTTCTTTATCCGCATTCATGTAAATAAAATATGACAAGTCGAGAGCTACTGATCCAAAACGTAGATTCTGATAGTCAATTGCAATTGCGCTCGCTGGTCTTTCATTTTCATCGTATTTGAAGAGAATATTATTTCGGCAGTAATCACCGTGGCATACGACACTCAATTTGGATTTGCTACTTCTCGCTATAAGTGTTTCCATGTACTCTCTCATATTTTCTGTATGTCTTTCCAGTATTTTCATTGCTTTGTAGGTTTGCGGATTTTCTTCATATTTCGCATTGTTGAATAGTCGCGTTACACACATGGCAATAATTTGACGAACTGTGGCACCTGATTTTTCAGTCCAGGTACATTCTTTAAATCCAGTCAGTATTTGGTCATTAAACTGTTCCGGATGCAGTTCTTTACTAATTAAAGACAGTGCGTGCCATCTGCAATAAATGACATGAAATTTTTGAAATATTTTATACTACATAAAATATCGAACGATGACTAATTATAGTAATCTTTATCTTGGTGTTCAATGATTAAGTACAATACCATACTTACAAGGTTTCTTAATTTGTTTTGCTTCTGAAAATAAATTGTAAAGATTAGTTTTCACTCACCTGCCCAGGTGTTCCAATGCGCTTACACAGTGTCCCATATCAAGAATTTTTTGCTGCGCTAATTTATACCCTTCTTTCGTCAAATTCTCAATGATCACAATACCATCTGTCGGAGCCATATTCTCTTTCGACGTAACCTTTTTAAACACAGCGTAAGGACAATCTGGGAATAACTTGAAATCAATCAGTTTCTTGAATATTGGACAGATGGTACGGTAAAGTTGGGTTTCATTGGAGAATTGGGTCCAACTCTCCATTAGTTTTTGCCTTATGCAATCGTCCTTTATACATTTTACGAGCAGGGAGTAAGCTTCTTCTGCCAGAATTCCATCTTTTTTCACCAGGATACTCAAGTTCAAATCAAGTAAATTTGAGGAGAAACCGTGTAGATCCGATTCCAATGGCTGTAGCTCAAAGTTGACAAGTTTATAATCAGTTTTTTCATAGTATGTAAAAATGTCTGGCAGCACCTCAACGCGAATGTATTCTTCCATGATGTGTTCACTTCAACTGCACAATCACAAGTGGCTCATTATACTTAACTTGATCTGAAAAACATGTCGTTAGGACATTTTATCACACCTTAAGAATTTACATTGACTGTTTAAATAAACGTTCCAAAACACCTTTAAGAATTTTAACTGTATACACTGTATACACTGTATACACTTAACTGTGTACACTGTCTTTTCAAGTGATATTTGGTTACTGTTCAGGTCAGAAGGTGAATCATGTGAAATCAGCCGGTTTTTTCTACTTTTAAAACAAAGTTCCTTGAATCGTAATAATTACTAATTACTGTTTTTGTGAATCAGAGATAAGTTACTTAATGTATGGATGAATGTTGAAATAGTTAATGAACTTCCAAACCTTGCAAAAGGTCTTGGTTTACTTTTGACCAGAGGTTTGAGAAAGTAAACGATCTTATTGAAAATGTTTTATTACGGGATACAAAGTATCCGATGCAAATACACCTGAAAAAATATCACTTTTGCCAACTAAATGAAAAGTGAGTCATTTTTATTTTTACAAATGTACCATGAATTTTTAATTCAAGAACATAATGTAAACGTCGATCTAATTCTCATATCCATTTTTTGTATATTTAGAGAACTTTTCAACGTACTTGTTTGCGGTTTTTTGCTAATTCTGATGGTATACCAATAGGTTTTCAATACTCGAGAGTAATTATTGCGATATAATGTAAAATACTATTGTTAGATACAAATTGATTGAAAAAAATCGTGAAAATTAACGGAATAATTCATTTCCGAGAAAGTTATCGATGAATACGAATCTGTAATCGGATTTTAAAAATTCAGTTTGTCGGATCCATTATGGCGGACAAAAATTTCAAAATGAATCGAATTCGGAGAGAAAACTCTGTCCAAGGGTTCTTTGACCCGTCCTGAGGATTTACCTCAAAATAAATTTCATCTTCGGAAAGATCAGACTTTTTTTAATGCTAAGACACCTTGGGTCGTGTCTTTTTTTCAAGAACAGAAAGTGCTAAAAATTCACAGATAAAAATCCAATTTGAAAAAATTATCAAATGGATCAAATTATTTCTCGAAAATGGTAAGGCCCAGAGACATAAAACTTGCAAGATTTTCACATCTGTGAATGTGAGTGTACACTAGATTCTATAAAAAAAGTTGACTATTTTTTTTTTCAAAATTCAAGTAAAAAATAATGCTGTAAAATTTTTAGCTCTTAATATCAACATAAAATAACTTTTCCGACGATGCACCTCTCAATATTAATATTAAGAGCTCGAACTTTGACAGCATTTTCTTTTAGTCATTTGAAACAATATTTTAATAACAATACGGATATAAGTGAAGTGAGAATCCATGAACTCTTAAAAGTTTTTTTTATTTTCGAAATCATATACAACATTCTGAAATTGAAATGGAAAAATTTGCTTTCAAAATTTCATAGTGCGGAAAATTTAGTTTCTCCAATTGTTAGGATGCCAGAAATTGGATTTTTCTGCTCTGTGAATCTGTTATATGTTTACTTTGTGCAACGCTACAGCTGTGTCAAAAATTTCAAGCACCGCATTTGTCCCAGCTTCACCTCCAATAGCCCATACAGCGTTTGAAAATTCTGCGCTCATTCTGTTGCCCGATTGACCAGCCTTATTTATGTTGACAAATTCTTCTTCGGTACCCATCATCCATGGGACAAAAAATAGTGCATAAATCAAACCGTAGGCACCGTACTGGTGATAGTCTTCTAAAATAGAGTCCAGCGATGGAAGTACGGCAGATATATCCTTGGGCGATTTATTGTATGTCAGAATTTCGCTCATCGTCGATACCAAAGATGCGTGATATTTTTTCATTAGGTCGAGGAAATATTTTTCTTGTATTTCGCGACTGGTATTCAGATAAAAGAAGTGTGACAAGTCGAAAGCTGGTGATGCGAAACGAGTCAGCTGGTAATCGACTGGAATTACGCTTATCGGTGTTTCATTTTTACCGTACTTGTAGAGCAGATTACTTTGAGCGTATTCACCGTGGCATAAAACGCTCAATTTTGACTTTCTGCTACTCATAATGAGCTTCTCCACGTATTGTAAAAGATCCTCGTTCTCCCTCTCCAGTGTCTTCATTGCTTCGTAAGTCTTTGAATTTTTTGGATAATTTGCATACTTGAAAAGTCTTTTCAAACAAATGGTTATCGTTTCACGAACTTGGACACCGGATTTCCTGCTCCAGGTAGATTCTTCAAATCCAGATAATACTTCTTGATGAAATTGTTCTGAATTTAGCTCTTTCATGGCTAAAGACAACGCGTGCCATCTGTGAAAAGTTAAATGCAAATTTTTTAATCATTGCATCTTGTTTGATACCGATAACAATGAATGTGACGCTGTTGGATTATGCGCTATGAATATGAATCTGTTTTCCCTTTGAAAGGTTGGTGAATTATAATTTCTTTCGATTGTAAAAGACAGGGAATTGTTTTGCTAAGTCTTTCTAAAAAATCGTAGATGTTTTTATAAAAATTCAATTTGAGTATTTTTTATCCACATTTTTACATGAATTAAATGTGAAAGATTCAATTTCGTACCTTCCCAATTGTTCCACTGCAACGACACAATGTTCCATACCAAGAGTTTTCCCCGGCGCCACTTTGTATCCTTGTTTTACCAAATTTTCTACGACGATGATACCATCTAGGGGGTCCAGTTTCTCTTTTGATCTCACGTCTTTGATCAGAGCGTAAGGAACGTCTGGTACGAACTTGACATTTTTTTGAAACATTAGTTTTTTGAATATTGGCACTACGACATTGTAAATGTGAGCTTCGTTGGTGAATCGTATGCGACTCTCTGATAACTTTTGTCTTTCCAAGTCGTCTACTATAGTTTTGAGTAAGAAAGAATAATCTTCATTTCCTGAAATACTTAAATTCAAACCATACAAACATGAGTTGAAACTATTTAACTCTCCTTGCAGAGATCGCAGCTCGTATTTATCAACTTTGCTATCGGTTTTGTTGTAGTACTTCAATATTTCTGGCACAACTTCAACGCGAATGTATTCCTCCATGATATTATCGTTGTTTGATACTTGACGTGCGACTGACCAAGCAACGCTTTTGGTTTGCAACTTTGTATTTAAATATCGGCAAGTATACGGTGTCCATACCTGCCGAAACCCTTCTCGCTGTTAAGAAAACAACATTACATATTCAAAAGTGTTTCCTGATAAAAGATGAGGCAACTCTTACTATATTTTGTTAACCTTGAGTATCTCGGCCGCGAGAATTGCAAAACAACTGCAATAATGTTTGTTAATTACGATCGGTGAACAAACACTGAATCATGTAATCAAAAGGGCTTCCGTTATTGGTATTTCGATTGCTTAATCGAAGTGATTTGGATTGTGACGAGGCTTAATCGAAATTAACTCTAAGCTTGATTTTAATAAAATTTCAAAAAATTAAATAACCATTACTTTGTTGAGTGGTTGAATTGTTCATCGAGCTTCACTCTGTATCAGTATCTCTTCACTGTATACATCTCTTCACTGCGTTATTTGTGCAGGTGTTCTCTGAAGTTTGGCACGTTGTGATAGTATCCGAAATAAATTCATACAATAATATTTTAGAAGACTAATGAAAACAGTTATATTGTAAACATTTTTCCAAGTTAAGTTATACCATGAGAAGCTGTTTAGACAGGTGAAAAAATGTATTCCTTCAAAATTCTTTCTCTTTCTGTGACATGTGTTACATTGAATTCTCATTTGGTCCGTGAAGTTTTTAAAATGTTCCTAATTTCGACGATGAACTATTATTCATTCAGTTTAACAAGCAATAATAATTTCTTTTTTACTCCGATTCAACTTATTGCATATTGTAATTGGAGGACGAAAGTCTTGTGAAAATTCACAATTTAATGTGGTTATAACTCCGTTTTGTAACCGAGTAATGAAAATATTTTGTATAATTACTTGTTCAAATTTTATCGTTCTACATTCTGGGATCACACAACACGCCGTTAAAACATCGAGTGTCTTTTATTTCAAACAGCTTCTTTTTCTGACACATACACATGATCAATAAATATATTTGAATACTTTTTCGAGTTAATGATAATAATAATAATAATAATAATAATAATAATAATAATAATAATAATAGCAATAATAATAATAATAACATCAATATTAGTAATGTTAATAATATCAATACATAGAGCAGAGATATGGAATGTATTGTCTTGATACAGAAATGTTTGTCAATCCATCTATATGATCTAATTTATTATTAAATTACTCATATGGATTTTAATTTGATAGTGAAAATGATTACGTGACATAACAATACAAATATAAAGAAAAAAGCTGTCGAACAATTGTAGGAGTTATGAATGTTTCATGATAATTATGACTGTCGTGCAAGTTTGATAAAACTAATTTCAAATACAGCAACGCAATTCATCAAATTGCATAAATACAATGTTAGATGTTTATACGTAAATACTGATTATAGATCAATAGAGTTTCGTTGTTTTTTCTGAAATTTGAGATATAAATTGTTAAATTCAAACGTAACAATATGTACAGTGAATACATATACGTAAAATACCACAGAAGGCGATAGGATTTGTAATTAGACAGTACATATACTTGAAGGCCAGCATTGTTTAACAGTAAGACCAACATTGCAATTAGCGTGTTGTCCCCTTGAGAAACAGTGAATCTAGTTACAATTCGTCTTTTGTTGGAAGCATCTGTAAATCTCTAATACTGCCAACGAATATCGGAATTTTACTCGGCTTATGTTGAATAGCGAACATGAATGGTCTGTTGACATCGAAGACTTCTGGCGGACTCGCCATTCTTCTGCATCTTATTTGAACCACTGTGGAATAAAAAATATTGTATATGTCAATAATTTTATTTGGACAATTATTGAGATAGAAGTGTTAGAAGAGTAAAATGACTGTATGGAAAAAGTTATAATCTGATTTTTATAGCAATTTTGAAATTTCAGACTAGAATCCATTCCAGATTAATTGGCATTTAGTATAAAATACATACAAGTAGCTGCGGCAGCTTCAGATCCCTCCTCGTTGACCTCAATAAATGCTTTCTGAAGGACGTGCCCAACCTTTAATGGGGCTTGTGAAATCCCACTCAAGTCTGCAAAATCGGTAAATACCTGCTTTATCCCCATCTGAAATGATAAGCAATAGAATTTTGTTGAATGATTTGATAAAGACAGTATGCCTAATGCGAACAAATCGAGATGATTCTCAGTGGCGCGAATGAAAAAAATTCAAAAATTTTTACAAAGTTTCCTTACCTTGTTTGCTATGTTTAATTCTTTGTCATTCAGTAATGGTGCTATAGGTTACGTAATAATAGTTATATTGCAAGAAAATTATGTCACATTTGATGCAGAAAATTTTACTATTGTGACTAAGGTGGAACAGAAATAATGAAAACAAAATAACATTGTATTGCCTAAAGGCTTTAATACCAAGACTTGAACTCTTGTACCAATCAACTGCGGACTCACCTCTTGTAAAATTTCTTCAAGGTTTATTGTGGATTCAACTTTGAACTTGGGTAAGAACAACTCTACTTTGCCCGATCTCCAATAAGTACTTTCAATACTTCCTCGATTGAAATTTTGTTCTAAATTCCGCAGCCCTTCAATTTCGTTCGGCAGTATAATGAGCATACTGAAGTCATCGTTCTGAAAGCAATATAATATCAATATAAAAAAATCTCTGTCAATTACGCAGTCCAAGGGCCGCTCTTTTAGTATCGATCACTCACTGAGTATGGAAGTCGAATTGCTCTGGCATTCAATTCTTCTAACTCTGCGTAAGCATACTCAGACTTTGTATACATAGTAGGAATGTGTCTTTTAGTATCTTTTGTAATATAAAATGGTCTATTCTCTGTGTATTCGGTGTTAAATTTGTTCGCCCAGTTCCCTTTGAAGTACACAGCGTTTATCATTATTATTTTAGTCCATTCATTCACTGCATCTGATGGAAAATGTGATTTTTATACAGATGTTCATGGTTTTCAACTGACGTGTACGAAGAATTGAGTTTTTCTTGATGCAGAAAATAATTGTCACGATTTTAAAACTTTTCAAGTTGACGCGTGATAACTCTTGAATATTGAAATTTCAAAGGAATGAGTTGAATATTTTCGAATTGATTCCAGTTATGTATCACCGGCGAATTCTGTCTCGGAATTGAGCAACTGCATCAAATTACCAGCGGACAATAAGTTCTTGATTCTGTTGTTGGTTTGATTTTCAACCCAAGAATTTATCTGTCGAGTGGACTCCACACTGTTCTTGAAGTCAACCCTCGGTGTATCTGAATCAAAGTATTTCGAATTCATAGACAAAAATTCAGGCATCAGAGTTATACCCTCCTGAATATAAATTGCGTTTGCCAAACTGATTTCAAGCCCTGTAGCATTCTGGAAAGAAAAATGATGATAAATATTTACTAATTTGCATAATATCGTATACTTAACTTAAAAAAACTTGGGCAAGAAAGTATGCAATTGTTATTTGTGGTGAAGGGTTTTTGATTGTTGAATTGCGATGAACAGCAGTTTATGGATACAATGTTTGTTTCGTTCCTTTTGTTCTCGGATATTACGGAATTGCAAAAGAATTACATTCAACGACTGTAGAAGGGACTTGAATCCATTCTGGGTCAGAGAGTCGTCGCTGAGTAGGTAAAGAGCGCTTCTCAATTCCTCCGCAGTTTTCCCTCGTGCTCCGTACGTCAATATAGATAGAATCATGTGAGCGCTTAGCGGAGAACAGACAGTATTGCCTCCAACTTTGGGTGCAACCATCTGAAATATTGATATACATCGGTCATCATTTTTCCTCCAAATTTAGAATGCGCCAAATCGATTTGGACAATTCTTCAACAAGTTTTTGCATTTTAAGTCGGATTATTATTCCACAAAAATTACAAAGCTGAACAAATTCTGGATAAAACTATCAACTTACCGAATAAAATCTATTGGTAAATTTATCGTTGGATTTGGACATCTGGTTAAATATATTTTCTTGGTCCTCCTTGTCAGATGCCATTTCGACGAACTGTGAAGACGCTACATTACAGAGACAGTTGGTCAATAAAAGGGTTAAAGTGACGAAACCGAGCATTGGCATTGTCATAAATGTGTATCTAATAATTATGATTGATCATTGGTCTTCTCGTGTAGCGTGTTTGTTTTGTTTCAAATATTAACAATTTCCAGGTTAGGTTAGCCCGGTGTGCTTCAAGTTATAATCACTCTGCTAATGGTCAATAAAATGGTTCAACCTATAAAACTAAGGATTGGCATTGTCATAAGAATCTATTTTATTATTTTGATTGATCATCGGCCTTCCGGCGCGACGCGTTTCTTTCTTTTTTTTTCTTCAAATATCAAGAATTTTCAGGTTAGGTCAGCTCGATTTGCTCTAAGGTGTTAGGTTAGAATCGCGTTGCTCAGTGAGGCAAGTCTGGGCTGACGGATGTCAAGATGACAGATGTCATTTTCTAAATAAGGTTACAATGCGTAAGTGTCGGAGTAAATTTCACAGATCGTAACGTTAGGTTTACGTGCTCGACACGATTTCAAGGGTGCGGTTAGATTACCTTTTTTTACGATATGCGACGATACGAATATAACAAAGCTGTCGATGATTCTTTGGAAGGATCAGACTCTAGCTGCGAGGTATCTTGATGATATATAAAATATTTACTGACGAGCGACGAGTCCCGGCCGCTCGAGAAATCCAAGAATTGTAACAGTAAACTTGGGACAGCGTAATAATGATGGATTGAAGTGAACACAGGTTTATTAGGGTCGTTATAACATTTTTTTTATGCGCCAACAACGAATTATATTCTTGCAGTATAAGATTAGTCTTATGCAAAACAGTTTCCCACTCTTCGACTTACGTAACATTCGTCATAACATTTCAGCAATCCTCCGCTGTTCAATACCTACGGAAATATTCCATTTACAATGACGCACATTGCCTACGTGATATTTTCGGAATTAAGTTATGAATGGTCCGAATTTAAGGATTTATTTTCTCAGCCTGTAGGCATCACTAACAGCAGATGTCTTGATTTGAAAAATCAAGAAAATCGCATCAATGTGCCAAACAATTAGGCCGAGGAAGCTTTTTCCATTTCAAAAACATTCCAGGATCAAGCGTGATTTAGAAAATACATCAAGAGAAAAGCTTCGATTCATCTAGAGTAAAATTAAACTGGAAAAAATGTCGGTTGTGTAAATTAAATAAACTAAAACTTGCGATAATTTTAATCATCGGAATATTCATTGACAATGGTCTTTAAAACGCAAAAGACTTTGAACATCTTTATTATTATAAGGTAGGGGGGCAGTATTCTTCCAGGAATAAAAAATACACAATGAAATTAATCACACTCAAGACGATAAACGGCACCGTAAAACTGTTGGCCAGTTGCAATTTGCCGATTTTGACCAACGCGTCGATGAAATTATTGACTAGAAAAATAGGCAAAACTTGGACTAACATCGAGCAATCTTTGTCGAGGTGGGGCACTTGCAAGCCTTTGAAGAAGCCCGAAAATCCAGCCAAGTACGCGGCAAAAATTGGATCGGAAAATAAAATATTCGTCTGAAAAAATTCCAGGCTGTTGAGTGTACTCGACCCTGTAAATGCGGGCGGCTGTTGATTATCGTGCAACAGGTCAATCAAGACGTTCTTGTTATCATCTACCGTCGTAGTTTTCTCGCCATAGGCCATAAAGTTATCGGCTGCGCCGGATTTGTTGTTCTGCACAACGTAAATTGGGACAAGCTACGCGGTTTCTTGGCTGGACAGCATCTTTACGGGGTTTGTCAAAACCGTCGGTGATTTTGAAGCCGGTGTTACGAACGGACGCGGTCGACGGTTATTTTCACGGTGGTATTGCCGCCACGATAAACACTCCAGAGACGAAACATCGTGCTGATTATATCCCAAATTCTTCTGACTGAACTGTTCAGTCGCTTCCTTTTTCTGACGATCCTCGTCTAGTCGAAACGACGACTGACCGTCGTTGCTTGATCTCGTTATTCGTTCGGAAACTGTACCTGGATTGGAGAGAAAACGTAGTCCGGTCATTAAAATATTGATCAATAATTTTTATATTATATTCTTCAGTTCTCCATTATTTCCTCAAAATTTATCAACATATGTTCACGGTCTTATCCAGGACGAAGGAACGATCAGTAAATTTACGAAAAGGTGATCGAAGAATCGAATGAGCAAAATATTATACTTGCCGTCGAGTCGGTTTCTGTTTTTATCAACTCGCGAGGCAGTGGGATCAATCTTTGCCTGGTAGGTGAGGTTCTGTGCTTCGAATTCTTCGAGGAGGTGCTTCGGGTTCGATGGTGATTCCGGAACATCGTTTTGTGTCAGGGGCCATAGGAGACAAGAATTTGCCGTAATAAGGAGTAGCACAATAATGCTTGAGATCGGTGAAGTCATATCGATTCGTCGCGTATCGTAACAGATTATTCCGAGTTTTCACATAACGTAACTTCACGTAGGAAATACGCCGGCAGAATGATGCACTGCACCTGAAACTCCCATTGCTGAGTAGTAGCTGGTACACCGTGTAATTATGATGAGCCAGACTCTCGATTCCAGGTAAAAAATTTTAGCTGACATCGAGTCACATCTGTACAATACAGAGAAATAATTCTCTTTCTGAGATTATACAATACGTAAGTAATCGAGGATACGGAATATTGTGAGATTATAAAAATTCGGAGAGGAAGAAAGAGAGAGCGAGAGAGAGAGAAAAGAAGATTCCGTTATAGTGTTGCAATTTTTTTTTCCCTTCCCCTCAACAATTGCGAACTATCAGATCGAACGTTTCCATGTCATGATTTTCAGAGATTCCACAAGTTCGAAGCGGTAGTTTTTATTTTGTTACACCTGTCTATAGTATAAATATATTTATTATTTTTAGGCTGGGCAGTGCATGTATCGTAATACAATGTATAGGTACAAATTATTATAAGCTATAACATAATATACGAAGTTAGCCTTTATTCCCGGTACTTTAATATTGCTGTATACATTGGCAATTGGATAATATGTAATAATAAGTTTAAAATATGAAAAACTAATCTTATTTATTAAGAGGGAAGGCCACTGTGATGGTCGAAAAAAACGACAGATTTTTAAGAATATTTTTCACAGAGATAACTAATTATTAAAGTAATCGGATTGTTGGTATTTTATTAAGTGTATATTAAACTTGTTTTACATAAATTTTGATTACAAAATATTTAAAATTAACCAAGATATGGGCTGTTCTTTTTTTCTTCACTCATGAAATGCCGACGGATTAAAATTTCTTTCATTAACAAGACCCCTTTTTTTTATTCTAGCCGTCATCATTCTGCATATAATAATAATAATAATAATAAAAAAAATAAATAAATAAAATCAGTACAGTACAGCACAGCCGTGTGCAACGATAGCTACATTTGTATCGATATTTACAAAATTTTGTTTTTATTCTGAGATAACCCTACACCGAGATATCAATCCCACAATGGAGGGGAAATTTTTAAAAATACCGCTTCCGCTTCGTGGTTTTCGGCGTCTAGATCCTGCGCTCCGTAGTTTGACGGACCCAGGTCTGTCCAGGTCCTCCGTTTCATGGTTTTTGATCTTTTGGGACCAGCGGTTCGTGGTATTCGTGCTCCAAGTTACCGGGACGATTTTTTTTATCGAAAAGATAACGAAACGAGCGACGAGAGGGGTCTACGCGCTGATTGCGCAGGGGTGGAGTCTTTAGTTACATGGATATAAAGATGTGCACGCGTATCATTAATGGTAGTTCAAGTCACTCTGAAGACATGGATCGTTGGGCCGGGAAAGCTGCAATTGTGACCGGTTCCAGTGCGGGTATCGGTGAAAAAATCGCCGAAGCTCTCGTCAAGGAGGGATTGTTGGTCGTCGGACTTGCCAGGCGATTGGAGAACTTGGAAGCACTGGAAAAACGGCTCGAGGGAGCCAAGGGAAAGTTTTATCCGAAGCAGTGCGACGTTACCGACACGGAAAAATTTCAGTGCGTTTTTAAATGGGTTGATACCGAATTTGGAGGCGTCCACGTCCTCGTTAATAATGCTGGTCTTTGGACTCCCAAGCGATTCATTGGTAGGCAATGAAAACTGAGGATTTTTTTTATTTTTGACTTGTGCTAATAACTGTCAGACGTCCAAGCACGTGTTCATCGCTCATTCCTTGTACCTAATTGTTTTGTCATTGTTTGATTTAGATGACGATATTGAAGGTTTTCGGAAGACACTCGAGCTCAATGTCATGGCACCTGCCGTAGGTGTGAGAGAAGCTGTGGCTTCAATGCGAAGGCGAAACGTAGTGGGTCACATTATCAACATCAACAGGTGAACGATCAATCGTGCGAGATTCATCTCTGTGAATAAAGAAGCGATGACATGCGAGTACCAAAAGAATATTAACGATGTTATTGTGTTTCCACAGCGTTGCAGGACATTGGATCCCCTTCGAGAACCCTTGCAGTCTGTGTCCAAGCGCTAAACACGCAATTACTGCCATGACGGAAACAGTGAGACGGGATCTCGTGGCTGTTGGTAGCAAGATTAAAATTACGGTGAGAAGACTTGAGTGTCAGGAAGCAATTCTTAATTGTAGTTCTTTTGTCAGGAAGACTTACCACGATTATAAAAATCGGAGCGAGGCTGGACTCATGGTATTTTTCCAGAGCATCAGTCCCGGAGTTGTCAAGACGGACATCGCTCGGGCCGCTGGTGTTCCTGACCCCGAGGGTTTGTTCAGCAAATTTCCATGTCTCAAGCCGGAAAACATAGCTGCGGCAGTTATCTACGTATTGGGCAACCCGGAACATGTTCAGGTGACGATTTAAAACGTGCTTCATCCTCGCTGCTTCTTAAATATGTATATTTTCAAGTTTCACGTTTTACGCTCTGCATAATAGTTCATTCCATCTCTGTGTTCAACAGTGTCACACATTTTGTTTTTTAAATTTGATCAATTTTATAAACTTACAGGTTACGGAATTGACGATTCGCCCGGTCGGCGAAGCGTTGTAAGACATGGATCCATGGGTCAACTTTGAGGATATGTCTCTGTATTTCAGTTTCGTCACGAACAGAGAGAAATTTTATAAAACTACATTGTTACGCTTAGGAAATGTACAGATTTTTCCTAAAAACTATATCGCATTTCGTCTGAAATCATTTTCAACATATTCTCTACATCCCTATATCCGATACCCAATTACCTCTTCTCTATCACGTCTAGAACAAGATATTTAGGCATATATGAATAGTTGATTTACGAGATGAGTATGAGACCAGTAAAAGGGGGGGGGACTTAGTCGCGCTAATTCCAAAAGTTTGAAGTACCTGAAATGTGCAATCATCTATTGCTTTAGCTCGTTTGGAAATCGAATTGGGTAACTAGCAAAACCTGGCCAATTCCCGACTAGTATGGCTCTTGAGAGATATGTATAAAATTATAAACTACCGTAAAACTATTCACCAGTTGCATTTTACCGACCTTGATCAACGCGTCGATGAAATTATTGACTAGAAAAATAGGCAAAGCTTGGACTAACATCGAGCAATCTTTGTCGAAGTGGGGAACTTGCAAGCCTTTGAAGAAGCCCGAAAATCCAGCCAAGTACGCGGCAAAAATTGGATCGGAAAATAAAATATTCGTCTGAAAAAATTCCAGGCTGTTGAGTGTACTCGACCCTGTAAATGCGGGCGGCTGTTGATTATCGTGCAACAGGTCAATCAAGACGTTCTTGTTATCATCTACCGTCGTAGTTTTCTCGCCATAGGCCATAAAGTTATCGGCTGCGCCGGATTTGTTGTTCTGCACAACGTAAATTGGGACAAGCTACGCGGTTTCTTGGCTGGACAGCATCTTTACGGGGTTTGTCAAAACCGTCGGTGATTTTGAAGCCGGTGTTACGAACGGACGCGGTCGACGGTTATTTTCACGGTGGTATTGCCGCCACGATAAACACTCCAGAGACGAAACATCGTGCTGATTATATCCCAAATTCTTCTGACTGAACTGTTCAGTCGCTTCCTTTTTCTGCCGATCCTCGTCTAGTCGAAACGACGACTGACCGTCGTTGCTTGATCTCGTTATTCGTTCGGAAACTGTACCTGGATTGGAGAGAAAACGTAGTCCGGTCATTAAAATATTGATCAATAATTTTTGTATTATATTTTTCAGTTCTCCATTATTTCCTCAAAATTCATCAACAAATGTTCACGGTCTTATCCAGTACGAAGGAACGATCAGTAAATTTACGAAAAGATGATCAAAGAATCGAATGAGCAAAATATTATACTTACCGTCAAGTCGTTTTCGGTTTTTGTCAAGTTCCGTGGTAGTGAGATCAATCTTTGCCTGGTAGGTGAGGTTCTGCGGATATGGAATATTATGAGATTATAAACATTCACAGGGAGAGAGAGAGAGAGCGAGAGAGAGTGAGAGTGAGAGAGAGAAGAGAAGGTTCCATTATATTGTTGCAATTTTTGTTCTATTTTTTCTCAAGAATCTTGAACTATCAGATCAGACGTTTCCATGTCATGATTTTCAGGGATTTTAAAGTTCGAAGCGTTAGTTTTTATTTTTTTGCGTCTATCTATAGTATAAATATATTTGTTATGTTAGGGCTGGCCAGTGTATAGGTATATCGTAATACATTGTATAGGTACAATTTCTTATAAGCTATAATAAATATAATATAATAAAAAAGTGTTTAAACTGTTCTGAGCAGATTCCTATGCATATGTATGTAGGGCATATTTGTCCGTGTTTTTTTTTATTGTTATTTCAACTCTAATAAGCAATCGAAATTTTTTTTATATTTTTCTAACCCCCAGACGCCCCCAGAGCTTTTGAATTGATGATATTTAGATAGTGATTGCGACATTTTTGAAAATGATGAAAAAAATTACAAAAATGCAGTAGTCAAAATCAAAAGTATCCATGCCAAAATCTATGTGAGCAGGCAAAACAGTAATTTTTCTATAAATTTGTTGACAAAATAATAATTCTATTTTAGTAATTTCAATTTTTTTTTCTAATTTTCCGGGTTCAATCTATCTTTCCTAACACAACAACTATCTTGAAATTTTTATCACACTACAGAATGTATGCCATTTTTATTCATAATTTTAAAAAATGTCGCAATCGCTGTCAAAATATTATGATTTGAAGCACAATGGGGACGTCAGGGGGGCTAGAAGAAGCTGAAAAAAATTCGGGTTGCTTTTTAGAGTTGGAACAGCAATATAAAAAATCGCGAACCAAATATAAGGGCGTGAGGGTGAAACCCTAGTTGAATTGGTATGGAATGCTCCATGTATATAACAAGTATAAGAACAATTAATGTTTCTCTCGCTGAGATAATTATACCGAGCACAGAGACGCTATCGCATTTTATCATTATTAGAGAGAAATTCCACAAGCATAAACGTTGCACCGATCGTAAGTCCAGCGTTGGATCAGGGCTGTAATAAAAACGCTGGTAACTTCTTCCCTTTCCTTTTTCTCGTTACCGGTGTTAATGCGGGAGTCTTTGCCCGCCTCAGAATCGTTTGCGTGAAGAAGAAATCTGCTCAGATTTTCAGGTAGCCTGCTCCTGCTAGCCAAATACGAGCCCAACTCGCAGGCGACTCTGCTGGGGCATTTTTGAGCACTTGTCGCTTCCGCCAAGAAGCCCTCGGTCAAGTTAACTCCGAGGACGTTCCACCGGGTGGAATTATCGCCGGGTTGATCGAAGATGCCTCTGCTCTCCTCCGTTCGAACCTCGGCAATCCTCTCGGCAAATCCAACCCCGTGATGCGTGATTGCCGAGTAAATAGACGGGGCGAATACTCGCAGGATGAACGGTACGACGAAGAAGAGTTTTAGCAGGATTTTCGCGATTTTAATCAACTTGAAGATCTTCAACGGGATCAGGAAGAACTTGAGAGCTATCAGCGGTATCGCTATCGACAGGCTGCTGCCCAGGCCGATTTTGAAGAGGTTCAGTAGGTTGGAACCGATCGCTGAGAGCAAGCCGATCAAGGATGGAGTCGGTTCTCCGCGGCCTGGATTGCCGCACGAAGAGTAGGCGGGCAATTTTTGGTAGGCCAATGGCGGTCGCGGATGATGATGATGGTGATGAGGATGCCAGGACTCCGGACTTCCGGGGTACGAGGATGACTCCTCGCTGTTCTCGTAGTATCTGTTGCTCCTGTAGCCCGAACCAGTGGAGAAAGAACTGTACTTCTCTGGACCGTGTAGGTGATCGATTACTTGATCTGGAAAGCCTGCGAGCAAAAATCAAACGAATCGTTAATAAATCGCCAATTTATAAATACTTTGCCATTCGATCTACTTTATTCTTGGATCGAATTTTCCAACTAAATTCATCGAGTGTTGTGCATCGTACTTGGTGAGTATGAGTCGGTGTAATCCGCTCCGTAACTCGTTGAAGGAGAATAATGATTTTCTTGGGGTGCATAGTCCGCGTCGAGATCCTCCGGGTTCTCACCGTATCCTGTATTGGGGTACTGATGATTGATCGCCTCGTTCCTTCGTCTTCGCTCTCTGTCGCGTCGCAGAGTTCTTCTATGGTCTAAATTTTGTTGCGAGATAGCGGACGTTCCGGTATTGTAATTGTTTGTTCTGTTAGCGATAATCGGAGAAGTTTCCTCCCAGGATGACTGCCTTACAGGAATCTATAAGTCACATGGAAAATTATTTATTACAATAGCTATTTCTCGATCTTTACTGCCCAACTTAGTTTGGAAAGGAAAACAATGTCGCACAAATTTTTCTTCACTCACAATCTGGTGCTCGTCAGAAGATCTTGCAGAGGGAAAAACAGCAGACGAGTAAAGACTTTTCGAGATTCTCGCTACGGGCCTCAAGTCATCAGAATTTGACGATTGGTTTTCGTTTTGGGTGTTTCTAGTGATGGGCCAAGGAACGAAGGTCAGGTTCAGGTCACCAGTGTCGGTGGGAATTTTGCCAAAGTCAAGACTTGGGGGATTCTTTCCAAGGATCACATCGTCTAGTAGATCGGATGAGTTTTGGTGACGCGTTTCTATTGGGCTCTTGATTTCGATCATCTCGGAACAGCAGATGACAGTCAGACAACACATCAGAAGGATGAGTAGCATGATCTTCATCTTGACGACTCGGAGCAGTTTGATTCTGTTGCAGGAACATCATTTTCATAGTTCAGTTAGTACAACTTTTTATGGAAATCAATTTTTTTTTACGAAATAATTTGGCTAAGTGGATGGACTTAAAAGGGATAATATCAGACACGGAAGAAGTGAAGTAATGTCGCGTGTCACGATTGGCTTTACTATACTAGGATACTTTCTGGTTGATTAGTTCTGGTCTCATCTCCCCTCGTCACGCTAAGTAACTTTTCCCACGAACAAGTAACTCGAGTGTTCGATTCGCGTTTATTTGAGCAACGGTTATTGCGGTGATTGAGTAAATAACTACCGAACAAGAAGCGAGGAGAAAAAACCGTACACTTTCGGTTGTGCAAAGAATCGATGAAAAAATGAAGGAAAAAAACACGGAAGCGCAATTAGGGATTCATTCAGTGACAGCTCAACATTGAATTACAGTGGTCGTCAATTAATTGAGGCTGGAGTAAAATTTTTTGTTTATTATGGTCCGGAAGAATGGATGTTTTCAACATCGAAAATCTGAGACACTTATAGTTGTCGCATTGTTAGATTGACAATATGTTCCCTCGTTTTGTTGTAAACATTCACAACATAATCATGATAATCATTCATAGTTTTACTTACATTCTCTTAACGGCGATTGCACAACTTTTTGTTTTTTCTCTGCCAATCCTGGAGGTGAAAAATCGGGGGTTGTGTAACTTGATAAACTAATCAGGTTTACAAAGAATTACTTATTCACTAAAGTTCCTCGATGTATATCCTGTCCTCCAGTATCGTAAACTCAGAATGCGATGTTGATCAAGTCACTGACGATCATCTCGCGCGAAATTCTGGCTGCGATCTGTGGCTTCGGCAAGCTTCGATTAGACCATTTTAAATGGAACGAGTCTTCCCATCTTCGATGGGGGAAATTCATTGGACCACAATGATATTATAGTTCCGGTAATGATTACAACTTGTAACGGTACCCCTCATCTTGTATAATTTTGTTCATTGTAGGGACCAGAGATTAAATTGGTAGGCGCGAATCACACGTTTTTATTTCGATATTTCATATTTATTAATTATCGCGTTGAAAATCTAGGTCATAGACAAATGGCCCTTGCAAACGCAGGTTTAATTCGTGAAACGTGAGACGAGAACGAACCCTGTTGGATTGCAACCACGCAATATCGGATATCTAGGAAGATAATTAATTTACCGATTTGTTTATTTACTCATTGATATAACTCGCACCAGAGTCTATCGAACTCATTTTGAATTTAATAAAGCTAGACTCGAATATCGAGGTAATTTTATTTCGAATGACAGTTGTTTTTTTTTTTTTTCCACGAACATCAATCTATATTTGCTACACGGTAAATTTGTCACTTCTTGTTGCAATAGTGCAGATCAAGTAGGCAAGAGTCATCATCGTTCATTCACATGTTAACAATTTACTGGATTGACATTAGAAGCGTGTAGTAAGAAATAGCCGTACTGCAAACCTGCAAGCAAATCGTAGCGTCCATATTTATTAATCAGATCATAACTCGAGTGATTTAATTTTCGTCGACAGTATTTGCGATTTAGATCGTGGTCTGATTACAGAGAGTCTAAATTTATCCACCCACACCACGTACCGTACCAAAACTCGACATGGTAACGGGAAAAAATTTTCCGGCTGTCAAAACGCTTGGCTTTTGAGCACGCAAGAGGATCAGAAGAATCCCGCGTTGAACATGCCTCGATCCTTCGTACCACCGAGAATCGTAGGTTGCCCTGGCCAAATCATCGCTCTGTCAAAAATACACCCTTTAATTGTTTACAAAATTATATGTCGAATGGTCAAGGTCGAAAGAGTGCTCTTGTAATCAAGTTTTTGAGGTTTGTTTTTTTATCACTGAAATAGATCTGGATCAATATCTGGGAGATTACCTCTACGAAAACTTCATTGGCCATCCAGCAGAATACGAATATTTGAAAAAAAGAAGCGGCGAAGTACATTATGAACAGTACGAGTTCCATCATACCCGCTTGTACCTGTGGCAGTAAATTACAATTCGTCATTCTCGATGCAAATTACCTCGTTCAGGAGATGAGACAATCGTTGAACGGACCGTTTACAATGACCATTCATGCAGTGGATACTCCGATTTAACACTCAATACAACGGTATACGAAAGTACCGATCGGCTGATTGATGTAACGATTTATCATCTCTTAGAAATTAGGATACGATTAGGTTGCATAGACATGCCTTTATTTGACCTTTCAATGTTTGGATTATTACTTACTGGCAATCCAGTTACCTTGACCACACCAAGGCAGATGAGACCAGTACTGAGAATAAAGTGTATCAGAATTACCGGGGAGTAAATATCTTCGAGGTCGTCGGCGTACCTGCGACAAGGTCGAACAGTAATCGATCAGAATTCAAAGTCCAAGTGTCGAGATACTGAGAAAATCTTTTGAAACAACCGCATGAACTCCATGGCTACGTACCGAATAAGGTACTGATGCTCGTGCACGATTTCGGCGAACTCTTCGTTGCTCGTCGAAGCGTCGATGTTGCTTAATCTCACTTGAAGTAAGCGAAGTTTGGCACAAAGATGCATGCAGATGAGAGCGTAGATTGAAGTAAGGATAACGTAACTCGTTACCGTAAGGAACGATCCGAGTATCTGGCAGGCATACGTTATCTCGTAGTTGGGACTCACCTAGGCAGAAATTCAGAATATTCATTGGGATCGTTGTCATTGTTATTTTCAAACTGTGTATTTTGTTTTTTCAAAAACCTTATCTACGACCGGAGTGGACTTACGCGCTGGTCGTAAAAGTATTTGCCGATTAGCGGAGTCCGTCGCATAGCATCGATGTCTTCGTACAAATCGAAGTTGTGGAAGATTGGAGGTATGCTACTATAGAATGTCAGTGCTAATAGAGAAACCGTGAAAACGTAGAGGCCTATGCCGATGGAAATACGTTCGAACCATTGGACGTGTTTCAAGAGATCCGGAGGTAAAGGGCTTGCCCAAAACTCGCGATGGATTTTCTGCACCAAATATCTACACTTCGATTCTTGATAGTAACTATTCCCGAGGAAACAGACGCTTTCAACCACGCCTAACACGTTGCTGCCTATTTCAGCTACGTAACCTAAATCGTTGATAAATTCTACCATTGCCATTAAACCTGGGATCAGAACGTAGGACATGCCGCCCATGACGAACACCCGCAAAAGTACGTCCACCTTCTTCACTGTCACTGGATTGGCGTCTAGCAGACGACAACCCAGCATACGACTGCCGAGATTAATCACTCGAATATGTCTATCAACATTTACCTTCTCGAATTTCGTATTATCAGTTGATGTCATCTCAATGATGCGACGCTAAGATCGTTACGTTTAATGAATCATCTAATTTTTACGAGTCGCACCTGAAATTTTATACTCTAGGGAGACTTGGTCTCAACTATTTTGCTCTGATTCCGTCGTGAAATTTAGTCCAACATTTATGAAGGTCTTTGATACTGGTATGAAGCTTCAATGAATCGTGAAAGAAGTAGATACTTTTCAAAAAACAAAACACTTTTGCAACACGGATATCTATATTTCAAGGTCTGTGTAGTATTATTTACTGATGTGAAAATTTAGAGTCAAGTTGCTAGCCGTTTAAGAAGATAGATATTATGAGGCTGTTGTAGGCACGAATACTGACAATCGGTGGCGAGTTGTTTTTGCTGTCTTGAATAGAATTGCCTGCAGGAGTAAAGGATATCAATCTTTTATCCCAAGGCGCAACACATCAGGTCGTTGAAAAATTTACTCGTAGGTACGATTACTCCAATATCACCAGCCTGCCCTTTCATCCGTGTTCGCTGGTGTCCGATGCATTATTCACTCTGCAATTTTACGAGTTAGACAGAAAATTATGCAAAAGTATACGCTATTTGTAGTATCATCAAAGTATCATTGCTGCGTTCGCCATTCCGCAGTCTTTCACGTACGGGTTAGACTACGTGGATAATCTTAGCAGAGCCATATCGAAATGAGGATTGAACATGAACGAGACAGAAGAGCGACTTGATCCATGCCGTTGGATAATGTGCTGAACTTAACACAGCCATTAGATATTTTGTTTTAAACGTCTAGACTAAATTAAATTAATTTTCCGCACAGTCGAGTATTTTATTTCCAATGAATGTTTCCAATCAATATGTTACTGAATCGACCTTAGAAGAGTGTAGTAAGAAACAGCCGTACTACATACCTGGAAGCAAACGTGAATGACAAATTTTATAAATAGAGGCAAAGCGTGGCTAATTTTCAGAAGTTCTAATTACGTACGGAACCAAAGCTGGCCAGGGTAACGGGAAAGAATTTTCCAGCCGTCAAAACGATTGGCTTATAAGCTCGCATGCACATTAGAAAAACCCCACGTCGAATACGAATTGGAGCCTCGTACCAGTGGGAATTGTACGCTGCTATAGCCAGGTTGTCACTCTGTAAAAACGAGTACGTAGAATTGTTTATTACACGGGATTCCATGAATCTGATCTTGGGGAAAACTACAATTTTACGAGGTCAAAGTTAGTAACGTTAATGTAATTGAACAATGAGGGGCACTTAATGACTTGCAATTATACAATGACTTTGAAAAACTCAAGTTTTCACAATATGAGTATATTTTGCGCAACCGCGGTTTACTGAATTTCCGACAATGTTGAAGTTGCGAAATACGGATGTTTCATGAACGTTATGAAATTTAACCTATTACTTTTCACGGCGCTAATCATACTGCCAAGTTTATCATTATGCTTATTACCACTACGAAGACTTCGTTGGCCATCCAACAGAATACAAAAATTTGGAAAAACGTGGCTGAAAAGTAAACAGCTGAAACTGTGAACTCCATAGCGCCATCATGTATCTGTTGGAACGAATGATAATATTATATTCATCGCTAACGCAAATTCGTCGCTTCGCAAGGCATTGTCACTTACCGTCATGCTGGTGATCTTGAACATGGTGAGGCAGATAAGCAGTGTACTCAGAAGAATATGCAGAAGTAGCATCGGACTGTAAAGATCTTCGACGTCTTTTGCAAATCTACGTAAAAAACATCATCGACATACAAAAGTGGCGCTTGTGATTTTGGACTGTACACATATGGCATTGAGAACGAAAATGGGGGTGTGGCTAAGGAATATGGCGGCGAGAACTGGGCTATCGACAAAGTGTTAAAACTTAAAAGTCAATCACGCGGATAGAAAAGTACAGAAAACTGCGTGCAAGCTGTGAAGCTTTAGTTATTACGCAAAGAATCGATATTCCGTAAAAGATCCGATGACGGAAGTTTTTTAACACTAAATATGGCCCACTCGCGTTAACGCATTATTTTGCCACCAGGTGTCACAGCTATATATTTTCGTTCCCAATACTAAGGTGAATATCCACGCACCGGATAAGGTACCGATGCTCGCTGATGATTTCGGTAAACTCTTTGGTACTTGTAGAGGCGCCAATATCATTTAATTTGAATTGCATCAGACGAAGCTTAGCGCAAAAATGCATGCAAATAAAAGCGTAGATCGATGTTCCCAATACAAAAATTATGACGGCAAGAGATGAGCCGAGTGTCTGACACAGATACGTTATCTCGTAATAAGGACTCACCTACGCATGAGAAATCTTCAATATTCTTCCCTTCTTTTGCATTGAATATTTCAAAATTTATACTAATTGAATTATCTGTACAGTTTTCGTCTCGGTTATATCAACCGCATGAAAGACCTTTAAAGTTTACAATGAGCCAAAGTCCACCCGAAGAGTGGATGATTTTAAGTTGTCTACAGTCGTTTGAACTTCTTTCAACTTTGACTTTAAATTTTCTGAATCCGCCTCACAGTCAGTAAGTCGCGTCTTAGTGCGAATCACGGAGTGTAAAAACCTTTCTAAAAAAATCTTGACGCAGTCAACCAATCTTCCGACTTACACGATGGTCATAATGATATTTAGCGATGAGAGGTGTTCGTCGTTTGGCGTTGATATCTGCGTACATGTTGAAGTTATGAATCCAGAGAGGAAAAGTACAGTAACCAATGTTCCCCGGCAATGTAACTACTGCCACGAACATGCTTATATTGATAAAAATGCGTTCGAATCCTTGAAAATGCTGAAAAAATATCGGGGATAACGGCTCTGACCAAAATTCTCGGCGTATCTTCCGAATGAGATTTCTGTACTTATCTTCGTAGTAGTAGAAGTTGATGAGGATATAGAAACTTTCGATGAAAGATAATACGTTGCTAATTATTTCACAGAGGTACTGAAGGTCCGTAGCGAATTCTGCCGTTGCTACTAAACTCGGGATCAGAACGAAGCACATCATGCTTAACGTTATTAGACGTAAAAACTTGTCCAACTTTCTTGCGGATAGTGGACCAGAATCTAGCAAACGACATCCCAGTGTGCGAGCACCGAAATTAATTATTCGGAAATATCTGTCGACGTTTATGCTGTTCACCCTTGTTTTACACGATGTAGTCTCCATCATGCGCCGCTGAAATCGTTGCAATTATGCCGGATTAGTTTCTTTTTAAGTCCAGTGTTCTTAGACTAAGAATGGAAGTCGCATCCTGACAGTGGTGCTTGTTCAAAATATGGAAAAAGCTTTTGTTTCACAGCTAACCCAATGACCGAAACTCCCCGTAAAAGAACATGGTAAAACTCAAGGTGTCATAACTTTGTAACGTCTTTCGGTCACGCTATCGTTATTTTTATGTTATACAAATAGGATGCGTTGATTCTACAGTTAAGAATCGTGCCATCACAACTTCTCTCACAGTCTGAAGTGATCTCAATTTCCTATCGTGGTAGATTTAACGGTTTTGGTATTACTACACTCCAATTTGAACCCGATCACGCAACGGTTCAATTATATCCGTAGAAAAACTCTACGTTTACGAAGTAAACTGAGATCAATTATTCTTTCACCTGCAGTCCAAAGTTCGAGTTTCTTATTAGTAATTATTAATCATTTTCGTTACCGACATCGTTTACCTGTTTTAAATCTTGTCTACAGTTTTTCTCGCGGTCAGCCAAATGGCACTGGCAGAACTGAACAGGACCAACGCTAAGGCAAAAACATTCAATGATACGTCGTGCAGGTCGGTCGATGAAAAATATGCAATTAGGCGAATTTCTTTAGCGCTGCATTCAAAGTGTCTCTATTTCCCGCTGGTAGGTGAATAATTTCGCAATTTCACGAGTTCGATGTAAAATTATTTAAAATTATCCGTTGCTCCAGATGTATCATACACCGTTATTACGCCCGTGTTTCACCCTTCAATACCTAAACTGCGTACATACATCCTGCTCCGTACTTGCTTCGCGAGGAATTGTTATTTATGGTAGGTGCCCATTATTCACCTACGCCACGAGACCCAAGACTGTATACAATCTCTCTACTTTCGAGTAGTGTACACGAAGTACCAAATAGATCGGATAATTTTTCGTTTCAAGAATTGCTACACCATGTCCTGATCAAGGTACTAAATTTGAAATTGTGGCGCAAAGTTTCACCCAACAGCTGATATTCGTCTCATCTCCACTTTAAACTTTATCTGCATCTACTTAGAATACTCGTTTTACGCCTAACTTCAGTAGGAATCTCACCGTCCTGAATCTTGTCACACTGGTCCAAAGAGGAAAAACAGGAAAAAATATCAGTGCAAAGCCTTTCAAGAGGTGGTCTAAAAATTCACAAGTACCAGTCAAATCTCGAATGTCTAATGTACGCATAATTTCGGGGTAATCGATCATGTCCGTCGACTTTGCCACGGTGATCAAAGACTCCGAAGCCTCTGGAATAGAACAAGTAACGAATAAGACAGCTGCTGCAGAGCGTCGTTGCTGTCGTTCAAAAATAACCTCTACAATGATATCGCAGAGTCAAAAGACCGAGGAACTCCTGGCGTCAGGTATGGGGCTTTCAAAGTAAGCGTATATGTTCCTCTTGTCTCCTCGACCATTCGTAATCAGCTCTCTGGCAAACGTTTGTTACTTTCCTATCACCGTCCCAAGTCAACACGCCACGCTGTGAAACCGACGATAACGTCGTATCCAAAGTCTTTTACCCGGCCGGCAGCCTCATTAATCAACTCACGTCTTCGGGACGTCAGATGGCTCGTGAAATGGCCAAAGTATCCAGTTGCTACTGCGACGAATGCAAGGGTATGAGAAAACTGCGTCGCTGCTGTCGCCGCAGATGTCACTGACATTGCATAGCTCACAATTCTCTACATTAATATCATGGGTGAATGGTGAGAGTGAATATCGCAGCTTAAATTCTGACGAGGTTTTAGAAGATTCTTCTTTTTCTTTTCATCCAGTTTCTTTCCAAGTTCACATTTGACCAGTACGGAGTAAGTTGGTTCACTTGGATGACTAGTGTACACTGCACCGTACCTTGGTATGGATGGAAACAGCTCTATTCGCTAAGATCATTCAAAGCGGCGAAAAAAACCGTAAATTGCGATGTATTTTATCGACCATGGTCAAGGATTAGGCAGCAATGTCAATAAATTAGTCGACAGTTAGTCTTGAGTGACGTAATGAAATCCGGGAACAACTTAAAGTGAGGTACAGCTTTGTTTGGTATACATTTTCCGCATGTAATGAGTACGTGCCAAGTAATGACGTAATGACGTCTTCCATTGAAACTGGCATTCCCCTGCGGTGAAACTCCCCACTTTTGAACTGCGTAAAAAGGTAGGGATCTGCATTTTGTTTCTGAGTATTCTTACGAGTATGTAGTCACTTGAATACCGTGATGCGTAGGAACATAAATTTGTTGATAGCAAAATGACGCGTACTCGTTGATAATCGGAAGACGTAGAGGAAATTACTTTGAATCTTATATATATTGCTGATGCAGGCAAGAGGCGGATACATAACGCATTTTGCTCACTTCGAATTCACGTCTCAATAAGAAGATCTCATCATGCGGAAACGTGAGTACAATACTGACGTATTTATCATTTGAAAACTCGGTGTGGCTTTCAAATTATACTCAACTTCCCCAAAGTAACATATCTTCCAATTGTCGATACGATCTTTTACTGTGTGAAAAATCGATTTTTATCGAGATTATATGTAAGGCATTCGGATTAGCACAATATTTTCTTCAATGCTTCACCAAATAGCATTTTGTTTACCGGTGAAAATATTTTCCATCCAACGGCACGAGAGTGAGTGATAACTCGAGGTCCTCCATCTGATGAAATATGTATAATATCATTCCGAATTTACATAACGTATAATAAATTTCGGCTTTGTTAATCCGGAAATCTGAACGCCGAACGTGTTTCGAATCGAAGATATAAAGAAAATCAATTTGCGGACATACGAGTGGCCATCCATATGTTACGTTTAGTTTATTCAAAATTTACCTCACGTATCAGATTACTTTTTCTTTGTCCATTAAATCAGCAGCCATTAAATATATTAAATTTTTTAATGTGCAATCATTTTGGACGTTACAAGTTTTGTTTGTTATTTTAAAAAATTGTCCCTGTAGAAAAAGAGAAGGAAAAATTTTAAATTTTCGAGATTTGCTGGTCGACTAGTCATCGGTTATTTTTTCAATTTATTTATCGGTCTTCGCAGAAGGTCATGAGTATCGCAAACAGGTCATTGTTGACACGACAATCCGTGATGCTGATAACCTCACCAGAGTGCACTTTTTTAAAAAGTATCTTTTGACTTATTTTATTGCGACATTTAGTGAATTGACTAAATTAATGTCATTCGTAATTGTTCAGCAACTCACTGTCAACAAGTAATGAAAAATTTTTGTCAACAAAATTAAAATAGTTACGAATAAATATAGATTACATCCTCAAACTAATTTCAAAAAATCCGATCCAAATTATCGTAAAGAGACAGATTTTCCAGTTATAAGGTAATCCAAGATTGGTGTGTAGTTTTTACTTGCACACGGTTAATACGTCCTGAATCACGTTGGGAATTATCACTGACGAAATCCGTTGTCCAATCGATTCCACGATAAAAGGTGGGCAAATCATTCCCAAAAATTATTACAATTCATGGTAGCCACCTTCTTTTTTCAGTATTGTTATTCCTTGTTGCAATATTCGCAATATCGGCACAAGTTACCGCCAATGACGATAGCGCTGCGCTTCAGGCCATGGCCGAGAATGTCTGCAGGTTTGCCGATAACTTTTTAAAGGTTAGTATTTAACGTACCCTTTACCTTTAAAAAAGATCATAATTCCACAAATCTGAAAATCAACCTTCAACTTTCTTATATTTCCCGAATTCGACCGATTCTCAGGTGATTGCTGCCGACAATCCTGGCAACCTGATATCCTCGTCTTTGAGCGCTCAACTATCACTTGCCATGGCTGCATACGGAGCCGGTGGTACGACTGCTACCCAAATGCGAACAGCCCTCTTTATTCCAGACGACAATGAGCTCGGCCAATCTGGTTATCAGTCGCTCATCGATACTTTGAACGTAATGAAAACTTTGGGAATCGTCATGGTTTTGTAACCAACGAATACAACTGACGAACTATGTCCTTTTCAGGCTGTTCAAGGGGTCGAACTACGTCTCGCTAACAAGTTATTCACGTCCGCTCGGATCCCGGTAAAAGCTGACTTCAAAGCAATGACTGACACTAGATTCCGGTCGGCCAACCAAGAAGTGGACTTTGATCATGCAAATGCTGCTGCCAACACCATCAATTCTTGGTGCGATGAACAGACCATGCATCGCATCAAGGATTTGGTCGCTCCAGGTATTGGCCGGCTGTGTTAACGCGCGTTAGCGGAAAAAAAAACATCAGTCGATTAATTCGAGAGATAAATATTGTCGTAATCTATAACGCGGATTTTCTGCGACGATAATATACGTGTTTTTACAGATGATATGACCCCGGATACTGTATTGATCATCGTGAATGCGATCTACTTCAAGGGGCAGTGGAACAGAAAATTTATTCCACGTCTAACTAAACGCAGAGCTTTTCATCTCGATGCAGAACGTACCAAAAATGTCTCGACTATGTATGTTCAGCACAAGTTTGTAACCGGTGATATTCCCGAAGTTGACGCAAGATTCATCGAAATACCGTACAAAGTATGATACAACTTTGATAAGCGTAGAGAGTGAAAAGCAATAAAAAATATATATATACCGGAGTGAGCTTAGTTAGTTTTTACAAAAGTGGTTTCTTTCCAGGACAATTTGATGAGCATGATCATAATTCGTCCGAATGAAATAAACGGGCTAAAAACAGTCGTGGGCAATCTGAGCCTAGTAAATCTGACCCAGAGGTTGAGACGAAATACTTTGCGTCCGGTTGAATTATTTTTACCGAAATTCAAGATAGAAAGTACATTCGATCTGAAAATGACGGCGCAGAAGGTATCAAAACAATATTACAAATTATATCAGTTTCGTATGTTTATTACCTATTTAGCACTTTTATTTATTAATATACAGTAAAGTAAATAAGTGTATTAGGAATTTTACTCCTATTACTTACTTCCGAAAATTTAGTTGGGGATCTCAGAGGTCTTCGAAAATTCCGCCAACTTTTCCGGCATAGCGGACGTTCCAATTAAAATCAAGAAAATTGTTCAGAAGGCGTTCATTGAAGTGAACGAAGAAGGTAGCGAAGCTGCTGTTGCTACCAGTGAGTCGAAATAGTGTTTTCCTTTTTTAACTTGAGGTTACAATTACAAATCTGAATCATTCAATCACCTTAATTACCAGTTATGCATCGTCATGCAATTGTTTTATCTATTTTAGGTATCAACGTAATGTTCAGAAGCGCTAGAATCGAGCCAAACGTGGTTCGATTCGAAGTTGATCGGCCAGTGATGTATGCTATTCGTCACACTGCCAGCAACGCAATTTTGTTCAGCGGCCTTCTCGTCGAGCCCTGATCATTCGATAAGGATATTCAGATATCTACAAGTCTAACGGTTCATCATTTTAATTTAATTTTTCAATCCTTAATACTCATTCTTCGATCCAATATACACATTATATGTCTTTCATTCAGGTAGTAAAGTACACGCAAATGAATCAAATAAAAAACAAACTTGTTTGTGCATCCAATAAAATTTATATTTTTGGATAATGGTGTTCACTTTATTTCGATGGTAAAAATTCGTTTTGTACAATCTCCTGATATGTATAAAATACTCGTATGTATTATCACTGTCCGAATTTTATGTTCCTTTGTTCGAGCAGAGAAACATTGGAATAACCAACGGAAGTGAAGCATTCTTCTTTTTTCGGTCAATGCGAGCAAAATTGTCAACGTCAAAATTTTTTAGAAAATAATTTCCATTTTACTTCAACGAAACTAAAAGAGATTCGGCAACTTCGAAGCAAGGATGGTTGATACAACGAAAAGTCTGTGGTCCAGGATAATGGAGGGAGGAAGCGGTAAGAAATTCGACTCCTTGACACCGCATTTGAACCAGCAAAATATTCCCGGCGTCGTTCAGTAAAACCTCTGAAAGCAATCTTAAAAGTATAAATTCAAATAAAAAATAAATAAATTCACGATCCCAAAACTGCCAGACAACTTGCTTAACATCGGTGGTGAAAAACGTACCTGTCCCTACGACCGAAAGAGCTGTACTACCAAGTTAATGGACGGCAACGCCAAGCATGAATCCAACAAAAGTTCGGCGGCGCAGTGTCATCCTGGATGTCCGGAGCCCAAGAGGCCTTTGCAGCCCGAAGAGTTTTGCCCGGATATCGGCAAACCGAAGCCGCCAGAGTGCTGCTTTATCCGTATGCAGGTAGAATTCGTTGGATTTCATTATCAGAAAGAATTGTACCAATCGAACGTGACGTTGTCAGCTGGCTGAACTCCTAAAGGAGGATCCCAACAACAAATGGCCAAGCTCGGTCTGCCAATGGGATGCTACTGGCTTTCAGTAAATCCTTAAAGTAGCATGTGATCCTTAGTTCTCCTAAGTCATGTCAAAGTTCAGACAGACCATTACACCGCACGGTCAAAATTTTGGATGGTTAAAACTTCGAACGGTACCAACGTTCAAACATAGCTTTCAACGCTTCATGGCATACTTGATGATGATACTTGGTAACATTCAGAATAACCATTTAGGTATTTGACCTTTAGTAGTTCTGATCATTGGGAATATCGACCATTTCTTGTTTTGACCATTCAGAATTCTGACCATTCTGTGTAATGGTCGGTTTGAACTTTGATCATTTTTAAGTTACGAGCTTGAAGCTAGCAGCCAGAATTAGCAGCCAAGCGTTGTAATACTCATTCGCATAAGGAAGTGAAGTTCGAATATAAAAATTTTGTGAAATACATTGGCTGCTAGCTTCAGTTTCATTCCGAAGTTTGACCCAGACCCACCACATCATTCAATATCATCAGGATCCTTGCGCGCCATGCTGCTGTCCGCCTCCTCCGCAATGCGAAGATGAGTGTCACCGCGGACCAAAGAGGGATCCGATTTGCGGCTGCGATTTGTGCAAGAAGAAACAATGCCCAGATGGGAAATGTTGCGGTCCGAAAGAACCGAGCTGCCACAAAGGTGTCAAAGATCCGAACAACCTCGAGAAAGCTTGAGAGGTCAGAGATTAGACGTGTAAAAGATGACAAGTCACTGAGCTGGACTGGAAAAATTGGTATCTCGGAATAAGTGAGTCAAGTACTACAGCCGAACAATCTACCATTATTTTTTCAGCACAGATTTTTCCTTGAGGTGACAATGAACAAAAATATTAGTACCCGAGTTTTAGTTGAGGTCAGGGAAATTATCTTACACCTCGGCAAACTTTCTTGGAGTGGATTTTTACCCGATCGAATTATTGAAAAGCGCGTAATCACATCCTTTTGCAGTCGCTACGCGTAGATGCAACTCCGAATCGCAAACTTCTGCCGAATGTTTCATTGTACCCCCGGAAATGAGAGGGTACGAAATTTTCTCACGTCCTAAAATACCGTGCAAAGAACCACTCCCTCCTTGTCGATGCAGAAGAAATACAACTTCGCTGTTTGATCTAATCAAACGTCCCCTCGACTGGTTCCTCTGCACACCACTGAAGGTTCCAAATTCCGGATTATTCCTAAACGCACCATCGGACTTTCCAAACGGGCACGGTTATTTTGTCTTCATTTTGTTACCGTTGGATTCACAGATCCCCATTCCGCATTTCGAGTGGCATGATATCAGCAGCCCGAAATCCAAGGAAGAATCGTGCAGCTCAACACCATCCGTAATGCATTCGTGCGAAAGGAAATGTTGCCAGCCGCAACTCTCGCCAAGCCTTGATTCCTGTCCTCGTCCGCGTTCTCGCAATCCTTGCGGTTCGAAAGAAGAGACAAATCCTCCTGAGAAATCACACGGCGAATTCACCTTCTGCGGTGAATACACGGTTCGCAACAACCATCGTTCTCAAACATTTTTTGTGATTTCGTTATCATTGAACTATTGCCGATGAGTACCAGTCAAAACAACCGCAGTACTTTCTGAAAAGAAACCAAACAATAAGCAAGCTTTTCTTTAATTACGGAAAAGAACCTTTCGTACGACTCGTCGAATGCCTTTGGAGACGAATTGATTAGTTCACACTGAACACAGCTGTATGTCAACGTGTGTTAATCGTTCGAACGGCTTACCCTAATCATCGGTTCATCTGAAAAGCTTTCATCGCGGTGTTTTTAGTGCTTATTGGCAAACATTTGGTCCTGTAATAACTACGAGAATCCGTTTATTTGTAGTCACTTTGTCGTGACCTTAGCAGTTGGTAATTGCTTTTTAATGAACTTATTTCTTTCATTTGTTTTTTTCATTCAAGTGTTGTCCTTGTCTACTGCTGGAACGTTTTTCATATTTTGTTCGGACCGGGCATCTCATAAATTCTTACATTACACATAATTTCGAATCATCTTCTGCAGGAAGGATTTGAGTACTTCAAAGAAAATCCGGGCTGTGATTGCAGTCCCTGTCGGATCAGACGCATCCTCGAAGGTCCATTGACCAAGGAAAAAGAAACAGCCGAGGGTGCTAAGCACGAGAAAAATAATTCCCACTTGAGGATATGTGATTGTGGACCTTGTCGAGTGCGTCGCACCTTGGAGAAGCCAATTTGTTGATCGGTTTCTACTAATCAATAATAGTTTTATATCGATTCCCGACTTGATGCAATGTGTTGCAACTGTTTGTCATTCCTTGGCGGTGATACTTTCCTGATGGAAATTGCGTATATTAGAGCTTAACATTGTGAAAATTGCCAAGTTTTTTTTTGTGCAGGAGTATGAGAACTTGAGAGAAAAATTTGGAAAATGATTTTGCCGTGTCGTCTCTGGCGCACTGATGAAATAAAGCAATTTTGAGATTAAGGATGTTCATGTGAGATAAAAGTTTTGGTTAAATCGGAGAAAGACGAGTTGCAAGTTGCTAAATTTTTTCACATTGCAGTATAAAAATCAGGTTCTCCAGGCTCTTGGATCTTTGATAGGTTCGATAAACACGTAAGAGAGTTTGAACTTGTGACCGGCAAACATCCAACGGACCTGATGTTATCTATAATGATTAGACTCGGTTTCAAAGTTGAATCACATTTCGCCCGACTAAATAATGTATACCCACCCATCACTGGGGGCCAGGAACTTTGATAATGACGACTCGAAGAGACAACAACAAGCTTATCTTGAAATAAAATTATCTCATTACATCAGCGAGAAGTTATTCATCTGCAATTGAATATTTCAGGTTATCCACATTCGTTTTAAATCATTCACATTACGCTTTTCCAGAAATCTGAAGTGATTAAACTATGTACTATGTAAAATAATACGATAATTCGCTCCAGCAAATAAAGAGACACTCTATATACGGTAAACATATTTATTTAAAGGTCATATTTGACGAGGATTCGATGAATCGATGGTAATGCCGTTTCGTTACTATATAAAATATATACTCGTACCTGGAATAATGAAAAATATTGATGTTACTGTATTCACAGGAAATGATGTAGTTACGATAAATAAGAAAAGTGGAATAATTGGAAATTATGCTGCAATGATGTTGACGGGTCTTTAGACATTGTTGTACATGTATTTAATATATATTTTTACAAAAAGTAAAAATTCATGGCATCACTTCGAATCTTCAACTATTACAACCTTTTTTAAAGTTCCATCCCTTTCAATAATCTATAAAAATTCCTAGAAATGTTATTTTTTGTTGCGATCATTCCAAGAATGGTTTCATGATGAGGCGTTTTGTTTTCCATTTTTTTTAAATATTTCAAAATTTATATTTGACAAGTATTGATATTTAATGTTTTGGAAATATTAAGAAAATTCTAAATCACTTATTTCTCTATAAAAAACACTTGAAAATCTTGTAGGAGGTGAAATTAACGTTTTATAACTGATTCATAATTTTGTAGAGCCATAAATCGCTAAACTTGATTTTAATCGATGAAAATAATCAAGATGCTTCAAACGATAGATTAATGAGTAAAGTAATTTATTACAAGGTTCGTTTTATTTCAAATGAATTTTTTCACATGTTGAATGTTGTTTATGCTCGATGGAAATTTTTTATGTTATTCAATTTTTCAAACAGACAAAAACCATTCCATTATGACACCAATCATAAAGTAATTAAAATAAAAAAATTAAATTTTGGAGAACTTTTCAAGCGTTCTGAAAAATTTAGAACTCTGAGAAGGTTTAAATATATATTACTTATAGAAGTGATTTCATTGAATTGAAATTAGAAATAAAATAAAAAATTCATGCTTTTACGAATGCCGTTATCATCCAAAAAGTTTCAACTGTTTAAAAAAATGTATTTTCAAGATTGTTTAATTTGTCATGAAATTTTATTTTCGATTCAACTGTTTAGGCCTACGAACGGACGATAATTTGCGAAACTCAAAATGTATGTTCCGGGAGCTTTAACCTGCGATTATCTAATTCACACACAACTTAGAGTTATTTTTACGATTGTTATCATACGCAAAGATATCAATGGACCTTTTGACGTCAGGTTATATTAAGATACAACAAAGATACATTCGAAATTCATAGCTGAGAATTTTCGCGGACGCGTCTAGGAATCAATTAGTCGTTGCTCCTAAACAATTCAAATCGCTAAATTTTTTTTTTTTTATTTTGAGACCAAGACCAGCTCAAAAAAGGTTTACGAACATTTCTTAGCCCCAAACATGTCGTTACATTTCTGTCGAATCGGCAATTTGGAATACATTCAGAAGCCCATTATGTACGCGTCGTAAATGCCTTATCGGCTTGTTCTTATCACCCCCAAAGTTTCGGTTCACGATTTTTCGAGGAGTCCGAGGGGGCTGGAGTCGTGATTATCACTCTTTCACCATCCACAACATGCCACCCGGTGTCTTGTAGTTGCTGATTATTGTCCAACACTTCTCGTCCGTTGACTTGGAGTATGTTACCACAGCTTCCATGATCATTTGCATTTTAATTTTCAGCCTTGCGGTTATAATTATACCAACTGTAACGATGTACGATTGTTATTCAAAAACTTGGGGTCAGCCGTTGTCGTAAAAATGTCAACACCGCATTTTTATCACTCGAAATATCACTGACAGACCATTGACCGAGTTGCATTTAAAGTGGCTCATGTTTGCAGTTGAAAAATTGTAACATCTAATCGCCTGCTGATGGAACACATATTATTATGTATTTCAGTGTCCTTGGAGAAAATGGTCTATTGGTTTTGTAAATAAAACGAGTCATCGTAGAGCGAACTCGAACGAATCTACTAGATTCTTAACAATATTTAAGGCGATATGAAACCAAGTTTCGAGATCCAAGCTTTTGTTTATAATTCTAGTATTTTCTACTATTGAATTTTTAAAGAGAAGTTTGCGGCTTAGGATCATTATAAACATTTGATTCAAATTCTCGATGTACGACTAACTTGTAATGCAATTCAAAAAAAGTATATCGAGTTTTGGCTAACTAGCTACGTGAACTGTAAACTGGCCTATGGAATAAAAACGATCGAATTTTGACCGGTACAGCCAGTTACACTTCCATGCTCGCATATTCGAGCGCAAACAAAACGAATAATGGAAGGAGCATTTGCTCACCTTCATCGAGGGGATTTCCCAAGTGCGTCGAACATGTACAATTTCTTTATTTGAAAAGGAGGAGAGGAAGGCAGAACTTTTCATGGTTACAAAAATGAGACGGGAGGCAAGACAGACGTTGAGGGACGCGGTCGGAACGGCCGGGACTTTGATACTCGTACCGGCGGTAGGAGAGGATGTATAATGAGGCGCATTCACTTTCTGGTGAGCTTCAGTTTACATCTTGTTGCCGAGCTGAACTGAACCTCAACTCAATTCAAGATGCGGACCCGTAAGTAACATCACCTTATATCTCGCTACGTGTCATTACTTTGCTGTAGGAACACGTGACTGGGTGTGAAGTTTTGTCACATTCGTCCCGATTCATTGGTTATGGATAATGGTTAATGATCTGTCCGTACACTTGTATATACGTGCGCTCATAACGTCTGCTGCAACGGTGTCAACCATGCGAAGTTGACGATGGAAATGATTTCAAATTGATTTGTATTTTCGTTAACCGAGTTGATAAGACTTGACTCGAAAACATATCCCAATCAATGGTTTGCACTGGTTAAGAGCTTTGAGTTTAAAACTTGTCGATAAACCATCGGAGGCGAATCTGTGATAATTTTAACCATTTTAAATGCATTAGTTGTCACAGGTCTTGTAAGGAAAATTTTACCCTTTTGTTTCTTAAATACGTGTACCACAAATATTGATTCTATTCTTGATCAAAATATGCGATTTGTTCACCTTCATATTACTACGGCAAAAAAGTCTAATTATTATCAATACCACCAGCTGTACGTTTTAAATTTGCGTACGATAATTTCAGGTGTAAAATAATGGAGTATCTTGTTTTATGTAATTGATCTTACTATCGGTGAGGTCTCTCAAAGTTGCGTGTAATATCTGATTTCTCAGTAGAAGATGAATTCACGGAATCCCATCGTTCAATTGACCCAGGCTGCAACTCTAATCTATGTACACGATACAAGAAAAAGAATATTCTCTGAAAATCGTCGACTTATCGCGCTCGTCACGTCTATGGTTTGAGATAACATCGTGACCATTCTTGCTTACAATTATTATTACCAGACTTTATCATCTGACTTGGTGAATGAATCCATTTCCAAACAACAGTCGATCACTGATGGCACTGGAGTGAAAATTTCCACTGTTTGGTTCGCGGAAAAAATGGACTCTATGAGTTTGACAGATGTCTAATTAGGACATATATGCAACCACCATTTCTTCATCGTTCAACTTGTAGCAAGTTTGTACGATGCCAATCCCTTATCACCATGCATCCCAAATCGATCCGGCAACCTCTGACGTAACTTGTATTGTTTCACTGGGATGTTTTAACTACCATAACGACCTTGTTGACTCGTGTATTGTGCAATCTTTGAACTATTATCAACTGTCGCCTGTTGCTTTGCATGTAGACACATCGTATCGAACCACGTTTACTTGCCTGCGTATAAACAACTAATTCGCCGAACAGCCAATGGTTGTGCGGCCTTATTTTTCACTCAGCATTATCAAAGAATCATTATCTTCGCTAAACAGCTGCTTCTTTTCGCGAATACACTTCAACCCTCAAACTTTCTTTCGTCAGCAATGTCGCGATGTTTTCACTGCTTTCAGATATGTATGAAATACTGTCTAAAAGCAGTCATACTTTCCACACTGTCTATTGCCCGGTTGACAGTGAGTTCACCTAATAATTTCATTTTTCTACTGATGAACACGCCGCGATGTATAGATGAGTGTTTTCATGATATTCAAGGAGTAAATGCACGTCACGTAATGGCCTCGTTAACACGAAATGTTTATTGGTATTCTTCCCAGAATGCAGACAATATAAACATCACGAAATCGGGGATTTTTTCCTCTCGGTTTTATTAACGATGAGGTGAGACTTTTGCTTGCGTGCGCGGATTAAGCGGAACTCCGTTGACTTTCCGTCGAAAGCCTTGAACGATGTTGCTCCGGTCTGTGAAAATATTCATGGTCGAAGACCTATGAGACTTTTTCGTTGAATATATCGCTTTGAATCCCATCGCGCTGGATCGCCGTAAGTCTTATGATAATTCGATGTCGGTACATATGTGAATCTCAATCATCGGTGATTTCGATCCTACCACACCTCTCGGCTACCACAGTATTCCATGAACTAGTTAAGAAAAAGTTGTTGGATAAAAACGGGTTGGAAGTAAAATCCTGTTTGTAATCGTATTGCAATCTTCCTTCCCAGGAAAGATCGTACCCAATGTACAAGCCATAAAACGTCTTAATATCCTCTTTGTGGTAGGTAGTGATCAGCATATTTCAAGTGTGCAAAGTGAGATCATTCGTCGTTTTATAAATAACGGGATATTTTTTTCCTCATCTTCATTTTTAATCGAATTCGAATATCGTGACTACTTTCGATTATACTAAAAATGACGAACAACGTCTCTCGGTAACATTTCCGTACATGGCTGTGTTTCGTGGTAAAGTATTAGGTGATTCGCGTCTTCGTCCATCGATGCACGACGGTTACAAACGTATCTCAGGAAATCTAGAAATGTAGAAATAGTAATTTCACGACTAACTCATTGTGCATTCCTCTCTCCGAGTAATAACATAACGATTACCGGTTAATACAGCCGTTAAAGATGTTTATCAATTAACTTCACAAATTGGCTGTCACCTGAAATAGACGAGTATATAATGGGTATTTCCATTATTGATTTACATAACGCACGACTGACGTATAATGCTTGAAAGAAGACACGTTGTAACCTCCTAGGAGCGATGAATTAAAAAAAAAACCTGGTTCATGAGAAACCCGTTTAGACTCTCTATGTATGCGTATACATACATGTTCAAGGAAGACAATTTTATTTCGTGACGGTTATAGTCAAGGTTAACGCGTGTTGTCCGAACTTGTAGAAGCTCATCGTATAGTATGTACGAAGAGCAACCAATTTCCATACAATCCTTCAGACTCTGGTTGCACGTTCGATAAATGCACCTTCCTTTTCACTTGGCGCATTACAAGATCGCTCTACAGTAACTCGCTGTTGCCGTCATCGATTAACATGCCGCAGCTCTGATTTATGAAGAGTGGCGAATGGCTGCGAAACCCGATCATCATTATATCGCGTGCAAACTGATAATGCTGTACAACTTTCATGCACAAGCGATGATGAGCTTGTTGTTCTGGTCGTACGGGCTGTGAGTAATCGTCATCGGTTTATCGACATAGATTGCGAGTCGCGTTATCTACGATGACTAATTTCTGAACTATCTGCTGCAGATGCAACCAAGAGTGTGATTTTCAGCCATTAGGTTTACCTGCCGTGAAATCACCGCATATACAGCTCGTATAAGTCAATGTGAAAGTGTATTCTCTGTCAGTCAGTTCAGCTTTGCTTCAGTCGCCACATGTTCGAGCGGTTGATATTTACCGGCCGGTTTGCCAAAGGTGTTTCCTCGTTCACACGTCATTCTCGCAAAGGTTAGACTATAAAGCATGTTGTTTAACCAATTTTCATCCAGACTTAATTAAGTTAGCTTTGTAAATCCTTGGACGTCAACACTATAGGTATGTTCCATATTTCTATCACGAACTTGTAACGATATTTTTTCCTCGTTATCGAGGAGCGGCAATGTCACGGTGGAATTTGCACACTATATATTGATTCTCAAGTCCAATGGATGGGTGGATGCTCCGTGTTTATACTCCTTCACGTCCATTGTAAGGATGAATTTTCGATGCTCTATGCCGCTAGGCGCTGTCTGATACAGGCATGCGCGATCGCGTAGAGCCACCATCGCATAGACTAAAAGTCTCTAAGTTGTCCGATGTCATTCGGTGTCTAGTGGTCGTAGCCAGGCATACTTCTGAAATCTACACCCAGTTGTGTTATCGAAAGGTCAGTAAAAGTTCGGTCGGCAACCGGTGTAGTTGAATTTGTAGAGAAAAATTCATTTCACATTAATCTTTGAAGATATTTCGAAATATTTTGTTATTTCAGTCGTCTTTTCATCCATCAAGGAAGTTGGACCATCGATAAAACCTTTAACAACTTCGATGTAACGAACTTTATTTGAATTGTTTACATCGTGCTGCGTACCAATGAGATGATATTGAATCCCGCGTGTTTACATACGAAATTTGAAAGTAACTGTGATCGGTTATCCGAGATTTTACTTCTGAACAAGTTTGAAGGGAAAAAGAATGAAATAGTCCAATTCTTTTGCGTTTTTTTACTATCCAAAATGAATCTCAAATTTCATGTGCATATTTGAAACTCAGTGATTCAATATTAACACAACAAGTTTTAATGGCTTATACAGAAACAGTTGAGTACTTTGACTCAACAGCCCTTGTCGAAGGGGATTGAAGGGAAACGTCAAAACCGTTTCTTCATCTTTAAGCTGAACCCGATTGACTGCACAAGCCATGTGTTATGCATTGCACTACCCGAAACACGTGATCACCGACAAATTAGTTTTGTGTAATTTAGAAAGTTTCAGAAACTTTTCATGCCGTCGATGAAATCGTGTGAACATTTCTATACAATATATTTTCTTCACAAATATTCGTATGTTTCAGTACTGTTGTTTTCCGCTGCGGCATTCGCTGTTTGCGCCATGGCTGACCCAAGTAACGATCCACTCCGGATCATTGCCCGGAGTACTGGTGGATTCTCCAACAGATTTTTGAAAGTAAGAGTAAAAAAATTCTAGTATAAAGTGTAAAGGTTTCGTAGTACAAAATAAAAATCAATGTTTCGCCATGTATTCTTTTCTACGCTCGAATTCAATCTTCTTCATGTCTCATACATTCAGCAAGATGTATTTTCAAATTGCAGACTGTCGTGGAATCGAATCCGGGCAACTTGATCTCTTCCCCGTTGAGTGCTCAGGTTGTTCTTGCCATGGCTGCCTATGGCGCTGGTGGTTCAACTGCCACTCAAATGCGAACATCTCTGGGCATTCCAGCCAACAACGCATTAGGTCAATCTGGTTACAAATCGCTGATTGAAACGTTGAACGTAAGCTGAGACGGGGATTCATTTCAATATTTGAGCAAGTTGATGATTATAGGAAGAACTTGCTGTATAATATTCCACGAAAGAAGTATAAAGTGGTAGAATGACGATGTGGTCACTAATCGTAAAGAATATTGTTAGCAGCATTTAGTAAGCGTTAATTGTATATCGATGAGTTCTGAAAAATGTTTTGACCCTCGGTGTATTTAAGTGAAACAGCAACTCACCGCTGCTTGAACTAATCTGTTTTCTTTCAAGTATTGTGTTGGACTCTTTCGGTTAATGAAGGACACTAATCGTTTCAGGCTGTGAAAGGAGTTCAACTGAAGATGGCCAATAAAATCTACACTTCAGACACGGTTCCTATAAAGGCTTCGTACAAGGAAATTACTGCTGTAAAATTCTTGGCGGAAACCGAAAGTCTTGACTTTGGTCGTGCGGCAACTGCCGCCGCTAGCATAAACGCTTGGTGTGACGAACAGACTAACCATCGTATCAAGGATGTAGTTACTCCAGGTATGTTTGATTACGAGATAAAATCAACTCGTGTTAGATGTTCGCTACTGTTTCTCAATTCTTCCTACACAGACAGCCTCACTCCTGATACCGCGTTGGTTCTCGTAAACGCCGTTTACTTCAAGGGTAACTGGGCCACGAAGTTTGACTCAGCCCAGACTGAAGATAGACCTTTCCACGTTGACGCAAAAACTACCATTAACGTCCCTACCATGTACATAAAGAGAAATTACCGATTCGGAAATATTCCGGAAATCGATGCGAAATTCATCGAACTACCATATGAGGTACGTTCTGCAAACAGCAAAGACAATGATAATGGCAACATTTTTACGAGACAGTTATCTCGTAACCAAAAGTGTCTCGTTTTTCTTTCTTTCATTCTTGATTCCGAAATTTTGCAACATGATAGCAGTACGAAGTATTTTTCACAACCGTCGAGAGGATCGTTTAGATTTTCTCTAATCTATTTCTGTAATCGAACTGGATCTGCACAAGTTTGAATTGTGCGCTAATGCGTAAAGCTAGGGAAGATGAAAAATTTTATACATTCTTAAGGCGTGACACTATAGCATTTCTCTCTCATCTTCAGGGTAAAGAACTCAGCATGATCATCATTCGACCGAATGAAATCGACGGACTGAAGCGAATACAGGATAATCTCCATACTGTAAATTTAACCGACCACTTGAAACGCTCGTATTCAAATGAAGTTATGTTGTATCTTCCGAAATTCAAGATCGAAACAACATTGGACCTTAAGCCATCTTTGGAAAAGGTATGTCTTTAATATATCAACAATTTTTTTTCATATAACAAGGTTGATTGATTTTTTTTTTTGTGGCGTTTCTTACTCATTTCTTTTTCTATTCTTTATTCACGGTTACACGAGTGCTTTTATATACTGAGTTACGTTTCAGATGGGTATGTCTGAAATGTTCCAAAACGGCGCCGACTTCTCTGGCATGGCTAACGCACCGCTCAAAATCAGCAAAGTTATTCAGAAGGCGTTCATCGAAGTTAACGAGGAAGGTAGCGAGGCAGCCGCTGTTACTGGTGAGTCAATTGAACCTTTTTTAAAAGTGTGGAGAATCTTGGTCGAGCTGATTACCGTTCGGTAATTTTTAAACTTTTGTTGTTTCCTTTCTTCGTTTTATCGCATGCAACAACATGGGGAGCTTTGATTTTCATTACAAATCCATCATCTCTGGATACACATTTTATAACTATTGGAATTATTTGAAGCTATTTTTGTCTTGCCACGTATACCAGAAATAGACATGTGGTGGAAATGTTATTCCTCTGTTCAACTTGTTCGTAACGAGTTTACCGATTTTCACACGTTTAGGAAATACCTTGTTAAAAAAAAAAAAAAATATTGGAGGTCGAACCTCTTTCCACTAAATGTAACCAATGATGCATACTTTTAGCAAATTACTCGGGAGAAATTCGTCGTACGAACGGGTTGAACTTGCATCCTTCACAATTTCAGGATTAGATCGCATGTTTCTGTGCATAGTAATCTATTGTTGGAAAGAATTGGCAACAGAAAATCTTATCTATTCATTTTTCATTTCATCAAAAACATCTGATTATTATTATCTGCTTGCTCAACTAAACTCTGTAATTATTGCGATGAAATACTGCAAGTATCTCATGCTACTTACTGAAGGTATTTTACTTGCAAATTTGATATGTCAATTATTGATGTGGAAATGTAAATTAAAATTTAATTAACACAACGTCGTGCGAGCAGCATCTTGATCATTTTCTTCCATTTCTATGTGAGTGAATAATATCTATATCACGTATATTGTGACAGAAGATAATGAAGAATTTGCAAAGTAAGTTATACAATTTTCTGATCTTTACCTGCTTATCATAGTTACAAAACGATTCTTTGCTGATAATTTTCCTAGAATTTATACTATATAACTTTCCAGCGCTTGATCAATCCAAGTATCTGCTTATTAATGAGCGAAATAATAATCTCTACTCTGCTATCCGAAAGAAAACTCATTTTGCTATCGGTAACAATTCACGGCTCGATTGTTACGAATAGAGAATAATGACATCGTTTGATGCAAATTCATTCTTCAGACAGAAGACACGCTATTGGGTTTATCGTATTATTTATTTAACCCTCGATCTTATAATCATTAAACGTTATTCATACCAGTAATTTTTTTTTGGCATTTCATCGTTTTTGAAACGAAGTAAAAAATCTGCACAATGTTAGGGCGTTGCGTAAACTAAATTTTCAGTTATTCAGTATTCAATTTTTAAATCCGTCAGACCCTGTTCGCTTGACATATTTTTTATTCCACTATTCCTCACACCGACAAACAAATCTTCCACGAAGCGCTCTCCGTATCTTTTTTATACAGCCATCTAATATCGACAATTTTTTTATTCCTACTGAAATCGCGCTCGACAATTTTCATTGTCGGTTTTAAGACTGCGTCTAAATATGCATGCTTAATAAAATTGTAAATTACACTAAATTGACACGTTCATATTTTACAGTAGCCATCTCATCAGAACTGACCATTTATTATGTCTTGTATGACATTTCTAACAAGATGTTGGTGTAAATACTTGTATGCCCATATGAATGACTGTTTATGAAATACGATTCGGATTCGTGCAGCGTTCACGTCCGCAGATATATGCAATCAAAGTGGTTCAACCACTCATTTACTTGATCATTCATGTTTCATTGGCAAAGTTTTCAGCCCTACGGTATTGACATTCGTAGTTTTCAGATATCGCTAATTTTGTTTCGTCATCCAAGACGTGCTCTCAATATCATAGCACATGCGACACACAATACGTGTGTACAATTTTCGTGCAACTGTCGTCAGCTCTGGTTAATTTCCAAAGCATCTGTGAAGTCACACGAAAAACTATACTTGAAAAGATTTATTGATACCATCCAGTAACACGGCTGTGGATACATTAAGTCAACAGTGTGAAGGTAGTGCGAGTTTGTTTCTGTTATAACATGTCTGTAGACGTATGCAGAGTCCATGTTTAGTTTTTTGTTCAGTGTTGGTGATGTTGATCGTTTTGGAATTTATTGCAAGTATTTGGTGTCGAGTAATTGTTTATGTGGCAGAGATCAAAATTACGGGGAGAATCCTTATGCCAATTATGTATACCTTCCTCATCGACTGAAATTAGAGTGTATCGATCATTTCTTTACTCTATCGTACACCGCGTAGTAGGATCTGCGTTGTTGAACGGCCAAATTGTCAGTTCAACTGTAGTGTGATTTGTATTCTTGAGACGACAATAATTTTGTGTATTTGTTGAATGGAAACAATATAGCACATTGATATCTGACCTACCACGCGCATGAATTTCACTGTGCCAAAAAAATCAAGGTGTCGATACTATATTAGCTCGTTTAATATATGTTTAAAAGATAGATAATGCTAGCCGTTTCAAGAGGTTTCATTGAAATCGGTTCGTATTTAGCGATCGCGGAATTTAGAAGCGTGTGTTTTTGTATGATTTATGTCATTTTCAGACGTAAAAATTTACCGTTTCAATATACACACATTGCTACACTTGTTTTCATGGCTACGCGGTAATGACGTTGCTGAAATTCTCACAGAATAGTTCAATTCATCAATTTGCAATTACGGAAATCAAAAACAATATTTGCTGAAAGTAGTTCGAAAACGTTTCCCTGAGACTTCTGTCTACACTAATCCATGAATCGTGGTCCATCTAATTACTAAATTATCAGCAAACTACACAGTTATATCTGAAGTACTTGTGAAGTTACGGGCAGTCTGATATGTCATGATGCTTCTGCATCTTCGGATCACATCGCCAGTATTGATTCAGTAATGATCATGTTGTGTTGTGCCTTTAAACATCGTAGTTTGAGGTTTAGCGTAGCTGATTTAACAGTCCTATGATCGCCTGATTTCCTCGCGCCCATGTCTGGGACCTGGTACTTTTTTACAAAATTTAGTCAGAATTTTTCTTGCATGCCGTTGCAAACGACCCTTTTTGTCGCAATCCTGAAAAGGAGGTTGATTAGCGCACCTCTATGACCGCAGAAATTCCATGTAGACTGACCGTGATTTTGCATGGTTGTGAATACGGCACTGGAATCTCCGTTATTCAACAGGGATATCTTCTGTCTTATGATCGCATCGTTTCTTCTCGCCCATGTCCCGGACCACATTCATGTTGACTTAATGTTCGAGATTCCCTCAGCAGAATATCTATAAGAGTTCTGGACAGATCCCTATTACCGACACTTACCGATATCACGACAAATCTTTTTCCAGAACATAGTAAGTCAAGTTCTAGAAAAACGGTTGTGTTGGAGTGATGTCGGTAAATGTCGGTAATAGGGATCTATGCCCAGAACTCTCATAGCTACTCTATTTTCCTTCTACCATTTTATGACATCAGCAGTAGGACAAATTTCCCTATATTTTTCATCGATTTCACTAATTTTTATAGTATTGCATCTGTACTGACTCGCGTAACTATGAAACTTTGAGTAACAGTAGCACCGTCATTTTGACACATAAATGAAATTCGTATGTAGCTTACCATTCAATTTGGTACCCTAATTATCATATTGTGATTTCGACATGCGTTTCAAGCCGTGATAGAGAAAATCTGCTTCCATTATACGTGTATCATTTCAAATATTGTTTTTTCAATTTTCTCATGTTCTTGCAGAGATGGAGTATGTACTGTTGAGTGCACTTCATTGGCAAACCACAGTAAAAGTGGACCGACCGTATTTCTGTTTGATATTCCATCACGAATTGGAGACTACATTGTTCGCCGGTCAGGTCCTGAATCCCACCACAGTATAAATGATTTTTTTCTTTTTTTTTTTTTGTATACCTGCATTTTTGTATTATATAAGAAGATTACTTTTGTCACACCCAATGAAATTTATAGTGTGTATTGCAATAAAGAAACTGCTTGAACGTGAAAAATCAAATTTCAGTAGTATTCGTGCAAATCTTCTTATGTTTGTTTTGCAAAATTTTCGATACGATCAATCGAGTAGAAAAAACACCCACTGGTTCTCCATTTTTATCCTTTCGACGACATAAAACATGTGGATAATCTGCTCTGGTAGTAGTTTGGTATTTGCATGAATTACGCAGGGAGTTTTCGCTAACTAAGTTTTGGAGTCCAGGGAATAAATCAAATCATGATGGACTGTTCATTCCAGTTATCGATAATCCCTCGGAAATCGAATCGCCCACGGTTTATTATAAGACCTCCACATTGGTTCGCGCATGAGCCGGTTCTCGTTTTACTGATAGTTTCGCATTTAATTATGTTTGCGGTAGAAATTGATGACATCCCTCCATTGGCGTCGTGGCCAGAAGAGATCAAAGTGGATCGACCGTTCCTCCACTTGATTCTGCACCGTGAATTGGCTTCTCCGATATTCCATGGAAAACTCTCGAATCCAACGACGACATAATTTATCCAATGTTTCCGTCCGAGACGATGTCAAATTTCAATAATATTGTTATAGTGTATACTCTCTGAATGGTTTAAGGTCGTAAGAAATAAAAAGAATTTCTGAACGCATTGCCGATAGAGCATTTCGTTATTATCGATTTCCAATTTCTCTTGGCATTCAAATGCAATGGTTTCCCTGGAATGCAAAAGTGGGAAATATTTGCGAATTAAAAATATGTGTTGGGACACTTGCTAGTTTCATATCTCGTTCATCATGACATCCGTCACACCCGTGATGTCAGTCGTGTCTGAGAATTTCAATATTTCTGTGACAGAATTGACAATCACGCTCGAGTCTCTATCACCCGAAGAAGAAATGAAAGTGGATCGACCGTTCCTGTTATCGATCGTCCATCGCGCATTGGATTCTCCGTTATTTATTGGCCACATTTCAAGCCCAGCAATACCGTGAATTACTTGTTATCCGTAATTGTTACATGCTACAAAGTTATCAACACGTGTTTACATGATGTACGTATATAGCCTGTAAATGAATTGCATCAAGCAACCAGTGAAAAATAAACATACAGCTCTCTAAACTCAATTTGTTGTCAGCGAATTTTGACTTTCTTACTTTCTGACTAAAGGCCGGTGGAATGTAAAACCAACGTTTGGCTAGCTACGGTATTATATTAAAATACGTTACTACCACGTTTTTCGAAAGTTCAAAATTGAGTGACTGCTTTTTTACAGCCATATTCACAATTTCTTACCCATCTTTTCATTACAAGGTTTAACGCGTTGGGTACAGAACAACTCTAGCGAGAAACATCTTCATTTCGTTAACAACAGGTTAACAATTTTTTTTTCTCAACATATTGACTATTGGGTCTAATTTTTTCAGTGATTTTACGTAAATTGACGATGTCTTATTTTATGGAATAATTAAAATTGAACAATTTTGCAGTATCCTTTTTGTTTTTCAGTTATATTAATGTAATTAGATGTACATACATAAATTATCTAACCATTTCTATTAGCAAAATCGTGAACATTTCAAGTTCTTTGAATCAAAGCTTATCGGTAATATTTCATAAGGGATGCATTTTTTACGATATTATTGAGCGGTTTCTTTTTTGGGGGGGAAATTTGGGATTTACTTACGGAATCCACACTTTAGGTAATGTTGCAATTCTTAAGATTATTATCTAATGAACCACATACATATATTCTCACGTTTATGTAATACAGGATTGAGCGGACGGCGTTCTTTCGATATCTCAAAAAAGACAACGGTCTTGAACGTGAACCGGCCTTTTATACTTTTCCTTCGTCAGGCAGAGACCGTGCCGATAATCGCAGGGCAAGTACGAGACCCAAGAAATGATTCGCATAAGAATTGAGCCTCGGTGAGATGAATCTGATGGACGTTTTTTGTTTACCAGCTGACGTTTTATCTCTTCTAACAAATTGTTTTTATTCTTTTTTATTTTCAAAACGAAACTTGTCGTTTCTGCGACATTTTTTTAATCCGATACCATATTTCACATTTTTAATTTGGGGGCTTTACGAATTTGTCGTCATTTGTTACCGTAAATTTTAACAGACGAGGAATGCTCCATACACTAAAAAATCACTATAAATCCGACAAAATATTTTTAATCAGCAGTTTTTTGGTTTTTGGATATTGGTTTGAAATGCACGGCTAAAACATGCGTAAAGTTTTTAGAATAAGATAATAAAAGTAATGTCGTTATATATATATTCGAAGGGGGCCAAAATTTTCCACCAAATTCGTTTTAGGTCCAATTTATTACCCCGATTTTATTCCTAAAGTGTCGAATATACACATTTGTATTCATGAGTGTACGAATATTGCGCTTCTATTTTCAAATGTCCGCTTGACTTGTGCTTGGATTTGCGATTATCTTTGCCAAATTTTTTCCCGATGTTCATTGAAAATTATTGCAAAATCGACTTTCGCTACAGGGGTATTTCAAAAAATTCAATGTTATGTGCGATGAAAGAAAACAGTGTGATATGATGGGTGATTTTTCCAGAGCTCCAAGTTCTTCCTGGCATGGCGTTGCCTAACCCTCAGCAAGTATTCCTCGTCGACAAGCCAGCTTGTTACATGATATACCATCGGAATTTTAACGCAGTCTTATTTATCGGAAATCTGTATCAACCTGTGTCTCAAACCGCATGAGTATTTCCACGGTTTAGTTTACGATAAATTTATGTCAAAATTATACATACCTATATTCTAGCAAATACTCAGTGTACGGGGTAATGCAAGATTTTTTTTTTAAATCTCTTGCATATATTCATTCGTAAATCATTGTACTAATAAACCTATCTCACTATTCATTTTCTCTATGCCTTATACATATACGCTTTTCTACGCAATTGTAATCCGAGCATTTATGCTCGTCCAAAGTCTCATCTCGTCCGTGCTTTCGGTCGAATTTCTAGGTACGTTGGATCAATCTTTATCCCAGATATCGAATAGGAATTTAAGATTTTACCATGCCGCTGTTCTCAGTCAGAGCGTATAAATTTCACGTCAAAAATCTCTTGACCAATGTTCAGAAACGTATCAAGTCAGTTGAATCGTTCAAAAGCTTTACCCTAGCATCAAACTATTTAGGATTATTCCAGAATTCTATTACTCACCGTTTATTATTGTACAAGTACATATTTGAAAAAAAAAAAAAAACATTGATAGCCATGCATTGCATCGTGTAATGAATGAACGCAGCGCTGGGTTATGTATCTTACATAATACATTATTTTTCTTCCAGGATTTATACTCCTGCCAGTAAGCGCCAATTACCAACCCCCACCACCAGAAAGATTTATGGTTGATCGGCCAATGTATTATGCGATACATCATCGCGACTTGGACCTACCCTTGTTCAAAGGCGTTCTTCACTTTCCCATCTCTGCATAACGCGTTCATTTTCAACGATCACTCCAAAACTAAATCGCCCTACAGATAGTGTGAAATTTTCAGAAACTAGATGCTAATAATTATCTATACAATTTACTGCGTTTTTTCGTGTATACATTCAATAATAACGTTCATTTGTATGCATTTCCATAACACCGAATACTTGGAATAACTTTTAGATTCTTCCATTATCGTTTTCCTTGTCAAACCTTGTAAGCAATCCTTCAGACATCTCTTTTGTATTGCGTAATATATACAATACTCTGCAAAAGCTCGACCCAGTCTTTCGTACAGCGATGATTTTTTCCCAGCATTTAATCGAAACGTTATTTCTCACAGGACAAGATGCATGAATTTTTCGAGATTTGCTTGACAAATTTTTTGTTATACCTGTAATGTGCTTTCTCTTAGTGGAGGCCGTCTTTGATCAGTCCCCTTCTAATTTATTCTATGTTCGTACGCTTTCGCTCTTTTATATCGATAACCTTCGTATCGCGCAATTAGCTGCGATTCATTCTATGCTTAATTTCAATTTTTTTTTCTCAAATTTGTAGCAACTTCTACGGGAAGAATTAACCGTCCGCCACAAATATTCGCGGTCAACCGACCGGTGTATTGTGCGATACATCATCGTAAGCTGGACCTGCCACTATTTGTTAGCGTTATTAAAGAAATATCACGAAACGTGGGTTTATTGAAAACGTGTATCGGTTAAAAAAATTCGATCGTCAATTATTTGTTCTATTTAATTAAACAAAATTATTCTTATTTGGAAAGATTTTGAGCCGTCAAATTAAATCGGGTTTCAGATCTGTTTAGCTAAAATTTTGGCATTTATTCTGCGGTGACACGATTTATATTGCGATGAAAGAACTTCCACATATTCCTAATCCATTTTCTCGTTACAAAATTTTAACTACGTCTTTTTCATTACAGCGTAAAAAAGAACTCGAAACTCTTTTCAACTTTGCGTAATACCTCGCATTTAAAGCAATTTCTATTTTGATCAATTCGAATGCTTTAACGTTGCTGAAAACTAATTTACGCTTTTGCTTAGCCATCTAACTAACGAAATTGAAGTCAGTAACGTTAACGCAATGAAACATTGCGGAAGAAATCACTAATTTGCAACTTTACAGTGAATCCGAAGTTGCTGAGTATTTACAATGTATTTACAAATTTTTCTTCGTCAAGTCTCACCGAATGTCAGATCGTTCCAAAATTGCGTATATTTTTTGCGAAATGAATCGTTACAATATCAACGTTCAAAACTTCAAACTCATTTTAATTAGCGTTTTACGCATGCACTAATCCACATTATCGCCTATTGTATCGCCGCTTAATTCGCTACAGCGTAATCGCAAATAAATCGCAAATCACTTATAATCATCGGACATCAATTATTTGAAACCTTCCCTAAGCCGTAAAAATGAAAAGAAAAAGAGAAAGGAAAAAAAAATCAGTATATATCTAGGTATATAGAATCTAGGCACCCGCACTGCGCGCTGAAAAATTAAGACTCGTTTTTTGGATAAGCTTTTCAGAACACAGACTTTCTTTTTCGAATTTACTCTGTGCAGTGATTATTATACTCTCAGTAGCTGCTTGCACCGTCCAAGGTGATGGACAGTATTTTCATACACCGCTCGTGAATATTAATATGTACATACATATTTCTTATTCTAGTGGTGGGCAACAGCGGGCCAGCAAGTGCCGTTTGTCCACCCTCGGAACCGTAAAGATTTATCGTCGATCGGTCAGCGCACTTTGCGATTTATCACCGTAGCTTGGACTTTCCCTTGTTCACTGTCGCTGTTCACCAGCCCGCCATTGCTTAAGCCGTAATATCCAATCGCGTATACCAATTGTTGCACTCTGTTCGATTCTGCATTCAGATGCATGTACACTTGGTAGCAGTGATTCTGAGACGGATAATTTTCCAAGCGAATCGGTAAGTCGGTTACGTTGGTAATGCCGTATCGGACCGCAGCGCTACCGTCGGCCGGTCTAGAAACAGGCTCGATCTTTGTAAACGTAACATAATCCATGACTGTCGAATCTAACAAAAAAATATAAACAAGTGACAGTTGCGTTGTGTTTACCAAGATTGAGCCTCTTGTGGCCGCCGGTGGCGCTGCGGGTTGATTCAGCATTGCCAACCTAACCGATTTATCGGGAAAATTAACCGTCTTAGAATCACTGCGGCCAAGTGTACGTTATAATTTTGATACATCGGTCGTGAATGTTAATGTGTACATACATATTTCTTATTCTAGTGGGCTTCGCCGTGCCATCAAGTGCCGTTTGGCCACCCCCGGAACCACAAAGATTTATCGTCGATCGGCCAGCGCACTTTGCGATTTATCATCGTAACTTGGACGTTCCCTTATTCACTGTCGCTGTTCATCAGCCCGTCATTGCTTAAGCCGTGATATCGAATCGCGTATACCAATTATTGCACTTTGTTCGAATCTCGATTCAGATGTATGTACACTTGGTAACAATGATTCTGATATGTATAATTGTGTAAATGAGTCGTTAAGTCGGTTACATTGGTAATGCAGTATCAGATCGCAGCGCTATCGCCGGCTGGCCTAGAAACAAGTTCAATCTTGTCAAACGTAACATAACCAATGACTGTCGAATCTAATACAAAAATACAGACAGGTGACAGTAACGTTATGTTTAAAAAAAATTGAGTCTCTTGTGGCCGGTGGTGGCGCTGCGGACTGATTCAGCATTGCCAACGTAACCGACTCTTCGGAAAAATTAACCGTCTTAGAATTATTGTGACCAAGTATATATCAGATGAAAAATATATGCGTCTCACGGACTTGAAGAGATTTTTCGGAATCGCTTCTCAGCCCATAATACTCCATTATGCTTTGATTAAAATTATGACAACAGCAAATTGTCAATTCTCACGACAAAATGTATGCTTTTTAAAGCAAAAAAAAAGGTCCAAGAATAAAGATCCTAACTTTCTATAACACAACGATGTTGGTTTTTTCACTTGTTAAAACCGTTATTTCGCTATTTTATAAATCTCTGAAATTCAGTATAAACCGTATAATAAAGCAAAACACACTGCAGCGACGTTTTGTAAACTCCGCATTATTAAAACAATACTTTTAAAGTTCCAGAAAGGTGATACCATAAAAATCCATTCTATTCACACTAGTGCGTTTCTTCTACGACCCTGCATATTATTTCTTCTCGTTATTGTTAAGTTTTATTTTCTCTCTTTCTCTTACTTCAGCGGTCGTCGTACCTCAAGTGCTGAGCATAAGTTACCCGCCCCGGAAACCAGACAGATTCGTGGTTGATCACCCGGCTTATTATGCAATACAACATAGCGATTTGGGCGCAACCTTGTTCACTGGCGTCATTCATCGGCCCGTCCTCGCTTAGGACGCGACATCTCTTCGTGGATCATGCCTTTGAAATTGCCTGGTTAACAATTTTCACCGGTGTCCTCTTACGAACAATTAATACGCAATAATCTGACGATGCTTCCATGCTTACAATGCTTCGCGCAAATATTTCGCTAATCTTTCTATTACATTACATTACACACACATCTATATGACTCCGTATAAGATGCTCCATCAAAGCTTGTCTAGTTATATTCGTTGCACGGAGTGAATTCTTAACGACTGCATGCTTCGTTGTTTATTAAAGGTTAGTGCGCACGCGCTACAATACGAGAGTATTGTATACGAGCTCTTTACCAGGGCGACCAACCGTCGCTAACCTCAAAAATTTTGACAGTTTTCGCTGGCAGTTTTGCTCAATTCACAGTTGTAAAAAACTTTGAGGTGACACACATTGCGGCGAGCTGTTGTCTAAATTTATGACGGTTGGTCGCCCTGGCAAACAGCCGCTATCGGACTACACCCCGTGCGCATTGAATTTTAGCAGACGACGGAACGTGCATCGTTAGGAATTCACTCTGTATACCGCACATACTGTTGTGCAAGCCATGGAATATGGACTGTGTGGTCTTATGCTTCTCCTTATTGTAGGTGTAACAATTTTTTACTACTACTATTGATATTATTATTATTGTTATTGTTATTGTTATTGTTATTATAATTAGTTTCATTGTAACGTACCAGGATGATTTTGTTATGATTTGATTTTTTTCCAGTTATGAAAGCTCTTACATTAAGCGCAATTAGGCATCCTGACCAGGTGGAAATATTTACGGTCGACCGACCTTATTATTATGCGATATGTCATCGGCCATACAAAACCGACTTGTTCAGTGGCATCGTTCAACTACCGAGCTTAATATAAGTTTCCTATTATTATTATTATTAATACTGCTATTATTATTACATCGATTTTATGCATCGTAGAACGAAGCATGAATTGATTTATTATCAAACCGGTGATGTGAGATAAATTTTTGTACGACCTGTGAAATTTTTGTATATCAATCTTTTTATGATTATCTAATAAATAGCTTTTCTATCAAATTTTACCGACGCACATTTTTATAACTAAAAAACCCTTTTACCATATTGGTATAAAATATCGTAAAATAATACGCGTACAACGAGTAGCGGGTTTTATTTACCACTTTAATTGTAATATCAATGAAATGATACACACGTTGAGTGAGTTCGTGCTATAAATTTTGCAGGTATCACTCAATTCCCATTTTGGAACGAGGCGATATCTTATCTCAGAGAAAGAAAACAAAAGAACCGATAACTTGAGTACTTTCTTCCGGAGTGATTATTTGATTTTTTTTTTTTCTTATCTGAGTATAACACATCACATTTGCTTATAATTTCCACGGCTAATTGATGAAATATTTTTCTTCGGTCCGCTCGTGTTTTCGTGTGTTTTTAAAATTATTCTGTGAATTGGAACACGTTCAGATCTATCATTTTTTGTCCTTTACAGCACCTTTCATCCGACCCATGTCGTTGGTTGCACTTGACTCAAATGCCTTCTCAGTGGACAGGCCATTTATAGCATTCATAACTCACCTGCGAACAAGAATTGTACTCTTTGAGGCTTCGGTCGCTCGGCCCAATTAATCCGAAGCGGAAACTTCTCGACATCACTCATCAGTTTAGAAGTTTTAGAAATTAACGTATTTAAAAATTCATTACTCATTATTGCTAATTCTATACATACTTCACCAGACCAACAATAATTACGCGACGACTTTATTATAACATAATGTTTTATGTGCCTGTTGACATGAAACATAGCTGCATATAGTTATTATTATTATTATTATTTTTTTACGTAATAGGTACATCTGTACGTGTGTTATACCTTTAGTTTCATTATGCATAAACGATATCAGCATGAAATATATATTGACGTAATAAATGAATTATAGCATTGTTTGTTTGTTATTTTTTATGTTTAAACTACCGCTTCGTGTAACTTGCATAAAAATCCCAGAGTGGAAAAAATATTTTCTAAAATTGATCAGGAATTCTTTGCACGAAAATCGCTCGGTACGAATTTCCGCGAATTTTTTTTCTTCACGAAGCGTTGATTTTTGATTATCGAAAATGCTATGCTTCTCGTGGTTTTTTTTTTTTTTTGGTGAAATTGAACAGTTTATACTCGCATGTTTCATAGTTTCTACAGAGATGCTGAGTTTAGAAGAATGGAAATAAGAATTCACCAAATCAAAACTCCTCATTGATTGCCCTTTTTATCCTTGTGAGTCTTATCGTCTTCTTTTCCTATATTAATAAATTACAGTAATTTTTTTATCTGCTACTTTGCAGCTGGTTTTGCAGTGGCCTACAGTTTATACGTACCGTCCGAACCTCCAGAATTCAAGGTCGATCGTCCTTTCTATTACGAAATCAAATCTGTAACCCACAATGTACCAATTTTCGCAGGAATCCACAAGGGGCTGTAATTAAGGTACGACAATGCGATAATTAGATAAGTTAATATTTATCACTTACTTGAAATGCGTTGCCTCGTCTAAAACCGCGGGTAAATTTTTTCCAATTGTAAGACAATTGGCCTCTTGTTATAGTTTTGCTTCAGGAGGAACAATTTTTTGCAATTTCATGGTTCTTATTTTACGAACTTTTATACGTCCATCGGCTTTATTTTCGGTCTACTCAACAATGTCAGCATTCCTTATTCCCTTTTGGAAAAAGTAATTTATACCCAACTCAGTCTATTAATGCGCCGATTGAGCATTGATCGATAAGCTCCTAAGACTGTGATAAACGTGTACTGTATTTGTTTTAGGGGAAACATTGAGCTACAGATCGTTATTCGACGAAAATACTCAACGCCTGAAGATAAATCGTCCATTTTTAACGATCATCACGTGGAGAGGGATTCTGATATTCTTTTCTCACGTCGTCACATTTCCTTTGCGACATCATGGACGCTGAACTGATAAATAAATAATCGTGCCTCTACTCTTAAATTTATACAAATCGATTTTATGTACTACCTCTGGAGAAGCTTATAATTATTCCAATAATAAACTCCTCGAAATAACAAGCTTACATGATTCAATCGTCAACGTTTTCACTCATACGACAAACCTAAAGCTGATTTAGGCTATCGCAAATTATTACATGCCGTCCGGGTGTTAAAAAATGCTTCGAAAATGGGTCTTTGTTATTAATTTTTTTTTCTTATACTTGCAGGTATCACTGCTACCTTCAAGATGGCACGAGTTACAGGAAATCAGCCAGAATCTTTTCATGTTGATCGTTCGGCACTGTTCGCTATTAGGCATACTTCAAGCGGAACAATCATTGTCACTGGCCTGCTCACCAGACCCTAATCACTCGACAAAAGTGATAAAAGTGTCGTAAACACTTTCAATAGAAATTTTTATACGACATATTTATACACATTTGTTTTCAAGTACATCATTTTTAACAAAATAAGTCAGCCACTGTGATGTATGCTACGCTTTGTGGTATATACATCGTTGAACATACGAATAAAATTCAACCGCATGACTAACTATCGTGTGTGTTAAATCACCTCAATTCCCAGCAAACACGCAATTCGCTATTAAACAATTTTTACATCGAGATATCGCAATTCCAAAAACTGCGAGATCGAACGAAAATTCACGCCATTGGGATTTCTCTACTAATCATCATTCATGAATCACGAATTAATTGAAGAAAATAAACACCCGGCTTCCATTATGGTACAGAAAAAAATATATTTCTTGTTCACAAGCATGCATTAATCGTAAGTGGGATAAATCTATTACTATCAAAAATATTTCCGTTGAAAGAAAAAAAATAATAATAATAATAATAATAATAAAAACAATGATTCACCGATATACTAATTAGACGAATAACGATATTTGTGTTTCAGCAACGTTCATAGAAGATCGGTGTATGATAATGCCACATGAAATATCAGTTGACCGTCCATTCCTTTATGCGATCGTACTATTGCACAAAACTACCGAAGGCAAGCTAGAAAATATTGTGCCATTGTTCACCGGCCGTGTGACGAATCCAGTGCCATAATTTTCATCGAATATTTACGTAGATTATTAATGCCAAATCAAGTTTGTAGAAATGCAGTAGCTTTATCTTGCAAACCTGAATCGGCAGCTCAACCGTGCCAAACGATAAAACTCTAGAGAATAAGTAATCAATACATGCCAAATTGTGTCTCGACTGTAATAGTTGCGAATAAAAGCAACAATTTATGTCGTGTAAAGGGATTTGAAGTCCCGAGATACTTATAAGAACAGTCCTAAATTTTACCAGTAAATAGTTGTGTCAATTTAAAGCTAATATTATTAGTATACTATGTGCCGTAAATGAAAAATATATAACTCGTAAGTGGATCGAAATTTTATGCAATTATTTGTGGTCAATAAAACTATAATATATGTATAATAAAAATGCAAACATGTAATTTTCACGAATCATTATACCCTGGAATAATGCTTATTTTCATAGGTGATCGACAGGTGGAAAAGAATTGAAGAACAGTTTGACTGCAAGTGTTGGAGAAATTGTCAAAATTTTAAATACCTTCTATCAATCTATCGATCAAACAATGAAATTTCGCTAAACTTGGGGACAAAACCGCCAAGGCGTAGAATAGCAGGAATTTATATTCGGTAGTTTTTAACTCCAACGACATGAAAATCTTGGCACATTTCGCACTAGCATACAGCCAACAGGAAGAAGTGAACTTGAAAATAGTCGTTCTTTGAAAGAAATATCTAAAAATTTCCATAACGATATCATCATTACTCGCGAATACTAGCATTGATCGTGAAAAATGTTATTTGCATAGAAATTAAAACTTCTTGTCCGAGTATTACACGGACGCTCAACGTCCACGCGTGATGGTTTAATTAAAAAGCGTAGTTAGCGCTGACCCGCATCGGATACATGAAATTATTGAGTGAGTTTTAAGCCGGTTAATCTATTGTGTACTGAAAAGAACAGTAACTGGTATAGGTATTTATATTCTCGTACGTTGGTGTTCTATATTACGCTCTTACACCTCTACGAATTGTTCTAATCTTCAACTGCAGACGTGTAAGCAATTAATATATGGATCCACTCGGTGTCGTTGCCAAAGTATAGAAGTGTTTCAATGAGAGCGTTCAAGTGTTTTGATGCGTCATACGATCAGTTATCTTCGATCAAAGGTGTGGTAATCTGTAAACGTGTTTATCTTAAACGGTGAAATTGAAACTGACAGTTCTAAACCCGAAATCACCGATTACCTAATGGAGCAGTCCGTTATTTGCTTTCAGTTCAGTTTTGTATTCCGTGCGTTGCGGACGTAGGATTATTATTTGCCAAGCTGTTCTTGTTTCTGATATCTACCTTTCGCAAGTTTCTACACACCTCCGTTTCAACCCCAGAATATCATCTAACGGTAAGCCGTTATGTGTCATTATAATATCCGCTCTGTAAAAAAACAAAAACAAAAATAAAACAAACTGAAATGACAATTTTTCAATATCGTTATTCTTTTCGTAATCATTTGGCGAAGGAGCGACGGGGGGGGGGGGGGGGGGGGGACATTGGTAGTCTAAATCCAGCACAGAAAATCAGAATTTCCACCAGATTCTGCAGTGCCTTCAGCCGCCATCTTGAATTTACGGTTTGAGTCGGAAAATATCGATTGTAGTCAAAATCTTGTTCATACCAAAGTTGTAGACGATTAAGTTCCTTACAAGTTTAGTCTGACTGAGGATGAGTTATTTAACAAAAACAAATTCCTCCGTAATTTCAAGATGGCGGCTGAAGCTTCTACAAAATAAATCTGACCAAAATGCGGAATTTAGACTACCAATGCCCCCCCCCCCCCCCAACGAGTACAAAAAGGAAATAGTGGAATCGAAAAAATGCAATTTCAAATGTACATTCCAACTGGATTGTATACTGTAGATGATGAATGAAATTAGTGATACGTAATTTCTACGTTTTTGTGATCTAAATGTCGCGGATTGATTCAGAAATCGTGTGATGCTGTTTGCATACACATGTAATAATAATGCGGATGTATTAAAATTTTCTTACAATCGTTTGTTTCATTTTTATTTTTATTATTCGGTATAATAGCAACACAATTGGCATCGGCTTATCGCAATTCAGTGAGAATGCTATGCCGGTAAAAATAATTTTCCTAACTGTATAGACTATTGGCATACAAGTGAATTTCAGCACCATAATTTTTTCTTCTTCTATACCTAAATCAGCATTATCGAATACATGCTGTGATGAAACACAATACATTCCAGTAGATTTGTGAAACTTTTGAATTTGCATTCCAAATAGGTTTCTTCCTTTCAAATTTGGAACAGATTGTTCTAAGGACAAAAATTTATTGGTTTCAATGACAGGACACAAATGATAAACGTCATTGTCATCTTTTTTAAGACTTGTTTAAGTTAATATTATTTGCGGAAAAATCTTAGTTAAATTGGTTCTTCGATTTCAAGTAACGTTACTGCGCTTACGAGTTGCGATACGCACGGAAAATACATGAAACGTTGAAAAATTTCACCGGTATAAAGTCAAAGAAGTTTTTTTTAGTGGCGATCATCAGTTGCTCTTATACCACGATCTGTCCGTCCAACGTATTTAGGAACTAGTCTATTTTTATCCTATAAACCCGTTTCGCTCTGATCTGATATCTTCGTCTGGTAAGTAAAGAAAGTCCTTCCGCGGTAGAGCAACGAATATATAAGACAACTAGAATCCGAACGACGCCTTTTCCCCCTCCTATCTCCGTAGCCGTCTAGCCGAAGAGTCGCGTTTTTTCCGGATGACTCACAACCTACTGCGTACGCAGGAATTACAGCGCACAAACATTCCTAGTAGTATGATTGTAGGATTCGTAGGCGTACACCGGTGTCCTATTTATCACCGATAAATGCGCCTATCTTGCACTCGGCCTGAGGCACCGTTCGATAATTAACGCTTGATAAGTGAGAAATGAAAATAATCTCCGTTTTAATCCCGCTTTCATGAATCGCTTAATCAGTCTAATTCGTAATTATGCTTGCTACCGCATGCAGAATCTTGTAACTGTATCTATGAAATTTCGTTTTTATCACTCGTCGCAGTCATAACTTTTGGTCGATTTGCAATGCAGGATAAGAAGCGGAAATAATTCATATACAGAATTCGCTTGGCATTTATGTATTTACTGCAAAACTCTGATTCTTGTTTCAGTATTATTACCGCCTGTCGATATTGTTGCTGCGATAGCAGTTTGAGCCAACGATTATGGCTGGAAACGTTGGACTTCATGCCGTAGCTGAAACTACTGGCCAATTTGGTAACAATTTCTTAAAGGTATGTTTAAACGCAATTACTTTACTTAGATTCTTTAATGATCCAGTGAGAAATGATAGTTTATTTTCGGTGACAAAACTTCTCTGATACCCATTTATATGTTACGTATGCATTACATTTTTTGTGCCTCTTTGAACTGCAAAACTTATAAATGGTAGAACTTACAGGGATTTTAATTAGTTTTGTAAGCTTCTATGGACTGTTTTTTCAATATTTGAAAATTTCAGACCGTCGGTAATGACAAACCTGGCAACTTAATCATGTCGCCGTTGAGCGCTCAGGTAGTGCTGGCGATGGCTGCCTACGGAGCAGGTGGCAGAACCGCAACTCAAATGCGCTCTTGTTTATTCATTCCCACTGAGAATGAAGTAGGCCAATCGGGTTATCAGTCTCTTATCGAAACATTGAACGTAAGTAATGCAAATAATTTATTCTGGTGTTGGTACTTTCTAAAAGCTGCACGACAGCAGTTCCGCTCTATTTATCCTTGCATGTGAGAATGTGTGCTCCGGATTTACTTTGAAAAAAATTTGACCAGAATTTTTTTCAGGCTGTGAAAGGAGTGGAATTACGTCTTGCTAATAAAATATACACAGCTTCTCAGTTTGAAGTAAAACCTGAGTACAAAGAGTTGACGTCTAAAAAATTTTACTCCTCGAGTGAGGAAGTTGACTTCAACGACCCGACACAAGCTTCTAAAACAATCAATACTTGGTGCGAGGAGGAAACTAACAAACGTATTAAGGATTTAATTACTGAAGGTAAATACTTATGTCTGCAATCGAATCTGGCAAGTTTTGTTGGAATTGTAATCTTCTTCGAGTTGGAAGCACTTATGGAGTTATAGAACTTTTCAAGACATTTAACTGAGTCCCTGTTCATAGACTGCCTCAACTCGGACACAAAATTGGTACTTGTGAACGCAGTATATTTCAAGGGACAATGGGACAAAAAATTCAATCCCGCTTTGACAAAGGATAGACCTTTCCACATCGATGAACACACTACAAAATGTGTACCTACCATGTTCATAAAACACAAACTGCGATTTGGCGATCTTCCAGAGTTGAGTGCAAGATTCATCGAGATCCCGTACCAGGTATAGAGACTTGAGAATCAATTGGAGATGTGAATATTGACGTTAATCGATCATTCGGTCTAGTCATGTACTATCAGAGATTCATAGGATAATCTCCTTCACAAATATTCTAATTTTTTTTCTATTTCTCAGGGGGACGAGCTGAGTATGATAATCATTGTACCGTACGAAGTGGATGGCCTCCAAAAAATTCAGGATAATCTTCATCAAGTGAATCTGAAACAAAGTTTGCAAAAATCGTATCCCAGCGACGTCGAGCTCTTCTTGCCAAAATTCAAGATAGAAAGTACTTTAGATCTCCAAGAGACACTTGAAAAGGTAACATACGAAGTAAATTGCAACTTTTCATTATAAATAGCAACTGATGGAATTTCTCTAAACAACTTGTGTGTATTACATAACTTCTGGAATTTTTTTACTACCAAATTTCTGTCCAATTCATGTAATTTCAAAAAGTCCTGTCCTAGAATAACTAACTATAAGAAGTTTGAGTTGCTGATTATTTTTCTATCCACTGTACACGTCTACTTTTAGTTGGGAATGACTGACATGTTTGGAGAAGAGGCTGACTTCTCTGGTATATCTGATACTCCACTCAAAGTTAGCAAAGTCATCCAAAAAGCATTCATCGAAGTAAACGAGGAAGGTAGCGAAGCTGCTGCTGCTACTGGTAAGTCAAAGTTCTGCGAACATCACAGCAGTGCACTGACCCTAATTTAATCCTGTACTTTTGCCTCCATTGAATCGCATATCACCATTTCTCTCTGCCTTCGCGTCATTTAATTTTCTGCAATAGTTTTTGAACATTTTTCTCAGACGTTGTTTTAATGTCTTACAACAATATTGTATATACCAATCGAGTTTTACGATCCAGCAGTACATTTAGCCTCCTTTTTATTCACCACTGAGGCTGAATTCTAGAAGACAGAAAAGGGAATTTGCACTGTAAGCTATGCAACTTTCTCACCACTACTTTTTGGTTCCGTTCACAATTTCTTATCGCATATTCTTACAATATATTTTAGCGAATAATTTATGTACGTTTTCATACCACGCTAAGAGCTTTGGCAATTTTTACATCTTTTTTATTATACACATCACTATTTATTTTCAATGTATTAAACTTAATTTGCATGTGCCTTCAATTGATTTTCGTAGATATAATTATGTGCAAAAATATCATAATTCACCACTAATCTTCTGGATCTTCGTATTAACAAAATGAGTTATAAAATGTCTTTCAAACTCTAAATTGTGCGTATACTGCTTATTTGATTTATAAATAATAATACTTACTGATTGAAATGTACTATTTCAAGACAATTTTTTTTTTTTTTTTTTGTTTAGGTGTAGCCTTAGTTTTAATGTGCGCATATATCGAGGAACCTCCGCTGAGATTTGAAGTCGATCGACCATATCATTATGCAATATACCATCACAGCACTGGAATATCCTTATTCACCGGAATTATTCGAGAACCTAACGTAATGTGAATTAATCTTATTCCTCAATATTGTGATAGAAATTTAATTTCATTCCAGCTTGTTTCGGAAAAATGATCTTTTTTTCAGCTGCATCGCAAACTATCACGCGCATTTTTGTGCATATATGCGATTTGAAACTTTTTCTACAGGCATAGTGTTTACTACGATATAAACAACTAGCTTTAATACAAAATGTATTACAATAAAGTATTATCTGTTATTGAGTGAAATCTTGATATCTTGAGTAACTCACTTACAGATATTATCTACATGGCATTATGAAGTTATATGATAGACTAGAGATATTGTCTTCATTTATGAGACTACCCGTAACTTCAGATACTGATTTTAATTTTTACTGACCCGTGATCGAAGTAATTATTAGCTACAGATAAAACTGGTTAATTATAGCCAAGTGAGAGGATTTAGAAAAAAAAAATTCATTCTGTGATAGATAATGTTCAGAAACTATTGTAGTTACGATACATACAGAGTTTGTAAACTGAAATCAAATTATACTACATTTTATTAATATTCATCAAAATCAATCTCACTATTAAAATTAATTATCCATTATTACAAACTATATGTAAATAACGTTCACGTTTCAGGAATAATGCTGCAGGCTCGGTGCATGATATTTTCAGCTGAACTAGCCGTCGACCACCCGTTCGTTTACATGATTGTATCTTTAACGCAAAGCAGCTCTGATGACGACGGGGACATCGTATCGTTGTTTAGCGGCCATGTGGTAGACCCATCATTGTAGTGTAAATAACCCCATAGATATTTGTACAGATGGCCAAATCACTTTGGTGTTAATAACGCAATACAGATGACCGTCTTCATTTCTATATGAGTGACGAACCGATATTTTTGCTAGAATGCCTCCCACGTGTCATCAAATATAATTTTTAATGTTTGTGCTCGTCGTCGTTAATTAATTTCTGCGAACCAGTGTTGAATTGAATACATTGCTTATAAATAAATTTTACATCTTTTAAATATTCGTTTTTTTGAATTTAAAATCTCTGGTAATTTTTCGTTTTGTAATCCCCATGTTATTGATAGTCAAAAGCGTTGTCAATTGTCTTCATAGGATTCAACTGTTAGTCAAAAATGTTAAATGTATTTTTACAAAAATTGGTGAGTAGTGGCACTGAAATAATTGGAAAGGAATTGTAATTTTGAAACAAGTATATTTGAATGGATAGTTGTCCCGAGAATTATCACGTACGTAAATAAATTGACAAAACGATTAATTAAGCTCAGTAAACATAATAAACAATGGTGCGTATAACATCCCTTAATTATATCAGTAAATAATACAATTAGACTTTCGGTGTTTTCACTTCACTTGGTGTTTATACCTATGTACACAAGGGGCAGTGATTCTGACAGTTAATTTTAACAGTTAACGCGTTATACTCGTAAAAAAAAATCCAGAAATATTCAACTCGCTAGCCTCTCAGAGTTTCGGATGCATGACCCTCGTCCTGGCGTTCTCTTTCTATTCCATTTGCATATGTTACCGCGATTTCCCTCATTTTCGGTTCCGTCTAGGATTCCGAGATCCTTCGTTTGTAACGCGCATTTAAAATAGCAAGTTACAATTTATATATGGAATAAATAACAGTTGTTTCAGAAATAATACTGCGTGCTTGATGCATGACATTTTCAGCTGAACTAGCAGTCGAATTGAGAACCAATTGTTTTCAAAAGATCTTATTTTAAGCACCGCACCGTGAATGAGCATGAATCTCGTCTCGGAATTTTATTGTATTCTCATATTCTGAAAATGAACGTCGTCCAGTATTCGCACACGAATCTATTTGTGAGCTGAATCGTTATGCATTACGCATAGTCGTACTTTTAGACCTCTAGCGCAATATTATATGTATACTTCGATCTATCAGTTTCTATAAGTTCGCGAGAATTGTACGTTGAAAGTACAGTGAATTGGCTTTTAGCATTTCCTGAAAAAATCGGCACTTATACGAAGACAAACTTAATACACAGGTGACTGCTTTGTTGTTAATTACATATGATAGATAAAAATATCATCATTACGTACTTGTAAAATTTGGTACAGATCAATTATTGATACTGGTTGAGAAATGATCTTATTGTTAAAAAGTTATTAGAACTTTTCTTCTAAAAATAGCATTGTACTATAATTTGATAAAAGTGAACGAACTATCTTGTATTTGTTATACAAGCATCGTTTAATATTGTTTCGTTAGGTATATTTCAGTAAAAGCATTTCCATTCGTTCTTTATTACAGTATGGGTGAAGAAATACATGAGAATAACGGCCTTCAGGCCATTGCGGAGGCTGCCAATCACTTTGCTACTAGTTTTCTAAAGGTAGATGCATAAATGTAATTTGATTATTACATTCAACACAACTCGTTATTAATTAGAATTATCTATAAATAGACCTTGTTATTTATTGCAGCTGTCAAGAATAAATCAACTGATTATAACACCATGAACCGATCGTCTCACTGTTTGATCTCATTTATACATTTGTATAGATTTAAATTCTTTTTTATAATTTTTCTCACTGTAATTTCACATTTTCAGGTACTGGTAGGTGATAAATCCAATAACTTGATCATGTCTCCATTGAGTGTTCAAGTGGTACTGGCCATGGCTGCTTATGGGGCCAACGGCAAGACTGCTACTCAAATGCGATCAGCTCTTCTTCTCCCCGATAACGACAGTCTTGGCCAATCGGGCTACCGTTCCCTCATTACACTTCTGAATGTGAGTTGCGAATCGAGACGCCGTACACTAATATCAATTTGTATGTATGAATTGGTACTTGATCTCTCTTCAAGCTCTACACTGGAGATACTGTTGCACCCAATATTTTTAATGTCATAATTACTTTTCACATTATTATACTCCATGGTCATAGCTATTCGTTTTCGTTCCACAAACTTCATCCTAAGTTTGGAATATCAAAAAAGTTTATGTTTCAGAGTGCAGAAGGAGTTGAACTGCGTCTCGCTAATAAAATATTTACAGCTTCTGGATTCGCAGTAAAATCTACGTACAAGGAATTGATGACTGCAAAATTCTTGTCCTCGAGTCAGGAAGTAGACTTTGGCGATGCATCGACTGCCGCTAAAATTATAAATACTTGGTGCGAAGAGCAAACAAACAATCGCATAAAAGACGTTATTACACCAAGTAATAATTATTGTAGTACCTAGTGTACTAAAGTAAATTATAAGTTGAATATGGATTCCGAAGAAGCCATGAGAAATTTATTTACAGCTACTACTTTACTTGCGTGTTTGTATCCTTGTGTAATTTCAGACAGTATTTGTGCAGACACAAAGTTGGTATTGGTGAACGCAGTGTACTTCAAAGGTCAATGGGAGAGAAAGTTTGATCCTTCTCGAACTCAGGACAGACCGTTCTATGTTGATGAAAAAACTACTAAACATGTTCCTACCATGTGTATCAAACATAAATTCAGAATGCAGGCTCTTCCAGAGCTTGACGCAAGCTTTATTGAATTACCGTACCAGGTATAAAAAGTAAATTTTTATGCAAATTAGCATGTACTGTCGTTGTACATTTCATGTCAGATGTGGTGCAAAGGGTAAAAAGGTTCACAAGGTCAATATATTATTACGTATCTCCTAGGGTGGAGAGCTCAGCATGATTATAATTTTACCAAACAAAATTGTAAATGGATTAAAAACGATCGAAGATAATCTTCATGAAGTGAATCTCAAAGAAAGATTGCAGCAAATTTCTCTGAGAGATGTAGTTGTATACTTACCAAAATTTAAGATTGAATGCAGTTTAGACCTCCAGAATACTTTGATAAAGGTACAGTTTTAATTATTACAAAATATGCTATCATCCATTTCACTCGTCAAAAGTTGAATTTTAGTTGCATTCAGTATTCTATTCCTTTCAAATAAATCCGAAACTGTCATTTATAAAACAATGTGAATGAAATAAAACCAAAAAAAATTTGTAATGATCTGTTTTATATAGTTGTCAAATTTTTATGCATCCGTAGAATTTGTAGAATTTCTGTTTCTGAGTAGGCTCAAGCACCTGTCCCTTCAAATCTGTTACATGTTTTTATTCTAGTTGGGAATGACTGAAATGTTTACAAATGGAGCGGATTTTTCTGGTATAGCTGAGTTTTCGCTCAAAGTTAGTAAAGTCGTTCAAAAGGCATTCATCGAGGTTAATGAAGAAGGTACTGAGGCAGCTGCTGTTACAAGTGAGTGAAGATTCATTGGAATAATTTTATTTTAATTACAAAGATATAAAAGATTTTCGTGCAGTTCAAGCCGTTGATTTTGCAACAGCAAATTAAGGTACATAATAATTCTGAACAATGCCCAGAAAATTATGAGCCATTAAATCCTACACAATCCAGCTTATGTCATACAATTTGAACAGATGTCCATGTACATCGTCGATTTTCTGCTTACCAAAGTTTGGAATAATGGAAGGGATATGGCTTCATTGTTCATGTATAATTTTCAGAAATGCAAATCACAAAGCGTTGTGGACCACGAGAATTCGAAGTTAATCAGCCTTATTACTATGCAATATATCATCGAAACACTGGAATTTCCCTCTTCAATGGCATTGTTCAACAGCCCAACTAGGTACAATATAATCATGAGCATTGTTCGAAAAATCGAACTGAAAATTAACTCTGTTATAGGATTTCACCAGAGTTTTTATGAGTTGGGTGAATTTTCATTACCTGTTCCTTTATATGTACTTGTAAATATGACTAATCGTTTTACCGATTGTGAGTCAACAGCTTTAACTGTCTACATTTGAGACCCAGTATTTTCGCGATAGACACGGTAACTCATGCCAACTTTATCTAAAGTCAAAAAACCAAATATGTTCCGTTAGCAGGTGAGTATAGCTAGTGATTGGACGGAGGATTTTAAAAAAATTGAAATTTCTATTTTCTACAGAGTTTTATGCAAAAAAGTACAATTTTCGGTACAATTTACACCATGTATTTCATTGTCAAATAAGTTGTGATCGAAGAAAAAAAAATCCTTCGTCTGATCACTAGCTAACTTTGCCTTAAGTTTGAATAAAAAAATTCTGTTATTATATAGAAAAAAAAATAAGAAAAATATGGTTTTTTTTTTAACCTTTGAGACCCATGTAACCCCTGAAGCTATAGTCAATGGATGTCATCTATATTGAAAGTACTTATCAACCTTTCTATCCGTAAAAATACCTTTTCAACATACATCTATCATTATCTATTCTTTTACGATAATATAATGGATAAATTAATGCCTTTTTGCAATAGATATAATTCCAATATATTTTATTTCAATAAAAATTTAAATGTAATTAACAATGTTGTTAAAATTATGATATATTTCAATGTAATGAGTAATGTATCTCTGATTCAATGAAGTATTGCACTACTCATAATCAATCGAGACGTGGAAGCTTCATTATTATATTTTACTACTCTAAGACGTATTCGTCTTATTTCTATTTTTTTCGTATTCATACAATACTTTTATCGTAATTTAATATTGGAAACTTTTCACTTGAACTCGCATATGTCTGAAAACTCTTGAGATTGTTTGGGTTTCATGAAAATTGAACACCACTGGACAAAAGCGTTGATCACTACATCACGTGAGAATCATCACGTGAAAATCTTCACGAACAAATTAACAATTATTTTTCTCCGTATTGTGATTATAACCATTAATACACGTTTTATTAGATACGTCGATACAACAAAGTCTTGAATAATCATTTCAAAAATTGAAATGAGGACACAAGGCACTAAATGATATTAATAATTTCGATATCTAATTAGGGATATGTTTTAACTGTCCAAAATTTAGATGAAAATTCTGAAAACTAAATATTGCATATACTCTGTGGTAAAGTCTGATTGCGCAAAGCAACAATAAGTACTGCCTGGATTTTCCTAAAGTTTCAAAAATATTTTCTGTGTTTTGTTCTATCTTCAATGTTTACGTGAGATTTGTATTGCAGGTACAAGCATTGAGTCTTCTATTCAATCCTCGGCTTTGATTACCGAGAAAACGAGTAAATAAACATGTTACAATTCTATTAGCCTCAATAGCTGAATGCAAAAATTAACAGTGACCGTATTTCAGGTATCGTATCACGTATAATAATTGATGAATAACCTTCTTAAACTAACGCTATATGTGGAATAAAAACATTTATCATATCTATAAAAAGGAAGAACTATAAAACCTGGGTTAAAATCGAACCAAGCTTAATTTAAAAAAAAATACAATGATTAATGTTATAGATATATCTAGCTAACTATGCAGTTAGCTCCGTCTGCTTTTCCAGACTTCGAAGATATCCCTGAGACCGCAGTTCCCATAGAGGTAAGCGAACTCCGACGAGAGGATGACGGTGGCATGCTCGCTGTGGTGTCAAGAAATACCTCGTCATTATCCGAATCGGTATCCTTGTCATCTTTACCTTTCCTGCTATGAATATATTGGCGAATCATGTTTTCAGTTTGAGCCATGACCATATGTCCATTGCTAGTCATGTACGGAGGACCGCTCTGAGTGGTCCGTCTATTATCTGTGAAATTTTTGTTGTAGGCGTGTCGAAGTTGTTGTTGCTGCTGCTGCTGCTGCTGTTCATACACAAACTGATCTTTATCGACATCTGTAAAGAACCGTTTTGGCTGCTTGTAGTTCAATAGAGGATTAACAACAAAACCGACCTGATCACTGTACTGATTCATGGGTATGTTATCGCTATCATCGCTGGCCAATAGATCGGTGGTAAAACCCATCTGTGGTCGAGTTGTCATTACAGGTCCATTGTAAGATAGTCTAACGTTATTGTCCATCGCTTGTCTGACATGCGCAGGCTGAACTCCGTACGAATACCTATCTTTATTCGGTATCAATGGTTTACTGTCCCTGTTTATTGTGCCAGACCTGGATTGGAGATAATCATTCAAGGTGTTTCCTGCTCCTTGTGCATTCATATTCGTACACGTTTGATTTTTATTGAATCTTGGTCCAACATTTGCTGCAATATTTTGAAAACCAGCGCTTGGAACATTGTTTTTGTCTTGTTGATGTTGATTTGCAGCATTGCGCCACCGCGCGCTATTCATTACAAGCTGAGCCAACTGTTGGATTGTTTGCTTAGTATTATCCTGTTGATTATCATCAAAGTTTACTCGTCGCTCTTGCTCCCTTCTCGTGGTGTATGCATTTCGTGGATTTCCATCATTTACCCTTGATTGAAGTACAGTTTTCGCCGGAGTCGAGCTTTTGATAGGATCATTTTCATACTGCCGCTTGCTATTCAATTGCCGCAGATATTCGTACCCTTCACCTTGTCCTGTGACCAGAATTTCTGCTCTGTCTTTCTGGTCGACATTCAGATTATTAACAGTGGCTGAGCAAGCTAGCGTTGCATTTTCTATCATTTCTTCAACTTGCTTTTCAGTTTCGATAAATGCAGCACTAAGAATCGATCCAGCATAATTTTCGATTCGGTTGGATAATTTTTTTCCCGATGTTGTATCCTGCTCTGTTTCAATTTGACGTCTTGCATTTTCTACCTTCTCATCCACTCTTCTTTCTGCATCAAGAAATGTAATAGTCTCAGAAATAAGCGTTTTGGTATCCATAAACAGACCGCCTTGTTTGGCAATACGTCTTTCAGCAGAAGACTGTGTTCTCACTTCTGTATTTGTAATCGGGTAAAATCCGAGTTGCATTTGTGCCCTTACGAAAGGAGATTGCGAAACTGGACCAAGTTTCGACCATATGGTTCCTGGCTTTCCACTTGGACTTGTAATCGGAGTTACTACCCCAGGTCTGGTCGACAAAGGATTTTGATTGACCAATTCTATTTTAGAATTAGGTAATGTACATGGCACACGACATGGTTTTGGCGGAACTAGATCCAGTTTCGGTGGAACAACTCCTGGTTTAGGCGGCGGGGCTAGACGACTTATCCTCGGCTCTGGAAGCGGAGGAGGTATTTCTGCTTCCTTTTCCGGACTTTGGTTCAAGACTGAGGCATGAACTACATTCAACAGATGATCCAACCGGTTTTCCAATCTGTTTTGACGATCTCTATCTATGTCTAAGAAACGAGTAACCATATCGCTCTGGGCTGCCAGAATCTGAAAACATAAGTCACATGTTATTAGCATAATTGAAATATTTGTAATTTCAGAATGTTCAGGCTACCGAAATAGGTCGATTGCTAAGGAGGACCAGTTTCATTAATAAGCCAAAGTGCAGATGATTTAAGTATGTTCACCTTATTAACAACTTCGTTCTGTGAACTTAGCGCGCTCATCATAAGTTGTTCCAGCTTCTGTGCTTTTTTTTTCCTAAATGGTGCATCGGGGGCTGATTCAGTGTTCACAGCAGAGTCTTTTGATTTACTGAGACCTTTTTCTGAAGGTGTTGGTGATTCTTGCAAGAACTCTATGGATAATGTGTCGTCATTGTAAGTAGCATTTGTTGTTAAAGATGTGGCGTCAAGACTTGGCAAAAAAAGCGGGTTGTACATTGGTAGCGCCTGGTTGAAGGTTTCGTTTAAATTTTGAGGCTTTTCATGTTTGGGAGTTTCACAGAATGCATCATTCAAATTTGGTCCGATATCGCCAAAAATGTTCGGAGACAATTGGCCAGCTGTTTGATTACCATTATGGTTGAAATTTTGAGTTGGGATTGCATCCTGATATTGTTTATATGTAGCCGCTAAGTTTTGTCTGAACGAAGCCTTTCTTGGTTCCTGTGGCATAGCCTGTTTATTCATAGCTGCTGAGCTTTGCTGGAATTGATTTTGCGTGCGTTGGATATTTTGCGGGATACGATTTTGGTTCAAAATAATATTCGGCTGTACTTCAGTTGATATTCTTACCGAATTCGGCGGCATTTGACTTTGCAAAATTTGATTTGTATTATGTAACAAGTTTTGCTGCAGTGCAGGATTATTTTGCAGCATATTCTGCTGCATCAAGTGATTGTGAGCTGCCTGCAGTAAGTTTTGTTGAAGTAAGGCTTGATTTTGTTGCATATTTTCTTGGATTATATGATTTTGCACGTTTTGCACTGTATTTTGAAAGGGTATTTCACTGTAGCAATTATTCGGCACTGAAGCTTGACGAAATGTTTGTTGTATCGGTATTTCTTTAACCGGAACTGCATTTTGCCGCAGTGATTTTTTCATGTTTGGGGCCAAGTGTTGAATAGTATTTGTTGCTGCATCTCTAACTGGCGAAAAAGTACGATACGGTTGCGCTAAAACTGTTTCATTTGATTCTGGTGAATCTGGGTATTCCTCATCATCTGTAAATCATTCGGAAAACAAATATGTTTTATGCTTTTCTATTATCTATTCTATTTTTCACACATTTTGTTCAAATAACGAAACAAAGTTCTGATTGAGGATTATCTTAATGTAGCAAAATATGCATGTTGTAGCTTCTCCACTATCCTATGTTTGTTCAAAAACCTGAGAATCTACGTACGTGCAAGTTCCCACATTGGAGAAAGAGCCTCTGTACGGAGTAGAGTTTCAACAGGATCGCGATACTGATAACGCATTTGCAGGTTTTTGTTAGTCTTGACATCCTTCGGCGGTGATTTTATATTAACTCCTACATCTGGCGTGGAAAAATTATTCACAGTTATATATCCATCCAATATAACGTAAAAATACATAAAGCTGAAATTAGTAAAACCAATGTAACGAAACATGAGGGATAAAAATCGTTATTGTGCAATTTTAGAATGACTTTCAAGGAATTGGTTTTTCAAAATATGAGCATATTTTATTTATCATAGTTTCCTAAATTTCAGACTTCCCTAGAGGTGCGAAATAACGATTATTCCTACACTTATTTCTAACTTCAGCCTCGTAAAAATAATCGGAATTAACGAGCAACAAATTAGCTTTTCTCAATCTTTACGAACGTTAGCATTTCTAATGGTAAGCATGCAACAAGTTGATGGTAAAGTACAAAACGTTCCTACGATCGGGCAAAGAAATAACGAAGGGTCGGAGTATAGAAAGTAAATAAAAGCAACAAAACATTTCGTGACCCAGCGTGTAACTTACGCCATGGCCCTTTCGAAGTTTAAACTTTCATCGGGAAGGGGTAGGCGTGTGTATATACGTTAGATAACGATAAATAGTGTTAGAGCGACGTGGTGAGGCTTACCAACGGTATCAACACCGTTGATGTTCGATTGAAGCAGTCGTTTGTCTTTCAGGACTTTGTCGATGGATTCGTAATACTGTTCAACGCCAGCGCGAGTCCCGGTTTTTTTTGCTTCCCGGTAGCAAACGAGGACCTGTTTCATTCTGGATCGGCATTGTTTGCCTGAGACGTTGTAGCCTTTCTTCTGCATGTAACGAGCGACGCTATCCCAAATCAATTGCGGCTTCGTCGCGTATTCAAGCTGCTTTTGCACCTGCTTGTCCGTCCAAACCGACACCAACAACGTCGTGCTGTCAGGTGTCCATTTGTACTTTAAAGTCTCACCCGAATCACTCATCTTTTTTATGTTATCATACGCCAAATATCGACCAAAAAAATACAAACACAAAGACGCCACTCTCACTCGCTCTCACTCTCGCGTCACACGCCGTTCGTTTCACGTTCAGCGTTTACTGAACCCAACCGTCGGAGATTTAAACAAGATGAGTCCAAGTTCGACCGTGGGGGAGAGCAACAGGTTGCCCCCTCCCACTGACACTGGTGTCCCCACATACCCAGTATCTATCCATTGTGACTGTATTCTCAGGAGCGAACGTACAAACAGTCCGGGCCCGCATTTACGCCTCGCGTATTTTTCTTTCCTTTGAACGAGCTCTCGTACCACGGAAATACAAACGAAAGGATACCGTAAACAGGGTTAACTTTGAACTAGGGGTGCAATTTTGGGACAGCGGGAAATTTTCGGATTTCGAATTTCCCGCCAAAATTCAAAAACTTTCGAAACTTGAATTTCCTGCTGAGATCCGGAAATTTCCCGCCAAAATTCAAAAACTTTCGGATCTTGAATTTCACGCTGAAATCCGAAAATTTCCCGCTGTTCCAAAGTTGCATCCGAAAATCTAAACTTACCCAGGCTTACAATAATAAACATTCACCTGATTTTCAATCAATGGAACTGTCGATTTTACTTTGGTACTACACTCAAACACAATGAAATGACATCTGTACTGCTTTTTCGCAAAGACTGAACTTGTCAATTTATAATTTATTTAAAAGTTATGCAAAGCAAATATTGCTGAAAATTAAAACACACTTTACATCATGCGTCATCAAAGAGCATACCGACCGCTTGTGATGGGTACAAAAAATTACAAGCTTTTCTTTCATTTTTGCCTGATTTCCACCATTTAAGCAAGTTTCGTACGCTTTGCTTCACCAAGATTAGCTGTTCCCCAATCTTAGTTATAATTCCATTCTAATATTATAAGTGATTTATGTATGAACAGTTGTAGTTGTTTAATGACAACGTTCTTAGCGTTCAAGGACATGCAAGTGTTTTTCTTTCACGTTAAGTAATGTATGCGAATGAGCTGTGCCGACTCTAAATAATTATTACGTCAATACATGCGTGAATCTCATAATTCTAATGCACGATATTGTGCTTTGGCTTAAGCTAATTTCGTAGTAAAGTTTTTAGCTTGTGATATAATTTTTCTTCCGACTGATGTAAATATAGATAATAATACTACGTCGGTCTGTGATACGTACAAGAAATAAATCTATCACAGAATATTTAGACTCATTTTACGCTGGACTCCATTACATATTGGAAATTTAAAAAATAAATTTTTGAGTTCGACTATAAATTCTTTAACTAAAAGCTAAAGGTAGTATTCATTGCATATTTGATTTTATACTTGAAGTCATAGAAAAGAAAATGCGAGCAAAATGTTGTTGCACCGAATTTGCGCGTTTCTTTGTTTCCCGTGGAAACAACTTGAGAGGCTGCTCTCGTGGCCCGTGTTTCACAATGTCAAGAGTCATATGATTTTAAAATATTAAATGAATTTTTGAAAGTCCATTAAATCCTCTTTGTCCAAAAATGCACGCAGGAAATAACGGCTGTTCGTATGCAGGTTGCGATGACTACATCGAAGAGGATGAATTTGACAACAATGACGAATATATTGCTTTGAATTATAATGATTTTCACGATCACAGAAATAAATCTTGTCTCTCACCGCCTCTAGACGAATCTGAATCTGAAAATTATGACTTCGATGAACAACACTGCGAAGGGTCTGTTTTGTTTCATTTTTATAAAAAATTACATTTTATTAATTAGTGCAAAATGATCACTATCAAACTGATTTCCCAGACAAGGCAATTACGAACAATACTTCATTCCCGATTCCAGTGGGAAATCAGTCGCTGCTGGTCAACATTCGTGCTTGAAATTGAAAGATAATTATTGCTATCTGGATCGGAATGGTATGTTAAATTTCGTCTCCCAAATTGAACTGCACTCCTTTACGTCTACTTTACGTTGATATCGGTATTCTAATTAATCTTCGATTACTCAAAATACCTAGGCTAATGCTTTGTTCACTTGCAGCATATGATACAAGAGTTATGAGGAATTTGGCATCGACGGAAGATTACGAACATCCTCGTGGAAGTTATTCCCCGAGGTTCATTCAGGCCGCTCTTGAAAGAACCAAGTCGTCGAGTTTTTGGGGCGATGGTTTGTCCAAAAAAGTCATCATAAATATTACCAAGGCAGACGTTCTTCTCTGGTAACATCTTCGAAACCACTTGGAACTGTTTCAAACTTTTCACTGTTCCTTACAATTAGACGATGAGTTTCATGATTTCGCGGGATATGACGATCAGGAAATAGAAAATATCAGTGTGTCATTAGACGATCAGAATTATTGCTCTGATTATTATTCGCAGCAAATGCAACCATCGAGACAAGTCCCCCAAGCATCGCGATACGGAGGTATATTAAAAAATCTTCATTATCACTCTAACATCAAAAAACCTTATACTGATTGATGATAGTCATTACGGCAGTGAATATTTTTGTCGCAAAATTCATGTAACATAAACTGAAACGGAAATTTAGAGATTCGGACGTCTTCAGAAAAGAACTCCATAATCTGATTCAATTTAGTGCACTCTGCTGCGGGCTTTTCCAGTGAAAAGTCTACCGTTTATTGTAATATGCATGAAAACCATTTACAGGGTAAACTTTGTGATTTAAGTAATTAAGTTGTTGCGAGAATGACAATGAGTAATGACTGTAAAAAGTGTTTTGAACGCAACACAAAAACCCAAAAGCAAACTGTCTGACACTTGCAACATAGGATTGAGGTCGATGGTGGAGAAGTTGATCTACAATACACAGGTGATAATCTTCTCCAAGACTTACTGCCCGTACTGTGAGACTGCTAAAAATATTTTTGATGACCTCGACCAACCGTATACCGTTTTGGAATTGGACAAGCGAGCCGACGGTGAAGATATTCAGGAAATCATGGGGACCATAACCGGGGGAACATCTGTCCCGAGGGTTTTCGTCAATGGCGTGTTTATTGGCGGTGGCGATGATGTCAAGAGATTATACGAAAGTGGCGAACTTGAGGAAATGCTTGGCTGCGAATAAAATTCTATAACGAATTTCTTGAAATTATTTCGCTGTGCCAAGGAAATTGTATCCTCTTGCAGAGTGTACAATTCTTTTGGTATTGAGCTCTCCTTAAATTAAAAAAAAAACCGACTGGTTCTTACTTGAAAAGTTTTTGATTTACCAACTTTTTCAACCTCTGCTGTAAATTTTTTGAAAGAATTTAAAAGCAATGTCGAAATAAATATTCAGAAGCAGGATCGCGAGTTCTTGAACAAATTAAACAAAAACTTGGTCTTGCTGTAATTCACGCGTAGTCTCACACATATTTGTTGTAATTGTTGCGGACCAAGCTGTGGAGACTCACAATCAGATAGCAACGAGGATACTGCGGATTTGGTGAAACTTGGCAAAGTCATTTATCATATGTACGAACCAAACGATGCCTTCTCGGACGTTTCTGATGCAACTGTCATTTTAGAAGCTCTCGAGGAGACGTTTGCTTTTCAAAAGCTGTCGAAAGGGCATCTGTTGAAGTCAGTTACATCCTCTCCGAAACGTGGCTCTTCATTTCGCAAAGGTAAAATATGGCTTATCTATTAGGATTAACTTATCCGCTTGCATCGATAATAAACGTGAAGCAAAAAACAAAAAAAGAAAAAACACCCAAGTACCTGAAATTCTGTTACAGCTATAAGGAAGGTCAAGACGACGTTGGACCTGTCCAAAAAAGGTATGAAGCTTTGTTTTAGGGGTAGGCAGAACATTTAAACTAATATTGTGACTCATCGTAGGACGTCATAGTTTTCGTTAATGATCGATGGACCTTACAAGTAGTAATTCGGTATTAGAGCCGAGAAGAAAAGAAGAGTCTTCCGCTTTAGTGTAATCTTGCACTCGTTTACAAAGCACTTTAATCAAAATTTCTACATATATGACAAATTGTAAGCGTCCCGGTATCATAGCTTGGTATGAATAAATAATTATAAAAATATGATAAATACGTCTGTTAAATATCATGCGCGTACGAATCTTTTGACTGCACGATCGAGAGCGAACAAGGTAGAATATCAAAGCTGTTTTCTATTGTTAATTTTTCACCCGTCTGTTTCATTAACTTTTGCGCTTTATAACCATACAATATTTCATGGGAACTGTTTTTCAAAAGTAAACTATCGTGTGTAGAGGTATCCTCTTTTAAATTGAGCGTAGCAGATGGCCGTTGCACTGCACATCAATAATTAGAGACATGGACGACTTTAGTTTTTATTTAAAATTCGCCAAACCTTTGGTACTTAACCTGCCAGATGCAAAAGGTAAAATACAATTGCCACCTGACTTTTACAAAGTAAAATATTTTGAAAATACGTGTATGCAATACCCATGCGTGATAACTTGAAATTGCAAGTGGCGTTGGTTCTGTTCGATATTAGACCGAAGCATCGCCGCGCTATGGGTGAAAAAACTTCGCGACATGGAATCTGACGGACCAGAAGCCAACATGCGGACCGAGTACCTTAAGCTTCTTCTCTTCGTCATGCAGCGCAACAAACTCGCTGGAATATTTGAAAAAGCTCCACCCGATGGACCGCTGCAGGCTTTTCCTCCAAATTACAAGGTCCCCAGGTCAATTGTAGTTAAATGCGATAATTTGTGAGGAATATCGAGATACTTCGCTGAGTCCATTTAGCTCTTAGTTTTCGTTATTTAAAAATTAGGAATATCCATTAAAAAAATGCGAAATGAAAAAAGGAAAAATGCTTCGAGTTGAAATCAGTATATACATTTTATTGCCAACTTCGTCAGGCTACGGAAATGCTGTCTTTAGTCAAGCCGAGAAAAATAGCGGCGCTGGCTTATCCTCCGGTATTCACATCCGTCGGAGGTGATCTTTGTCAGTTTGTGGCTGTTCAAGAAATTCCAAATTTCGGGCTTCACGGCTACTACGCTATTTCAATCGAGCCACTGCCCAAGTGGTCACACGCCAGTACGAATTCGGCGAAGAAGGCGAAACTGAAGCCCAAGCATTTCGCTGATTGTTTTAAAGACACGTGCAAACTTGCCGAGGAGGCTTATCATTCAAAGAATAAGCCTGACAAACCGGCTTCTTCGTCGTTATCATCATCCCAACAACCGGCGTCCCAGCAGCAGCTACCGGAATCTGCTGATAAAAATTCCCAAGAACTTGTCGATCCTAAAAATGCGGAAGCTGGTTCTGGAAATAAGAAAAAACAACCGAATGACTGCGAGAGGATTTCAAGGCCAACACCTAAGTTTGTACCATTCCCGCCAATCCCATACCAGTAAGTAAATGTTCGATACAGTTTACAAGATTCTCTAGTAACGTTTGCTTTTGAAATAGGGTGCAGTCCTCTGTTCGTTTAATCTAGACCGCCGTATGTATAGAAATGCATTCAATTGTTATTTTAGAAGTATAAACACGTCTTTAGATCAGGGAATCATTAGTCTAATGTTTCACATATCACACAACTATAAGCAAATTAATAGTTTATTGAACGTAAAATGATGAAAAGTTTCGTTTAAATTACTTTTTCAACTTCCATTAACTAGTTGTTAGTCTTTTAAACACGAAAATTGCAATGGAGTTCAGTATTCAAAGTCCATGATGTACAGGCTGCCTTCTATCTACGAACTATTGCATACTATTTCTTTATGTTTCGGTAGGCTGTAACGACGTGATATGAGTTGGAATTTTTATTTTCCATCAAATATTCTAGGTCATATCGGAAGGAGATCGCGGGTTTCGAGTCCCGACCAACATGGGGCAGAAGTCGCTACTTTGAAAGACTGATTGACGAGTCTCGTTAGTATTTCCAATTTATAAACATTTGAAAAGAGTTTCTTCGAAAGCTGAAAAGTTCATAAACCCAGAGTATTTCGTATGATAAAGTGAGAATATCCTAAGACGCTGTACACACATGGACTCTGATTTTCAGCTCACCTGCCAACCGATCTTGACGTGTCTCAGGCAGATGCGTTGCTACATGGGATAAGTGACAAGACTTTCAAGAAAGCCGAAAATCACGGACCATGCGCTATCTCGGAAACTAGACGGCGTGTTGAACGGATGATGGACCTTCCTCCTTGTGCGTAAGTACGTCTATAATATACCCTTACGTTCATAGAAAAAGTTTCAAATGCTCAAGACTGGTTTTATTTTCACGGTGAAAAACTAACGCAAATGTATGAATAGTTCATCTATCTACTGGTCTGGTAGGATGAATTTTATGACAGATTTATTTCGCATTCAAATTACTGACAATAATCTTTCGATTTGTAAATTTTCAGACTCGATCCAGGGGAAGCAATGCCACCTCCAGGTACATCAATGACATCATGTCGCTGGCAAATAGTACTTCTAATATTTGATTCCCAAATTTCTTTAAATTTTCCTTACTTCTATTTCCTGTGAAGGTTCACCGTACACCTGTTGTCCAAAAAGGGAACCAGTCATAGACACACACTGTGTCGACATGTGTCTAAGCGAACAGGATTTTTATCCTTGTGAAGAAAGGTCAAGCGTGTCCCTACGAGGAGGTAGTAAGTAAGATTTTTCTATAAACATTAACAATGTCCGTGAGTGTATTTAAATTGATGTACAAACAAAAACATAGTACCGCAAACGTCAGTTTCCTCATTTCGTGCTATTTCAGGTGACAGCGGAAGTTGTTGCAATTCTCAAAATCGGAGATCCAGATCCCGCACATCAAGCAATAGTAGGATCAATGGTAAGACAGACTACTAACCGTAGTCGACACTGTAGGCTTGACAAACAAACCTTGACTTATGTGGTAAAATGTATTTTATTTTCAGACATTAACTCTCGTCAATATTATGCAGCGCAATTTCCACGACAGCAACGAAACGATCATACCACTCGTTATGGTAAATTTTTTTTGTAATAGACAAGAATCCGCCTATTTTTAATTCCGTAGTTAGTGATATGAGTACCAGCTTCTAATTGCCTACTTGTGTAAAATTAAATATTCGGGCGATTCAGGAATGATGCAAATGCTGATAGTCATGCATGAATGTGTCAGATTTTTTTTAAGGGTCCATCAACGATGACACCGATGGTACGTTGGACGTTGATACATCGATACAAAATATCACAACGACAAGCAGATACTTGGATCCAGAAAAATCTGGCAATTTCAAATGGCTTGAGGACATGGAACACGTTACTTTCTCTGATCCTACAGAAATGTCCTTCACAGGGTCGTAAGTAAAATTTTTGAACCAGCAATATTGTTTAGTGACCGCCAATCATAGCTTCTATAATTTTTTTTTACCTCAACAGTGATTCGAGAGCACGGATGAGGTCATTTTCTTCAAACACGACGATGAACGGTTGGTTCAAATTTGTGTTTTCTAATATATTGACTATACCTTTGTCGGCCATGAATGAAACGAGTTACGCAAGAAACTATATTTAAAGGGTATCCTTGGTTAAGAGGGGCCAAATGCCCCCGTCTCGTGATTTTCAAACCATCCGTTTAGAAATGTTTCTTTCTCTCTCTCTACTCTCCCATATAACTACTACTAGGGGCTGCACTAGCTTCGCAATGGCAAGGAGTATGAATTGCTATTCCGGTCGTGTCACAATCCCAACAGCGAGATTATAATGCCACTCCGCTGTACATTTTGTTTATCTCAGATTTGTATAATCTTGATAGTTCATTTATAAATAGGGGGAAGTCCAGATTTTGATGAAGAGCCACCGATAAACGAGGAACTACACCCTGAAGAACTGATGCCTCGAGGTAAGGAAAATTCTAAGTTACGATAGAATGAATCCCCCTGTGTGTAGACAGGTTTTATCCTGATAAATATACTAGTTGTCTATGTACAAGATGCATTTTTGAATCTTTCAGCATTTAAAATATGAAATTTTCCGATTAAAGATATTTTTTAAAGACTCGAATTGGTGTACTAATAAAATTCCCGATAGCTGCAGAGCGAATGCATTCCTCCAAATTACATCATTCGCAGAGATCCTCATCACCTCCGGGTCGATCCTCATCTTGTTACCCTAACAACAGATCCTACAGTCACGATAGTTGGTAAATACAGAATATAAATTGCCATTGAAGAAGCAGTTATGATACCTCTTTATTATTGCATATTTCGTCTGTTGGACAGGGAACAGCAGACGGGGTTGAGCCACATTAATGGCAAGTGAATTTTAATGATGGTATTAGCTCAGTAGAGAATTTGAGAAGAATTTGGAGAACTGAGTACAGAACTTTCTGACCGTATTCTGACTTGCTAATATTTTCGAACAGAGGACATTGAACCGTCAATCGCAGTTGTGAGACGAAGATACGCCAAATCTCGAGAAGCGTCAAATCGCCGTCCCGAAATACACGAAAAGACGTACCGGTGGAAAGAAATAGTTGATGAAACTGAACCGTAATTATAAAGATTCCTGGAATAATGATGATTAATTCATCTGCCACGCAGATATTTTATTTCGAATTATATACCACGAAATATTAATAAGACTTTTCGTAAAAATTTGACGATTAGTATTAAGAATTTCTCATTTACAGAAGCAGAAATGAGTCTCTATGTTCAAAAGGTATTTATTAAGCGCTATTCGTTGCATGATATTTCAGATAATTGCGTATCATGGATTCGATTGTTTCTAAATGTTATTACATATAAGTTTACCAACATCCTATCCAACATCTAAATCGTATTTTCTAGATGTCAACAGAATGTCAAGCTTTGATCCCGAGTATTTGGATTACATAGAAGCTGTAAGATCAGGTCAGCCTTCAACTGGATCCTAGATGTAGTCTATAAAAAAATCGAACGTCTATTTGCTTGTTCTAAATGTTCGAAGAACTGTACCCAATCGCAAATTATAGATCGCGACTATTGCTGCGAAGATGAAGATGAAGAAATAGAAAAACCACGTTATTCTAATCGTATTAGTGGACCAGCAATGGACAGGGATATGTTGCAATATTCAAAAAAATTAATGAGGCCGCCAAAACCACCACCGTCATCCGGAAGAGTGATCATGCCGCTCTCCAAACAGAGTCAACGGAAACAGAGGATCCTAGAAATGGAAGAGACTGATTCTCCTGATGTGAATGTTGACGAAGATGAATAAAAATTAACACCTGACTAATAATTTGCATGTTACAATTTTCCACATTAAATTTACCTGATACACGCATTCAAGTTTCCGTGAAAAGTTATTCATCACAAATCGTTGTGTGTATGGAACTATAAATGTTAAAATACTGAGAGTAATAGCGTGAACATACAAAGAAAATGTGTAAATAAGTCCGTACTTCTTTTTTATTTGCCAATTACCACATGAATATTGGATAGTATGAAAACTTCGTAGTAACGAATGACAATACTGATGAATGCCGATGGATAATAGTAGATTTATCTAATTGTTACTATCCTATTTTAACATAGTAGGGAAATTCCACCGTTGTCAGCACCTAGCAGAAGAAGTCTATTCAGAGGAAGTACAGACATGGCTGTAAGATCACCTTTAAACGTATCTGATCGTAATTTAGTCGAAGAAAATGAAGCTGTTGCCTCTACAGAGGTGTGAACTCCGATGCGATTTGCAGTTGTGGCTGATATCAACTCTTGATCGTAGATGGACAAACAGTGTACCGGTTCTGTTGTCCCTCTGGAACGTCAATCAAAATACAAATTGAGATGGTTCTGAGTCAGATGTTGATTCTGTAATACTGGGTACTTACTTCAAATGAAATTTCAATTTTCCGTCAACTGCACTCCATACTGCGATAGACTGGTCTAAGGAAGAGCTAATGATAGTTGTGTCGTTTAATGCTTCCAACTGCAACACCTGGAATAAGTAGTTAAAATTTGATCACGTATTGCTACATTCATGTTCACAAGGTGATTAGTCGTTAAAATAACTACATGATAGCATAAAGTAACAGTAAGGTAGAGAGAAATACATACTTCACATTCGTGACCTTTCCATGATGCTATAATTAGTCCAGTACGAATGTCTAAAATTGCAAGAAATCCAGATGCCTGACCCATGGCAATCCAATGCCCACTAGGAGCTACCGCTATACATCGTATTAAACCAGTTGGATTCATAGAGACCTGAAATTAAAGAAGTAGCTACCTATTAAAAGTCATCTGAAATAGATATTCTGAAGGTAAAGACCTCGGAACAATTGAGATTATTCTGTAGTGTTACAATTCTTCTAACCTGCAGCAATCAAGGGACTTGATAGTACATAATTTGTTCTTAAAGGAAATAATACAGAAATTCCTTCCACAGTTTGTATTTAATTAAACATTATCGGAATACTTTTATTAGAGGCATCTGTATTTGCGTTACAACATCTATTACTAAATACGTCATGCGTCTTTTAGTTGCTCACCTTCATTTCATTAACATACTGAAATGTTCTGCAGTCAATAACTCTTAATGTCATATCTGTAGTAGCAGCAAGCAGCATTGTAGACGGAATAGGACAAGCTGCCAGAGTATTTACAGGTGCAGGACGGACGCATTCCGGAGATCCTAACAGTGAACCCATGAACGGATCCCAGCAGTGAATGGACCCATCGCAAGTGACCGCATACCTCAGAGATTCCAGAAACGTTAAGGCAAGTATTGACTTTTTGTGTCCTGTGTAAGTGTATTGACATTGTGATACCGCACTACCATCTCCCTGACTTCTCAGGCTCCAAAGTTTCACACTTTTGTCTCGCCCTCCGCTCATAAAGCTATTCTCATTGTCAAGGACATGAAGACATCTGACGCTACTAGTGTGACCGACGAATGTTTGAAGTTTTATTTGCTTAATGTTAAATCTAGTATCTTTATCGGGTCTGCCGATTTCATGCTCCCAATATGCCAACCAATTTCCTCTAAGGTGCCGACTGGTAGACATCATCTCTCTGCTTACTGATAACCCGTTATCACTTGAAGACTGTGTTTGCGGGGATGGACTCTTTCTTTGAACTTCAATGCGATTTCCAACAACAGATATTTTTCCAAAACTCTCTGCATCCCTTGTATCAGAGTCGAAATCTACAGGTACAAAATCAACGTTAGAACAAGAAGGTCGAGTTTCTTGTTCATATTCGTAACAAAGATCTCTGATTAGTTGATGATTTTTCAGAATTTGCTCCATAGCATCATCCCCGATGTAACGATAAAATGTTACATACGATTTGTGTGCTAACTCCATAGTGAAGACTGCTCTGAGTTCATCGAGTGCTTTGTTTCGTTTGGAATCCGTCAAACAATTATCTTCGATCACAGGGGGTGAGAAAGATTCGGCGATTTCGTCGCTTGTGCTGTTCTGGACTTGTTGCATACATGGAGACAATTCTCTGACAGCCCATTCCTGAGTGGAACCATCTGATAACACTTCGAAGTAGCTGCTCTCATTGCAAGATGCAGCTAGACTGTTGGTTGTAGAATTTTTTTTGTTAGGATTGATCTTCTTCGCAGAATTGACGATTTTTCGCTCTATATCTCCAACGTACACGTTTTTACTAATTTGACCATGCGCTTTGTCAAAAGCTAGAAAAAAACGCTGAATAGAAACTGCTATCTGCGTTTTACTCATCTCCGATCCTAGTCTTTGGCTCAAGCAGAATGTCACTGCAATATATTTGTCAGCCAATGCGCTGCGTGCCACTACACCATTTGGAAAGGTATAACGGGTTGTCGAAAGTATCCTCACAGCCGGATGCAGAACTGATCTTAATATAGTTTCGTGAAGGGCATCCATGAGCGCAGAATCACTGAGGAATCCTATGATGTGTGTCAAGAGTGCCAGGCAAGAAACTAAACCACCCTCCAGATTTGGGGTCAGCTTCCGTTTACACAGAGCCAGTAATTCCACCATGTGACCCAAGTATTGCAGTAAAATTATTTGCTCACCATACAAGCCTGCGATAGCAGTGAGGCATTCTAAAACTTTGGATGCATTTCGATCTCCGACAAGCATTGTGTTTGGCCATTTACTCTGGTCATCCGGTCTTGCTGTCTCATTCTTGGATATAGGGGTCAAGTTTTCTGTTCCAGCGTAGCAGAGCGTTAACATCCTGAGAAGATTCCGTGACAGATAACGAGCAGTCAGAACTGGTCCTAGACGATGAGACAACCAAATGACAGACTCTGCGCTCATTTCAGACACTTTGCAATCTATAGGAACTAACTTCTGTAGCGGTAGATCCATGCAAACTGTTTCATCATTGACGTCAAGGTTTTCAGGATGATCATCATTTTCACAATGCAAAGTAACTTCCTTCAAAGTTTCAACATTTGTTGTGCTTGTACTGTCCGTAGCTTTGTTACTTCCAGTGGTGACATTCCCGACGTATGAATTGCTGAACGGTATGTCTTCACTGGATGTTTTACTACCAACGTGACAACCGATGCTGTTGAAACCAGTGACTAGTTTACCACCTTCGACTCTTTTTGGTATCGGAATAGTCGGCGATTTCATACTGCTTGGTGGTGAGGTTTTATTTGCTTCATCAGAGAGATCGTTCAAACTCAAGTTCAGCTCCAAATGAACATCTATGTTGTAAGGTACACTAGGATTGGAAGGTGGAGAATTTTCCTCTGTTTCGAGAACGAAAACGTCTTCTATTTCGTTATCAGTTGAAAGTAATACTTTGGAATCGCTGGCTGATTGGCGTAAAGAAGTAGAACCGTTTCGATCAGAATCACCAGAAGAATCCTCGTCTAAGGGTGATAGCATTGCTTCGGCATCGCTACAGCTACCGCCAAGATCACATGTCCTTGATCAAAAATTTTTTAAACTATATGAGTATTGAAACTTTGATTGATGACATGATTACAGTTTATGAAATGTGAAAATGATTGTACGTACTTGAGGTTTCCATTCCTACAGTAATTCACGTTAGAGGGGTTTTGTAAATTGTCTCTGTAGCCGCCAACCGCCTCTACTAACGGTGTAATAAAGTTGTCTAAAAATTTGCGCAGTCCAAGTCTAACCATAAGCTTTAAAAGAAAACTACGGTGGTAAAGTCTCACTGTCCTGTGCTTTGCAGGTGACATGGAAGACAAAACGTCTATTTCAGATTCACTATCCATTATGGAACCATTTTCATACAACTTTACAATTGGTTCCAGTAGAGCCATTGCGGAATGTTTTGGTCCTATAACTCTGTAAATAAACAATAAACAATTTTTATTATAGATTTCAGATGCCTTATCGGAAACTCTTCTCAAATGCAGATATCAGAGCTCGTTCATAAAACGAAATCAACAGGTTTCAAGAGGTCAGAACTGAGTAAAATTTAACGAAGACTTACTTGGCAATAGGATCAAATAAGTACCAAGCAGCTAAAACAGCACAGTAAGGTTCCTCCATTATTTGACGAATATGGGGTACTATTAATTCGAGATAAGCTTCTGAAGTATCACCCATTTCAGGGAGAAGTCGTTCAAGGTCTCTTGCTGCAGTTTTGACTTTACACTCGCTGATCTTGCAGAGGTATTGAGTTTGTGTAACAGACATTAATTCACTTTCCTGAGCCCTATGTGTAACTAGATTCAAACTTTGAACAAGGCTATTGTATTCTTGCAGCATTTCGACCACCCCGAACAAACGTTTGAAGTATTTAGGAAAGGGAAACAAGCTTCCAGACAAAATCGACTGCAGCAATTGATGGGCAGAGGGCGGAGGTAGACCAACGTTAGTTACTGTCAGATAACGAAACTGTACATTGTTCGAACTTGAAGCAGGGTCATTATTATCCACACTTTCGAAATTGTAGCTCTTTGGTATCACGTCAGCCTGAAGCAGCAAGGCTACTGCGCTTCTCACACATCTTGGTAGGGCATCCGGTGATGCCTTTAACAAATTGACACAGGCACTGAATCTCTCATTAAATGTCATGTAAGCAGCTTTCGTTGACGCTCTCAATCTTGCAGAAAGGAATATTTCGGCTATCAAACACCCAAGTATTTGCTGTTCCTTGATTCTACTAGAGGCTACAATTTGCTTGTAGTTAGTCAAGCTGTCATGGGCTATTGGATTTGACTTATAAGTCTGGTGAGTCGCTTTGTTTAGAAAAGCATATGTAGTTTCAACCTGCACAAGTGCCGCCACTGGGTTGTAGTCTTTGGGAAGAATAATTTGCATTGACGATTTATCAGTTTTTGGAATATCGTCAGGAGCGAGTAAGGAGCTCCGAGATCGACTGAGTAAACGACTCAAAGCTAGTGGCGATGACCTTGAAGGATTAGAATTGGCCGCAGATTCGTCTTCTTCAAAGCCTGAACTGTGACCTTCATCTTCACTGATTCTTTCACCAGAACGATCACTTTCTATGGGATAAATAAGCTGTCATAACTCCACGAATATACGTGAGGTAAATAAGTTTTTTTTTTCATCTTACATACTTATTCTCTCCCTCAAGTTTGGTTTCTGTAAACGAGGTGGACTTTTACTCCAGTAAGGTGAAGGCACTAGCTTTTGCGGATGTGGCAATGTAAACACCTGCACTATCCCAGAATTTGTTAACCCTTTGTGATTATCGACTAACTGCAAGCACACATTTTTTGATTTCACTGCTGCTGAGCCTGATAATCTGTTGAGAAGAGGAATGTAAATTATACCGAACGCATGTGAATATCACTATATATTCAGTTTTAAGGGAAACATAGATTGATAGTAATGTTACGATGTTAATTAGTAAATACGTTTCGTAAATTTACTTGTAACCAAAAGTGAGATCGATCCAGTGATGTAGTCTTTCAGAAACGTATATACTTTCCAAAGCCTCGCGATGCTTTTCTATAAAATCTTCGGGAGACGTTGCCCATGCTGGAATTTCCAGATCTTGTAGGTCTTCATGAATGGACTAGAAAGAAAGAGGAAAAAAGAGTTTGACAAGTCATAAGAACATGAATTATATCATCAATTATTTCATCACCTTAAAGACGTTTGGATCGGTGAAGAATTGTGGAATACATTCATCAGGACTCCAATGATGCAGCCTTTGAATAGACGCGGGATACTCCCATGGAACCCACTGCGGTCTCACATGCTTGCATAGCACAGAACGAGCATAGCGACGAGAAAGGTACACGTAGTAAGTGATTTCTGAAAGGACATCCGAAACATGATGACCAACCTGCATTAAAAAAAAATATTTGTAAAGGATATATCATTTTGAAAGAATGAGCGTAGCTTCCAAATTGCAAATTACTCAATTACTTTGGAGTGTTATAAGTTATTAATCAGAGCGAAATTGAAGATGTTTGTAGACAAAAATCACACTTTTTAATACGAAGTAATATACAAAATCAAGAACCGATCAAATACAAAGCTGCGTACATCTTATTCAGTTCCAAAAAAAAATATTATGCACGTTATAGACAATGCAAATACTATTTGGCTGGAAAGTTTGGAAAAATTGAAACTGGCTTGATTCTAAATTATGATTTATTCTTTACGAATACGGGGTTCTAGACAATAACGAGCAGAATTGATGCATGATTTATTCATAGCTTCAACGAACCTCAGTTACATGGGAGTCAAACGTAAGATCCAATTGCCGGTCGCCTTTATTGAGTCGAAATTTCGATTTTGTAAGGTCTCTCCAATTTCCTCCGCAACGTGATGTGAAATCTGTCACCCAAGGCATAACATGATGGCAGGATGGATCCCCGTATCTTCTGCCAGCTACGTTATTCAGTGCAGTCAAATAATCGAAATTACTTATTTGCCCCTGAATCCACATTTCACAGAGTTTATCAATGTTTTCGTTAATTCCAAACAAAGGGCTACCAGAGTTTTTACTATACTCGTAATTCAAGCTGATATCCTTGTTGTACTCGTGACACTTTAATTTTCTGTGACCGTGAATACTAGCTGAACTTCCACACTCGTGTTGTGGTTTCAAGTGTATATTGTCAGTTATTTTTGGTAAGACCTAGGTTAAATTAAAAATATTATTAGTATATTTCGATGTTTATCGGTTTCAAATAAATAATATGTATCCATATCAACGATATATTGTCCATATGTGTCTAAATTGAAAATTGAGTGCATACAATTTTATGAAGTGATTTACTCTTCAGCTTGAGATTAAGCTGTATACAGATTTATTTAAAAAATAAACCAAACTACACCAAGTTACCTGAATAGTGAAAGTATCAGTGAGTAATATATCCCCGAGAGTTATTTCTCCAAGAACTAATCCTCTATCATGCATATCTCTTAATAGACGGAGTAGCTGATAAATGAGGAACAAAGGTTTACTATGGCTCGAAGATAAGGCTGCTGGACTGTACGTCACAGAACTGAAATTGATGATTAAAAGCACATAAATAAAGAACAATTAAAATAAAAAAAAATAAAAATTAGAATTGTTTACATCACGCTGCTTATTTTACTGCTAAGATTTCATTGTGTTACAAATAGCATAGCTTACTCTTGGAGGGAATATTTGGCAGTTTGTTCATGAATTGTGATGAAACAAGATTCTGTTTCAATGGTGAGTAACGCTGGTAATAAATTACAGTGCAGCTCTCGTGTGGATCCTGGGGTTACAGTTACTACATTGCCATCCTGCAGCTGTACCATCGGACAGCCATACATGCGAGTAATAATATCTTTCATTACAGCCACATCGTTGCTGCTTGCCGTTATATTCGACTGTTCTCTTTGCTCGGCTGGATTCCATCTACCTGCCCATGATTCATCATTCAATGAAATCAGAAATCTGTTTATCTTAGACTTGGTCCAGAAAGTTATGGAACTTCAATAGCTTTTCTGAGATTATTTCAAAACTATTATTCCTAATTTGTAGAATAATGATATTTTCAAATAAATGTACTTGATCTAATATTAAAAATGTATAAGTAATTGTGCCCATTGGATGGCTCGACATACTGTAGTATTTTTTATAAGCTTCTTTCCATAAATTGTGGTGATTAGTTTCCATAACATAATGCAATAGCTGTGGAAATGTTAATTCTGATTCTGTCTTTCCATGCCCCAGGTTTCTCGCTCTTGGTAAGGGAATTGCATTTCTGTGTTGTTTTTGATATACCTATAGGATATAAAATTAAGGATGATTAAGTCTTCAGATAATAGCTGCATTCTTATTTTATGAATGTAATTGTTATTCTGTGATTCATCGCATATGAGTTACAAGTCGTTTTGTAATTCACATAAAATACTAAACTACAAGAGCTTGAACGATACATAGCGCATGACAAGAATTTCAAAAGTATGAATCTCGGAAGTGAACTGGTAAATTATAAAAGTGAATATTGTCTTTTGCCTGAGCGTAGATTCGGAGCCAGTTAGATCCCAATTCATCAAATGAAGGTTGTGCTGCAATTACGTCTGCAGACAGCTGATCATGAGTGATAAAAGTGACTGACCCAACACTGAGTAAATTAGCTAACCAACTTCGGTGAACCGTAATTGAAATTCGCCCGTTTAAAAGGCGAATGTATTTTTTTGGTATGCCAAGCTGCTCGTGGAGTATGTCCATATTTATTTATGCGTAATCTCAATGACCAATTTTTATTCATAAACGTAACCTGACGCTACTCAATAGAACGTGCAGGTTAATGGTTTCAGTAATTTCTTATAAATGTGTCGAGATCGACGATTTCTGTTTTCTCCGTTCATTGCAAATTTTAGCATCACTGTTTATCGTTTCAGACAATATTTTGAGTAAGCGACACGCTGACTGCCTGTGTCAATGTGTCAAACACAGCTGTCAATTGCTGTAAAAAGGACGGCACAAAATTCGTTATGCCACGCGTAAATTGTGTGTTGCTTCCTGCGCCGATAAAAAAGACATCTGTATAATAATTCGTGTGACCGCAATAGATAAGAGAAATAGCTGTAGTACCGACAATTGTCAAAATGTAACATCATTTGCCGGTAAGGTGAAAGTTCGCACTGTTCGCAAACTAACTGTTTTTATACACTGTATCGTGAACATTCCAGGCTTATCGACGGATTGCGATTCTTGATAAATCAAAACCTCCACATTAATTGATAATACGCATTAATTCGATCTATGTGATAGTTTATATCGGCTTGTTGACATTTCCTAGTTTCGTTTCCTAGTTTAAAATACTGCGTGGTGTCTACATAAATGGCTGATCTTTGTCCTTCTGAATGAAGAATTTCTGATGTAGTGAAATCATCAACAACTAATGTTAACAGTCGTGAGAATCACACAAAACCGTACCAAATACACATAAGTATGATCGAGTGATTTGACTTTAATTTTTGATATTTTCGGTGTGAATGGAAGTCACCTATAGTCCAGATTTGATTAATACCTACTCAGTGATTTGAGGTATAGAGAACGTTCAAGAACTAAATTAATGAATATAGATGTGAATCAATGTAAACAAAAAGAAGATCAAAAATAAATAACATAAGCAAAGAGTACTTTGGCACATTCCTCATTTGGTGATATCCATCAGGAAGAAGACGAAGGGGGGTTCGGTTGGTCAAGAATTGGACCTAGAAGTCAACTGAGTCCAAAGATTATAGGCTCCAAAAAAAAAGTAGAAAGTAAAGCTAACCCATTTGTATTTTTAGCGAAAAATTGCGCGATTTTGAAAAGTCCTGGAATAAATTCTTTGGTGCACTATATCGACGTAATTTCGCGGGAGGAATCGATTGGGCGCAGTCCCAATACGCTGCGAGCAACGGATCAGAAGTTACAGGTAGAAAACCAGAACCTGCGTTTTTCACGTTTTTCAGCTGGTGATCATTTCGTCGTCATTTCTCTCCCGTTAATCCCACGCTCTTTTTGCTGCGTTTTCTAAATTCCTGAGAGTCTAATTAGTCAAGAGAAGGTCATGCAAATCGAATTTGAGACCTAAAATTTTTCGGCCCAAAAATAAGTAAGGCTAACTCCTTTGTATTTTTGGTAAAAATTTTCGCGATTTTGAAAAGTGCTGGAATAAATTCTTTGGTGCACTATTCTGACGTAATTTTGCGAGAGAAATCGATTGGATGCAGTCTCAACACGCTGCGAGCAACGGATCAAAAGTTACAGGCAGAAAACCAGAACCTGAGTTTTTCACATTTTTCAGCTGGTGATCATTTCGTCGTCATTTCTCTCCCGTTAATCCCACGCTCTTTTTGCTGCGTTTTCTGAGTTCCTGAGAGTCTAATTAGTCAAGAGAAGGTCATGCAAATCGAATTTGAGACCTAAAATTTTTCGGCCCAAAAATAAGTAAGGCTAACCCCTTTGTATTTTTGGTAAAAATTTTCGCGATTTTGAAAAGTGCTGGAATAAATTCTTTGGTGCACTATTCTGACGTAATTTTGCGAGAGAAATCGATTGGACGCAGTCTCAATACGCTGCAAGCAACGGATCAAAAGTTACAGGCAGAAAACCAGAACCTGAGTTTTTCACATTTTTCAGCTGGTGATCATTTCGTCGTCATTTCTCTCCCGTTAATCCCACGCTCTTTTTGCTGCGTTTTCTGAGTTCCTGAGAGTCTAATTAGTCAAGAGAAGGTCATGCAAATCGAATCTAAGACCAAAAATTTTTCGGCCCAAAAATAAGTAAGGCTAACCCCTTTGTATTTTTGGCGAAAATTTTCGCGATTCTGAAAAGTGCTGAAATAAATTCTTTGGTGCACTATTCTGACGTAATTTTGCGAGAGAAATCGATTGGACGCAGTCTCAACACGCTGCGAGCAACGGATCAAAAGTTACAGGCAGAAAACCAGAACCTGAGTTTTTCACATTTTTCAGCTGGTGATCATTTCGTCGTCATTTCTCTCCCGTTAATCCCACGCTCTTTTTGCTGCGTTTTCTGAGTTCCTGAGAGTCTAATTAGTCCAGAGAAGGTCATGCAAATCGAATCTAAGACCAAAAATTTTTCGGCCCAAAAATAAGTAAGGCTAACCCCTTTGTATTTTTGGCAAAAATTTTCGCGATTTTGAAAAGTGCTGGAATAAATTCTTTGGTGCACTATTCTGACGTAATTTTGCGAGAAAAATCGATTGGACGCAGTCTCAACACGCTGCGAGCAACGGATCAAAAGTTACAGGCAGAAAACCAGAACCTGAGTTTTTCACATTTTACAGCTGGTGATCATTTCGTCGTCATTTCTCTCCCGTTAATCCCACGCTCTTTTTGCTGCGTTTTCTGAGTTCCTGAGAGTCTAATTAGTCAAGAGAAGGTCATGCAAATCGAATTTGAGACCTAAAATTTTTCGGCCCAAAAATAAGTAAGGCTAACTCCTTTGTATTTTTGGTAAAAATTTTCGCGATTTTGAAAAGTGCTGGAATAAATTCTTTGGTGCACTATTCTGACGTAATTTTGCGAGAGAAATCGATTGGATGCAGTCTCAACACGCTGCGAGCAACGGATCAAAAGTTACAGGCAGAAAACCAGAACCTGAGTTTTTCACATTTTTCAGCTGGTGATCATTTCGTCGTCATTTCTCTCCCGTTAATCCCACGCTCTTTTTGCTGCGTTTTCTGAGTTCCTGAGAGTCTAATTAGTCAAGAGAAGGTCATGCAAAACGAATCGAAGACCAAAAATTTTTCGGCTCAAAAATAAGTAAGGCTAACCCCTTTGTATTTTTGGCGAAAATTTTCGCGATTCTGAAAAGTGCTGAAATAAATTCTTTGGTGCACTATTCTGACGTAATTTTGCGAGAGAAATCGATTGGACGCAGTCTCAACACGCTGCGAGCAACGGATCAAAAGTTACAGGCAGAAAACCAGAACATGAGTTTTTCACATTTTTCAGCTGGTGATCATTTCGTCGTCATTTCTCTCCCGTTAATCCCACGCTCTTTTTGCTGCGTTTTCTGAGTTCCTGAGAGTCTAATTAGTCAAGAGAAGGTCATGCAAATCAAATCTGAGACCAAAAATTTTTCGGCCCAAAAATAAGTAAGGCTAACCCCTTTGTATTTTTGGCAAAAATTTTCGCGATTCTGAAAAGTGCTGAAATAAATTTTTTAGTGCACTATTCTGACGTAATTTTGCGAGAGGAATCGATTGGACGCAGTCTTAACACGCTGCGAGCAACGGATCAAAAGTTACAGGCAGAAAACCAGAACCTGAGTTTTTCACATTTTTCAGCTGGTGATCATTTCGTCGTCATTTCTCTCCCGTTAATCCCACGCTCTTTTTGCTGCGTTTTCTGAGTTCCTGAGAGTCTAATTAGTCCAGAGAAGGTCATGCAAATCGAATCTAAGACCAAAAATTTTTCGGCCCAAAAATAAGTAAGGCTAACCCCTTTGTATTTTTGGCAAAAATTTTCGCGATTTTGAAAAGTGCTGGAATAAATTCTTTGGTGCACTATTCTGACGTAATTTTGCGAGAAAAATCGATTGGACGCAGTCTCAACACGCTGCGAGCAACGGATCAAAAGTTACAGGCAGAAAACCAGAACCTGAGTTTTTCACATTTTTCAGCTGGTGATCATTTCGTCGTCATTCCTCTCCCGTTAATCCCACGCTCTTTTTGCTATGTTTTCTAAATTCCTGAGAGTCTAATTAGTCAAGAGAAGGTCATGCAAATCAAATCTGAGACCAAAAATTTTTCGGCCCAAAAATAAGCAAGGCTAACCCCTTTGTATTTTTGGCGAAAATTTTCGCGATTCTGAAAAGTGCTGAAATAAATTCTTTGGTGCACTATTCTGACGTAATTTTGCGAGAGAAATCGATTGGACGCAGTCTCAACACGCTGCGAGCAACGGATCAAAAGTTACAGGCAGAAAACCAGAACCTGAGTTTTTCACATTTTTCAGCTGGTGATCATTTCGTCGTCATTTCTCTCCCGTTAATCCCACGCTCTTTTTGCTGCGTTTTCTGAGTTCCTGAGAGTCTAATTAGTCAAGAGAAGGTCATGCAAATCGAATCTAAGACCAAAAATTTTTCGGCCCAAAAATAAGTAAGGCTAACCCCTTTGTATTTTTGGCAAAAATTTTCGCGATTATGAAAAGTGCTGGAATAAATTCTTTGGTGCACTATTCTGACGTAATTTTGCGAGAAAAATCGATTGGACGCAGTCTCAACACGCTGCGAGCAACGGATCAAAAGTTACAGGCAGAAAACCAGAACCTGAGTTTTTCACATTTTTCAGCTGGTGATCATTTCGTCGTCATTTCTCTCCCGTTAATCCCACGCTCTTTTTGCTGCGTTTTCTGAGTTCCTGAGAGTCTAATTAGTCAAGAGAAGGTCATGCAAATCAAATCTGAGACCAAAAATTTTTCGGCCCAAAAATAAGTAAGGCTAACCCCTTTGTATTTTTGGCAAAAATTTTCGCGATTCTGAAAAGTGCTGAAATAAATTTTTTAGTGCACTATTCTGACGTAATTTTGCGAGAGGAATCGATTGGACGCAGTCTTAACACGCTGCGAGCAACGGATCAAAAGTTACAGGCAGAAAACCAGAACCTGAGTTTTTCACATTTTTCAGCTGGTGATCATTTCGTCGTCATTTCTCTCCCGTTAATCCCACGCTCTTTTTGCTGCGTTTTCTGAGTTCCTGAGAGTCTAATTAGTCCAGAGAAGGTCATGCAAATCGAATCTAAGACCAAAAATTTTTCGGCCCAAAAATAAGTAAGGCTAACCCCTTTGTATTTTTGGCAAAAATTTTCGCGATTTTGAAAAGTGCTGGAATAAATTCTTTGGTGCACTATTCTGACGTAATTTTGCGAGAAAAATCGATTGGACGCAGTCTCAACACGCTGCGAGCAACGGATCAAAAGTTACAGGCAGAAAACCAGAACCTGAGTTTTTCACATTTTTCAGCTGGTGATCATTTCGTCGTCATTTCTCTCCCGTTAATCCCACGCTCTTTTTGCTATGTTTTCTAAATTCCTGAGAGTCTAATTAGTCAAGAGAAGGTCATGCAAATCAAATCTGAGACCAAAAATTTTTCGGCCCAAAAATAAGCAAGGCTAACCCCTTTGTATTTTTGGCGAAAATTTTCGCGATTCTGAAAAGTGCTGAAATAAATTCTTTGGTGCACTATTCTGACGTAATTTTGCGAGAGAAATCGATTGGACGCAGTCTCAACACGCTGCGAGCAACGGATCAAAAGTTACAGGCAGAAAACCAGAACCTGAGTTTTTCACATTTTTCAGCTGGTGATCATTTCGTCGTCATTTCTCTCCCGTTAATCCCACGCTCTTTTTGCTATGTTTTCTAAATTCCTGAGAGTCTAATTAGTCAAGAGAAGGTCATGCAAATCAAATTTGAGACCTAAAATTTTTCGGCCCAAAAATAAGTAAGGCTAACTCCTTTGTATTTTTGGCGAAAATTTTCGCGATTCTGAAAAGTGCTGAAATAAATTCTTTGGTGCACTATTCTGACGTAATTTTGCGAGAGAAATCGATTGGACGCAGTCTCAACACGCTGCGAGCAACGGATCAAAAGTTACAGGCAGAAAACCAGAACCTGAGTTTTTCACATTTTTCAGCTGGTGATCATTTCGTCGTCATTTCTCTCCCGTTAATCCCACGCTCTTTTTGCTATGTTTTCTAAATTCCTGAGAGTCTAATTAGTCAAGAGAAGGTCATGCAAATCAAATTTGAGACCTAAAATTTTTCGGCCCAAAAATAAGTAAGGCTAACTCCTTTGTATTTTTGGCGAAAATTTTCGCGATTCTGAAAAGTGCTGAAATAAATTCTTTGGTGCACTATTCTGACGTAATTTTGCGAGAGAAATCGATTGGACGCAGTCTCAACACGCTGCGAGCAACGGATCAAAAGTGACAGGCAGAAAACCAGAACCTGAGTTTTTCACATTTTTCAGCTGGTGATCATTTCGTCGTCATTCCTCTCCCGTTAATCCCACGCTCTTTTTGCTATGTTTTCTAAATTCCTGAGAGTCTAATTAGTCAAGAGAAGGTCATGCAAATCAAATCTGAGACCAAAAATTTTTCGGCCCAAAAATAAGCAAGGCTAACCCCTTTGTATTTTTGGCGAAAATTTTCGCGATTCTGAAAAGTGCTGAAATAAATTCTTTGGTGCACTATTCTGACGTAATTTTGCGAGAGAAATCGATTGGACGCAGTCTCAACACGCTGCGAGCAACGGATCAAAAGTTACAGGCAGAAAACCAGAACCTGAGTTTTTCACATTTTTCAGCTGGTGATCATTTCGTCGTCATTTCTCTCCCGTTAATCCCACGCTCTTTTTGCTATGTTTTCTAAATTCCTGAGAGTCTAATTAGTCAAGAGAAGGTCATGCAAATCAAATCTGAGACCAAAAATTTTTCGGCCCAAAAATAAGCAAGGCTAACCCCTTTGTATTTTTGGCAAAAATTTTCGCGATTTTGAAAAGTGCTGGAATAAATTCTTTGGTGCACTATTCTGACGTAATTTTGCGAGAGAAATCGATTGGACGCAGTCCCAATACGCTGCGAGCAACGGATCAAAAGTTACAGGCAGAAAACCAGAACCTGAGTTTTTCACATTTTTCAGCTGGTGATCATTTCGTCGTCATTTCTCTCCCGTTGATCCCACGCTCTTTTTGCTGCGTTTTCTGAGTTGCTGAGAGTCTAATTAGTCAAGAGAAGGTCATGCAAATTAAATCTGAGACCAAAAATTTTTCGGCCCAAAAATAAGTAAGGCCAACCCCTTTGTATTTTTGGCGAAAATTTTCGCGATTCTGAAAAGTGCTGAAATAAATTCTTTGGTGCACTATTCTGACGTAATTTTGCGAGAGAAATCGATTGGACGCAGTCTCAACACGCTGCGAGCAACGGATCAAAAGTTACAGGCAGAAAACCAGAACCTGAGTTTTTCACATTTTTCAGCTGGTGATCATTTCGTCGTCATTTCTCTCCCGTTAATCCCACGCTCTTTTTGCTGCGTTTTCTGAGTTCCTGAGAGTCTAATTAGTCAAGAGAAGGTCATGCAAATCGAATTTGAGACCTAAAATTTTTCGGCCCAAAAATAAGTAAGGCTAACCCCTTTGTATTTTTGGTAAAAATTTTCGCGATTTTGAAAAGTGCTGGAATAAATTCTTTGGTGCACTATTCTGACGTAATTTTGCGAGAGAAATCGATTGGACGCAGTCTCAACACGCTGCGAGCAACGGATCAAAAGTTACAGGCAGAAAACCAGAACCTGAGTTTTTCACATTTTTCAGCTGGTGATCATTTCGTCGTCATTTCTCTCCCGTTAATCCCACGCTCTTTTTGCTGCGTTTTCTGAGTTCCTGGGAGTCTAATTAGTCATGAGAAGGTCATGCAAATCGAATCTGAGACCTAAAATTTTTCGGCCCAAAAATAAGTAAGGCTCACCCCTTTGTATTTTTGGCAAAAATTTTCGCGATTTTGAAAAGTGCTGGAATAAATTCTTTGGTGCACTATTCTGACGTAATTTTGCGAGAGAAATCGATTGGACGCAGTCCCAATACGCTGCGAGCAACGGATCAAAAGTTACAGGCAGAAAACCAGAACCTGAGTTTTTCACATTTTTCAGCTGGTGATCATTTCGTCGTCATTTCTCTCCCGTTAATCCCACGCTCTTTTTGCTGCGTTTTCTGAGTTCCTGGGAGTCTAATTAGTCATGAGAAGGTCATGCAAATCGAATCTGAGACCTAAAATTTTTCGGCCCAAAAATAAGTAAGGCTAACCCCTTTGTATTTTTGGCAAAAATTTTCGCGATTTTGAAAAGTGCTGGAATAAATTCTTTGGTGCACTATTCTGACGTAATTTTGCGAGAGAAATCGATTGGACGCAGTCCCAATACGCTGCGAGCAACGGATCAAAAGTTACAGGCAGAAAACCAGAACCTGAGTTTTTCACATTTTTCAGCTGGTGATCATTTCGTCGTCATATCTCTCCCGTTGATCCCACGCTCTTTTTGCTGCGTTTTCTGAGTTGCTGAGAGTCTAATTAGTCAAGAGAAGGTCATGCAAATTAAATCTGAGACCAAAAATTTTTCGGCCCAAAAATAAGTAAGGCCAACCCCTTTGTATTTTTGGCGAAAATTTTCGCGATTCTGAAAAGTGCTGAAATAAATTCTTTGGTGCACTATTCTGACGTAATTTTGCGAGAGAAATCGATTGGACGCAGTCTCAACACGCTGCGAGCAACGGATCAAAAGTTACAGGCAGAAAACCAGAACCTGAGTTTTTCACATTTTTCAGCTGGTGATCATTTCGTCGTCATTTCTCTCCCGTTAATCCCACGCTCTTTTTGCTGCGTTTTCTGAGTTCCTGAGAGTCTAATTAGTCAAGAGAAGGTCATGCAAATCGAATTTGAGACCTAAAATTTTTCGGCCCAAAAATAAGTAAGGCTAACCCCTTTGTATTTTTGGTAAAAATTTTCGCGATTTTGAAAAGTGCTGGAATAAATTCTTTGGTGCACTATTCTGACGTAATTTTGCGAGAGAAATCGATTGGACGCAGTCTCAACACGCTGCGAGCAACGGATCAAAAGTTACAGGCAGAAAACCAGAACCTGAGTTTTTCACATTTTTCAGCTGGTGATCATTTCGTCGTCATTTCTCTCCCGTTAATCCCACGCTCTTTTTGCTGCGTTTTCTGAGTTCCTGAGAGTCTAATTAGTCAAGAGAAGGTCATGCAAATCGAATTTGAGACCTAAAATTTTTCGGCCCAAAAATAAGTAAGGCTAACCCCTTTGTATTTTTGGTAAAAATTTTCGCGATTTTGAAAAGTGCTGGAATAAATTCTTTGGTGCACTATTCTGACGTAATTTTGCGAGAGAAATCGATTGGACGCAGTCTCAACACGCTGCGAGCAACGGATCAAAAGTTACAGGCAGAAAACCAGAACCTGAGTTTTTCACATTTTTCAGCTGGTGATCATTTCGTCGTCATTTCTCTCCCGTTAATCCCACGCTCTTTTTGCTGCGTTTTCTGAGTTCCTGGGAGTCTAATTAGTCATGAGAAGGTCATGCAAATCGAATCTGAGACCTAAAATTTTTCGGCCCAAAAATAAGTAAGGCTCACCCCTTTGTATTTTTGGCAAAAATTTTCGCGATTTTGAAAAGTGCTGGAATAAATTCTTTGGTGCACTATTCTGACGTAATTTTGCGAGAGAAATCGATTGGACGCAGTCCCAATACGCTGCGAGCAACGGATCAAAAGTTACAGGCAGAAAACCAGAACCTGAGTTTTTCACATTTTTCAGCTGGTGATCATTTCGTCGTCATTTCTCTCCCGTTAATCCCACGCTCTTTTTGCTGCGTTTTCTGAGTTCCTGAGAGTCTAATTAGTCAAGAGAAGGTCATGCAAAACGAATCGAAGACCAAAAATTTTTCGGCCCAAAAATAAGTAAGGCTAACCCCTTTGTATTTTTGGCGAAAATTTTCGCGATTCTGAAAAGTGCTGAAATAAATTCTTTGGTGCACTATTCTGACGTAATTTTGCGAGAGAAATCGATTGGACGCAGTCTCAACACGCTGCGAGCAACGGATCAAAAGTTACAGGCAGAAAACCAGAACCTGAGTTTTTCACATTTTTCAGCTGGTGATCATTTCGTCGTCATTTCTCTCCCGTTAATCCCACGCTCTTTTTGCTACGTTTTCTAAATTCCTGAGAGTCTAATTAGTCAAGAGAAGGTCATGCAAATCAAATCTGAGACCAAAAATTTTTCGGCCCAAAAATAAGTAAGGCCAACCCCTTTGTATTTTTGGCGAAAATTTTCGCGATTCTGAAAAGTGCTGAATTAAATTCTTTGGTGCACTATTCTGACGTAATTTTGCGAGAGAAATCGATTGGACGCAGTCTCAACACGCTGCGAGCAACGGATCAAAAGTTACAGGCAGAAAACCAGAACCTGAGTTTTTCACATTTTTCAGCTGGTGATCATTTCGTCGTCATTTCTCTCCCGTTAATCCCACGCTCTTTTTGCTGCGTTTTCTGAGTTCCTGGGAGTCTAATTAGTCATGAGAAGGTCATGCAAATCGAATCTGAGACCTAAAATTTTTCGGCCCAAAAATAAGTAAGGCTAACCCCTTTGTATTTTTGGCAAAAATTTTCGCGATTTTGAAAAGTGCTGGAATAAATTCTTTGGTGCACTATTCTGACGTAATTTTGCGAGAGAAATCGATTGGACGCAGTCCGAATACGCTGCGAGCAACGGATCAAAAGTTACAGGCAGAAAACCAGAACCTGAGTTTTTCACATTTTTCAGCTGGTGATCATTTCGTCGTCATTTCTCTCCCGTTAATCCCACGCTCTTTTTGCTGCGTTTTCTGAGTTCCTGAGAGTCTAATTAGTCCAGAGAAGGTCATGCAAATCGAATCTAAGACCAAAAATTTTTCGGCCCAAAAATAAGTAAGGCTAACCCCTTTGTATTTTTGGCAAAAATTTTCGCGATTTTGAAAAGTGCTGGAATAAATTCTTTGGTGCACTATTCTGACGTAATTTTGCGAGAAAAATCGATTGGACGCAGTCTCAACACGCTGCGAGCAACGGATCAAAAGTTACAGGCAGAAAACCAGAACCTGAGTTTTTCACATTTTTCAGCTGGTGATCATTTCGTCGTCATTCCTCTCCCGTTAATCCCACGCTCTTTTTGCTATGTTTTCTAAATTCCTGAGAGTCTAATTAGTCAAGAGAAGGTCATGCAAATCAAATCTGAGACCAAAAATTTTTCGGCCCAAAAATAAGCAAGGCTAACCCCTTTGTATTTTTGGCGAAAATTTTCGCGATTCTGAAAAGTGCTGAAATAAATTCTTTGGTGCACTATTCTGACGTAATTTTGCGAGAGAAATCGATTGGACGCAGTCTCAACACGCTGCGAGCAACGGATCAAAAGTTACAGGCAGAAAACCAGAACCTGAGTTTTTCACATTTTTCAGCTGGTGATCATTTCGTCGTCATTTCTCTCCCGTTAATCCCACGCTCTTTTTGCTGCGTTTTCTGAGTTCCTGAGAGTCTAATTAGTCAAGAGAAGGTCATGCAAATCGAATCTAAGACCAAAAATTTTTCGGCCCAAAAATAAGTAAGGCTAACCCCTTTGTATTTTTGGCAAAAATTTTCGCGATTATGAAAAGTGCTGGAATAAATTCTTTGGTGCACTATTCTGACGTAATTTTGCGAGAAAAATCGATTGGACGCAGTCTCAACACGCTGCGAGCAACGGATCAAAAGTTACAGGCAGAAAACCAGAACCTGAGTTTTTCACATTTTTCAGCTGGTGATCATTTCGTCGTCATTTCTCTCCCGTTAATCCCACGCTCTTTTTGCTGCGTTTTCTGAGTTCCTGAGAGTCTAATTAGTCAAGAGAAGGTCATGCAAATCAAATCTGAGACCAAAAATTTTTCGGCCCAAAAATAAGTAAGGCTAACCCCTTTGTATTTTTGGCAAAAATTTTCGCGATTCTGAAAAGTGCTGAAATAAATTTTTTAGTGCACTATTCTGACGTAATTTTGCGAGAGGAATCGATTGGACGCAGTCTTAACACGCTGCGAGCAACGGATCAAAAGTTACAGGCAGAAAACCAGAACCTGAGTTTTTCACATTTTTCAGCTGGTGATCATTTCGTCGTCATTTCTCTCCCGTTAATCCCACGCTCTTTTTGCTGCGTTTTCTGAGTTCCTGAGAGTCTAATTAGTCCAGAGAAGGTCATGCAAATCGAATCTAAGACCAAAAATTTTTCGGCCCAAAAATAAGTAAGGCTAACCCCTTTGTATTTTTGGCAAAAATTTTCGCGATTTTGAAAAGTGCTGGAATAAATTCTTTGGTGCACTATTCTGACGTAATTTTGCGAGAAAAATCGATTGGACGCAGTCTCAACACGCTGCGAGCAACGGATCAAAAGTTACAGGCAGAAAACCAGAACCTGAGTTTTTCACATTTTTCAGCTGGTGATCATTTCGTCGTCATTTCTCTCCCGTTAATCCCACGCTCTTTTTGCTGCGTTTTCTGAGTTCCTGAGAGTCTAATTAGTCAAGAGAAGGTCATGCAAATCGAATTTGAGACCTAAAATTTTTCGGCCCAAAAATAAGTAAGGCTAACTCCTTTGTATTTTTGGCGAAAATTTTCGCGATTCTGAAAAGTGCTGAAATAAATTCTTTGGTGCACTATTCTGACGTAATTTTGCGAGAGAAATCGATTGGACGCAGTCTCAACACGCTGCGAGCAACGGATCAAAAGTGACAGGCAGAAAACCAGAACCTGAGTTTTTCACATTTTTCAGCTGGTGATCATTTCGTCGTCATTCCTCTCCCGTTAATCCCACGCTCTTTTTGCTATGTTTTCTAAATTCCTGAGAGTCTAATTAGTCAAGAGAAGGTCATGCAAATCAAATCTGAGACCAAAAATTTTTCGGCCCAAAAATAAGCAAGGCTAACCCCTTTGTATTTTTGGCGAAAATTTTCGCGATTCTGAAAAGTGCTGAAATAAATTCTTTGGTGCACTATTCTGACGTAATTTTGCGAGAGAAATCGATTGGACGCAGTCTCAACACGCTGCGAGCAACGGATCAAAAGTTACAGGCAGAAAACCAGAACCTGAGTTTTTCACATTTTTCAGCTGGTGATCATTTCGTCGTCATTTCTCTCCCGTTAATCCCACGCTCTTTTTGCTATGTTTTCTAAATTCCTGAGAGTCTAATTAGTCAAGAGAAGGTCATGCAAATCAAATCTGAGACCAAAAATTTTTCGGCCCAAAAATAAGCAAGGCTAACCCCTTTGTATTTTTGGCAAAAATTTTCGCGATTTTGAAAAGTGCTGGAATAAATTCTTTGGTGCACTATTCTGACGTAATTTTGCGAGAGAAATCGATTGGACGCAGTCCCAATACGCTGCGAGCAACGGATCAAAAGTTACAGGCAGAAAACCAGAACCTGAGTTTTTCACATTTTTCAGCTGGTGATCATTTCGTCGTCATTTCTCTCCCGTTGATCCCACGCTCTTTTTGCTGCGTTTTCTGAGTTGCTGAGAGTCTAATTAGTCAAGAGAAGGTCATGCAAATTAAATCTGAGACCAAAAATTTTTCGGCCCAAAAATAAGTAAGGCCAACCCCTTTGTATTTTTGGCGAAAATTTTCGCGATTCTGAAAAGTGCTGAAATAAATTCTTTGGTGCACTATTCTGACGTAATTTTGCGAGAGAAATCGATTGGACGCAGTCTCAACACGCTGCGAGCAACGGATCAAAAGTTACAGGCAGAAAACCAGAACCTGAGTTTTTCACATTTTTCAGCTGGTGATCATTTCGTCGTCATTTCTCTCCCGTTAATCCCACGCTCTTTTTGCTGCGTTTTCTGAGTTCCTGAGAGTCTAATTAGTCAAGAGAAGGTCATGCAAATCGAATTTGAGACCTAAAATTTTTCGGCCCAAAAATAAGTAAGGCTAACCCCTTTGTATTTTTGGTAAAAATTTTCGCGATTTTGAAAAGTGCTGGAATAAATTCTTTGGTGCACTATTCTGACGTAATTTTGCGAGAGAAATCGATTGGACGCAGTCTCAACACGCTGCGAGCAACGGATCAAAAGTTACAGGCAGAAAACCAGAACCTGAGTTTTTCACATTTTTCAGCTGGTGATCATTTCGTCGTCATTTCTCTCCCGTTAATCCCACGCTCTTTTTGCTGCGTTTTCTGAGTTCCTGGGAGTCTAATTAGTCATGAGAAGGTCATGCAAATCGAATCTGAGACCTAAAATTTTTCGGCCCAAAAATAAGTAAGGCTCACCCCTTTGTATTTTTGGCAAAAATTTTCGCGATTTTGAAAAGTGCTGGAATAAATTCTTTGGTGCACTATTCTGACGTAATTTTGCGAGAGAAATCGATTGGACGCAGTCCCAATACGCTGCGAGCAACGGATCAAAAGTTACAGGCAGAAAACCAGAACCTGAGTTTTTCACATTTTTCAGCTGGTGATCATTTCGTCGTCATTTCTCTCCCGTTAATCCCACGCTCTTTTTGCTGCGTTTTCTGAGTTCCTGGGAGTCTAATTAGTCATGAGAAGGTCATGCAAATCGAATCTGAGACCTAAAATTTTTCGGCCCAAAAATAAGTAAGGCTAACCCCTTTGTATTTTTGGCAAAAATTTTCGCGATTTTGAAAAGTGCTGGAATAAATTCTTTGGTGCACTATTCTGACGTAATTTTGCGAGAGAAATCGATTGGACGCAGTCCCAATACGCTGCGAGCAACGGATCAAAAGTTACAGGCAGAAAACCAGAACCTGAGTTTTTCACATTTTTCAGCTGGTGATCATTTCGTCGTCATATCTCTCCCGTTGATCCCACGCTCTTTTTGCTGCGTTTTCTGAGTTGCTGAGAGTCTAATTAGTCAAGAGAAGGTCATGCAAATTAAATCTGAGACCAAAAATTTTTCGGCCCAAAAATAAGTAAGGCCAACCCCTTTGTATTTTTGGCGAAAATTTTCGCGATTCTGAAAAGTGCTGAAATAAATTCTTTGGTGCACTATTCTGACGTAATTTTGCGAGAGAAATCGATTGGACGCAGTCTCAACACGCTGCGAGCAACGGATCAAAAGTTACAGGCAGAAAACCAGAACCTGAGTTTTTCACATTTTTCAGCTGGTGATCATTTCGTCGTCATTTCTCTCCCGTTAATCCCACGCTCTTTTTGCTGCGTTTTCTGAGTTCCTGAGAGTCTAATTAGTCAAGAGAAGGTCATGCAAATCGAATTTGAGACCTAAAATTTTTCGGCCCAAAAATAAGTAAGGCTAACCCCTTTGTATTTTTGGTAAAAATTTTCGCGATTTTGAAAAGTGCTGGAATAAATTCTTTGGTGCACTATTCTGACGTAATTTTGCGAGAGAAATCGATTGGACGCAGTCTCAACACGCTGCGAGCAACGGATCAAAAGTTACAGGCAGAAAACCAGAACCTGAGTTTTTCACATTTTTCAGCTGGTGATCATTTCGTCGTCATTTCTCTCCCGTTAATCCCACGCTCTTTTTGCTGCGTTTTCTGAGTTCCTGAGAGTCTAATTAGTCAAGAGAAGGTCATGCAAATCGAATTTGAGACCTAAAATTTTTCGGCCCAAAAATAAGTAAGGCTAACCCCTTTGTATTTTTGGTAAAAATTTTCGCGATTTTGAAAAGTGCTGGAATAAATTCTTTGGTGCACTATTCTGACGTAATTTTGCGAGAGAAATCGATTGGACGCAGTCTCAACACGCTGCGAGCAACGGATCAAAAGTTACAGGCAGAAAACCAGAACCTGAGTTTTTCACATTTTTCAGCTGGTGATCATTTCGTCGTCATTTCTCTCCCGTTAATCCCACGCTCTTTTTGCTGCGTTTTCTGAGTTCCTGGGAGTCTAATTAGTCATGAGAAGGTCATGCAAATCGAATCTGAGACCTAAAATTTTTCGGCCCAAAAATAAGTAAGGCTCACCCCTTTGTATTTTTGGCAAAAATTTTCGCGATTTTGAAAAGTGCTGGAATAAATTCTTTGGTGCACTATTCTGACGTAATTTTGCGAGAGAAATCGATTGGACGCAGTCCCAATACGCTGCGAGCAACGGATCAAAAGTTACAGGCAGAAAACCAGAACCTGAGTTTTTCACATTTTTCAGCTGGTGATCATTTCGTCGTCATTTCTCTCCCGTTAATCCCACGCTCTTTTTGCTGCGTTTTCTGAGTTCCTGAGAGTCTAATTAGTCAAGAGAAGGTCATGCAAAACGAATCGAAGACCAAAAATTTTTCGGCCCAAAAATAAGTAAGGCTAACCCCTTTGTATTTTTGGCGAAAATTTTCGCGATTCTGAAAAGTGCTGAAATAAATTCTTTGGTGCACTATTCTGACGTAATTTTGCGAGAGAAATCGATTGGACGCAGTCTCAACACGCTGCGAGCAACGGATCAAAAGTTACAGGCAGAAAACCAGAACCTGAGTTTTTCACATTTTTCAGCTGGTGATCATTTCGTCGTCATTTCTCTCCCGTTAATCCCACGCTCTTTTTGCTACGTTTTCTAAATTCCTGAGAGTCTAATTAGTCAAGAGAAGGTCATGCAAATCAAATCTGAGACCAAAAATTTTTCGGCCCAAAAATAAGTAAGGCCAACCCCTTTGTATTTTTGGCGAAAATTTTCGCGATTCTGAAAAGTGCTGAATTAAATTCTTTGGTGCACTATTCTGACGTAATTTTGCGAGAGAAATCGATTGGACGCAGTCTCAACACGCTGCGAGCAACGGATCAAAAGTTACAGGCAGAAAACCAGAACCTGAGTTTTTCACATTTTTCAGCTGGTGATCATTTCGTCGTCATTTCTCTCCCGTTAATCCCACGCTCTTTTTGCTGCGTTTTCTGAGTTCCTGGGAGTCTAATTAGTCATGAGAAGGTCATGCAAATCGAATCTGAGACCTAAAATTTTTCGGCCCAAAAATAAGTAAGGCTAACCCCTTTGTATTTTTGGCAAAAATTTTCGCGATTTTGAAAAGTGCTGGAATAAATTCTTTGGTGCACTATTCTGACGTAATTTTGCGAGAGAAATCGATTGGACGCAGTCCGAATACGCTGCGAGCAACGGATCAAAAGTTACAGGCAGAAAACCAGAACCTGAGTTTTTCACATTTTTCAGCTGGTGATCATTTCGTCGTCATTTCTCTCCCGTTAATCCCACGCTCTTTTTGCTGCGTTTTCTGAGTTCCTGAGAGTCTAATTAGTCAAGAGAAGGTCATGCAAAACGAATCGAAGACCAAAAATTTTTCGGCTCAAAAATAAGTAAGGCTAACCCCTTTGTATTTTTGGCGAAAATTTTCGCGATTTTGAAAAGTGCCGGAATAAATTCTTTGGTGCACTATTCTGACGTAATTTTGCGAGAGAAATCGATTGGACGCAGTCCGAATACGCTGCGAGCAACGGATCAAAAGTTACAGGCAGAAAACCAGAACCTGAGTTTTTCACATTTTTCAGCTGGTGATCATTTCGTCGTCATTTCTCTCCCGTTAATCCCACGCTCTTTTTGCTGCGTTTTCTGAGTTCCTGAGAGTCTAATTAGTCAAGAGAAGGTCATGCAAAACGAATCGAAGACCAAAAATTTTTCGGCTCAAAAATAAGTAAGGCTAACCCCTTTGTATTTTTGGCGAAAATTTTCGCGATTTTGAAAAGTGCCGGAATAAATTCTTTGGTGCACTATTCTGACGTAATTTTGCGAGAGAAATCGATTGGACGCAGTCCCAATACGCTGCGAGCAACGGATCAAAAGTTAAAGCCGAACAACGATCGATTTTCGTCGTAACTTTTCTACTGTTGGTCCCACGCTCATTTTGGTGCATTTTCTGTGTTTCCAGGGGTTTAGTTAGTCAGGCAAATCTTCTCACTATCGAATGTGAGGTTGCGAGTTTGAGGATGCAGTTATCTGCGAAAAGTGTAGAATCAGCCTTTCTTTTTTTCCTTGTAGAATTATTTGAACTAATTTGTATTAAAGTCAGAACAAGGTCTCGCTCTATTGACTTCTTTTTGGAATGACCACTATGATACCTAGTTCCATGTCGCTGCTATTACTGTTGTGAATTGCACCTCTAAAAAAGAGAGAAACGCCGGAGTATTCTCTGAGCCGTTGATTCCCACCCTAATCTCTCATTTCAAGTTATAGTCTCATTGACTGTTATAAATATAGAAATATAGACTGCTGGTTTCGTTGCTGCTACCAAGTAGCTTCTCTCTCTTGACGTCGTATACCCCGACCATACTTTTTCTCCTATAACTTATCGTGCGGCTTGGAAAACATGAAAAGTTCATAGTACTAGAGACTCAATCAAAATACACAGTTGCTTTTTTACCAATTGCAGTTTTAATTAAGACTCACCTCTATAAATACAAACATGATACAATCAGACGTGATTTATAGTACCTACACATGAAAATTATATCGAAGAATGGGTATAATGATTCAAGAAATTATCATAATACAAGATGACATGGAATGATGGTTCAATGTCGAACCAATAAAACCTCACAGGCTGAATCACATAATTCAAAAAGAAGAAAAATCATTTTCATATCGTAAATATCGCAGTAATCTAAATAAATATACAGATGGGATTGTCCCAACTCCATCAACAACATCACAGCTGTGACACTAAAAGTACTTTAGGTAAACTTCAATTATAAGTATCCGTGTGCAATTGGCAATTTCATTTATTGTAAATCTGGTCCTTTTCTTTCAAGCCCGTTGTAGCACAAATTGTCGAATGGTTGTACAATGTGCACGGACGGTTCAGCGCCAGTTCGTTATTCTGCAATTTATTCACATAATTTGAAAAACTACGCGTTAAGATAGAAGTGTAAATCATAATTCAAAATTTTCCATTGCTACTGACCATGACGACGTGCTTTGAATTCAATAATCCAGCCCATACCCCCGTTATTCATCGATGTCATGTACTTTATCAATATCTTGTAATTTGAGGAACGGTACGGAGTTGGAAGATCCTGCAACAAAACGCGAAGATTCGTTAAAGCTCGCTAATAAGTGGTAAAATAGAAAGATTTGCAATTGAAGAATTTGCAATTTTTTTCAAAGTTTAATTTTTACGTTTGCAATACTGACCTCGCCACAGTAACTTTTCACAAATAATTCCTGCCCATCGGGCTGTACATTATAAATTTTCAATACATCTGTCGGGCAGGTTTCCTTCACTCCAATGTCAAACACTTTGAAGTCTAGATCCACAACAAAACCCGATGGCACAGTCACTTCCCAAGTGCATTCGCTTACGTTACGGAACGGTCCCGGATATAGCGGGGATGTGAAGCGACCTTCGCTATTGTAAAGCTTTCCTCCGCAGCCTCTTCCTGCAACAAAATCAAATAGAATATAGATTAGAAAATCAATGGAACAGAAGTACAACGTAATAATAAACACAATCTCCAAAAACCTAGTACCTTTGTCAGTCGTCGTATACGTTATATCGTAATTTTGAAAGGATGAAATAGCTTGAGACCACGAATGCAAGCTCAGTTTGTTCCCAGAACTAAAGATAGGCTCTGGTATGCTGTAACCACACAATTGAGCCAAGGTGGTATTGCTGAAACTCCCATCATATATCTGCAATAAAATTTGTTACAAATTTACACTGTACCATCGTAAACACTGAAAACTTCCACAGTCTATCCGCATAGCGTGACACTGAAGGTCACATCGTATGCATTCTTAACACACCAACCTGTAACGCTTGGCTAGAACAATTTCGACTGGATGACAGGGAAAAGCTGTTAAAGTAAAGTGAAATCGTGGAATTCACTGGAGCTGTTATCGTGAAGAAACACTCGTCCGAACCTTGGTGAAAAATGCGCCCTTGAGGACGAGTGAAATTCCTATTACACACGCTCTCACTGTATTCGAGCTCAAATCCAGTGTGGCTTTCTTTTGGATTTGGGGACGATTCAAAAATGATTTCAATACCGTGTCCATAGCTGTGAAAAAACGGTTGATTAGCGGTATATTCATACTCGATGCGTTCACGCCTTCACAGGTAAGACGTCCTCAAAATTACAACACAACACACGATTAATCGAAATATAATGTACGTCTGCATTTATACCTGTGAAAATCGAATGGTAGATTACTACCACAGTATGAATAAGTTTCCTGTGTCAGACGGCTATTCTGAAAAATTAATTAACAGCTTATGTATAAATCAGCATAGACATTTATTGTGTAAAATATGAATATTCTATAATGTCTGATTACCATCCAGAAGTATCTATTTGGCCTTCCTGCACCACCGTAAACCAAGTTTTCCCCAAAACCTTCACTGATGTGGTTATCAGCCTGATAAAGAACATATCACAATACAGTAATGAAATTTCCTACAAGTATATCTGGAAACTCAAATCACAGTACAAAAACTACAAACATTTTTATCGTAGATAGTCAACTTGTCGTTATTACAATTCTCAGAACTCTCTAAGTCAAAGTGCTTGAAGTGTATGGTCAAACTCTTCCAATAGTTTAACCTTCCATCGGGGTAAGAGAGGAACCAGCGACATCTCAATCCAGCATCGTACACGCCCGGAAAGTTTGGTGATTTCAATTTTTGAGTATGATTTTCAATCAACAGACTTCTATTACCGCAAGGAGCTGTAACGTAGAAGAATTGCGTATACTTGTAAGTAGTCGGTAATATTTTGATTATTTTTATGCGGAAATTACGCAAGAACTATATACAATTCTTACAATGAAGTGCTTCAAGTGTTGCCGTCACTCCATTGCCATTTAGTGTACCATCGGTCACAAATCTGATCCACATTCTATTTGTTGTTGACGATATAGGTGGTGGAATAATATTTCCACAGTATATGCCGATCAGTTCGGAAAACGGACCCAATCCATCACGTATCTTTGGGAAGGAGGCAAAGAAAATATTTAACGACTATCTAAAATTTTGAAATCAGATCATTGTCTGAGATTCGTGAATGCTTTTTACCTCCAAATAGTCACCAGAGCATGACACGCTTGCTGTCCGATTTTCACCCGCTAGAGACGTTGCATTTTTCAAGTCCATGCTATTCATCGTCAGTCTAATGTAATGATCGCTCGCCGCTTGGACAGACCAGTGACAATCTTCCAGAGAATTGTAGATCGCATTAGTTTGTGTTCGGAAAGTTTGTGATCCTGAAAGATCGATATCACCCCCACATCCATTCGCGATACCGGTAGTGAATAAAACCTATGGATTGAGAAAATCACATGTCATCCCCTTCTAGGTACATTTGTCACTCTCACTTTATTGTCGGTGGTATAAAGGGCGAATATAGACTCATCAACTCGCCTTTGCTTTGAAGCCACGTCCGTGAACGGAATTGTCCGTAACGAAGTTTATGTTCATGATACCAGTTGTTGATCTGATCGCGGGGTTTCCAATCGACGTACCACACAGTAAAATTAACCTATTTTCTTTCTCCGTAGTCCGGGTGGAGTACACGGCTACGTAGTCGAACCGGCACCTAAAATTACATCACGGTACAGGAAGTTGGCGATTTCAATCATTTTACACGAAAACCAAATTCCACCATATTTCGAACATAATTTACGTTTTTAAGATAGGCATGTTACCAGTTCCTCCTCTTCATTTGTTTTGAAGATGATATTTCAAATTTAAAGGGTGAACATAACTACTAACCTTCTACTGGTTTCAAGATCGAAGCTTTCAATTCTGAGAACAATAGTTTTTCCAGGTGGGGCCTCTACGATCCAAGTACAATTAATTCTTCCGTAATAAGTATCACTAGCGTCTAACGCAGGTGAAGTTATGTCCGCAGGGCTGGTTATCACGCCGCCGCATTCTGTAAAATTTGTTTACAGTATTGCGTTGCAAAGGTGCGGGTGTTTTGATGAAACGTTAACAGATGATTGGAAAATTAGAAAAAGGAATCGTACTGCAGTATCTCAGAAACTTACCGTCGACGTAGTACTCTAATTTGAATCCCCTACGTTGAATATATGGGTCCGTTGCAAAGTGCATTTCCAATCGTGAATCAACTCTTTGTGTAGGCGGACCATCATCACCACACCAAGTAGTAGTGTCCCTCATATACCTATTGGTCTCTATTATAGTTAGGTTGTCATACTGACAGTTGCTGATCGTGTCTGCAGAAGAAATTGTGAGTACTTTAGGTGTGGGTCATCAAACGTAATTATTCGCACGCAATTCATACTTAACAAACCAATTTACCTGGACGTTCCAACTTGAATTCAATAAACCGTACAATGAAGTTCATTCCCGGCGCTAAAAACGTATAGTTACAGAACAGATTCCTTCCGTATATTCGGGGCCATCCAGGCGAAGTGAGATACTTCCTTTGCTTCGTTACTACTATGGTCCCACCACAGTTGGTGCCCCACTTTGCATGGAATCCATCCGCTTGAATTTTGTCATTTGACCGGAACAGAACTCTCATACGATTTGAAGTTGAGTTCAACGGCTGGGGTATTGTTCTACCGCATAGTTTTGGGTAAGGATACCACGAAGTAACCCCGGTTGTAGGATCCTCGCGCCAATCGAACACCTGTAATCAGAGTTGCACTTGTTCGTGATAATAAATGGTAACTGATCTCAGTGTGTTGCTAGTGAAGAAACCACAAAATCTAATTAATTATGGTAGTAAAGTCAGTAACGTTATACTGACGATAAAGCATATAAAGGAAAAATTGTCATTTCGCACATCTAGGCTTATTTAAATTTACTCAAATTCTAAAAACTTGACTCCTTCAAAGTCGCTTAAGCATTGCAAAACAGTAATTATCTTCTCAATGTTGCATTACGTTAATGTTACTTGCTTCAACCTCGTCATTACTTGTTGGTGCACAGTATTTGATTCGAATACGTTAGTCTAAGGTAAGACCATTAATAGATACCTGGACGAAATCCTTGGCACAGTCGGCACTTTCTTCCAGCTGGAACCGGTCTACAAACTCTAATCCTATGTGATATCCGTTGTCTACTGTTAAGTTCCATGAGCACTCAGCATTATTCGGATACTGTGTTGGGAACCTGTCAAAATATACTACATAACAGATACGGTGCTAAAGTGGTCGAAAATAAAACAATTGATTGAACGTTAATGAACTGTCAAAGAACTTGGCATAATTTGAATAATGCACACTTAGGACTGGAAATCTCTCCACGGTTTCTCGTGCGCACTATACCGCAAGCGGAATCATGTGAATCCAACTGTAGTTCAAAATCACTCGGGTCTTCGGCGTGATACTCAATCCACAATTTGTTAGATCTTGATGTTGTAGCATTCGGTGCAATAGATCCGCAATATTTGGGCAACATTGGCGAGGAGAAGCCGCCATTTCTGATTGAAAGGGGTAAATAGTTGTAGAATACAGAGAAACAAAAATTTTATATATAATACTATATTTATGAAGCTAAGCGTACATTTTACCTTATAGTAAGGTAGTTTCGTTCGCATCCTGTAAGATTCAATCTCTTAAAAGTCATTAGAAATTTCCCTCGTGCATCCGGATACTCTATTTTCCAGACGCAATCTATCGGGTACGTCTGATTTTTTGGTGCAGTAATTGTTTGAGAAGGGCCGCCCAGTAATCCACCGCACAGATTCCAGCGGTAGCTAATCGTGGCATTTACCTTACCTACTGTTCCTCCTAAATGATACCTGATTGCTTTATCTAACTGCCGACAGATTAATGCATAATCCTTGTTATTATTGATTCATTCGGTGCACTGTAATTAGTATAACGAGAAACAGAATGCACGGGTACGTTATTCAGCTAGTATAAGAATTTTTTAGTAAATTTATTTTCATGAGTCATTGATCGCTTTCTCGACCATAATATCACTCGAAGTATCAGACGTCAAAATTCATCAATCTTTATCTGTTGTACAATACGTTCCAGTCAATATTTACTCACCATAATTACATTACTTGGCGACGGACTTCGTAAGGTAATACCATCTACATTTCCACAAATTTGACCGAGTCGATGTCCAACACCTTGAATAAAAATGAAAGTTCTTCTCTTTAGGAAAAACAAGAAAACTGAAATAGATTTCACTGTCCCTGCTTAAAATGTCGGATACATAAAATGCTGGTCCTATTCGATCTGCGTCTGTAACTATTCCGAACTTATCTATACGGTAGGATCTCTATACGTCAACACAAAAACAAGATTAAAAAGACTATAAAATTTCAGATAAGAACCTGATTCATTTGTTCAAAACCTTAAGTAGAGTAAAAAATTCAACACCCTGTATGAAAAGTAAGCTCTATTTCGCATATTATCACGTTCATCGTATAGTTCATAGAAACTGAATAAAACATGGATTTCAAAACAATAGCTATGTCGATTGATTAACCTGGGCCTCAAGTTTGTGTTAACTGTCGTAACTTACCATCAGTTACCATAAGACTCGGGCCGAAATATCTACACTGGAAGCCTCTGTAATGAGTGAGTGCTCCACCAAGCACTCCTGACGCACTCAATGCAAGGGTTTGTTCTGTTGAATTGACGAAAGGCAAACGAAGTGTCCATTTACAATAAAAGTTCGTCAGATTGTAGATAGAATCGTCATGGGAAATCAAAGTACCCTGACCGCTTGTTAGTTTGCCACCACACACTGCGATAATGATATAAATTTGTGAATAATGTTTATGTAGTTTAAATGTGACAACGAGCGATATTGATGGCATTGCCTAACTCACGTGCAGGAGCGATGCTACTGTAACGAGCTTTGAAACCGCCGGTGGACCGAGGGTTTGTCCAGTACCGAACAAGCATCGTGTTGCCGCTACTAAGAAATTGCCTCTGCGTGCCGGTGCTCGTCGCGGTTCCAATCTCACCTTCATAATCGAAAGAATTGAAAAACTGAAAGAAATACCTGTATGAATTGTCGAGTTATATAAGTATGAAGTACTCAGCTGTTGAGCTTGGCAAGAACAACACAGTTAATACAAATATTTAAATTCAAAGTATCGTAGAATGGTAACCGAGGGTTTAATCACTTATCGATTTCACGTACATCTGATTTCAAGATTACAAAGGTTTCAAAAGATTTCACGGATTACAAATCATCTCAGACGATTTGAGGATATTTCTAAGGATCTCAAAGGATTGCAAGTGGTTTCACAAGACTTTTAATGATTTTAGGAGATTTCAGAAGATTTCAAAATTTATACAAAATTTCGAGGATTTCAAAGGATTTCATATGATTTCAAGAGATTCCTGAGGATTTCTAAGAATTTTAAAAGGTTGTGTACGAATTCAAGAGATTTTTAAAGGTTTCAGAAAATTTCAAAGATTACAGAAGATTTCAGCGGAGTTGAGTGGATTTTAAGAGAATTCAGAAAATTTCAGGTGATTTCAAGCGATTTTATCGACTATAAAATGTTTCAGACGGTTTCAAAGATTTTAACAGACTTCGCAAAATTCACGGAAAGGTGTACAACAGATTTCAGGAGTGATTAACCCGTCCGTTGAACCGAACGTTATAAAAATATGATGCACAGAGTAGCTTGCATTGATATCACGTACTATAATCCCCGGTGATAAGGAGTGTGATATGTCTTCAAGCGATGCAGATGGGTTAAAATCAATTAGATCGAATTGAACACGATATCCTTCTGGCACTGTTATTCTCCACCGACAAACTCTGTAAGAGACAAACACTAATATATATTAGTTGAAGAAAGAAAATGTAGTCAATGATTCGTTTATATTCAGAATGAAATTACCTCAGTCTTATAACCGTAGCACGAGGGTACCCGGGTGATGTGAATTCACCAGCTTCGCCGACGAGGTCACCGCCACATGCTGCAAAGTTTCGTTTAATGGCAATATATACTGACGTGGTACCATGTTCGCAGTGAATCTAAATCTTCCCACTCATTCTCAGCAGATCCTGTAGTACAAAAGAACTCACTTACTTTCTTCAGACATAGTAAATCTGATTTTGAATCCTTTAAACCTAGTGGACAGACTTTGATTGCTTGTGAAAACAATCTCTGCTTTATTTCCCACTGTTTGAATCACTCCAGGCTTCGAATATCCACAATATTTACCAATGCTGTTCTTCACCTCAGCTAAATGGAAAGACAAGAATTTATTTGTTTGTTTCTTAAGCCAAAATATACGCGTGGTTATTAGTATTAGTAATTTTAACACGACATGAGAGAGTTGATATTGTATTCTTATGAAATGCAGAAAATTTTCGATACTCTCCTCCTGTATATCGATAAATTGGAATGAGGCTTAACTACTTACGCTCGTTCCAGCCAGGTCTTACATAATCACTAATTTCGACATAGTCAGTATGGCTGCAATTCATTCTGCTTGGTAAATCGAGGTCTAAAAATTGCAGCTTTACTGTGTGAGTAGAAGTGCCGATGATGGTCCAGTTACAATGATACCCAGTTGGATAAGGGTCTGGATAATTAGGTGATTGTATCACTCCTTGTGTGCCTCGTACAACTCTGTTACAGTGATCTACGCACCATAGAATCGATTGAATTATTCAAAAATCGAGTAAAAATAATGTAATCAACTAGCTTCAAAATCTTCAAAAACTCGCTCACTGCCAGTGTTGACTATAGCCTTGAAACCATTTTTAGGTTCGGGTACATCAGTATAAAAATGAAGATACATGACATTTCCGCTCGTGGTCAAACTGGGTGGATTCGCGTTACAATATCGTCCTAAGGACGTCGATAACTCAGTTCCTCCATCTCTGATTTCAAGATATTCTTTATTGCAACTGAAACGTAATAGCATTACTTGTGACATCATCAAATCTTTCACATTGTCAAATAAACTACGCATCCAGTAATTGAGAATCGTCGACGGAGTTGTTGTAAAAGTTACTTACTCGGGATCGAAGGTAAAATCGAATCTCTCAGGGAAATGAATCGAGATCAGTTCTCCACCCGGTGCCATTACTGTCCAGGTACACTCGGTATATGGGTCTGGAATGTTTGGATAGTTTGGACTGCTTATGTTCCAACTTTGGTTTTCCTGCGTTAGAAGGATTTCACCACCACAATTCATTCCCACCTCCCTAAAGAATATTAATTTCGGTTAGAGGATCGATAAATGCCATTATCTTCCATAACGCAACACGAAAGAATGGAAACGAGCAAAGAACGGAGCAATGGAATGACAATTTTACCTGTACGTGAGTTTGAAGAGATTACGCATCTTCGAGCCAGTGAACTTGACATAGAGTAAATTCCCAGTTGTTTGCAAACTCTGAGCTGGAAGTGTGCTACCGCAATATTTGCCATCACCGAGGAGAGGGGACGAGACTGCGTGGCCGTTTTTCAACTGCAATCAGTAATCATTGTGAATAATCAGAGTGGAAGACATTATTGGGATGCAAATAATTAGAAATTACCATAACATAGTTTTCCGCACATGAAACATCAGTGCTACTTTGTATGTTCAATTCGGTAAACTTGACTTCTATAGTTCTCCCCGGCCTTACGGTAACCTTCCATTCACACACATGATGCCACCATCTACTATCAGGGTCAGAATCCGTTGTTCGATTAACTTCTATAACTCCGTTCGGTCCGTACAGCTCACCACCACATACTGGTGACACAAAATAATTAGATGTTGCCATGATCTGGTAGGGTAGTTGAATATTTCCACAACGATCTTAATCGATGAAGAATTTTGAAAAGATACCTCTCCGAACTACAGCCTTGAATCCGGTTTTATTTCCATACGAGTCGGTGTTAAATTCGATTTTCATTAAATTTGATGCTTCTATAGTCGTGCCAGTAGTGTTGCGATAGCAGAAGTTTCCTATCTGTGTCCACTGTTGCTGAGATGTCAAAGAATTTCCCGTATAAATTTTAACTTGATCAGCAATGCAACCTTCGGTTTCTTCCAGGTCGAAACTGATAAATTTTATTGCTAAGTGTGTTCCAGGAAGTGACTCGATGGTCCAGGTGCTTTTGAGTTCGGATTCGTAACCATTTGGCCAGCCAGGTGACATGAGAGTGTAGGTGCTGTTCCTCAGAGCAGTCAACACGATTACTGTATCATATAATGCACGTTTTTAATAAAAAGAATTTACGCATGTGTAACGCGCATGCCGGTAGTCAAATTTTACTTATCAAGCACTTACCTTCACCCGAAACAGGATCTTCAGGACCAATGGTACTTCTGGGAACTTCCAACCAGCTTAAGAAAAATTTGCTACCTTCTTGTAATATTATCGAATTGAACTTGATGTAAACTACATTACTGGAAGTTCGTACCATACTCGGTAATATCATACCACACTCTCTCATCAAAACCGGAGCATCCGCGTCATATCCATCATAAATCTACGACGTAAAGAACAAAAATTAATCACCAACTATAAAAATCGTACTGAATTGCTATTGTAAGATTTTTCCCGACTTCCCCCCGTGTAAATAATTTAACCCTAGATTGCTACACGAGGGTCCCCGAGACCACACAGTAATTTTCATAGGCTAGCTCTTGAATAATGGGAAGGACCATAATAGAGCTTGGGACCATGTGGTGAAAAAAAGTTTGGGGTCTCCTCAGTAGTGATACAAGTCGGTGAGATCAATTACCGTCGAACCGCTGAGTAGCGAGTGTCTGAAGTGAATCCGGGGTCTCCGAGACCTCAGTGTGGTAACAACGTACCTTTTTTGAGGACAAATACTTCTTCTAATTCAATTTATTTTATGTTTATAACATTATATATTTGTCCCACGTTTTTATGATTTCTTGTTTTATTTAATTGAAAACATCGTAAAAATCGAGATTGATGCGTCGTGGTTAGAGCTCTGTACTGATTAATTTGTCTATTGCTAGATTCGAGCTGAAGATTTACAGAGTAAATATTTGTACACAATAACTCATGCAAATATCACTAACGTATTTTACAGTCTAAAATATGCAAACCCGGAGTAAATCGTGTAGCTGCGAAGAGGTAGAAGCGCTACCTCATTCTCGGCTACAACGAGAGCGCTTTGATACTTCAAACTTATACCAGTAATAACGTAAATGGATTATCATTGTATTGAATGAAAAATGAAACTAATAAATACTTCACATTACACATGGATATTTGTAATATCGCCTTTTCCTTCCAGCCTGTGTTTAATTTATGAAATTGTTGAATGTTTTTACGTATGCACGTGTAAATGAATTTTTCAGAGAACCGGTAGTGAATGTCATACAAGCGAAAACATTGGTGAAAGCGAAAGTTTTAGGTGCAGATATAAAGTTTTCTACACTATCGTGCAAGTCACCCGAATGGTGAGAATGAAAAAATTTGTTATGTTGACAACATGCAGTTTCGTTGATACTATTGAAATATCAAGTCGCCAAATTTTCGTTCCATGCTTTAGAATGTTCCTTTTAAAATGCTAAAAGAAGTTTCAAAATCGTGCTCCTGGGAGAGAAGATATGAATTTAAAAAAAAAAAAGTGTAAAATCGATATTTTTCTCGCGTATCTGGATGTTCTTTCCGTTTTAAACCCGTATCAATTTTTTTTTTTCGTTATAGAGCTGTTCCTTGATAGATTCTCAATCAATTTGAAAAAAAGACTTAAATATGTCAATTTTAACTATAGTTATGGAGAAAAATCTAAATGATCGAGACTCTGGTATGACAACGACGTAGACAAAAAATAGGTGTGGCAATCTAGGGTTAATACGAAAATTACTTTCTATCTTCTATTATGAGGTACTCACAACAAGTGCTATGTAACATTCGCTTCCGTATTTTTCGATATAGAAATCTTTGAAGGTGATTTGTATCGTAAATCCGCTGTCAACGGTAATACGCCAGAAATATTCTCCGTCCAGTATGCATACATTTGGATATAACGGAGACGCAATGTCTCCACTGGGTCCTGACAGCTCCAGATTTCCATGTACAATGCTATAATCAGCTACGAATCCTTTTTTTGTATCTTCCGCGCTACTTCTGAACTTGACCCACAAATTTTTCTGCGAAATTATCGTGCTTGCGTTTTTGCCGCAATACACATCGAGTAGTCTTCCAGCCCCATTCACTTCCCGTACCTCGACGTAATCCAAATTACAGTTCTCACTTTCAGTCACATCGAACTCCCTGAATGACAAGCTTATCGCGTTCCCCGGCGATATTTGAAGGTTCCAAACACACTCCACATTTCGGGGATAATTGCTTGGATATCCAGGTGTGGCAATCGCTCCCTGTTCCGATGTGTAAGTACCTCCGCAAGCTGTCATTATGTTTTAACAATCAGTATTATCACTTTAGAGAAACATTGCCCTACCTATCTACTTCACCAAACATTAGGTCTTAGATATTTGGACGATACCTGAGTTCAGGACAGAGTAAGCCCCTGTAAACTTTCCCACGTACAATATGCCGTACTGAGATGTGGCATGGATGGATAAAACATTTCCTTGACTTGTTATTGGCGGTGGAACTTTAGTTCCACACCAGGTACCCAGCGATAGTCCACCTGTTTCTTCGCCCTCAAAAACCTTTATAGAAAATGCATCGCACTCATCGCTACCCACAACAAGCGATGACGGTAGTCTCATGTCCGTCAACGTTAAAGTGACATGATCCGCTGCATGAAACACGGGTTAACATGATAATTATAACGCGTCTGATTTACCGAATTCCGCGTCATTTAATGCTCAACAATCAAAAATTTTATTTGTCTCCTGACCAGGATTTTAATCAGTTGGAATAACTTACCCTTGGATCAAAAGATATTAGTCTGAAGATTTAACTTTACTCGTGAAATTTTAAAGTTACGAATCCTTTCTGGCCGATTCATGCTGGCCGCATGAATCATTTGAGTAAAAACGTTGTGCTTGATATGTTGGAATAATATGCAATTAGTGAAAACTTTCACCTGGATCTTCGGCTATAATGGTCCATGTGCAGTTCTCTATATCTGTATGTAAGCCGATTGCAGAATTCATCGTTATAGTTCCGGCACTACGGGTGACAATGCGTGCTCCGCATGCCATATCGTACCTTGCCTTGAAACCCTTCGCCGTGATGAGGCTGTCTGTTCTCATGACTACTAAAAGGCTGTTGCTCGAGGAAATGTAAGACGGAGGGAGTACATTGTCGCAATGAGTTCCCAGTAGGCGCGCATCTTGCGTTGAACCATCGTAAATCTGTTACGAAATGCAGACATTGTTAATCTAACATGGTCGTAGCAAATGGTGCATTTTCATACAGCCCTATAATATTTAGCCATCAGGGCTATTTTCTTTCATGACAATCAGAACGGAAAATAACTAGGAGAACTTAGTACATACCTTGACATAATCGTCTTTACAGTTTCTTGTCCTCTCAACATCAAAGTCCAGGAATGTCAGATTGACGAGGTGGTTTTCAGCAATTTGAATGAGCCACTCACAGTTCTGATTTTTCTGATAGTTCAACGGGTAGTTTGTGGAATGTATGACCCCCGTAGCTGTGGTGAATTTACCACCGCATTCGATAGGAACGCTTCTATAAGTAGCTTTGAATCCCGAACGTTCGATAGAGGAGTCGGCGTGAAATTTGATGAACATTTGCCTTCCTGTACTGGTAAGTGTCACCGGGCTGGACACGTGGCACGTTTCTATTAGCTGTATCGCATTATCATCGGCTCCATTGTACACGCTCAATTTATCAAATCCGCATTTCGACGTCTTTTCTATGTCGACTTCAACCAACTGAATTTCTATACTGTGAGAATAGTCCACCTCGATGTTCCAATTGCATTCAATATTTGCTGGGTACGGCCCGGGCCATCCTGGAGATGTGATCGTACCTTGTGGTCTAGTTAAGAGACCACCGCAACCTATAAATTCATCAACATTTTAGCATTTATTGTTACCCTAAAACTTCGATGAAATTCCGTACATGCGGAATTGATTTCATGAAACAAATATATGCTTGACTTCATAAACTAACCGTTTACAACCCATTCAAGCCGGAAGCCATTACTTGCAATGTAGCTGTCGGAATAGAATTGAAGAAAGACCTGACGTTGAGTAGATACTATCTTTGGTGGAAGTTCCATGCCACAGTATTTGTTGATAAATTTCTTCGACACATTGTAATCCCCTTCGCTTACTGTTAGGTAATCGTAATCGCAAGAGTAGTCGAGCCCTGCTTCTAGGTCGAAGTGAGAAAAGGTCGCATTTATCTTGTTACCCAGGGGCGCCTCGATCACCCAGCTACAGTTTTCTCGGTGTGGGTAATTGTTCGGGAAATTTGGCGATTCAATCACTCCTCGGAAACCCTTAAGTATGCGGTGGCATACTGTAAAAATTAAAAGTCTCTCCTTCAATAATTTTTTTGAATTTATAATCTGACTTTAATGGTATTCATTGAAGCCAATACCACTCACTAGTTTGGTAATTTATGTGAAAACCACGACCGGCGTTGCTGTAATCGCTATGGAAACGAATGCTGGCTACATTCGTTGTCGTCTGTACGTAGACCGGATGGTTGCTGCTGCAGTATTTTCCCAAGCTTTTGATGTGTCCAGGAACCCCTTCAGTAATCTTGACAAAATCAAATCGACATTGGTCATGTTCTTCGAGCTGGAGGTCCACTATGATAAATTCAATAATGCTGCCGGGAGCAACCGTAATTTTCCAGTTGCATTCAGCTTGGTGATAATACGGCTCAGGATAATTAGGAGAAGTGAACGACCCACTTGAGGTTGTTGAAACACCCCCGCAACCTGTTGAGATTTAAAAAATATTGTAAAGTGGATATATGTATTCAATCATAAAGTATATCCTCCTTGTTGTCCATGACCCGACATGAGGCAATAATTACAAACCAACTACGTTGCTGTCCCATTCTATATTGAAACCGGCGCCACTTCTTGAGTAATCAGATGTAAATTTCAGGTACATTTGATTGCCGAAGCTGGAAATTTGCCTCGGTATTTCTGTTCCGCAGTATCTGCCAATCAGAGGAGATGAATCCGAGCCCCCGTTTCTGAGGACAGTGGAATTTCGTGTAACATGTAAACACGCAACTATATCTCCATGGCTCCGAAAGTAGAATTTTGTGGCAGGGTACTATTATACTTTGTGGCGCTCGAGCACCGCTAATTGCGTTACATGCATACGAAAATATGAGCAGGGGATGTGGACTTTACCTAACTTCGAAACTGTCAGATATGCATGATGGGTGCCACTCGATGCTGAAATTCCTAACATTCAATACGACTTGGTGCTTGCTAGGAGCATAGATGAACCATTCGCATACTCTGTTTGTTGGGTAGGGCTGGGGGTAACCTGGCGACTTAATGACGCCTGTCAGCGTGGATAAGTGCCCGCCACAGAATCTTGAAGCATCGATAAATGTATACGCAGCCATAAATCCGTCCCTCGCTACGGAATGATCTGTATGAAAGTTGATCGACATCTTTTGCGATTGCGTCGTCATCACGTGAGGTATCGCCGTTCCGCAGAACCTGAAACGAGGTAGAGAATTACCACACACTGACACATACGGTTGGCACAATCTTGGAAAGCTTTTTTCCTGCAGAATTTGGAAATATACACAAAAAAGTGGTGAATTCGTCAACGGATATAACTTACGTTCCCATTTCCTGTTTCACGTCCATCTCAGTATAATCGTATACTTTGACATAATCGTGGTGGCAGGCTGGATGTGATTCTAGATTAAACGAGTGCCAACTAAGCCGCACAATAAATCCTGAGGGTGCCTGAATGTTCCAGGTGCATTCCTCGTTATGACCGTATTTCCCGTCGTCAGAGGGGGACTGAATTATACCCGTTGTTGCTATAAAGTTACCTCCACATCCTAGTTGGGAAGAATGATGAATGATGAATAGTCGTGGGTTACGACTTTGATTTAATCTAAGGATAATTGAGAATTAGGAAAATTCTGCTTACTTATATCGATAACGTCGTAGGTAGCCATGAACCCTCGTGTCTCATTACGGGCGTCTGTATTAAACTTGATCCACATATTGTTGTGCGTTGACATAATGGGGAAATTGGGAATCGATACGTTAGTGCCACAGTAGGTTCCAAGCATTGTCGCCTTCTCACTTTGACCATCGTGGATTTCCAAGTAATCGTAGTTGCAATAGGATTGCCCTGAACCCTGAATATCCATATCATTGATCGTCAATCTTATAGCTTTCCCAGGTGGCTGTATTATTTCGTAGATGCATGTCCTCGACGCTGGATAAGGATTCGGATAGTAAGGGGATTTCAAAACGCCCGTGGATTCTACAAATTCTCCGCCGCAATCGACCTCGTAATTTAGTTTAAAGCCTTTCCCATGAAAAGACTGATCACTTTTGAATCTTATCAGTACAACATTTGAGTCAGATCGTATAGACTGCGGCAGCGTGGAGCCGCAATACCTCCCAATCAATGGACTTCTTACGTCCATACCTTCCCGCACCTGTAGCAAAGAAATATATACATTCGGTATTTTGTAGCCCAAACACGAGTAAAATGTAGCGCACCATTAATTCAATAACTTCAAATTAATACAAAGGCTAGTGGAAAATCTGTAAAATATGCACTGCCATTTAAATTCACTGTGCGTGGCGACAGTGTGAAAAATATGTACAGCAAAGTTTACGCACCTCAACAAAATCCCACCTGCAACTATAGGAACCCTCGAGGTCGAAGCTGACCCATGTTAGCTTGATTCGTTCTCCAACCGGTATTTGAATTCTCCACTCACAATCCAAGTTTGGATCGTACCGAGTCTCGAAATTGGGTGAAGTGATGGTGCCAGAAGACGCAGTATAAATGCCTCCGCATCCCGGTGATCCTGAAGAAATCATTTTTCAAGTAACACTAAAAACAACTCTCACAAGACCAGTGACCCGCGTTTCTATTGTTTTAAATACGCAAAAAGCATTGATACAGTTAAAATATTTTTGACACCTTCAATGGCCGAGAAACCGATCTCAAAACCGAGGTCTTGTCCCGAATCGTCAGAGTGAAAATGAAGCCAAGCTTCCGATCCAGATGTAACAAGTTGTGGTGGATGGGTGTGGTTACAGAAAAGTCCCAACTGATGGCTTCTGTCGCTTGGCCCATCCGTAATCTGTTACAATGAATAAGACGTTCATTTACTGACTGCAGTACCGCAGCGTACTTGATAAACTGATGGAACGAAACAGAATAACTGTACCTTCAGATAATCTTTCTGGCAAGTAGGATTCTCCTCCAGCATCATTGTGTAGAAGTGGAATTGAATTCGCTTTCCAGGGTTGACGATAACGTGCCACCGGCAGTCTCTGTTGGGCGGATATCTACGCGACCATCCCGGAGACTTTATCATACCAATACCTGCGCTCACCTCACCTCCACATTGAGGCTCTATCGACGTCCAGTTGATGCTGAATCCGTCATGAGATTTGCTTGTGTCCGAGTGGAACCAGAGGTACACATACCTATCAGATGAGATTATACTTCCATTTCCGGGTAAGTTCGTGCCACAGTATCTTCCGATGGAGTGTTCTGCAGCTGTGCGGCCGTCATGAATCTGTGGATTGTTTAGGTACAATGAAACCGATGTACTACGGACATGGTGTTAGTCTTTTAAGTAGTCTTCCATGACTCACCTGAAGGAAATCGTTCTGACAGTTCGTGGAAGATTCCAAGCCGAAAGCCGTGAAGGTAATATTCAAAACTTTGTTTTCATTGGCCTTAAGAACCCAGGCGCAGCTCAAGCGATGTGGATACTGACTACCGTCACTGGGGAATTGCAAAATCCCTGCTGGTTCCTCAATATTTCCTCCACAGGCCTCTCTGGGAGTTTCACACCGGGGTCCAGTAAAGCTTGTGGTGCACTTGCAAGTTGGTCGTTGTCTTGCAGAAACGGTACATATACCCTGATTTTGACAAGGATTAGGATCGCAAGGATTCGCTTGGGTATCGCAGTTTCTTCCTAAACATTGAAAAATGCACGACTTGCTCGCTGAGTGTCCTTTTGATCCACTAGCTCTTTTTCAAAGATGAATATAATACACGCAGTTTCGGTAGCTTTCAACGCCAACCTTTTGAATCATCAAGGTCAATATACGTATCAGAATATCTCACCGGTATATCCAGATTGACATCGACACGTGTAATCATGAAGCCCATTTGGAATACAAGTTCCGTGGCTGCAGGGGTTGCTGGTGCAAGCCGAAGGACCCAAAACATCGGATCCCACCTCGCAGCCGTTTGGTCCCATTCCATCACCATGATAACCGGCCGGACAGCGACATTGAACGGACCAGTCGCCCATGCCTGGGCTATTGATGCATGTGGCTAACGGATGACAACCGCCGTTGTTTATTCTACAACGCCCGACGTAGTTGCAGGTCACGCCATCGCCCTCATAACCAGTTGGACACGATGCGCACATCCTTGACCCCTACAAAAAGGATGCAGTTTCACTGTCAACCATTCATAACGCCCATGAATCAATGTTTCCGATAATTTTGTTTCTTGCAATACCATTGTATTGAAGCATTGCACTAAGGGTGAAAGACTGCAGCCACCGTTGTTAGTAAGACACTCGTCGATATCCGCGCAGTAGTATCCATTTCCTGTAAAACCCTGAGGACAAGATCCGCAGTGAAAGCTCCCAGGCAGGTTGATGCACGGTACCATGGGACTGACGGAGCATGGAGGATGCTTGGCAGCACACTCGTCGACGTCTTCGACACAAGCCGGATTTGCACTGGTACTAGTCCAACCCTACACAATGAACAATTAAAAAACCTTCGCGCAAAGAAAACCGGTACCGACAACGATCGATTTTAGATTTTTACCTCGTCGCACGAGCAAGAGTAGCCAAGTAATGTATTCTTATTATCAACGCAGACACCGTGCCCACACAGTTCGTTTGAGTTTTCTCTGTTGCATACTTTTGTCTGTTTAGTGCAGTGTATACCGTACCATCCTGATGTACAGTCGCATCTGTTGTTTAACAAATAAAATCTTCGTCAGTTGCATCATGTTTCAATTGCCCAGAACAGTTTTATCCAGTATATGTACAAGTTTTGCGTTAGGAGCATCTGGTGAAACCAGTTTTTCCGTAAATGGTGCTCCTCTGCACCACCGCGGTGATACATAATAAATTATAGTAAAACCGAACAAAATGTCTACTAAGAGATGGTTTTCTCCTTGAAACCCACCGATAACTTCCAGCGAGATTTCTACAGACAGCATTGTTCTGACATCCTAAATCAGTTCCGAGGTACCTGGCACATTCATCAACATCCTTAGTGCACTGCGGCCCCTGGAATAACAATAAATGCATTTCATTTTTTTAAATACATCATCAATGCACCTCAATCGCTGCAGCGAAGAATAAAAAGAAATTACCTCCCAGCCTTCTATGCAGCGGCATTTATACCCGTCTATCAAATCCTCGCAAGTACCGCCATTCTGGCAAGGATTACTTGCACATTCATCGGTTTGTAACTTATTCAGGATATCTCTGATCTGGCGTTCCGTTCGACGTACCTGGGTTATGGAAGTACTCATATCAATGCTAGTCAGCCGTATGTGATAAGATATAAATTATTGAAGCGAAAGAATTGTTGAAACTTGCTGAAAATAATTATTGTATCGAACAGCAAATAGGTAATAATACTTACTCGTACGGTGAGCCGCTGAATTCGAGTTCGTGCAAAATTTTCAAGACTATCACTTCCATCCTAGAACATGAGAGGTGAGCTTAGATTTACCATAAGAAAGTCAATGAGAAGCGGGTGAAATGATCGAATGAAAGACGAATAAAAGAAGAAATAGTCGACGAATGAAAAATGCGTAAAATTTTGGCAGTGCTCAAAATATTTCATTGCAAACCGAGACCCCGACGAAAGTGTGGGACTCATACCAGTTCCCTTTACCCTGGATGAGCAATTACTTCAAACGATTAAGTTGGAGTTTCTTCTGCCGAATAGACGAAGAGCATAATGATTTCGTTTATTCTTACGGTACGTTGATTTCCAGAAGGAATACTATTGGTATCGTTCTGTCCAGCCCCAACTTCAATCGCGCTAATTCTGCTCACTAGACCAACGCGATCGTCGTATATCGTTCCTTTTATCTCCCTTAGACTGGACTCAACATCTGCGAGAATTCCATATTTCCATCTTTCCACCAATTGCGAAGCGTTGTACGCCTGTGATCGAAATTTAATTTTCAAATGACGTTTTGATAAAATGAGTAAAATCATACTCATCACGTTCCTACATGGGAAAGTGAAAATTTGCAAGTCATTGACTCACCGATGACGCGACCTGTACCAGATTGAGTCCGTTTACGGTGACGTAGCTCGTACCACGAGTCTGTAAAGTGATGTTCTTATCTTGGGCACTAGTGATGAAGAGATTTCCGTCGCGAACTTCCAGCACCGGCCTGTTAAATTTTGAAATTATAGCGATGTATTTTTACGTAAGGCACGTGAATACAAGTCTGTAAACTGAATAAAGTTTGTATCAATACAATACATCAATCATTCTGGTACGGGGTGAATTCAAGCAAACTGTAAACATTTAAATTGGTTTCAAAGTGAATTTCTTTTGATCCAAAATTTGCGAATTAATTAGTTCGCTTTCTCTTACTGCAGGATAAAAACCTCACCTATCATTCATCCACGTTTCGGAAAAGCTTACAAAGGTAGTAAGCAAAGCAAAGGCCACGACCCATCGGGACTGCAAGAGGGTCCTTGCAGTCATTTCGTACGAAATCCCTTTCAACACTCGACCACTCTTAATAAATATTCAAAATAGGTAGCATTACAGAATAAATAGATTTCTCCCCAGGCACTGTTGCTAGCTAACTGAGGCGTGAGAGGCGTCAGTGTCTCGATATCATACAATTTGGTGGGCGTTTTCAATAACACCCAATATTAAATTACAACCATAAAATGTCCGAATGATTCTCAGAATCTCCAAATGAATTGCCAAAACCGTATTCCCACTCATGCAGAATGTGAGATATTTGGATAATCGTTTTTGCCTCTTTTTTTTTTTTTTTGCAATGTTCAACATGCTCCTGGACTATCGGTTCGACTACATAGTAGGTTCATTCTGTGTACAAGGCATATATTCATCTCAAAATAATTAAAACCTACATTTTTGTAACACCTTTTTTCAATATTCACAAGTACAGTGCGTTACGACGTACGTGATTAAAACCGAGCGAAAAATGGCTTGGAGTTTGTAGCGTAATGCATTAAATAGTAATACTGATAACAGGTACAACGTTAGTGGGCAGTAACAGATCACACATTGTCTGCACCTTCCAGCCTGAGTGCCCAGTAACAAGAAATGAAATTCTTAGCTAGTTCAATTAATACAAAATGTATTCTAAATAAAGTTCGATATAAATAAATATATGCTGTATATGCAGCCATATATTTATTTATAACAGTATTATATTAATAACATGGGAATTTTAGTTACTTGTCTCTGTTCACTATGTGTATCGATCATAAAATACGAGAGTGGATATAAATTCACATTATCGATTCGGCTTATGTTGTTGGAATGTTAGAAATCCAGAAAGTGAAATTATTGTAAACTTGGGCCGAATAGTCGAGACCTAAATTGTAACATGAATTGCCTGCAAGGTGGGTCACGGTAAGTTTAGTTGCCTACAAGTTTCACAAGGCATTAACTCTGGAATACTATGTATTCCGATATAAATCCTTGAAAAAATGATAAACAGATTCCACGAGGGATTCTGGATTTTATATAAAATTTAAATTCTCATTTCCGATATCGCAGTTTTTTCTTATGAGAAGAGGGATAAATTATAAACGAACAAATAAAGGCTGTTTGATCTTGTCGTAAATAATTGTGATTCTACGTATTACTTCAAATATTCTCAAGATTTATGGTGATTTCTAAAATTATTCTTATTACAGCATACTTACGATCAGGGGTAAATTTTGTTTCACTCGAATGTCATCAATAATGTAAATACTTTCATTATCGATCCAGTACGTCATAATTACGTCGGTAATGAAAACACCGCCATTACTATCAAACAACGGGAAGTAGAACTTACTTTCCATCAACGACGTACCATCAGACGATAACTACTGTCTATTTATAACTATCGTAATAACTATTTATAATGAATGGAACTCGGTATAAAACTAAACATCCCACAATTTAGGGACATTTTTAACGTGACAGATGGTGAAAGTGTATTCTGATTTCGGTCTGAGGGGATGCGGGGGGAATCACCTTGACATGTCATTCGTATTTGAGCCGGCATTACAGCTACACGCGATTGTTGAAGCAGTGATTTCCGCGATCTTGAATCTGTGTGAATTTATAATACAATAAACAAATTTCATAACAATGGGTGGAAAATGGTCCTCAATGGATCCAATGCAGATCGAAGTACCTGAACTGAAAACTCTACTAGAAAGGGATCCGTACTTGGCGCCGTACGAAAAGGAGATTCGGAAGAGGTTCTATCATCATTTTTACTTTTATTTCTCACGAAAATACTGAGTGATTTTTTGCCCATTTACTGGCCGTTTGCTCTTGAAAAACTCAACTTCCTGCTCGACGGAAATTGCCACTTTCCTTCATTGTTTTCGATCCGTGACCCGTGAATGTTTTCGTCTAGTTCCCTTCTTATTTTACATCACAGACATTCATTCGATACTGCATATTTGTATACTTATGCAATGCACGTGCAGGATCATTTTATTCTGGATTCCGGACTAGATGGTGATTGGTTACTGAAATTTCTTTACGACATTATGATTAGATCGACAGTAACAACAAACTGTAAATTGAGATAAGGTATCCGACGAATCTATCCCAAACATTATGAAAACTCAGTGACTTGAGTTTCATTCAAACAATTTCAAATCAGCATGCTGAACTTTTATTCTCCATTCTGTCTACCATATTCTTCGTTTGTTTATAAATGTATTATTTTTATATTATATTGCAATTTTTAAGCAAATCAAAAATTAAAAGAAAGAAAGAAAGAAATTGGATTTCTTTTCGTTGCTTTTGAACAACGTTTAAACTGCATTGGGAAATCATTGATTTAAGATGTTAGAGCAAATAAAAAGACCAACTAAAATGGCTGGAATAAATGATTTCAAAACAGACTACTCCTGCACTTTCTTGGCATTAAAATAAAACTTAGTAAAGTCTTATATAACTGTTCTTATAATAGATGAATTTTACACAAAAAAAAAAAAAAGAAATAGCCAAATTAAAATGAACTACATCATCTGTTTTCACTAAGTAATTCTCTGTCCATTTGCGTTTTCTGCAAACTAACAGATATAATTTGGATAATGAATGAAAATCAGACCGCTATTAACGCAATTCAATGTGAAGGTCAAAGGTTCTTTGATATAGCTAATCACAATTACTGATATTTTGTCAATTAATATCAACCTCGAGATTAGCCTCTTCTTTAAAGTACTGAAATACAGATTTATCTGGATGTGTTTGCTGAAATTCTTCAAATATATCACTAAGAATTCAATCTTGTTTATTTACAGGTATGCGATATTCAAAGATTACGTGGAAAAAATTGAGGTGGCGGAAAAGGATTTTGATCAATTTTCCCTGGCATATAAACACTTTGGAGTGCATATTAACCCAGACAACAGTGTAACAGCTTTGGAATGGGCGCCGGGAGCTAGAGAACTTTTTCTTACCGGCGACTTTAGTAAGAAATTTCATTACTAATTAAATATCAGTTCTGAGTATAAGTTTTGTACAGGTTCATAATTTAGTCTGTTTCGATACACAGATGGTTGGGATCGCACTAAAACTCCATACAAGAAACTCGATTATGGAAAATGGGAGCTGAAACTGGAGCCAAATCTTGACGGTTCCAGCCCCATTCAACATTTGTCAGAAGTTAAAGTTATTGTGAGAAATAATAATGGCGAATTATTGGAAAGACTGAGCCCTTGGGCATCTTACGTTACTCAACCGCCAAACCGCTCTGAAGGGACAACTTTCAAGCAAAGAATATGGCATCCAACTGATGACAAGGTAAAACTGCTCCAAAAGATAGTTACGCTTACCTGAAAATATAAAAAGAGCCTCAGTTAATTTGTTCGAAAGTAAATTACTTGCATATGTCCTTTTTTCAACTGAAAAAATAATTCTGCACAACATTTCCATTCTAGGTTGAATTTAAAACTATAATCGATGTTTTTGCAGATCTACAAGTTTAAATATCCAAAACCAAAACCACCCAAGAGTCTAAGGATATACGAATGCCACGTGGGAATTGCGACTCAGGAATTGCGAGTCGGGACATACTTAGAGTTTGCAAAAAATATCATACCCAGAATTGTTAAGCAGGGTTATAACTCCATCCAATTAATGGCGGTCATGGAACATGCTTATTACGCCAGTTTTGGATATCAGGTAACTTGACAAAAGTTATGTTTATGCAAACGATGATTAAAATTTTGTTACACCTCTTTACTTTTTGCATCTCCAAGGTGACTTCATTTTTCGCAACCTCTTCGCGTTATGGAACACCTGAAGAGTTAAAGGAGTTGATAGATGAAGCTCACAAGCACGGATTGGTAGTTCTTTTAGACATAGTCCATTCTCACGCTTCAAAGAACACCTTGGATGGATTGAATGAGTTCGATGGAACAGATTCTTGCTTCTTTCACTCAGGCTTCAGAGGCGAACATCCTCTGTGGGGTAGTCGCTTATTCAATTACGCGGAATTCGAGGTTGTCAGATTCCTACTATCAAATTTACGTTGGTATGCTGAAGAGTTTGCATTCGATGGATTCAGGTAACGATTTTCTAGCATTGGATTATCTTTGATAATATTTGAAAAAAAAAACAACAAAACTTAGATGATGCTTTACTACCTTTCAAGGTTATAGAAATTAACAAGGATGATATACTTAGAAACTCAAAACTCACAATATTAAAAACTGGATTGTTAATTCTTTGTGGAACCAATGTTATACAGGTTTGACGGTGTCACGTCCATGTTGTACCATTCTAGAGGGATGGGAGAAGGATTCAGTGGTCATTACGACGAATATTACGGTCTCAATGTAGACGTTGAAGGAGTAGTTTATCTAATGATGGCTAATCATATGCTGCATAAACTTTATCCTGAAATGATAACCATTGCCGAGGACGTTAGTGGAATGCCGGCAATTTGCAGGTACTATCTTGGTGAAAATATACATACAACATTCTTCAAGAAACCTTTCCTCCAGAGCGGTATAATTCACGTTGATTTTTCGTTCCATTCAGGCCAGTTGCAGAGGGAGGAGTAGGCTTTGATTACCGCCTAGGAATGGCGCTTCCTGACAAGTGGATTAAATTGTTGAAGGAGTGTAAAGATGAGGATTGGAATATGGGGGACATCTGTTGGACATTGAGCAATCGTCGCTGGATGGAGAAAACTGTGGCTTATTCCGAATCCCATGACCAGGCGCTAGTCGGTGACAAAACAATCGCCTTTTGGTTGATGGACAAAGAAATGTACACGCACATGAGCGAGCTAAGCCCCCCCAACAACCTCGTCTCGCGTGGAATTGCTCTCCACAATCTTATTACTTTGATTACTCACGGACTTGGCGGTGAAGCTTATCTCAATTTCATTGGTTGGTATATGCGTTTCAATTCAGGGAAAGAGCAAAGGGACTTCATCCCCCATTCATAAGAGATAATCGCATATTGAAGAAAAAAAATTAATTTTTACGCATTTTCTCTCAGGTAACGAGTTTGGGCATCCTGAGTGGCTAGATTTTCCTCGGGCAGGAAATGGAGACAGTTACCACTATGCAAGGCGGCAATGGAACCTTGTAGATGACCCAATCCTTAAATATAAGTACATGAATAATTGGGACCGAGAAATTAATCTTTTGGAAGAAAAATATGGCTGGCTGCATGCTAACCCTGTAAGCAATGTGAATCAGTTTAATACTTTCGTTGTTATAATATCTAACAATTTTACATTGAATGTTGAGTGGATAATTCAACATGTATCGAAATGTGAAACAAAGTTTACACGAAATGTATTTCTTTATTCTAAACCAAAAATTATGTTTTTTCACCTGAAAGTAAAAGGTATTGTTTTTTTTTTCTTTAGGGCTACGTAAGCTGGAAACACGAAGATGACAAAGTGATAGTATTTGACCGAGCAGGACTTGTGTTTGTCTTTAATTTTCATCCGACGAAGTCATTCCCTGATTACGCTATAGGCGTGAACGAACCTGGAGTTTATCAGATATTACTGAGCAGTGATGACGCTCAATTTGGCGGCGAAAATCGCATCGATACCAGCATCAAGCATTTCAGTAAACCAGAACCATTTGCTAACCGTCCGCACAGACTTTATGCCTATGTTCCCTGTCGTACAGCTATAATTTTAAATCGAGGTAAGTGATCAATTTTTCAGAGATTTGACTTGACTTCAAAAGATAAGAGCAAACTTCGCATTCGGGATATTGATCAATTTAATTTGTATGTTTCAGAATCCTGATTATAGTTACGTGAATTAGATACTTTCATATTTTGAGAGTAGCATTACAGAACTGTTGTAACGCTTGTTTGAATAATCAAAATAATGATGTGCATAAATTTCATTTCTCATCTTACTTTTGTAAGTATTTGACAATCGCGCATACATGCATGAAGAGTCTGTAATATATAATAGAGACAATACACAAAGAACTTGGTACAAAACCGTGGAATTTCTTAGTTTTCTTTTTTGCTGTTGTAAAGAAATCTTGAACGAAGTTTTCAAAACTTACGTTTTTTACAACATCATGTCTTATGGTAAATTCGATGTATATGTACAAAGAATTATTGTACAAAAATTAATTGCGAACGATTTTTTAAAACTTGTATAATACGAGAAGTTACTGTTAAGAGGATAATAAATTTTTGGGAAATAATATGCATGAAATGACCTATACTATATCCTTCAATACAAAAATTACTATAATGAAAAAAAAAAAAAAAATATTGCCGAGTTCGCAAGTATGATAACTTGACATAAATACCGCCCAAAATTGCATTGAAAGTTTGCTACTTTATTTACATCATTCCAATTTTATGCTCCCGTAAGTATTATGTATGAATATTTGACGATTGCAGGATAATCCAATGTTATTAAGTATACAAAACTGTCTACTTATATTAGTATACTAAATTCTTTAGCAAATCATTATCATCAATGTAATATTTACATCAGACTTTACAAAGCCATACTACTTCTATTTTTATAAACCTGCACTGCAATTAATTATTTACAGTTCAAATACTTAATATTAATCGTTTATTGCACACTGTCTATTATCTAGAAACTCGTGTAACATGCTAATAGCGCCGGTATTATGTAGTAATATATAATTAACTGTGTAATTGTTAATTACTACACTTTGAAATTAAATAATTGATATCTACACTGGGTAGGGGGGGTTAATCTTTCGCAAAAGACCAGATAATTGCAATATGTATAGAATTGGTGTTTCTCTCGTCTGTCAGTAAAAAAAAGATCGTTTTTGTACGGAAATACCTGGATAATTCACCCGCTCGGGAAAAATAGTTAATTGATGTGCACGGCGATGTTAAAAATTTAAATACCGCCAGTGAAAACTGAACATTACAAACATTGCAGTTAGTTAATGAAAGATATTTTCCACATGATTCAAGTTGTAGTCTAATGAAAGATTTAACACGACTAATTACGTTACTTTGCACGTTGATTATGTAATAAAAAAAAAAAACAAGACAGAAAAACAAACTATGACATAATATTAATTTTTACTGATATTCTTATCTTCCTGGCTAAAATTTTTTCACCAGTCCATATAATTTTTATTAATCTGTTTACCCTATATCTTGGTATGGTTTTTGAAACCTGACTTCATTGAACGGTTATAAAAAATTGTATCCAACCTATTGGACAGTTATAAAAATTCAGTACCGTTCGAAATCAATTTCTTCTAAAATATCTTCCATTATAATATTGACCTCTTTGTTTAATGTTTACTGTACTACTCGATTCTACCAGCATTTTAACATTGCATATTCTCATTAAATATAGTTATAATTATAAAATATGTTTTCTTTTTTCATCAACTTGTCATTAGTGATAACAGATCTCAAGTGCAAAGATTTTTTTTCACCTCACCTATTGTGGTTGATAAATGAAAATTCAAGACCAATGTAATTTAGGTATGTTAAATAAGGAATACTATTTCAGTCAAGATTATTACAGCCAGATAACCTGATAATTTTCAGTAAGAATATAACTAAATAAAAGGACGAAAAAAACAATAGAAATTCCTAATAACAATCAGAGAAAATAGTTTTGGTAGCGGAATTAAAAATTCACTCTACTAAATTATGTCTGAAGAAAAATGAATTATATTATAATCAATTTTGTACCGTCTCTGTTTCTTTAAGTTTAAGGGAAGGGGAATACTCACTGATCAGGGATACCAAACACATCACCCGCATGGGTATGCATAGTGGATATATCGTTGAGCAGTTCAGCCAAGGAAGTGATCTGCGTAGTGTAGGAGATACAGTTTAGCCACGACTCAGACGTGTCGTATTAAAATGGTTAGTAGTCTTCTCGGAAATTGTTTGCATAGGTCAAACGCCGTTGGAAGTTGGTAAACTACTTGTCGGTGATCTGAGCAAATCGTGATACTGGAGGAGAGCTTCGCGCAGCGATCGTGAAACCTGGCCAGAGGCAGTGGCCACTGTACATTCGACTAGGTATGGATACAAGCCTATTAACTGCTCCCAAACCGATCGGTCAACTGCGATAAAAGATAAAATGTGAAATTGTAGATGAAAAGGAACGTTTATAATATTTCATCAGCTGTAAAAATTCGAAATCTTAATCGAATACACAGGTGAAAATAGAATTTTTCAAAATAATTTAACTTACCTTTGTTAGCAGGTGCTTTCTTCAAAGATACAACTAGAGTCGCTACAGCCTTTAATACAAAGGATATCTCCGACAATCTGTATCTAGAACATGGATTCATATTCAACACTTATTTACAACGCTTTAACGAGTCAATTCTGCCAGTCACACACAAGGACAAGGTTTTTTAAATTTTCATTGACTCGTGACGAACGTGTTTACATTACCTTGGCAGAGGGCATTTTCCGCTGCGTCTTTCATCTTCTATGTAGCGACGCAATACTTCTTGAAACCTGTGAAGCAGGGCTGTAACAGCTAGTCGGCCAGCGACCCCTCCTTCGTCAGATTCCGAGGCTTCAGTCGTTGTCGTTTCAATTTCGTTGCTCAAGCCATCGAGCAACGAAAACTGAAGAAGCGTCTCGAAACAAGTCTTTGCAAATTCTTCCCTCAATTTAATCTCGTTACTATTTTCTATTATGCAAAACATCGAAAAAGTTTCGTTTCTGTGCCACGCTCAAACTGTAGCAAAAATTTTAATAATAATGTGCGCCTTACCAATACTTGTAGTTGTTGCTGAATGAATGGAACCTTTATTTAGCAGCATGACGACTCGAAGTATAAATTGATGAGGTACGTGCTGTGAGTGCGGCAGTACTTCATCTCTCAGTAGTTCCATTACTTGGCAATCAACCGCTTCATCCGCTTGCACTTCTTCGGCGCCACGTTCCGTAGTTATCACGCTATTTAATTAAAAAATACAACAAATACTTATACGATAGATAAATTAACTTCTATCTGAAATTCTTCAGTGCTACTCGCGTCGCGGAAATTATAGGACTACTTATTATTAATTCACCTCTTAGGGAATAAAAAATCGTCCAAAGTATCCGCTAGTTCTGTCCACATGCTGGAGAACTGCTCAGGATACGTTCTTGCCAGTGGTAAACCTGTGTGTAGGACAGCCAAGAGACTGGTGACTGCTAGTTTCCAAGTTGTAGGTGATGGGCAATTGTATTTCATGGATAACGGAACGTGAAGAGCTTCTATTATGTGCTCGAGCACTTTTCCGTCTATTACCGATTCCTCGTGAGCAGTTTTTTGATAGAGACTTACGACCATTGACAATGCCTTCTCCCCAAAGGGTACGTAGTTCATGGTAACCCAGTCAGCCTATTGTGTTTACATGTAATGGATTAATCAATTGGATTATTGATCACGAAAAATTATTTCAGTCATTCAACAAAGTTTTACAAAAGGCAAGAGAGAAAATGGACACTCACAGACACTCCTCTGACTTGGGATATATGCTTTGTGGGTATTTTTCCGTAAGTGGGTGCTTGACAAGCTAGCTTTGAAAAACTTAACAGCTGCAGGAATATCGAACCAATCATCGTTCTCAGATTGTCTGTTCCGTTGAGTACTTCCTATCAAGATGATAACCAAAAATAAGAATTTGCTAATGAATCATTCATCAGTAAACTATGATTAATTTGGCTTGCTAAGGTTTCGAGAAGAATTCATTAGTCTTTCAAATCCTCCGTAGAATTTCATTACAATTTTTCATACTTCAAAAATTTACAACAAACCTTTTGCAGTAGTTCCATGGAGTGAAGAACCCCATCTTGCAACTGGGTCAGAACAATATCCGGCAACGTTGGTAAGATGTAAGGAGTTGATTCTCCGTGTACAGGAACAGCGACTGCGTTTTTTAGGACAATACATAATTTTTGAAGGTCCGTACCCGTAAACCTGGAGCATAAAATAGATCATCAGTCATCGATATTGATTACGGGACAAATGAATAGGAAAAGAAGCAAAGAAATGCTACTAACTTATTTCTAATGTGCTGAAATACTGCTGGAAAAATATGAACCAATGCCGTCAAAAAGGCTTGCGAAGGTACGTAGGGTTCAGTGTCTCCTTCTCTCGGTGGTGTCGTACTTTCCATACCGATGCTAAGCCAAACTCGCCATGCAACCAACCACAATGCTTCCGAATCACTAGATCGACCAGCTTCCTCACTATCTCCACCTTTTTGAAGATAAAGTATTTCTTGGAAAGACTTTAGAGCTGCCAGTGAGACCTGAACATTGAATTAAATGTAAGTTTGTAGAATTAATTTTTACTTAGTACATATTTGTATTTGATCAAAAGAAACCTCACAATATTTTCAGACCCATACTCACTTCGTTATTTTTACTCAATGCAGAGTTTTCAATGAATTCTAAGAGCAGAGACCACGCCCGCGGAAAGTCTCCCAATAATTGTAACAGCTGCCTTTTTGTGTTGAAGACTCGAGCCACTCCGCTCAGTGTTAAAACCTGCAAAAGTTCAGATTCGAGTTTTTCGTTTCAAATGAGTTTCATTTATTTTCAGTTTTCAGTTCAATTTTAATTTTATCTCAAATACTAGAACATTTTTGGAGCGGAAAATCTGAGTGGTACACGATATTTTATGTAAACTGACCTGGGTTTCAGCCCACTGCTTTTGAGCAGTATTACGGCTGTGATGGATAAGAATATTTCCACTGGTATCGACCTTTTCACTACTTGCAGAACTGGATAAACTTCTAACTTTATCCAGCAAAGGGAACAACACCTGCCAAAGCACCGCTTGCCAGGTTGGTTGATGAAGCAATCCTCCGTGCGCAGATATTGTTGAAAATAATGTTTGGCTTGCAGATTTTCGAACTGCAGGCCTTGAATCCACGCACAAATCTCCTAGAAAATAACAATTTTCTATGTATGAATACCATTTAGCATTTTATTACAAAATAAACCGGAAAGCAGAATCTAATAAAGAATGAAGGAAGTTAAACATGTGGAACAAGGAGTAATTTTCTTGAATAGCGCTTAAAAATGACAAATCTTACCTAGTCTCGCGTAGAGACACATCCATAGTTTGTCAAACGGTGGCATATTTGTGGTACCAGGAAAATCGGGAAAGACGGAAGTAGCATCGCCTTGTAAAGAGCTGCACAATTTTTCTTGATTTTGGTAGAAGTAATCGCTGATGTTCCACTATAACAGACGGAATTAATTTATAAAAGCAGAGATAGACCATTTATTATAGCGCAATAGGTGAATAAATATCCCCAAACCAAAGAAAAGCGTTTTATTTATATTTTTATTTTCGATTTACCATGAGTCCCACTGCAGTGAGGGAAATGTTCAGTTCCTGAGTTTGCGAACCAAATTTAGCAGCAGTATCGACGCACAGCGGAAGGCATCTCCATGGCATTACAGGTAAAAAATCCGTCACCACCAATTGTAGGCATTGAAAAGCTATGCGAACCAGAGCTTCCCTGGTAATCAGAGAATAAAAAAGTAATTGCAACTTGATATTTATAAGCCTGTCATAATGCAATACTACTTTAAAATACATGTACAGAAGTACTGTGTGCAGTTTTTAAATAGTCAAATTTACCCATGATGATTGGAAACAGCTCCTATAATACCAAGAACTAAGGGCCATCCATGGGACAAAGTTTCTCCAGCTCCGTGTAAAACTTGTAGAACACATTCCAACTGGCGCTGCCTCACATCTCCGTGACGCACCGATGACAACTCGGACAATGGTCCCAGTAACAGAGTTTGTAATTTCTACAAATGGACGAAAACGCACGTATTTATAAAAAGCATATAAATGGCAAGGCTGAGCAGCATAAACATCAAAAAGCTTCTAGATATGTTATTTTTAGTTTGGAGGTAAGCTGTTGATTGATACCGATTGATACCTGATTATCCCGGAGTGGCTGGGGGTATTTATGTTGAAGGGCAGCTTTGACGAGGTACGTTATTGCCTCGACTCCCCATTCTCGCATTCTAATGTGTGGATGTTGACACACTTCCAAAAGATGGTTGGTCAATGGCCTCCAAAGAACCTCTACACGTGGTAAATTGACAAGCCCAGTTTCTAGCAGTTTTGCTACAGCGAACAATGACGGTTCCTGAAACAGAAATCAGTTCATTTCTTGCCTATATCAACGTGCAAGGAAAAAATCAGTTGTTTTAGTTGATGAAACGAAGTAGAAAAATGAATGTTGAAAACTAACAGCTAAGATTAGTGATTAGTTCACATGAAATTGAACAAAGCCAACGAATAATCGTCGTTGCCATTCAGAATGATTTTTAAATCGTAACACCCAGAATTTCCAAGAATCATTTTCAAATTTGGCATTGTAGAACGAATGAAATAATTAATTAACATAGGCTTTTTCAGTCTTACCCTATTAGAATAAGCCAGCTCCATAGCCTCGTGGCTCAATTTGCATAAAGCATCGATTAAGTGATGTAACGCAACGTCATCAAGATACTGACTGCTCTCAAAAAGCCTACTAAGCATAGCGCTAAGAACAGGCAAATCCGCCATCACAGCAGTAGTTATAACTGCGTTTGAATCAGCGGTAGTTCTACCAGCCTTCAAAGACCCTCCTGTGGATGGCTTAAGACCCAAGATCCAAACAAGGTGCTGCAAAGTTGTTAACACAAGATGCCAGGCACTGCCCAGGATGCTGCCGTGACAGTGAGCAAGTGACAGTAGCGCCCGCATACACTGCAGATTTTTTGCCGTCAGCATAACTGGTCCTTGCTGAGCCCCTGTAAACAATAAAAATTATCATACAACAAAAGCTAAATTGTTTGGTCGCCAAATCATCGAAAAAAATCTGTTACATTTGAGCTGTTTTTAGCTCCATTTAAGTAATGCATTGTTCGAAACTCTGTTACAATATTTGTTTTCCGACATTAGTCAATGTGATGTGAGAAAAACTATCAAAGTTTCATTGCAATATCAGAGTAAACGAAGTTGCCAACTTACCAATCGGTAGCGACGCAGTCGGCAACGGAGTACCAACAGCTACGACTTGCTGCCTGTAGTCAGGTTCGCTGATATTAGCCGGATTATATTGTACAGGATCCTGAGGTCTGGCACTCGGTATTCCTTGTGGAGCGCTGTATAATACAGTCAAGGCATAATGGGGTGGTAAAGAGGCCTTGCAAATTGCCGTAATGAAAGCATCCCTCGGTGTCTGTAGATCAAGGGAGCCACAGAGCGAGGCAAAAGTCTGTATGGCTTTAAGGACATTTTCAGAGGCTGACTCGTCGGTACTGCTGACAAAAATTTTTCACTTTACATGTGACGTCTTCATTCCTCAATAACTTTTAAACATTTCGTTCACCAAATTTAGATGCAGTTACCTGGCATCGACCAATGGACTGAGAGCTGCGAGTAAACCACACCAACTCGAGATAATTAATTGAGTGTGCAACTTGCGCTCAATTTCTGTTGGTTTATAGCGGTTCTGTTCTCTCCCTTCCTCACGGGGACCCTCGATAGCTAGTGCCACAGACCGAATGATGTCCAACAAACAAGCGTAAGCAATGCTGATTCCATAGCCATCAGGTATTTGGGGCGGTTCAATCTTGTCCAGCATTTCTAAACTGTAATAGATTTATTTCTTTTAATTTCCTTAAAGTTTTCGTCGAGACTCAAAGGAATTTTCCAAGAACTTTCCAAGAAACATGCAAAATTGTGAAATCTAACAAGTTCCCGGAGCAAAACAAAGAAATATTCGCGTCTTGTTAAAAGTTTCCAGTTAACTTACTACGTTGATTTAGCTTGACCACTGGTGAAAGTGGCAACAACAGGCAACCATATCCCTCGAGAATAGAAACCAGGCTGTGGAGATACGCCAGGACCGACAGGCATTCCAGCCAATAATGCAGGTGGTTGTCCTTGAGCAACAGGTACTCCAGTACCTAAATGATGAGAAAGCAATCATCGGTGATTCGTTCACAGAAAGAATGCCGAGCAAAATACGCCCGTTCAAGTGAGGAGAAAGCTGAATTTACCTCCTCCAGCTTGTCCCATCATTTGGGGATTTACGAACAGACTTTGCACGTAAGCTCCCAGACTGTTAACTATGTCTTGAAATATGTTTGTTGCGTGAGGTTTTAGGTCGTAGCATTCGCAAAAGCTTGTTAGCAGATCGGCTTGAACAGTCATTTTGTGTAATACTTCCAATGCCAAGGCACGCTGCCACGCAGGCTTGTCAGGATCCAGGAATTTAACGATCAGAGACAAAAATATCTCACATTCAGTTACCTAATATGCAAAAATTAAATGGAATTACGAACTCAATTGGCTCTTTTATTACAATTGATCGTTCAGAATATGTAAATTCGTGGTGAAACAATTTGGGTTAAAAAAATAAAAGTAAAAAATGATAGAAAGAGATGATGTAACTCACCAAAAGACAATGGTATTTTTGAACTAATATCGAAACAACTCGGAGTAGTCTCATGCTGATCGGAAAATATGGCTTGTCCAGTGGAGTTGCTTGCTGTACCGATGCTGGCACAGAGTTCCGATATTTGATGTTTGGGGAGAACAGTTTTATTACCAAGGCACATACTCGTTCTTTCAGTAGGAAACTGAACTCTGGATGCTGCAAAAAGCGAAAATTTAAAATATTAACCAATTTGAAGGCGTGACGGTAATCTGACATGTAATAAGTTTTGCATTTCATAATATCGTCATTGTTTCCCACACTTTGCCAAACATTTCACATTTCCGCACATCTATTTTCACTGAGAATTTTTCCCTTTCCTTGATAAGAGATCGGATTCTGATATAAAGACATTGGGTACCTTGAAGAATACTGATGAAAAGTTTGTTAAAACAGACTCTAGAAGTTCCAGACCAAAAGTTCTGGTCATTTCCGTTATCCCTATCAGCCAATAAGGTTGATCAGCATTTACCAACTGTACTAAGTCCTGAAAAAATAAGCAAAAAGAGTCATTTTATTATTGTTACTGAAATTTCATTCGAAGGAAAAGACCACAGAGAATACCAAACAGATTTGGTACCTGGAACATGAGGTAGGCATCTGCTGCGCATGGTCTTAGACCTTTGGGTGCTTGATTTGTAGGTACTTTTAATTCTTCTAAATTAACATCCTCTGGTTCGGCACGGCCGGCAAACTCTTCATCTTCAACTACTACACGCTCAAATACAAGCGATACTAATTGCCTCACAGTCGCTCCGGCAGTATTAATCGTTGTGGAATCTTTAGTAAAATGAAGCCGAAAACAGAGAACTAAATTCTGAAAAAACAAACAATATCAAAATCATTTTTGTTGTATCTATTGTTCTAATTACTTGATTGACGACAAGTACACTAGCACTTACGTATCATGTATGCTGAATAATAAATACATATTAACCGAATAAATATTAATTGATCACATCATAACGAAAAGCCAGAAATTTAGGAATATTATTATCCCTGGTTTGCTTTGAGCAGCAACTCATAACTGATTGCAGCTGATTGAGAGTTTAGAAGATTTCTTCAAATGAAACTGAGTAATTACCCTGGCCAGAGTCTCTCCGTGAACGACAGTGTTACTCGTTAGTAGCAGGGTAACACTTTGAAGAATTTTCACTTCCTCTGTACCAGATTCCATCAGCATCCATAGAGCATCTGTAATGTATCGGGCTCCTTTTGTGTCCACCGCTTGCTGTGTTATGAGCCTTTGCATCATGCCTAAGCAAAACTGAAATAAAAACAGAATAAATTTAAAGTTAACTTCATAACCTATAAGTTGGATAATTGGTTTTCAGTGAATTTTTCAGTACATATTCTTCCATAATTCTACGATTTTGTGCCAAAGTTTATCTAATTTTTGAGATTTCTAGTACACCCATTATTTTTGTTCCTTGTCCGTTGATTCATACTTTAAGTCAACTTGATAAGAATTGATAAAGTAGATAGTCTAAGTCATATTGAACAATATGTTAAAATTAAAAAACCTCTGTTCATGCTGCTGAAACGAAATCACAAAAGACTAATCACAAACTAACAATTTGAATAAACGTTTCAACTTATAAGCTAGCCATTACATTTTTTCCTGTAAGACTAACACCAGCAGTAATGCTTTTTGATACCTTTATAATCTTTACATCTCGACTTTCGCATCCTTGTACCAAAGGATATAATATTTGATTGACAATGTAGTATATCGGTGTTCCAGGACTATTGGTAGCTGTCCGTAACTTAGATATTCCTTCTTCGCAGGACTGTGAAACAAAAGAAATATTTAAAAATTTCACATCAAGGCAGATGGAATTGTACAATCGTCAATTATTCGATAAGGTAGGCAAACAGAAATAATTTCAGAAGCGAGCTTTTCGTGGTTAATAAAGTTTGAAAACAAATTACTGAGACCGTATTAGAACGTTTTGACAGCTGTCAAAATGTTCTGAGTCAAGACTTGTTTGTTCTTCAGCAACAGTAAAGCAAGAAGACATGATGCGCGAACAATAATTGTTGTAAGTTATGTTGAAGTCGCAAACAGGCTATAGGTCATTATCAAAAGAATGCTTATGATCGAGCAGATAATAACATCCTGACCTAACCTAAAATGAGAATAATCAATTAAATGGTGAATAATTGATGGCGTATGGATAAGATACGATACCTCTCTAATCTGTGGATACTTTTTTTTAGTTTCCGATGACAGAACCTTTAAATCAGATTGCAAAGACTCAAGGAATTTGGCAACGTTCTCCTGGCCGCCTCCGACGGCTGTATTTACCATCATCTTGTTGATTACAGTAATTTGTGATAAAATCGAGGTGGAGCCTTCGGTGAGGCAGATATTATTCTTTCATGACAGTTAAACTTCGATGAATTTCACTCGCACTTAACAGTTTCCTTGCAGCGAACGTCAGAAAGCGTAATCACAGATGCCGCATTAACAGATGAGCTGGCATTCTGATCGCTCCGTTTATCAGAAATGACAACCACGAAGTTATTGCTAGTTCGTGATGACAACCAGTCAGCTAACCAATCATCAGCCAACCACCGTTTCGTATAGGCTCGCCCTTTTCGTATCACCCCCACTCTACACCATCTCGGCCGAGTTCGAATAACACCAAGGGTATGTTCCGATATACACTGCGAGCACTGTTCAGTGCTCTTACAGTATCATAGGGAAATATATGACGTCATAAATCGTCGCCATTTTTCTACTGTGAACACTGGTGCTTTCGAGGTAAGGTGCTCTCAGTGCTTTGATCACGTGATCAACAGCGTTCAGAAATTTAACAGCTTCCACTATTGATAATTATTATTATTGAATATTGTCATTTAAAAATATCGGCCGTTAAAAACAAAAATGGAAAATTTGAATAAATTGTGTTTATTGCAATGTGAAACAAATATTATGTATGAAATGAAAGTAACGCCAAAAAATGTCGATCACAGTATACTGTACTGCGTTCCGTTTTAAGCAGTAACCAGTATAGCTAACTATACAGGAACGGCTTCGCAGTATACTAAATTGACGACACACCTTACAGTGCTCGCAGTGTATATCGGAACATACCCCAAGTCCGCAATTTGCGATCTAATCCTAAAATTCTACGAGCGACCTCGAGAAATTTTCAAATTCAGGTGGCAATAAAAAAAAAAAAAACTTCACGAAACCTACTGTACCCATTTTTACCAATTTTACCCGACATCCCGAAGTGATTCTACACTACGATGGCCCCTAATAAAATTCACTCAACTGCAGAGAGGCTGAGTATAATGACCTAAAAATACCTACTTTTGGCGTGACGATTATAATCCAAGTAACTCTACAGAACACGATGATGAAAACAATTATCTTCTATGCTGGCGCACAGGAGTTAAAATTTAATTAAGTAAATGATGAAGTATCGCCTTCGATTTACCGTCAAAATTGATGAATAATGAATGAATTTTGTTAACTCCGTCTTGATACGAATACTCAAAGTAGCAAAACATTGGCGATTGATCAGTTTTCGAGCTTTTCAAGTATAGTCTACAAAATTTGAAAACACTTTCGATCATTTGAAGTAAAATATGATGGATTTTATGAAATAATAAATGCAAAAACGAAAAATGATCGAAGCCAAAATGCAACTTTGCAAAGCTTCTCGATTTATCCGCCAAACATTGGATGACATCACGTGGTACAGGATCCGTAAAATATTGACGCCTCATCTTTCTTCCCAATTACTTTGTCCGTGACAACTTGAAAAAAAATGTTTTGATGAGAGGTTAAGAAACATTGAAGTGACTTCAAGTAATTGAATAAATATGTAAATATTGTAGATTTAAAGTGCATAATCCTTCTAATATCTAATATGTGTAAAATTCTGGGGCTCACTCATTTCCATCAGTAGGAATCTTCGGCAAAGAAAATTTTTTCCCACCGAAACTGAAGGTTACCGTAATAACAACAACATAGTCATTCAAATTGAATTTGCCTAGAAGTGTGTTTCGAAACCCTTCGAAGCTGTACGAAACCTTTGGCGATAAGTATTGTAATTGATTGGTGGATGAAATCTCGACGCTTTCACCGAATATTGACTCCAAAAAACTCTGTACAAACTCATCGATAAAGTCCGCAATTCGTCATGTCTGCAACACCAAAGCAATTATCAAACCTGCTTGATATTCTGGACGAGGAGAACCTGGATACCAGTTTAGAATCACTATCTAATCAGTTACACCAGGCGTTTGCAAAGGAGGATCTCTTCAAAGTCGGAACAACCCTGTTGCTGCTTCTTCAGCACATCGATCTCCTGCCAAACAATGTTCAGCGAATAATGGCGCTCGCTCTTCTCTACGACCTTTATCGAGGCGAGCAACTGGCGTCTACGCCGTTTGCCACAGTGTTCATCCAGGTATTGAAGCCCTCGGATGAGAGTGCTTCAGGTTCGGTGTCTCGGCCAAACTTCTCTGGACACATCCCGGCGCTCTCCAGATGCGAGAAGAACCTGCTTAGCCACCTACTCGGCTATGGAGCCAAAGAGACGATGCAAAAAACAGCGAGACAAATCATAGAAGAGATGTCTCACTCGGCTACTCCTCTCGTCGATCTCACTAGTCTGCAGCTTCAACTAGCCGAAAGGCTGTCGGAACTACCAAGTGTAAGCAAATGTGGAAATCCAGTAATCCTCCCGGATATGGACCGCTCGAAAGCTGGCGAGATAGACAAGAAAGTTGGCAGAGCTATAGCGGAGAGTCTTGTGATCGGCGAGCCACCTCTTTGTAGCCAAAGCTATCGGCCAGAATTCCTGAGGCTCACACCACCGTTGTATCACTCCGCAGATGAACTTGCATGGATGAACGTTGAGGAGCCGAGCCAGTTCACGGTTGAGTACGATTCTTCCATGTGTGTGTCTAATTGTGCAGGGGCCGAGGCACGCAGACTGATGGGCAGAGCGTATAAGAGTGCCTTGACGCTCCAGCAGCAACAGCACTTGCTTATGGAGCTAGACGCTGACCCAAAACTCGTTTACCACATCGGTTTGACCCCCGTAAAGCTTCCAGACTTGGTTGAAAACAATCCGCTAATAGCTATTGAAGTCCTGCTGAAGCTTATGCAGTCCAGCCAAATAACAGAGTACTTCAGCGTGCTGGTTAATATGGAGATGTCCTTGCATTCGATGGAAGTTGTGAATAGATTGACAACCACAGTCGATCTACCAACAGAGTTTGTTCACCTTTACATCAGTAATTGCATATCGACTTGCGAAACCATCAAAGATCGATATATGCAAAATCGTTTAGTCCGTCTGGTTTGCGTGTTCCTTCAGTCTCTAATCAGAAACAAGATAATCAATGTTCAAGAACTTTTCATCGAAGTACAAGCCTTTTGCATCGAATTTAGCAGGATTAGAGAAGCTGCCGCGCTCTTCCGGCTGCTTAAACAACTTGAATCTGGTGATATCGGTGGGCTCAATACCCCGCCGGCTAAGAGTAAGATCGATCCTTGCTGAAAAGAGTTATTGCAAGTAATGGAAAACTTGGATTGTAATAAATAGTTAAGAAATGGATCATCGTGGTATTGCAATTGGAAAGTTGAGATGCTTCAGTTGGTATACTCTTCATGGAAATATTGAACCAAATCTTCTGGGCCGCATGGATTCGAATTTTTTTTTAACATTCAATAATAATAAGTATTCTGTTTATTCAGGAAATATTCTGTTACTCAATCGATTTTTCAGCAGAAGAACTAGGTAATGAGTTTTTTTTTTTTTTTTTCAAGTCAACTTTGTTTAAATTTGACAATATTATTATTTTTTTTCTTTTTTTTTTTACAAGTATACGTATAATAAGTTCTGTTTTATACAAATTCATCAAATCAATAATTTTGAACTCTTTGTTCCATAATTAATATTTCTGTAAAACGTTTACTTACGTTAATACACAATCTTAGAATTGGGCAAGGACTTCATTCGAAAGTGTAATATCAATAAAATATATACTTTACAGTTAACTAGTTTCTCCTGGCTGTTATTAACCCGTGCAGATATATTTATATACGTATATGATAGATGAAATGTTATGGTTAAACAGTTTTAGGAAATAATTTCCAATGATAAATTGACTCTTTAAATTATCGCAAACAACGAATCACCTATAAAGTGATTAGAACAAGTCCTGCAATAAATTTAAAACTTATATAAATCCCGCATTTTTATTCATAGGTAGAAACGAAAATTTAGTCTACAAAATTCAGTTTTTGCAAAAAAAGTCATACGTCAATGTTATATTTCAACAATTCAAGAAACCATCATATGTTAATCACCAATGATAGTCTGAACATATTGCGAATAATGATTTTATCAGTAGTTGATCGACTATTGATTTCTCAAGTGAATTCATAAATAATTGAATATAAATATTCGTGCCGTCAATTTTCTGTATTGTTATATTAAATATATTTATATGACATAGGCATAACTGAAGCCATAAATGTGTCTTTTTACAGGCAATACACATAAAGTACGGATCGTATGGCTACAGAAAATACAGGTCTTGTTTCAAGCTGGTCGATTTTCTAATAAGCTTACGACACTGCTTTATATTTCATATACTTTCTATACCTATACTATACTTTCAACCTATAGTATGATATTTTATGATACATGATTCGAGTCGTCCTCAGACGTGTATCTTTTAAATAAAGATTGTTATTATTATACACAACATTTTTAAAAATTATCTTCCAATTCCAATCATTTATATTAGCTCAGTGTTACTTTAATTACTATTGTTACAATCATTGTCAACGTCATCATCATCATCATAATGATTATTATTATTATTATTATTATTGTTATTATTATTATTATTGTTATTATTATTATTACTACTACTACTACTATATTATATACACGTAGAATATAATTTGACTTTTAAAGAGAAAATTAGTTGTACTCTAATTCATGTATAGGTATAACATTACATTAAGTGTTACGAGACCGCAAATGGACTTTAAAATTTTTATTAGAAACCAAACTTGGTCAGACTGGATTTGATCCATTTTATTCATGTGACATATCTGTTGTTTTCTATGACCGTAAACGTAAAACCGTTACACCTTTAAATTGTTATGCGAATTTGTACAATATTCTATACTTTATCCTGATGCAATCTCAAGCGGACGCAAAAGCTTGTGTAAATAGATCGTGTGAAAAGAAATCAAAAAGAGAATAATCGTATTCACGTATGAAGAGGAGAATTAAAAAAAGCTGTCGGTGCCATTTATTTATTCCATTTTATTTTTAATATTTTTTTTAATTTAAAAATTTTACTTTTAAATTCCCAATGATAAATAACTATGCAGTAATTTTACAGTTGCAGGCACTTGCACATTTTTTGATTTCTCCTCTTCGTAAGTGCAACTAACAACAATTTCGGAATTTTTCATCGCTCTGGTTAGGTGTAAATCAATCAAATTTCGATTGAACATCTAACACAACAATATCTCACAATCTTCAACTAATTTTCAATCATTCAATCAACGAAAGGTATCAACAAGTACCTTTAATTTATGTACAAAAATCCTTAATCACTATGATGATATCTTGAGAAGTATTTGATCACTTCATCGATTCAATTTATCTCAGATGCAACAATGCGGGTCAGTCGGAATCTCTTAGTCGTTACCTCGCACATTATAAAATTGCGAAAGTACAACTACGGATGAGATTTTAAATCTTATGGTCCCTGATCGCTCAGCAAAGATGCCTCTATCAGGTTAATATAAATGGTTCTACTCGTAAATTTTGAGTTAAAAAAACAGAGAACTAAACATATGGAATTCATAATTTATTGTTAGTCTTTTCAAAAATATCAAATTAAAAAAAAAAAATTAACTCTAATTACAACGCCTACCGATATATGAGGTTAAAGTTAGTATGTTGCCTTGATAAAACGTTAGGAAGAAAAATCATCACTTTGCAATTTTAGAATGATTTTGAAAGAGTTGAGTTTTAAAAATATGAAAACGTTTCTGCCTCGTTACGATTTACTCAATTTCGGACGAAATTAAAGTTGCGAAAAAACTATTCTTCTTAAACATTTATTATAAAATTAACGTTACTGATTTCAACCTCATCACAATATTAGGAAATTATAGGCTGGTGATAGAACAAACTTTTCTGAATAACTAGAGACCAAAGATGCCAAAGTTGTGCAGCTACGATCTATTTCCTAAACGGAACCCAACAATAACGTTCAATCCTTCTGAAATTTAAGCTAACTATGTCTAATATTCAACACCATTATTTTTCTTCTTCGTCTTTGTACTTTTCTACAATGCGGCAATGTCTTTAAGTCGTTTTCCTTTCTTGACTGTTGTTTGCATTTTCAATCCGCTCTTTTTACCCTTTGTTTTAGGCTTTGCAGTTTTTGTTTTAAACCCTTTCATCTGTACTTTGAGTTCCTTCTTGGACACCTTTTTTCCCTTCATACCAACCCCTTTCACGCTAATTTTGTTGCCACCCTTTAGCTTCACCTTAGCTGTAGATTGGCTGGGTAAACCGGGCCTTGCACCAGGCCCGGTTAGCTTATACTAGGCAGTCACCTTCACCTTTTTCTTACGCTTCTTTTTCTTCTTGTCATGATGAAGCTCTTGCTTTTTAGCTATGCACAAACGGCAATACCAATCCTCGTTCTTTGCAGGCGGTACTTGCATACCTACGCAAACCCTGAAATTTTTATAAAGAAATTAAATAGTGATGCAATCTTTACGCAAAATCTCAGTTTCACGAGTTTTTAGACTGATGAAAATTGTTGTAGTTTTTTTTTCTACGTTTCTCAATGACTTATTCATATCAATAAATTCTTACCAATGATACCAAGCGTCGCAATCGTCGCATCCAATCATAGGAGTACCATCGTCCTGGTTTCCACAAGCAGGACATATCCATACTTGTCTTCCCTCTTGATCCTGTAAAACTCGTAGAGTAATGGAATCCGTACGTTTTGAAAAACTAGAGAACAACCCAACCCATTTAGCAAGAAATTATTCCTGTGTACCTTTTTTTTTCTTTACTGACTCGAATTGCATCAACGAATGTAACAATATTTTATCAAAACTTTGAATATCCAAGATCGAGCATTGATTAAATCATTTGTAAGTCACATTAGATCATTTGGGCTCGCCCTAACACGGATTTTTATGAATGACTAGGTTGTCGAAATAGGCAAAAAAATTTTAATGGTTTTCATGACTGACTGTAGTAGCGTAGCGTGCGAGCCCAGCCTCTTGAGGAGGACCGAAGTGGCAATTTGCAAAAAATTGTAAGACAGGTCCTCTCGTTCAGAAGCCGAATCAGCGAGCTACAATTTGAACTTGGTCCGGCTGCACCCGGACAAGGTTTTCTGCAGTTTTCCTTGTGCACTGTGCAAATGCGGGTCTTTCTATTGACATACCCAAAAAGGTATGGCGTGTTTCGAAGTTATTATAATTATTGTCGTGTGACTGAATTAATTTAAGTGTTTTCTTTTTTTTTTAAATTTTTTGAAATAAGCAGTGATGATTGTAGGAATGAGGGTCGAATTGTAAAGTAGCGCAGCACATGATAATATGATGAATAAAGATTGGTCTCCGATACTTGTCTCTTCTTTAGATTAAAAAACTGCCTTGACATTCCAACGTAGGTATATCGCAGCAGAATACAAAGTTAACAGCCAACAATGCTTTTTTTTTTAAAGGAGTTTTGTTTGTAAAGGAGGCAGAATGCATCACACAGTATTATCGATTTTCCAGCTTTAACTTTGTAATAATAAAGTAATACTAAAGCCTAAGAATTAAAACACTATTGAGCGTTTTCTAACTTTTATAAAACTAAAAGTACCAGGCACCTTTAATCCTGCCTTTTAAACAATCCCTGTATTGAACCACGCTCGCAAATAACTCGCAAACCGTGAGTTTAAAAATCGCGCAAGTCTCAACAGAATCAGAATATGTGGATTTCAAATCTCTCCTCGCAAAAATAAACCTTTGTTAGATAATAGCCGCAAGAGGAGACAGGGATTAATTGTTTGAGCGAACATCTTTGCTAGATTTTACTTTTCATCAAACCTATCAGTATTTCAAACATTTCGTAGCGCTGCCTAAAGCTTTACATTTCTATCGAACGATATTATATCGGAACGCAATGTACCTTATCTATGGTCGTTTGTTCCCATTAAAAACGGAGTGATAATCGCCGCGTACTCCTCTCTCATTCAAGTAGGGAGTGAATTACTCGTTTACTCACCACGGTGGTGGCGGTTGTTGGTGTCGCAGTGTTCACCCCATTTTCTTTATCTTCCTTGATGTCCTCTTTCTTCGTAATCCCATCTGCTTTCACCTCTGTGCCGGCAAAACCTTTGGTTATATTGCTGACTCTTCGCGCATGCTAAACACATTACACTATGCAAGCAGCATGCAGCTTAATTTGAACTACAAAAAACCGTTTCGCCAGTACCTTGTAAACGCTATTGCTAACATCAATGTATTAAATATTTTTCTCTAAATTTCAATGCGTTTAGAATTATTCTGAAATAGTTTTTAATTTAAGACGATAGAAAGTACGTCGCTTTTTTTTTAAACCATGCTTTCACGGTATCTGTGATAAAAATGTGATGTTTGTTTCGTTATAGCTATTTTACTTCTACAAGCTAGAATTGAGTGGTAAAAAGAAACTTTAATACAGAAATGAAAAACTCTAAGGAGGCATGAAAGAAAAACACAAAACCAAAAGGGATACGAAATAAGTCGTAGTTCGCGCATCTTCTGTTACTTTGACTGTTATTTTGCGCCATCATATCAGTCAAGTTAAAATCATATTTCGCAAATGTAGTGGAACGTATTTGATATATGATTAAAAGCGTGCAATTTTACTTACATAGATATAAATACTTTTAGTTCAGAGTAATTACAGGGAAATTTTCAATTTCTATATTCATGCTTATATAGGACCTAAATTGGCTCAGTTATTAAGAAATATATTAATTCTAGGAAAGAATCTTTTACCTAGCATTAGCTTAAAAAATATTCGAATCTTGAAAAAATGCACAATGATAGTCAAGTGATTGAGTAATAAATAGATAGATAGATAAATAAAAAAATAAATAAATAATTAAATAAATAAATAAATATACACACTGTGCAGTAGAGAAATGTGCTACGTTTTAAATTACAGAGTGCGCACTAACAGAGTTTAACGATAAATGGTTGTAATCATAATTCATCATAGCGCTGAGGTGTACAGAAGAAACCGCAAAGAAGCCGAAAGAAGTTCACATAAAGTCACAGCCATTTAAAAGTGTCCACGAAATTAGTTTGTTTTTTTTTTCTTTCTGTGTCAAATATGATTTTATGAACTAAATTTGATTAAACAGCGTAGTCATATATCTGAAGACGGGTTAAGTACTTCATCTTAGACAAAGCTGCATCGATAGAGACAAAGTTACGGATTCACATAAGTGCAGTTGACTTTTTACTTTCGGATAGTAAATTAACGTTCGCTTTCAGGGATGCTGCCTATATTTCAGAATAAGAAGAGACAAGTACAACCGACGTTATTAAAACATTACGTGGATGAATGAATGAATGATTGAATGATCGAATGAATTAGTAAATAAATCACCAATGAAACGCTGAAAATTGGCGAGAATATAAGAGTGAAAAACAAAGTTAAGATGTCATTCAAAATAAATATGCAAATACTTTCAGCGGGAGACGAGATACAGATTTTTTAACAATGATTCCTTTTAAAAACATTTGCAAAGACTTTCCGTTGATAACTGGTAATTTTTCAAGGATAGAAAATACGCTGATAGAAGCTAGCACAAAGAATTTCAGTGTGAGAAAAAAAGAACTGTGTAAAATAACAATTAGAAGAAAAACAATAATTTTTACTTGGCAAACTCTAAATACGTATAAAAATATTTTGGCCAATGTCATCTACGTAATTATATGTACAAAATTGTATATAGTAACGTTTTGTAAAGCGTCAACTAAAATTGTATATAGTAACGTTTTTTAAAGCGTTAACTAAAACTGAAAACTATACCGCCACCATAAGTTCTAGATGCATAGAAAACGTAGAGCAAACGAAGACGAGACATAATAAAGTGAGGTTTTGAAACCTGTGTTTTTGTTATATTGGATGGGTTGGGCCGTTACTCATTAACTGTAATACTTCTGCAACCTCACGTGAAAGATCAAACTAATTTCTCATTCACCGACAAATAAGCGTGATACGATTTTATTTTTAGAGAAAATTTGGAAAAAAAATAAACAGATATTCGTACTACGATCAGACGACAAATTCTGAGTTCGATGCAAATATTTACATATGAGGTTGCAGAAGAAAATTAAAAGACTGCGAGATCACAACAAGTAAATGTTCAGAGGTGCCCACCAGAATGAATAAATTGTAATTTTATCAAAATGTAAAAATGATCTGCCTTCCTGGATCCATTTACATCGTGGACTAATATCAAAAAATCACGACTGATCTGAGTGTAAAAAAATGCAGATGAAGGAATAAATATGATCTCGCAATCTCTGAAGCAGTGACAAAGTTTTTCAACCGCTCTGTCCGTATTATTTTATATTTAACACACGTGTCAGTAATTTTTTGCAAAACAGAGAACTTGGGCTTGGAATTGAAGTTTAGTATACTAAGTAAAAGTGAATAATAAAACTTTTGTCACTGCTAAAATAATAAGCGAACGTACTTACGAAGTAAAACGATGCTTGCTGCTGAAGTAACATAGGGCTTGGAATATCGGGTGTTTTGGAATAGGATAAAACTGAAGATTCTCTGGGCGGAAGTGTTTTGAATAGGGATTTTTTAGCCCGAGGTGTTGGAGTTGAGGAAATATGGGCCGTAACATTGATATCAGAAGAAAAGGTAGGGCTGACGTCTAAAAGCCCATCCTCCATTCTCTTACTTGTTGACTTCTGCTTCGGTGGCCTAGTTATTAACGCTGATATCTTAGCCAATTCAGGACTCGGCTCGCGTTTAACTTCGTCGTCAGGTTTCTTAAGCAGTGGTTTTATCGTTCTGTAAAAATTGAAAATGTTTCATTATATTTGTCACGGTCAACTTCCATTACTGTAAACTTGATGACATCATTTTGAAAAGAAAATTCTGCACCACTGAATCGCAATGCCTGGAGGGTTTCTAGGACACTTAGAAAAACAGGATGGTAAGCAATATCCAGATTTAAGTGTATCTTATGGATTCAGGATACTCACATTTTCGTCAAAGGTGTCGTATCAGGTGTTGGTGGTCTAGGAGACGCTGGACCAAGTTTCAACGTGATTTTAGGCACACCTTCGGCTTTATCCTCTTTCTGAAATATCAGATACCAAATTATTAGTTCACTGTTTGAAATAACAAACCTGACCGAGATTCTTGAAACGCCAATAACTTGTTCGTAAAATTGATTTATGCGTATTTTTTTATTCAGAGTGAAGATGCGAACCGGGATCTAGAATTCAAATGTGTAAGCAAATTATTTACGTCTTTGTCTTTGCGTTTTTCTTTCTTTTCTCGCTTTTCCTTAATCTTCTCAGCTTTTTCCTTTTTCTCGCCCTTTTCTTTTTTCTCCTTATTTTTCTCTCCCTTCTCTTTATGTTTTTCCTTCTTCTCTTTCTTCTTTTTCAGCTTATCTTTCTTCTCTTTTTTGTGCTCTTTCAATTTCTGCAACAGGTAATTGTTAGCAATAGTTTAAATATGTGTAAAAATTGATTGCCGGCAAATAACAACAGTTCATTTTCTATTCAAACTACAAACTTTCTCTCAATACGACTCCATAGCACAAAAAACAACATTACCTTGTCAATTTTATCAACTTTCGGGCTCTTTGGTGTGAGCAAAGAGGAATTGGTCACAAAATTATTATTTATTACTGGTAAAACTAAATTCGAAGGTTGCAGGGTTGGGGTGATGGGTTGCGCCACAAACTCCTTGTCATGTTTAGAGATTTTCGGGATCTTCTCGGGTTTCTCTTTTTCCACTTTTTCGGGCTTTGCTGGTGGGATAGGTAAGCTGGGCACCGCTGGTATAGGAAGCGGTTTCTCCCGTTCAGAAGGCTTAGATTTTGGAGGTGGAAAGTCGTCTACTTTAGTGTTCAGTCCAACGAATCTTGGGGGCAATGGTAAATTAGGCATTGCAGGATGCGGCACCCCTCTGCTCAGTGGAAGAGGAAACCTTGGAAACAATGGGTGACCAATGGGAGGCGGAATGAGACCAGGAGCTGGTGGAAAAGTTGGAAAGAATGGAAACGGCATTGTCGGAGGCAGTCCTAATTCTCTAAGTGGCGGTTCTGGTGCCTGCGGAGTCTTTGGCCTCTCCGGTGTATCCGGCTCCACCAAATCGTTTGACATTTTGATCTAAAGAAACATGAAACCAAAGCGTCATTATGGGTTGATGAGATACCGGTGGTAATTTGTAAAAACTACTTGACATCATTGACAATTTTTTACCTTTTTGGGACTAATGCATTGCTTGGGACTTTTTAATTTGGTTTCCTTCTTTTTTCCTTTCTCTTTCCGTTTCTTTTTCTGATCTATAACCACAGGTACGTTAAGTTCTGGAGTTTTAGGCGTACTAGGAGTGCCTGGTGGCGACATATCATCGAACATGTAGATGTCAGAGGATGGGCTTTGAAGACCAGTTGGATCCCCGGAATCAGGTTGTACATGTACATCGGGTGTATGGGGTGTCTTCTTCTCCTCAGTTTTCGCCTCTGCGTCAATTTTTCTGTTCAGCTTCTCGATATTCTCGTCGATTATCAAACCTGGCGAACTTTCACGCGAGTCCAAATCCTTGTGTTTATTCTCCGTAGTATCCTTTTCTTTATCGTCCCGGGGCTTTGAGATTTTCTTGAAAATATTGAGCTTCTGTTTGTCGGGCTCGGACGGTAACTTGTCTACCTTCTCTTCTTTCCTTTCTTGCACCAAACTACTGTTCGTTGGTTCAGATTTTTCTAGCTTCATTTTTGGCTGCACTACTTTAGGAGGCTTCGGACTCCCGGCAGGTTTTGGAGGTGAAAGTTTAGGTGTTGAAGGCCTTGCTGAAGGACCAGCTATCCCTGTTTGGCTCTTGCCACCACCTGGCTTTAGGGCTTTCAATTTGGCAAGTTCCTTCATGCCAGCTAATTTTTTAACTTTACTATCATCAATTTTATCTGGTTTAAAGAGCTCCTTCGCTCTGTCCTTCTTCTTATTTTCTTTATCAAGTTTCCTATCTTCTCCATTCTTTTTATTCACAATTTTCTTTGGCTTTTTGTCGGAATTCAATTCAGGGGGAACCATTGGATACGAGCTTGGCGACGGAGAGTCTGATCGAGCTTGTTGAGGTGTTCGAGCTTCGGGAAGTTTCCCCTCCCTGGCAGGGGACAAAAACCCTGAAGTAGTCATCATCACACTATGAATCTCACGCAGTGGTCTACCTTCCTCGACTACTCTTGGTCGCTTAGCTATTGGACTTTCAAGAGACACTGGATCTCCAGGGCGTTTGAAAACCACTTGTGGCGACGTACTTTGTGGCGATATGTTCGCCGATCCGTCAGGTGGAGAGCCGTTTAAAGGCGTTACTTCTGGAGTTGTTTCAGATGGGTTTTCAGATTTAGTTGGAGGATATTCATCTACAATATGAAATATTGATTCCCAGTTTTAATTGGAACAAAATCATCAAGAGTTTTCGTGTTAGGGAATATTAATTTTTTTAAACTTATCCAATGATCAGTTTTTGTGCATTTCGTAACTCGCATATTTCTCATCAACTCATACCTTCTGTGTCAGGGTACATAGCTGGCAAGTGTTCGTGAACATGAACAGGCCTAGTAACGACCTCTCTGCTTCCTGGCTTCAAAAAATTCATATGACTTTCGCGAGGTACAGGAAATTTAGGTACCTCGATGGCACATGGGACTGAATCAACATTTTTAACGTATTCTGCTAGTTCTTGAATGTCTATATTCATGTGCTGAAAGGCTAATCCAAGATCATCGAGGTTCGGTTCCGTTTTTCCCACTGAAATTAATCATATATGCTTCAATTCACTTGCAGTACAATTAAATGTTTGGTTTTATTTATGAAACCTTATGTTTCTGAATTTAGGATTCTTATAGTTCAAAAGTGGCTACTCACAGACTTCGGCATATTGGTGAGTCAATTTAGATGTCCTCGTTAGGTACTCTTGCATGAGATCGACCAAGAATTCCAGCGGCGTAGAATTTATTGAGTGCCATCCGATCGTTTGGCATATTTGAGCCACCACTACTCTTAATACGTTTCTACTGTATTCTGCTGCCATTTTTACAATATTCAAAAATTTTACTCATAGGACAACACTGATGACCTGAAAAACAATAATCAACCCTCTCTTATTTCTACAAAGATAAATCTAGGTGACTCACTCAGACTAGATCGTTGTGAGTGAGGATAAAATTTTACGGAGGTATTCCACCTTCAGTTTGGTATATTCTCAATCAGATAAACTAGCACGATAATACAGAACTAACCTAGCAAAAAAGTCAGTACATTTTTTTTAGGAAATTTCTCGATAATTCAAAAGAACTGTGTAAATGAAATGTATGGAAATTAACTTGTTCACAACATTGCAGCAGTGACCCGATGTACAGAAATATACTCCTGCGAAATGCTGAGGAGTAATCGAATACTAATATCTTTTTTCAAAATAATTATTTCACAGGTGAAAGACTTCCGTATCTTTGCATAGTAGACAAGTTGGAAAGTTCACCTACCCCAGAAAGTGAACGCGAGAAATTACTTCTTACCTGATAAAACTTTATCCGCCGTTGAGGGACTTGGATTTTTACGTTGACATCACAGAAATTCGCCTAGACTTAGTTCTCGGCATTGTTTTGCACAATTATTCACAAACGTAATACATGAACCTGCCAAAAATACGACAAAAAGAACAGCGTAACGCACTCCGGAACACTCGCCTCGCCACCATTTCTAGTCTTGGCAAGCAGTCAACCATAGACTTCTACTATTCCTGGTAGCTATTGCCAAGCCATAGACTATCTATTATATATGAAATCATTCCCAGTCGTTCCTCTTTCCGCGAAACTTACAGGACTAACGACAAACCAGAGAGGACAAACAGCCACGGAACAGCGGAATACCAATACCGTACACACGAACTTAATCGTACGGAATACGGAATTCCAGCCAATGGAACCATTAGGATCTCTGGCAGAGGCGTGGCTTAGAAATTGTACCTAGCGGTGAAAATATGCACTAGTTTGAGTAAGTCACGTTGTGCATAAACAAATGTAGATAAGGGTAATTTTATAAGAATACATTTTGTTTTTGTAATTTCAAAATATAATATAAAACTTTCATTGCAAGAAATTTTTTAAATTTGCACATAAATCAATAGTCAGCTGTGCGATTCGACCTACTCGCTCAGATGTTAAATATCGCCACCAGATGGCGTATCCGAGTGCTTTCCATCCACTCCACACGGGAAAAAAATTATTCAAAAGTGATAAAATTTCGCTACATTTTCAGGCAAAAATACCACATTTCTTGAGAAAAAAATTTCCTCTTGTTTCATCGGCGGACATCAAAATTCTTGAACCGAAAGAAATTTTTTTACGGTTGGCAACGCCGGACAGATCATACCCCATACTCGTGTCTCTACTCCATACCACTGATATCTGACAAATCCGTGAAGCGAAAAAAAAGAAAACCGAGTGAGTCATGATGATCTCACGGAGTTACACACATACAAAACTGCTCCCCTAGCGAAACTATCGCGAAACTATCGGCTCTCTTTCTCTCTCAGGGACCTAGCACAACAAAATAACTTCCGTCGATTGTATTCGGCGACGCAGCGAACTGTCAGTGCCGTCGGGAGGCATTTCTCCGTTCTGATAACGGCATCTTCTACCCCATTCACGATTAATATATTTAGAATATGTGTGTATTCATTATGATAGACCGACACTATTTTTTTTACACATACCTCGAGCTATTTTAAGGCTATCGGAGCCGATCAAGGGTCTTCCGAACTTTTTTACAAGAGTACCCTTTACTCGTTTACCATTCGCCAAAAAATCCGACGACTTGTTGAATAGACGTCCAAGATCGTTCACTATCTGGTTGATCAAGAAAACAAACAACGATTATGGCAACATCAAGTGTTGAAGACTTTTTATCCGGCCCTCTCGTCACTTGGGTAATTATTGTTTTTCTAACTTCAACACAAAGTATGGCTTCAGCCTCAGATTAGATAAACTCTATTACAATAGTCTCATTCCAAATATTTGGTAAGTTTTTCTTCACATGTTATTACTCATTATAGTTCACAAGCTGCCTTAAGGAACCTGACGCCCTTGTCAACTATGAAGATTTGGTTGACGGAGTTGCACTGCACGATGTCTTCCTACAAATGTAAACACAAACATAGAATTTCTTCTATTTTGTTTTGTCATGTGTTAGATTCTCGACTTTTAAAAATGATTTTCATCGAATGTTCTCTTTCAATCCTTTATAGAAACCCAGAGCCTATGCATGACGGGGTCGTACCGAGTGTTAGAAATCCAGCGATGAGAACAAAGAATTTAAACGCTATCATTGGAAACATTAAGCAATTTTACGAAGAGGAATTGGGTCACCTTGTTTTAGTGTTACCTGACACTGTCAAGTTGGGAAAAGAGCCCGAAACTGCTATTGGAGAAATCAAGTTACTTCTGTTACTTCTACTGGGATGCGCAGTTCAATGCCCCAACAAAGAAAAATTCATCACTAAAATCAAAGACATGGCTGTAGACGTTCAACTCGCCATTGTCGACTGCATAAAACAGGTTCACCACTAACTTTTTTCTGAAAACCAAACAATCCTACAAATGACATAAATCTATGAATTACTAAATAATTTACCATATGAATAATGGTTTTTCATTTAATTTGTAAACCCAAAACCTGATACTCACGTTACGTCCTAGTTTCGTAATGCATTTACAGTGGAAATATTATTTTCCCTGGTACTTACGAATGACTTCACTGATTGTTATACTTTCACAGGTCACAGATGATCAGAATATCGTGATCACTCAAGAGTCGATGGAGAATGTTAACATGGGTGTTTTGTTTAATCAAATTAAGAGGTTGGTTCACGATCGAGATCTATATTACGAGGTGAGTTATTTATTTATAACTCTGCCGATCATGATTGTACTGATTTACTTATGCTTTTTCGGATGTTTCATAGAAATGGAAAACCTCAACAACAACTGAAAGTGCAGACAACAGTGAATCAGCCATAAGCATTGAAATTGAAGAAATGAACAAACTGCATCAAGTAAACAGTATCGTAAAATCTGAGAGAAGCAACAACCATCATCACGCTGTTGAATTGGCCGATTGGAAATCAAAAGTTAGAAAGCAGCGACAAGAATTGTGAGCAAACACGAATTAAAGTACCCAAACATTTACCTTTTCAGGAAAGATAAATAAATATATGATTTATCTTCTTTATTTACAGGGAAGAAAAGACAGAGGGCTTGCTTGAGTGTAGAGAAGAATTAGAACACACAAAAGCTGCACTAGCAAAACTCAGGCAAGAGGTAAACTACATATTTATTTATCCATCCTAATGTATTTGAAACAATATATGATTTACATAAGCTTTTTATCTTACCAATACAGATAAAGAATCTCGTGGTGAACTGCTATAAAGAATTTTCTGTCGCTACCAGATAATAATCGAAACAAAAAACCAGTTTGCAATACAACTAGAACAGAGCTTTATTTGCAGAATTTTTACAATATCCCAATAAAGAAAGTTAGATTGATACATTAACATTTTCTACCAGAATCAAGAACTCATGCATGAGGCACGAACTGCAAAATCATACAGAGACGAGTTAGATGCAGTTATCGAACGGGCTGAGCGAGCTGATCGGCTTGAAATTGAGGTAGCCAGATACAAGGAGAAATTAGCAGACATTGAATTTTACAAAACTAGAATCGAAGAGATACGTGAAGATAATAGGTAATAAACGTGTCTAATTCTGTTGTAATATTACAATATTGATTAAAAGTTCAATATTTACGTTCTTCTTCTACTTTACATGTCGAAAAAATTTTTTATTCTTCAGGGTATTAATGGAGACCAGAGAAATGCTGGAGGAGCAGTTGATGACGACACGAAGGCGTTCAGACAAAGTCCCGGAGTTAGAATCAGAAATAATAAAGTACAAGCAGCTTCTCAATGATGCTTCTTTGGTAAATACTCATTTCTCATCTCTCTAAGAAATTTCCGTTACAATTTGCCTCCTTATCATATGCTAAAGAATGGATATTGCAGGAACGAGAGGCCGACAAGGAGAGGTACCTAGAAATTTGCGATGAAAATGCGCAGCTACGCTGTATAACAAAAGGAAATCTGGCGGAAACTTCACTATCACCATCTATGAGTGACTCGGAGGAGCCAGGTAAGATTGTTCAAGTATCAAATTGTATTTGAGTCACATACATAACTATATGCCACGGAAATTTTTACAATCGGATAACTAATTCTTGTACCTTGTTTTTTCAGCAACAGCAGACAACAGCCTCTCTGAGCAACTAACAAACAATGCCCAAACTCGAGCCTTGAAATTAGAGTTGGAAAATCGGCGTTTGGTAACACTGATTGACTCGCTTCAAGAGAATTCATTCCACGAGAGTTCTACGAGGGTTTTAGAGTTGGAAAAAGACAAGAAAAAATTGACTCTGAAAATAAATTCGTTAAACGATAACTGCGAACGACTAACCCAACAGAATGCGGACCTTGAAAGAATATGCAGAGATGCTCTGGAGGAGAATAAAAAACTCCAAGACTCTTTAAATAACAAACGTGCGCTGTTCGACAAACAGCAACTTGAAAATCAGGTACCTTATTCCCGTTTCATCCATTTTACTTGTAAAGCCTTTAAACGGTGTTAAAAAAAGGATCCTTCTCAACAGTCCCTGTCTACGAAAATCTCGGATTTAGAAAGGAATTATGAGTCGGTGGTGAAAGAAAAACAGCGTATTCAATCACTCCAAGAAAGCGCACAAAGGCGAGCTGAAGACTTAGAGCGATCTCTGGATTTAGTAAATCAAAAATTGGAGGAGCTGAAGAAAACTGAGAGCAAATTATCAGATATGGTGCTAAGATGTACCGAACTTGAAACTAAGCTTCTAAACTTGGAAAGAGAAAAAGAAAATGCTCAGCGTGACGTCAACAAGTTCCGCCTAACCATAGAAGTAAGCAACTGATAGAGAAAACAGTTATTGTTTGAAACAATTTCAGAGAAATTGTATAATCGTGCTCATTTCTTGCAGGACAAAGACATCGCACTCGACAAAGCTGCGAATGAGATTGAAATTGCGAACAAAACAATCGACGAATTAAAGCAAGAAGTTGACGATTATAATTCTCAAATTTCCAGGTATGATGATATACATTCATTTTTTAATTTTTCATATTGCACATGAAAATTTGTCATTTAATTTTCACACTTGTGTTATTCGACACAGGCTACGGGATATCGAAAGATCCAGCAAAGAATTGGATTCCAGAGCTGCAATTGATAGGGAAACTCTGGAAGCATTGCAATCTGACTTGGTTGCAGAAAAATTAAACACCCAGCATCTATCAACTGTCTTAGAAAAGTTCGGAGTTAGCATCAACATGCTATTATCTCTGCCTACAGACACTATAATAGAAACGTATGTATACAGTGTTGCAAAAACTTGCCTTGAAGTGAGCTAATGCCGTCGCTTTAAAAATAAGTAATAGGCAAACGAGAACGAGTCCTGAAATTATTATCACCACATTCATTCCAGAATCGCACAAGTTCCAGAAGTTATAAACAGTATTAAAAAATTCGTCACTATCGAAATTCCACCGCTTGATAATAACTCAGTCAGTAATAAGTCTTCCAATTCAACTGATATCAACACAATCACCGAACAAAATCGGTTGCAAAATACAGTGGAGACATTAAAGGTATTAATATATTCTTTTTTCATTTAATTCTCTAAAAGCCCCACAATAATTTTTTTCATATTAAAGAGAGCGATTGAAGAACAAGGGGAAAACCGGACAGTACTAAAATAATCCATATTATAATTGTTTAACACCATTTGTTGAGAAACTTGCGTAGTCAGGTTGTTTTCATTTTTCAACACCATAAATTCACCTTAATTACTTTAGATCGAGAGTAAAAAACTACGTGCTGAGTTGACAGCCTCGCACGCAATGTCGGATAATCTTTTAGCAGAGAAGGCTAAGCTTCAAGTAAATATAACGACACTACAGTCTCAGAACACTTCACTGACGACTCAGCATACGGCGTTGCAATTAGCTAACTCACAACTTGTCGCTGAGAAAGAAGAGGTTTGTTTATTTGATCGATTTTTTTTTTTTGCTGTGAAATATTGAGTAACTGAAAATAACTAACATTCACATATTTACGAGTCTATTGATTGAATGGTTACTTGACAGCTATTGAAAGAACGTGCATCCCAGGAGAGCATTCACTCTCAATTGGTCAATGATCAAATAGCTCTGCAGATCCTCCACGAAGGGCTCAACAATGAGTATGAGAAGCTGCTAGTTGAGCGTGAAGTGGTGAAGTCAACTCTTCGGGATGTTAAAAATGAGGCCAGGGCATTAAGAGAGACCTGCCAAAGTCTTGAAGCGAAGAATAAAGCCTTGCAAGCAGAAAGGGAAACGCTTATTGGTAATACTAAGAGCTTAAGCAATCTTCGAGGAGAACATTCGAAACTTAAGGTAAATGACAACCTCGATCAAATCTTAGCCTCCCACCGTTTTTAATCTAGAAACTATCTATACGAAATAAATTCCTTTTGTCCACAGGATGACTTCAGAAATCTTTTCACCGCTACGGAAAAGCTTAAATCCGAGTACAGGAATTTGCAGGAGGATTACAAGAATAACAAGATGGAAACTAATCGGCTGAGTCTTAAGCAAACGGAAACCAATGGAGAGTTAGTCCTTAAAGACGAGAGGTGTGCTTATCTAGAGTTTGAACTGAGCAAGTTGAACCAGCGCTGCGAAGTGTGTATTAATGATTATTATGAGCTAGTGGTTCGTTTTTAAAACAAATTTGACCACTGTTTCTTCTATCCATTCTTTAGATGCTGTTGCAAATGAATTCAGGATTAGATAATGACAGGCGTTCACTCATGGATCATGTCAGTTTGCTTCTGAGCCAATATCACGAGCTGCTGACCCATTCTTTGGATGATAAGGAACATTATCATATGGAAGAAAAATTGTTCACGTTAGTATATACCCATGATCACTCTTACTCACAATCAATCAAAATTGTCTTGATTTAATTATTTGATCTCTACAATTAAGGTTTTAACCGTGTTATATCTGTTGTTGTTGCTGTAGTTATTTGATTTAATTGAAAAAGTACAATTTTGTTATTCACAGGGACAAAGTAAACAATCTTTGCCGACAGAAAGAGAAACTGGAAGAAAAAATAATGGAGCATTACCGCAAACTTGAAAGTTGTTCGATGAAAAAGTATGAACAGACTGTGATTCCCAAAATTGATATTGTACCCTATTCTGCTTATGCATGTATTCATTTATTCATTCATTTCTGCTTTAGAAAAGGATTCGGTGCTAGTTTTGTCAGGAGAGTGAGAAAGGCCGGCTCTGAGCTCTTGAACAAGGTAAGAAAAATCGAAATATGCAAATGTAAGATGCCGAAGTTACTACCCCCAGTGAATCCTACAATTCAGGTTTCTAAAACTTTAATTTCCGATTAACAGAATCGTAGATCCTGGGCCGAGGACACCAAACAGTTGGATGGCAAAACATACGAGTCCGAATCTGGTGGAAACGATTCCGACGCCAGTGCAGAAGATATTAGACAGATAAGAGGTAAAAAAGGTACATAGCTTTAGTTACTGTTTGGATCCTTAGTAAAGAGCTGAAGAAATGAGTGAACGAGTGGTGCAAGTTTGGTGCGAAACTGTTCCATATATTAACATTTAGTGTTTTTTCTCTTTTTTCTCATCAATTCAGAACAGCCAGATTCCACGGAGCTGAGAAGCGATCCCTTATCGCTAGGCTACCCAGGCACTCGGAGAACAGTTTACTATACAGACGAAATTCCATCGAGCAAAACGACTCTGGATGTAAGTCTGTGTCATGAATCTGAAATAGGAAACTTCTTTTACTCCAATGAAAAATTACATTATTCTTAAGGATAGTGATTTTCCATTAAACAGGATCAACGAGTAGCTGATTCAGCGAAGATGCTAGAAGGAGATGAGAGAAACAGAAACGGCCAAATCGATTCGAACACAAATCCAGATTTAGACGCGCAGAACAGTAAACATCCAGTATTGATTTACAACAAAGTATCAGCGGTGATAAACGAATCGAAAAATATCTCTACAACGGAGAAAGATATTCCAGCCAATATTCCTGAAACCGTCGGTGAAAGATCATCCGAAAAAGATGCCAAAGCGGCTTCCGTTTGGTACGAATACGGATGTGTATAATTTAATCAACGAATAGTTACTAATTAATCAAGTTATACCGATCGCGTTACAAGTACAAATTGTAAATATTAGCGCTTACCTAATTTTGTTCTCTTTACAAGATATTTGTAATTTAGACTTGGTCAAGATTAGAGGTAACCGTTCTGGTTGTTTGTTTTTCTTTCAGTTGAGAAAAAAAAATAGAGGATTCCTACCTTATTGATTTTAGTTACCGAATATAGAATTAACTGAAATACTATTGATATGTGGATAGTTGGTAAACAGGGGTAAAAGGTATGCGGTTTTTACATAATGCGACAAAATGACTGTTTAATGAATGAGTGTAGAAATTATTATTTATTTCTATTGCTGCTTTTTAAAAAATTCTCTTCCATGCGTAGTTTTACCAATGTAGTATTTTCCAAAAGACTGGTGTTTTAACGAATTTACTTGCCTCGCAAATAATTGGGGCAATAATAACAGTGCACCTTTCATAGTATTACTCAGCTTATTTTTGATGAATGTTCTTTTTTTTTTAAGTGTGAGAGTCAAAGACTTGATCAGCTGTACAGCTGTATCAATTGAATGCTGTTTTATGCAACTAGGATAAGGCTAAAAAACACCAATTATGTTATCATTAGAGCCTAAGACCGATTTATCGAGATCGTAACAGAATCTATTCCATCAATCTTCTCACCTTGAAGTCATCAGACACTCTCAAGAGGTCACACATTGTTAAATTCCATCGGCAGCTTTGGTAGAAATAGAATTTGTTACGTTCTAGAATTCGGGCATAGTCGCAATATGAATGGTGTAATTAAAACTTTCCTACACAATATTGTTATTTAACAATAAAAATCGGCGAAATTTTTATTTAAACAACTGCCACCAATTTTTTATGTTTTCCATTGTTCCTTATATTTAACAAACAAAAAACTATGAGAAGAATTGAGGAATGTGATCCCATTTTTCTGTTTGATGAGTTTGGTTTGAATCACTGGCATTCGATAAACAAAAGCCAATCAGCAGCTATCCTTTGAATGTAAATTTCGACATTGATTGTCGATAATGAAGGGATCGATTCAGCGTAATTTTCTAAAATTCTAGGTTAGGTTTGAGCCGTGGCATGACACGCAGTGCGGTTCATCACAATTAACGGCGGTTAGCAAAGGTTGAAAAGAATTACTATTGAAAAAAGATTTATCATCGGATGTGAGACAGTTAATAAAATCTTGTCAACATGGCTAGCGAGTTAGCGGAGAAAATACTTGAACATTTATCAAAGCGTGGCGATGGAGTGAGCACTCTGGATCTGGCTGAGCTATTCGTTGAAGATCATCAGAAAGTGATCGGCGCTGTCAAAAGTCTTCAAACCCTCGAAAATGTAACTTTTGCACTCTATCGTTTCCTTCCAATAATACTCAGAGCCGTATTCAATTGTTCATCACTTTTTTGCATGTAAACTTGACATAAACAAAGTAAGAATGACGCAACAGCTGTAACTATTTTCGAATATTATTCAATGTTCTACACTGTCAGATCGTGATCGAATTATTATGAATGTACTGCTACGATTAAAATTGATTGTTTACTCTAAATCAGAGTCTGATTCACCACAGGTTATTTCAGTTGAACAATTGAATAAGAAGAGTTGGGCACTGACGCAAGAGGGTCAGCAAGTCGCTGAAAATGGGAGCCACGAGGCTGCGGTCTTTAAAGCTGTGCCAGACGGTGGTGTTGCGCAAACAGAGATTATGAAGACTGTACCAAACGCTAAGGTGGGATTTTCCAAGGCATTGGTAGCCGGCTGGATCGAGCTGGACAAGAGCAGCGGGACTCCGATCGTTAGGAGAAAAGTACCCTCTATAACGGACACAATTCAGTTACATTTGAAAAATGTTGCCAACATCCCGGACAATGTTAAAAATGATTACAAGAAGAGAAAACTCCTGCAGGAAGTGTAAGCTGCAATGATAGAATTTTCGGTACTTGTTATTTTGATAGTTTTTCATTAGTTAATTACTTGTCTTCGCAGGGTAACAAAGATAATGGTGTTGTCAAAAGGACTACAATTTGTGACTAAAATTGAGAAACTAGAAACAGATCTTACGGCAGATTTATTGACAAACGACTCTTGGAAGCAAAAGAAGTTCAAGCCTTATAATTTCGATGCTCTCGGTGTGGCGCTTGACATCGGCCATCTGCACCCTCTTCTTAAAGTCAGAGCTGAATTCAGAAAGATTTTCCTTGAAATGGGGTAAGATACATTTTTTGAGCATATGCCAATTTTTAATCATTGACAACAGGCGATGCAATTCTTTGACTTTGAAAAGAAACTCATCTTTCTTTTGTCCTCTTCACTCATTCTTATAGATTCTCCGAAATGCCTACAAACAATTTTGTTGAGAGTTCATTCTGGAATTTCGATGCGTTGTTTCAGCCACAACAACACCCTGCGCGAGATGCGCATGATACTTTTTTCATATCTGGTAAGGAATTATTACTATTTTCAAATCATCGGATCCCCTTTTGTATGCTTTTCACATTCGACATTAATCGTCCAAACTCAGCGATCCTCACTTAATTTTTGTAAATTCTTCAGAACCAAGAACTAGCTCAAATTTTCCTAAGGATTACCTGGAGAAGGTAAAGAAAGTGCACAGCGAAGGCGGCTATGGATCGCAAGGATATCGTTACGAGTGGAAAATTGAGGAAGCTCAGAAAAATTTACTCAGGACTCACACAACAGCTGTTAGCGCCAGAATGCTCTACAATCTTATGCAGCAGGTAAGCTGCATGTGTTCAGTATTGACTACAAAGAAAATAAATGGTTCATGAGCTGCCACGCTATATGCATTTAACAAATTTTGCATTGATCTTGTGATAAAATACGAAACCAAGGATTTTTTCTAGTAAATCCTGTTGAAATCTAGCTGAGAAGCATCTTAATCTGCAGCTTTGTGAATTTTAGGGTGAATTTAAGCCTGTGCGATACTTTAGTATCGACAGAGTATTCAGGAACGAGACACTCGATGCCACACACTTGGCTGAGTTTCATCAGGTCGAAGGCGTAGTTGCAGACTACAATCTCACACTGGGCGATCTGATAGGAACACTCTATGAATTCTTCAAAAAACTCGGCATCATTCAGCTGGAATTCAAGCCAGCATACAATCCATACACCGAACCGAGCATGGAGATATTTTGCTTCCATAATGGCTTGGGAAAGTGGATAGAGATCGGAAACAGTGGAATTTTCAGACCTGAGATGCTGCTGCCGATGGGGTTGCCCGAAAATGTTAATGTTATTGCATGGGGTCTGTCTTTGGAAAGGTAAAACCATTTTTCAAGTGTTGGAGCAATTTTCTCGCGACTAAGGCAAGGGAAGAAGGAAGTTGCGCCATCAGAACTACTGGTTTCCTAGTAATGTCAGTCATTAGTCATATTGATCAGAATTCAGATTGGTTCAGACTCAGGATTTCAATTAACTTATTAAGCAATTCTTACGCATCATTCACATCAAATATTACAATTATTTAATCCAGTAGTTGGTAGATCATCCATAAAAGAGGATAGAAAGTAGGTATTGATCTGTATGATATTTTGTTTTCCCTACAGGCCTACGATGATCAAGTATGGATTGAATAATATCCGTGATCTAGTTGGACCAAAAGTGGACCTGCAAATGGTACATAACAATCCCATATGTCGTCTTGAGAAGTAATTATCAATTTCATTTATTCATTCTACATTATTTAATGCATGTTTAAAATAAATCGTCTATTGAGCGTAGATTGTTTCATTTATTATCCTGTCCATTTTATAATATCCGTTGTGTTTTTTCAGTCCCGCAAATAACGTATATCTCCTACAACGTGTTTCCTCGCCTTTGTAGTTTTTGTATTACAGGAATTATGTTCAGAGAAAAGTGTCTATCCTTAGCTTCATTCAGAATCATTTGTGCATCACATGGATGTTTCTACATGCATAAGTTATAAGCTTGATAAGAAATGGTCACAAATGCAGATAAAATAGGGTGTGGCTTGTTTTCCTAGGAATGGACCGCGGATATTGAAGTCAAAATATACGGCAGAACAGTTGGAGGAACGTTTGGATAAAATTCTCTTGGAACTAGAACAGTTACAGAAGGAATTGCCAAGAGTTGGGCGCTCAACAACAACGTTTGAAAAAAAAAATTTAGTCATATTCTGTGATCCTAGTCGACCAATGTATTCTTTAGAAACTCTACTGAGTTTGATCAATGAATTTCATAGCGTATTCGTTTCTACGTATACCCATTCTAACGTTGCGGTATTTCCTCAAGAGTTGAGAGATTTCTGTTCAAAGTTTAAGAAATCTACAAATGCTGATACCGCTGACATCACTGTAACGATCGTTTGGAAGATCGTTGGTGTCGACCCAATTTTAAAACTTAGTCAGAATCATGAAATTGTTGGCGAAGTCAACATAGCTCGGTATTTAAATCGGTCCATTGAAGCTGAATGCAGAAACATCTTGGAATACGAAAGTACCTCGGCTGCTTACGCTGATAAAATAGACTCGGCATTAGACAAAATACATGGCATCATACACGGTGCTACAAGGTACAAACTAGACACTATGCAAATTAAATCAAAAACCGGATATATAATTGGTAGCAAACTTTCAATTGTTGACATCGTTTGGAACTCTGTAAAAAAACATCACACTAAATAGTTTTATATGTAAATATTTCTGGATTCTATAAAACGAAACAAAAAAATATTTTATTACTATTGATAATTATAAACGATTATTTCTTTTCTACAGCATTTTATTGTGATTTATCAAATTGAACATATAAATTATTTCACCATTTTGATATTCCTATTTTTTCTTTTCCCTTCTAAACAAACCCTAACTGATACTCCACGTTCGAATTTCGAATATAAGAAGCCTGGAGCAAAGACCGCAACTCGTGCGAGTATTAAGGTGGTAGTGTATGTACAATTTCTACTAAGCCCGTACTTTCAATGAATCACATTGCTAGATCATCAATTAGTCAGTCGATCTTGTGCATCCCTGCAACCGTTGACCGAAGACTTATAAAGATAGTTACCCGTGGGTAAATTTTTGTGTACTTGTATTTTCTAATTTAATTCAAAACTCCTATTAATTTACAGAATTCCATTTTCTAATTTAATTCAAAACTCCTATGAATTTACTGAATTCCGATTTAAAATCGCGAATATCTCGGTTTCCTAAAGGGGAAATAGAATCGGGCAGGTAATTAGCCCATCGTAAGAACTCCCCTGGATCCCTCAATTTTATTTCGATTTTAATTTTAATTTTCAAACCTTAAATCGCGAATATCTCGAGAACGGTGATAGATAGCGCAAAAATAGCAATAATTCGGGATCTGCGGGTCTGATATAATCTAATTTTATCAACAACTCTGATTAATTCACAGAATTTCGATGACAGAAATCTAAAATCGCGAATATCTCGAGAACGGTGATAGATACGGCAAAACTAACGAAATTTTGGAGGTATCCTAAAGGGGAAATAGAATCGGGCAGGTAATTAGCCCATCGTAAGAACTTCCCTGGATCCCTCAATTTTATTTCGATTTTAATTTTAATTTTCAAACCTTAAATCGCGAATATCTCGAGAACGGTGATAGATACGGCAAGACTAACGAAATTTTGTAGGTATCCTAAAGGGGAAATAGAATCGGGCAGGTAATTAGCCCATCGTAAGAACTTCCCTGGATCCCTCAATTTTATTTCGATTTTAATTTTAATTTTCAAACCTTAAATCGCGAATATCTCGAGAACGGTGATAGATAGCGCAAAAATAGCAATAATTCGGGATCTGCGGGTCTGATATAATCTAATTTTATCAACGACTCTGATTAATTCACAGAATTTCGATGACAGAAATCTGAAATCGCGAATATCTCGAGAACGGTGATAGATACGGCAAAACTAACGAAATTTTGTAGGTATCCTAAAGGGGAAATAGAATCGGGCAGGTAATTAGCCCATCGTAAGAACTCCCCTGGATCCCTCAATTTTATTTCGATTTTAATTTTAATTTTCAAACCTTAAATCGCGAATATCTCGAGAACGGTGATAGATAGCGCAAAAATAGCAATAATTCGGGATCTGCTGGTCTGATAGCATCTAATTTTATCAACAACTCTGATTAATTCACAGAATTTCGATGACAGAAATCTGAAATCGCGAATATCTCGAGAACGGTGATAGATACGGCAAAACTAACGAAATTTCGTAGGTATCCTAAAGGGGAAATAGAATCGGGCAGGTAATTAGCCCATCGTAAGAACTCCCCTGGATCCCTCAATTTTATTTCGATTTTAATTTCAATTTTCAAACCTTAAATCGTGAATATCTCGAGAACGGTGATAGATAGCGCAAAAATAGCAATAATTCGGGATCTGCGGGTCTGATATAATCTAATTTTATCAACAACTCTGATTAATTCACAGAATTTCGATGACAGAAATCTAAAATCGCGAATATCTCGAGAACGGTGATAGATACGGCAAAACTAACGAAATTTTGGAGGTGTCCTAAAGGGGAAATAGAATCGGGCAGGTAATTAGCCCATCGTAAGAACTCCCCTGGATCCCTCAATTTTATTTCGATTTTAATTTTAATTTTCAAACCTTAAATCGCGAATATCTCGAGAACGGTGATAGATAGCGCAAAAATAGCAATAATTCGGGATCTGCTGGTCTGATAGCATCTAATTTTATCAACAACTCTGATTAATTCACAGAATTTCGATGACAGAAATCTAAAATCGCGAATATCTCGAGAACGGTGATAGATACGCCAAAACTAACGAAGTTAGACAATTACGAATATTAATGTCATGGAATAGATCGAGCGTGTGTCGAAAAGAATCCCATTTCGAAATGAAAAATTGTTCTAATTTCTTATTATAAACGTATTATTGTAGATAATCTAGTTTGTCTCCTGGAAAATTATAAACTTTGTAGTATGCATCACGTATGGACCACATATATCAATATCGTACATGGACATATTCATATATACTTTTTGATCTCTGCATCATTATGACATCTGATCTATCATTATTTATCATCCATGTATACACACTTTTTCCGGGTACCTATACATTAATTGAATCACGTTTTTGCTACGAATTTTGGAACAAATTGATTCTCATTATTAATCTCTTGAATCGCTGACGATTCGGTAACGTTATAACTTGGTAAGTACGCACAAGCTAAATATTGACTTGAGCTTACCGTTACGACGACTGTGTTACTCGGAAGGTTAGTGCAACCGACATCTTGTCGTGACCGGTAACCCTCTGATGCTCCGCAATAAGTTCCCAACTCTGCCGCTGAAACACCGCAGAGGGTACAGGCGCGCGACGAATTTCGGTTGTCACACGAAAGCCTGTAAAGGTAACTGTCTTTATAGTCTTCAGTCAACGCTGCAACCAATGACACTTCGGTGCGCAAGGAACACTAATGACGTTAATGGTACAAAAAATAAACCTAATTTTCACGATTACTGTGGAAAGTTATGTTAATTCACCCATTTGAGTTCGTGCTCCTCGTATAGTCTCCATGAAAAGAAGTTGCCCTGATTTTTTAGCGCCTAGTTGCGCCTCCGAAGCCACTACCGCCGTTAAACACACCGGTTAAATGAGTCGGTACTGTGGGAAGCTGCAGCAATACCCAGAGAATCGTAAATTTGGTACCAATGTTGGCAGTCTTTATATTTTTCAGCTCAATGTCGTGGTGGGTGTAAAAAAATTAGGAACAAAGATTTGAATCACGAAGTAATTTGAATCATCATTCTATCGTCATGCAATCGATGAAAAAATATACGTAAATACACAAGGAGCATCAAGCAACTACCAGCAACGATTGTCCTATTTTTGTTGGCCCAATATTTATTATTATCATGTACAGTTCAGTTTGTTATCCGTTGTTTGATTGGCCGCCGCCGCGAGAGCAAGCAGTGACTCATTCGCCAGTACCGCGCCACAATTCCTCCCTACTCCCGCTGTCAAAGTAATTTCTTATAAAATAAATTTACCGTAAAAAGCAACGGTTTATTCTGATCAATCGCTGGATAAGTCTGTCGATATGGCAACCGTAATTTTTTTAGAAATCTAAGACGAAAAGAAGGATTGACAATTACCGTACAGACACAAGGTCGACATAAATCGAAACAATCCGTATTCCACGTACCGCGTGTAAATTGCTTTTTAGAACGGTCGGAAAGGTCGAAATTTCAACTGTTTGCAATCGTGTGCGTGACTTGCAGCGGCTGCTATTGCGTATCTATATATCTGGCTTTATACTCCGTGGCGTTCGAGGATTTCGGCGCGACGTGTTCGTCGTATGTGTAATGTGTGTTTCGTGAATCGCAGTGGTGTGGCGTAGATTTCAACGACAATGATGTCGCGTAGGTGATCTTCCGTAAAAAGTATATAAAAAAAATAAACAAGTAATAATAAAAGAAAAACAAAATACAACGAAGAAGAACCAGTGCAGTGAATGTATACCTGGGTGCACTTGCTTCGCCCAGGTGATACCGTAATAATCGCATACCCTGACGGTATACTGAATAATAAAAGAAAAGTAAATACCAAGAGCATTACGAGGCTAAATCTACAGAAATATACAACAAACAAATAATAATCTCTTTGTAATACAGAGATTGAAGTCACAGAGAGTCAAATAGTAATTATTAATCCGCGAGGTTGTACATACATACTACCTGCTTTTCTTCCCTCCTTTCTTTTCTTCCCTCGTTCCTTTCATTATTATTATTTTTTTTTCTCATCCATGTCGTTCTCTCTCTCTTTTTGGCTCCAGTTCGTAACCAAAATGGCGGCGACTGGCGCTAGTGGTACGATTGGCGCTGAGCAACACATCCGCGGACTAGTAGCAGAGCGAACAATCGAATAACTACAATAAACTCGCCTGCTATTTCGCGCACTAAAAATATATTTGTTTTCATTCGTTTTTAATCCATGGAGAGTTCGTTCAAGGATTAATAGACAATCCTTGCGTGATTTTGTGTTGGTAACATTTGTTTATAATAAACGATCTGTGGAGAGAAACAGAGAGAGAGAGAGAGAGAGAGAGAGAGAGAGGGCGAGAGAGTGAGAGAGTAAAAAATGCGGAGGGAATAGAAGAGGACGGAAAAAAAAAAAATTTATTCCCTACAAAGAGGCGAAGTCGCCTGTTACTTCGTCCGTACCAACAATTTGATATTAATCGACGATATATAACTGGTATTTACCGATTATTTTCAGAAGGTAGGAAAAGACAGAGATAAAAGAAAAGTGATTTTCACATTTAATACACACAAACCTACGTTATAACCAATGCGGTAGCGGCGCGATGCCTGCTGCACCGTATCGTCAACCTATTCTCGACAAGTGCAGCACTGCCATCGGTGAAAACTTTTCGAAGAAGATCGTTAAACACCATCGTTCCAAAACTTTGAACATACTGATTCAGAATTCGCACGATAATCTACAATAAGTAAGTAAATGCGACGATTATCCGCTACTTGCCTCACTGCCTTTGCCTCGCGTATATTTCTTGTCCTCCGTTCTGAACGCTGATCATTCCATATTACGATTACATTTTTGCCCCCTTTATTCTCTTTCTCTTCACTCTACTATTCTTTTCTTTGTTTTTTTAGTAAATCGAAAACGAACTTTCCTTCTACAACATTTGTTTGTCGTTTCCTCGTTGCTCACTTCATTCTCGTCCGTTATCTGCGTTCTATGTGTGAGTGTGTATTTTTGCGTGTATGTGTGCTATCGTGTCGCGTACATATGTGCATTTTTTAGCCTGCTGCATGTGCCCCGCGTCTTTATTTATCGCCTATATTTTCATTGCAGTGGACAATGAGTTAGTTTTCGTTATCGATGCTCGTAACTTGAGACTATTACTTTCAAATTTTTAATACTGGGTGATGAAGCTTTCAAATTTTGGCTATTCTTATACCTTTGTTGTTGTACGTGTCCTTATGTATGCTATCTATCTTGACTGTGAACAGCTCACTTTCCTGATAGGTTATGATTCGATAATCAATGACTGTGCAGAATCAAGTACCGTAAATTAGGCTCACTGCCATTTCAACCCCCTTGCAACCATTTTTCAACCATTTTTTTAATCAAACTCTTTTCTTTCGACGCCTCTCAAGACGGAACACCGATTCAGCATAACCGCAACGTCAAACTTTTCAGTCAGTGACGGTGATCGGTTTGTGTGATTACTTTTGTAGCTTTTGTCATTCTTATTACATGTTATTTTAAGTATTTATACAATGAAGAACGGCCTTGAGGGGTGCTCTAGGTTACACTAAAGAATTGTGCTTTGTTTGAATTTTATCTGGCTTGTAGAATGTTCAGGAACTTTCTTTTTCATCTTTAGTCTGTGGCAATGAATAAGAGTTCAAACATGCTATTGGAAGTCATAGTAAATTGCAAAAGTCTGTTTCTTAAGTTTTTCTGATTACTGCGCAACGGTTTGTTTCATCATCTTATGATTTAAAAATAATTTTAACCTTTGATGACAATGAAACATGGAAGCAAGAGTACAGTGATATCAACTCTGATTATCGAAAAGAAAGTTTGTTTAGACGAAAATTTTTTGTTGTAGTGTGAATATTTTTTACAAATTTATGCAGGATAGCATTCTTGAGCAAAAAGCTGGATACGATTCTTTAGCTACTAATAAAGTCGTAATTTTTAAAGTAAGGCTTTGCTGCATTTAGACAGCTATTTTTACATCGGAGAAATAAAGTGACGATGATTTGGGAGTGGATTTATTTTTTGTCAACGACGAGCTAGGTTTTTAATAAACTGCTTGTCTTTATTTCCAGATAAATAACATTCACACGGAAAACATCTTTCAAAATGAAGATTGATCGTTGTAGATTGAAAAAATGCACTTCCGAAGTGGTAAGCAATGGATTAATTATGAAATGAACTTGAAAAACTCTGACGACCTCTAATTCTTTTGTACAAAGGAATTTTGACTTACTTAGGCGACTGATCAATGTAACCTTTTTTGAAATCATATGAATATTCTTGGATATTTTCAGCCTGCCGAATGTCAGGCGCTGATAAGCAAGTTGCGTTCGTGTTCGCACGCCGAATTGCTAGAAGAACTGAAGCAAATAGATGCCTGGACATTCGGAAAGTGCGAATTGTTCCATTGGATCGATGTATTAGACCTGAGTGACAGTATTCTTGAAGAAGCCGCAGCTAGATCACCCGATAACCAATGGGAACTCGCATGCGATCTTCCTCAAAACAGAGAGGTATGAAGAACAGAAACAATAAAATCTACTAATACAGATCGAATATTGATACGGTCAGCGGGTTTTCATAAAAAATTAAATAGATGAGTAAGTGAATAAATACATGCACTGCAAAAGGAACGTCTTGATAACTTACAGATTTTAGTATTTATTCATGTCTGATTTGAAACAAAATTTGGAATAATTTGCCTGAAGCTTGATATAGATTTAAATTATTTGGTTCGAATTTAAATCCTTCAAGTATAAGAAATTGTTTTATTTTTTTTTACAAGTTATAATCCGAATTAAGGCGTGGTTTTCCTAGGAGTTTGAAATCTGCATAATTATTACTCACATATAATAAAAGGCATGTACGGTTTTCATGCTATATTTAAGTAACATGTAAAATTACAAATTGCTCTTTTTTTACAGGCAAAAGAACTGCTTCTCTGGGTACTACACTTCACCACCCTCCTGATCGAGCACTCTTTTTCACGACATTTGTACAATAGTATGGAACATCTAGTTACATTATTGTCGAGTTGCGACATGCATGTTGTCCTCGGCGTGTTGAATCTTCTCTACATGTTTAGTAAACGTAGTAATTTTATTACTCGTTTAAATAGCGACAAACGTCAAGCTTTACTCAGCCGTTTGAATCACTTGGCTGAGGTAAGAAACATTACTTTTTCTATTTTTATTTGCTGCGAAATTCAAGTTTGTTTTATAAATATATAATTCATGTAAGGTATGGATTTATACAAATTGGTTCTGTAGGTTTTGAGTAATTTTTTAACATTCTTTCTAGCATTTTAACACGTATGTATTGAACTGGTTCGTTATTTAGTGTTATATTATAACCTTTCAGAGCTGGGGTGGAAAAGAGAATGGATTTGGCCTTGCTGACTGCTGCAAAGAACAGCCGGAGAAGGTAAAACAGTTTTTCATTTGAATTTTCATTCGGATTTTTTTCATTCATAGTTGTAGAAGATAACATTTATGAGAGAAATTCAAATATCACCAACTCCAAATTTAATCGAATTATCTCAAACTCCAATTCAACTTGCTATTTACAAAGCTGATATAATAATATTTTCAAATTGATAAACAGCCATTTCCTGCTAGTGCGACTACTCTGCACTTTGAGTTTTACGCCGAAAATCCAATCGTATTTACAACAACGTCAGCAACAACGACAGCAACGACAACAACAACAACAACAACGATGGCAACAGAACCAGCCATGTCAAGTAGCGGAAGTGCCAGCGGAGGATCAAGTAACAAGAAGAGTGGTCAGACAAATTTGGTCACTTATATCCATATCGAGGGTGTCGACAAACTCCGTAAAACTCCGGCACAAATAATGAACGATTTATTAAAATCGTACAATGTTCCTCAAGAACGACAGGTTGGTATTGGCTTAAACTACTTGTATCATTTTAACTGATCGATCACTTATATACTTCTTCAATAATTTTGTGCTCGCTTTTTATGTCAATAAAGTTTCACAAAATTCATGTGTTCACTTTTCAGATGGCCTTGTTAACTCATATCAGATTGGCACACAGTTTCTCAGATTATCGAAGACGTTTGCAATGTGTTCAGGCAAGATTACAAGCGCTCTCTGTACTTGTATATAGTAACGCTCTCCAAGAAAATGCTCACAGTTTATTGCACGCTGGCTTGTTAGAAGAGCTGGTCGAACTTCTGGAGCTCCCTCATGCTCACCTTGTAGAAATTCGTGCCGCAGCCCTACGGACATTAACTAGCATTATACATCTAGATCGTAATCCACATTTCCCAAAGTGAGTACCTTTGTGTCTTTTGGTTTGTTATCTTTTACGAATTATCCACTGTGGTACTAAACATCGTTTTTTTTTGTTTTTCTTGAATGAAGGAAACCAGGTTCTCGTTTGAACATGATAATAGATGTTACCGGTGCAAGTTCGTATCATGGTTTTCTACCTGTGCTCGTGCGAACTTGTATTTCTACTTTGACATCGCCACAACCCGATGGACAACCCTTTCCACTTCCCCTAGCCACAGCTTTGTTCAGCTTTCTTTATCATCTTGCCAGTTATGAAGCTGGTGGAGAAGCTTTGGTCAGTTGCGGAATGATGGAAAGTCTTCTGAAAGTTATCAACTGGCCGGGAAGCGAGCTTGAACACATTACAGTGAGTGTTAAAGCAAAAGGTTTAACGAATTTAATGGCACGGAAAGCTTCTCTCTACTTTTCTACCCAAATAAAAGCCTTTAATGATTTACTGTTCCATTATTTTCTCTATTTACAGTTCGTCACACGAGCTGTGCGAGTTATAGATTTGATAACAAACATCGACATGCAAGGGTTCCAAGCCCACGGAGGCCTGGTTAGTTTTATAAATCGATTGGATATGGAAGTGAACGTCTGCAGAAAGGAACAGCCTTTCGAAATTGAACCTCAGCAGCAATCGAATCAAGAAAATCAACAGCAACAGCAGCAATCGCCTGCCGATAGGCCTGCAGAGGTGGACGATGACTCAAACCCTCCCACAGCCCCCCAAATGAACGAGACCTTCGATGACCGTGAGGAATCGTTGAACCTGATGGAATTTTCCGAGGATGAAAATGCTGCCTCGAAAGTAGAGGACAAACGTGAACCTTTGCCCGATTACTCGGGAGCTAAGACAGGGAAAACCTGCCTTCCACAAAGGGCAGCACTTCTCAAGTCTATGCTCAATTTTCTGAAGAAAGCTATTCAAGATCCAGCATTCACTGACAGTATACGTCACGTAATGGAAGGGACTTTGCCAGCCTCATTGAAACACATTATTAGCAACTCCGACTACTACGGACCTTCCCTATTTTTACTTGCTACGGATGTTGTTACAGTTTACGTTTTTCAAGAACCTTCGCTACTGTCTTCCCTGCAGGACAACGGCCTTACTGATGTCGTTCTGCATGCTCTGCTAATCAAAGATGTAAGTGAATTTATTGTTCGATACACTTCATACTTTCCCTTGTCTTTGAATTTCGCTCTTACATTTTACTTGTATCAACAGGTACCTGCAACCAGAGAAGTATTGGGATCTTTGCCCAATGTGTTTAGTGCATTATGTTTAAATCAACGAGGATTAGAGTCTTTCGTAAAGTGTCGGCCGTTTGAACGTCTGTTCAAAGTCCTTCTTTCCCCTGTTTATCTCTCTGCAATGCGACGTAGACGAAGCGCCGATCCGCTCGGTGACACAGCTTCCAATCTCGGTAATGCTATGGATGAATTGATGAGGCATCAGCCTAGTCTCAAAGTCGACGCTACGGCTGCGATTATCAAGGTATTACACACGTAATTTCAAATACTTTTCATCACGAAATGTAACACTTTGGATCGAGCATAACTTTCTAACTCATGTATTTATGTCCCTTAAAAATCACCAGCTTCTAGAAGAACTTTGCCTTTTGGGTTGTGATCCTCGCTACGTTTGTTGGCGTGCGGCAAGCAAGTCCGAAAACTCACCGTCGAGCTCGAGTTCGAGCAATCGTCAGTCCTCAGGACAATCTGTCGGTGTTGGTGTCGGCGATGGAAGTGGCGGCGCCGGAGGAGGGGGTGGAAGTAGCAGCGACGAAGAAGACGAAGATGAGGAAGAAGCAAGCACTAGTTCGCATCCTCAACGCGAAGAGCAGCCATCTCCGTCTCCCGCTCAGCCTGGACCACCACCTCAACCACGGGAAAAAACACCGATAGCTTTAGTCGACTATATTCACAATGTGATGAAATTCGTCGATGCCATACTGAGCAACAACTCGACTGACGATCACTGCCGAGAATTCGTAGCCCAAAAAGGACTGGTCCCACTTCTGTCTATCCTGGGATTGCCAAATCTTCCAGTCGACTATCCAGTTGCTCAGGCGGCGCAGGCTGTGGCTTCGGTTTGCAAAAGCATTCTGGTTAGTTCCAAGATTTGGTAAATTCTTTTACAGTGACGTTACAAACTTAGAACTATGTTCAATTGATTTTTGTTTTACAGAATTTGGCACACGAGCCTTTGGTACTCAAAACAGGATTGTCCCAACTCAATGAAGTCTTGAATCTTCTAAAACCGCTTCATTGTCACATGGAATCCCCTGGAGGGTCGGTTCTTCTACACGAATTAGCTTCAGCTCCTAATTTAGAGACTGCTTTTACCAGCGATCAGGCTACGCCTCTACTTCACGCCATGAACGCGGCTCACGGCTACGTTGTCATGTTTGTTCACGTCTGCCGAACCGGCCAAAGTGAAATACGTAACCTTTCAATGAATCATTGGGGATCTGATCTTGGGTTGACTGTCCTCAAAGGCCTGTCCGAATTATACACCTCACTTGTATGGGAAAGTACACTCCTATTGGCGCTCTGCAGTGACGACATCATTCCTGCAGGTTGTGATTTTGGGAAAGAAGATATGGACAAATTAGTACCCCTGGAACTTAGGGTGAGATATTTTGAATCTAGGAGTATAAAATTTGGTCAAGTTACACATCGTTCATTCAATAATTGTTATTGATGTAATTTTCCATTCACTTGTTAAACAGACTGAGGGCGAACCATCGTCCTCATGGGCTGCCACTACCTCGTCTGATATGGGTAGCAACGGAATGACGACCGCTATGGAAGCATTGAGTACAGATCCACCGCCAGTATCGATGGAGGTAATCAAAACTCAGGAATTAATTGCGCTAAGGGTTCGTTGATTGATAATAGGTTCTGAATTTTTATCCTTGAGCTGTTTTTTTGCTCGTTATTCGACTACTAGAATAATTGTGAAATAATAATTACTTCATTAAAATTAAGAAAAAAATCAAGGATTTCAATAATTTTACAAAGCATTTGCATTGAAATAAAGTAATCTATATCTGTATTCTCTTGTTCTAAAAATCTAACAGGTCGACGACAAGCCAAGCAGCGTAACTGGCAGAACATCACCAAGTACTCATCAATTAAAGTACATCAAACCTTTGCTCGGGGCTTCATCACGTCTCGGAAGAGCCTTAGCCGAGTTATTTGGCCTTCTTGTAAAGGTGCGGCAGCGTTCAATTAGACGATTATTTTTTACTTGAGAGCTGAATTCTATTTTTAATTTTAGTTCCTGAAATTTTCTGTGTTTTTAATTTACAACATCGTGGAATTGATTTCTAGCTGTGCGTTGGATCACCGATAAGACAACGAAGGGGTCAGCAGCTTCCTATGACTCCATCTCTGCCGTCTCAAGCAGCTCGCAGTGTCGCTAAAGCGCTGAATGGCTTGCTGACTCGTGGATTATCATGGGACAAGCTTCCACCTTCTCCAATTCCCAAATTTCGGCTTACATTTCTCATTTGTTCCGTCGGATTTACTTCGCCGATGTTATTCGATGAAAAAAGACATCCATATCATTTGATGCTTCAAACGTTTGTTCACTCTGGAGGCCAGGCAGCGTTCTTTGCGTACGTTATGGAATTTTATACGATACTTGAATGTATTAGTTTTTTCGTCGATATTGTATTGTTTTGTAATTTTCATCCACTCACAGTACATTTCATTGGGCATTGTCGGGCGGAGGGCAATTTCCCTTGTCTGAAGGATTGGAGCATCCCAATCTCCCTGATGGAACTGGCGAATTTTTAGACGCCTGGCTGATGCTCCTGGAAAAAATGGTCAACCCAAAAGCCATACTAGATTCACCACATGCAGTTTCCTCCAAAAATATTGGAGTTTACAGAGTTTACGAAACGTTCGATCCTATAAAATATCTCACCGACATCCACAAGGTACTATTATAATACTATCAGACTATTTTATTTGGTATTTCACTTAACGTGACTAGCACCTGTTCGTTTCATTCCAACGAGTATCTAATTCCATCATTTTTTCTACCTCCATTTACAGAAAGCATTCGAAGCTGTAATGCTTATGTGGGGTAAAAAACCATTAAAAAATTATGGAGCACGCATGACCGAATCGATTCTTTCTATTCTTCGTCACATTCTTCGTGGCGAAAAAATCATCAAGGTAAGTTCTTTTGCAACTGTATTGATCAGTTCTCTGTAATATTGGTTGCCAAAAGGAAAAAATTGTTAAATATCTGGTTTTCGAATTCATATCATTCTCAACATCTCGCACAGGAACGTGCTGAAAAAGAAGAAGGTGTAGAGAGTACCTCGACTGCAGCAGGCACCACTGGAGCCAGTAGTTCTGTAAACACTGTAACAGCTTCAACAACGGAGCGTCGAGAAGAGCCTGAAGCAGATGTTAATCCTCAACACTTGCGTCAACTGATGGATATGGGATTCAGCAGAGCTCACTGCATCGAGGCCTTGTTGCATACTCTTAATGTCGAACAAGCCACAGATTACCTTCTCACAAATCCGGCGACTTTGCGTAGAACGGTGAGTTGATTTCACGTAATTAAATTAACAATTATAAGTAGAAAACTAGAAGGATTCTGCTTTTGCCTTTTCACGATTATACGACTATTGCCTTAACTGATATCCTATATTTTCAGGACGCTCCTGCTGGAGATGCTAGTGGACAAGGTTTGATAATGGATCTAGAATTAGTGGATGACGACCAAATAATGCACGCTATAGCAATGTCTCTCGGGGATACAGATCCTCGAAAATATGTCGGCCCAGAAGAACCTGTGAAAGAATCATCACCGAGTAAAAGTATCGACGAATTTACTCACAGCACACTGGAACAGTGCTTAAACTTACTGGATCTCATGCCAGACACTGTCTATCGGATCTGTGATCTCCTGGTTACCATTACGAAACGAAACGGTGATGAATGGCGCGATGGCACTCTACGTCAACTGATTAGAGAAGTAAGTTTAATAAACATCAAATTTATAACAAATATAACTTGCATAATTTTGGATACATTTTTTTACGGTTTATGTTCTCTCTAGATCGCAGATTTGGTTGACTTCCTGATCGATATCGCCGAAAATGGTGGGGAAAATAATGGAACGCGACTAATTGAGTGCGAAGAAGCTAGCAAGGTTGCCGGTCGCATATACCTGTATACTTTATTCTTTGAGGTAGGTTTGAAACGACAGATCACTTTATTAATCAAGATAGAAACAGAGAAAAATTCTCTACACTTTTTCTGCTTTTGTTTTTGCAAATTATCTTCTAGATCATTTTGATTGAATTCCATTTCTTGTAGGGACCGTTCCAAGAGATGCGCGTACCTTGCGCACAAATAGTGGCAGAATGTGGCATCACAGAGAAACTTGTGAAGCTATTGGTAGTCAGCGAAGGACCGCTTACCGAATCAAAATCAAATAAAAATTCCAAAGAAAACAAGGACGCTGCTGCAGCAAATATAAAGACACCAAAATGGCTGGCGCCGCTACTTCTACTCATAGATCGTCTTGAAAAAGTCGCTGTTCTTACACAGAGAAAACAACTCATGCACAAGGTAAGCAATACACTTGCTTTTGTAACGCTTTTCATATACCTCAGTTACTTCGAAATAGACTTCATGATGTTTGACCGCATCACCTCACTTGTTAGGTGACAAACCGAACGTGGAAATGGTTCGACCTGAGTACCGGAAAGTGGACACCGTACTCATCCATCAATAACCGTGCTATTAACGATGCTTATCGGGCAGGAGAATCCAACGTTAGAATAACTTGCGGTAGGCGTCGTTATCTCATCACTTTTTCATGCATGACACAAGTGAACGAAGACAGCGACAACAGAAGACCCATAACGATGGAATTCAAACTGAAAAATTCCACTGGAGAAGATGGCAATCCCACTACCGAATCAAACATGGATACCGAGGGTTGTCCAAGTCCCGCTATCAGTCCTGAAGAAGATAAACGTAACGCCGTCGTTCAGGGACTAGACCCTGCAGTTGCGCCAAACATTGTTCGGTATGTGCCAGTTTCTTTTATTCAAAACAAACCGGAAGACAAATAATAACTAATTGAACTCATTTACAGCGCGTGTGTTAAACTCCTGGCAATACCGGTCGATCGAGACGCTTTGCACGCCTTGATGAAAGTCTGCCTACGTTTAACTAGAGATTATAGAAATGCTGAGGTATTCGCCCGAGAAGGTGGCGTGAAACTGTTACTCGACATGACACAAGGAAGCAGTTTTATCGGCTGTATTAGCCTTAGTACTCTACTGATTAGACACACTTTGGAAGAACCGCGAACGCTCTGTCTTGCAATGGAAAAGGTGAGGAAAAATTGCATCACGATAATTTGAAAATCTGTGAATTTTCAAAGAATAAATCCTTTGCCTAACGATTGGTAAATCTTATTGTTTCAGGTTGTTCGAGCTCGCACTTTAACCAACATTCCACCTGCTTATAAAGAAATATTATACATGACGAGGCAAATCAGCAGTGCCGTCTGTCGTAATCCAGAAGTCTACAGAGAAGTATGCGAGAATATTCTCAGAGTCGATATCAATGTCTTGAAACGTAAGTTCGGTAATTCCGTTTGAAAAAAAAAATTAATTTTCAACCACACCAATAATAAGTTATCCACAATTGAATTAGGAATATTTGATCAACTTAATTGCATGTTCAGAGGGATAAAAAAATTATGATGAATTTGCGTTTCCTCGCCAGGTGACGATGTCGATAACAGATTACTCGTCAAAGCGCTCCCACCTACTCATTCACCAGCTATGCCAATGGTTGAAGAAGTTTCGGTCGGCGTTATCCAAGACCTTTTGAACGCGCTGATCAAACCAATGCCTGTGATAGCGGACGAGGCTATGTCGTCGACACCAATCGGAAGTCCGGAGAAAAAAACAACCCCTCATTCGACCTCATCGTCAACGAGTGTAGCCTCGACATCCCGTCGAGACATACTTCGCAACAGTAGTGCTACACCGGCTAACTGTGATGCTCTGGACGACGACGATCAAGTGTCGCAATTAACACCATTGAAAATATACGCGGATATCAGTAACAACGGTAAAGTTGAGCCTGAGGAAGCGAAAAAACCACTACTGCCAAAATCCGCAATACTGAAAATGCTCGCCGAAGCTGTACGCTCATACGGTGCGGTTGCAAATCTCATCACCGAGCACACGTATCGCGCGGGACAAAGCGAACTCGTCGTCGAGGATACGACAGCCCTCGCTTTTCTTCTCGACAAACTGCTACCAATGCTCCCGGAAAATACTTGTGACAGACAGTGCAGCAGCATGGCACGAATGCTCATCGCTGCTCTAGCTTCATGTAATCATTCGCCAGATGCGCAAACCACGCTTGTAACAGAGGTGAAGGCCGCCCTTACGCGATCTCTGGCGCTTCCTGAGAGCTCCGAGAAACATGCTCAGCTTCAGCTTTTGATAGGGCTTATATCGACTATGATCGATAACTGTCCACCTACAGCTCACACTCATCTTAGAGCATCATTGAAACTTAGTCAGTACAGCAACGTCAACAACATCGTTAGAATTATGCTGAAGAAGGGCATAGTCACTGATTTGGCAAAAATACCTCACAGTCTCGATCTTTCTAGTCCGAATATGGCTGGGACTATTAACGCCGCCTTAAAGCCGCTCGAAACTCTATCCAGAATTATAAATCAGCCCATGCCTGGCGCTGTTAGTTCAAAATTCAGCAAACCAAAGAACAATAGAAATGCTCAAGAGGAAACTGGAATCGGTGAACAAACTGGGACCACAAATTCTGAGGCTACTCATGCCGTTGGCGAAGAGCCGAACGAAGACGCCGAAAACACAGAACACGATATCTCTGTAACTGCCGAGAGCTTGGAACCCACTTCTGAAAGTCATGTTCACGAAGAAGGTGACGAAGCTGCGTTGGATGATATTATGGACCAACTTTTGGAGAGGTAAAATTGTGTCTCGACGATTATAATTCTCTAATTTCAATGCCTCAGTTGTTTCCATTTACTTTAGGCCTATTGATGTCGTATTTATTGTTTTAAAAGCACTTATCAATCCAACCATTGTTTTTATCCTATATGAAATACAACTTTGAATCGATGTTCAGAATTTTTACACATTCGTTTGTTTAAAAATATATTCTCTTTGCTTTAGTACAGTATTTATAATCAAGTAGTGTACTTTTCCCTAGGGACGGCTCGGCCATCACGGAGGAGCCGCCCTCTCGGCCTCACAGACCAATGGATATTGATGAGGAAAGTTTAGCGATGCGAGAAGCAGAAGGTGAATTCGATCCTGCACGTGACACAACAGTAAGATTAACATCCTTTCTTTAATGTTGGTCTATTCCCTCAATTTTTAGCCTTGATGTTAAATAATGTTTTAAAACCATAGGAGGACCTGATGAGCTCTGATTCCGACTCTGACAGCAATCCATCCGACGATAACGAGGATGAAGTTCAAGACGATGATGACGATGAAGAGGAAGAAGAAGACGACGGTAAATATTTCAAAAAGCTGATTTGAATTCAGCATTTCAGCATTTTTACTTAGCAATCTCCTGTCTGTACTGTAATTTTAATTCGACTTAACAGCTGAAGAGAACGAAGAGGAGGAAGAGGAAGAGGAAGAAGGTTCCTCAAATTACGAAGAAGATGGCATGGAGTTTTACGACGACGTCGGAGAAGGCGTTTTCCGCATGCTGCCATCAGCTGATCGGGACAGCGGGAATGTAGTCATGATTCAACACAGTTACGATAATCACGACAATGGATCATCAACTCCGGCATCGACGGGTCCAAGTCTTCCTTGGAATACCAATTTTCCATTACCTTTTGGAATCTTTGACGATCCGACCGCAGTTGAAAGTAACGGTAATAAAAATGGCTGAATTTACTTTTCATTTATGTTTTAATATTTCTCCCAATTTTAATGCTGAATATTCTGTTTCGTAAATTTAAGTCGTTCAGATCCGTTATTTGTACTCATCGATACTCATACGTAATATTGTCTTGAATAGGAATCAATTCACATCCTTTACTGATGGCACGAAATAATTTGGAGGCTGCATCGTTGCCAGCTTCCAGAGCTCAACGTACCCTTCGTCAACGTCGTTATCAGTACCTCCAGTTGGCGAATCCTCGCAATACCAATCCGCCTGTAATTCTACAGAGGTATGTTGTTTGTGTTGTGTTTTTCTATTCTTACAAAATTATTAAGTAGGTTTTTAATGAATTCTGTTAGGCTTAAAACGAAACAAAATTTTTTTATCGCTTGAACCTTTCAGACTTCTTGGACCAACAGCTCAAACATTGCCGTTAGCCACGAGTCAAGTATTAGCATCGAATTTTAGAGATACCCGAGTTGTTGTTATGGACAATGGGCTTGGAATATTCACAAATCAGGAAGAAGAACAAATCGATTTCGTTGTGAGTACATTTATAATATTGTCTCCTAGCTAAATGGTGAGAAATAAAACTCATGCGTTCTAATAGAATGCAAAACGAATTGATCTAAAACATTATCTGTATTATTTACTAATTCTGTCAGGATCAAGCCGGATATTTGTTCGGCCCAGGTCTCGCCGCAACTCTAAACAATATTCCTACGGCCTTACACTGGTGGATAGAAGAGAGTAAACTACTCGATGGAGATTCACAGCCTGATTGTTGCGTTGGTAAGCATATTTTATATCATTACCTCGATGCTCACGGCATCAAACCTTTGCATTGTTTTCTCTCCAAGTTTTATCACGAAATCTATGACATGAATTATTTTTTGATGCAGGAGTTGTACAGAAGCTTATACCCGGGCTTGAGAAGTACAGAAATATAGAATTAGCAGAAAGGAAAGAAAAGCGTAAAAAGCACAACACTGGCGACAAGGAGTCAGAAAAAGAGGAAAAATCAGAAAAGGAACAACCAAGTAATACCGAATGTACGTATATCATTTTAATTAATGTTTATTATCAATCTTTCATGGTCCTTTAAAACTTTTTCACACCTAATATTTTTCTCTTTCTTGTTTGACAATCACTATAATTCTTTCCGCAGCCGAGGGAGCTACTACTACTGTGGCCACCGATGAACAAATAACATCAGCCAGTACCAGCACACTGAGAGAAGATACAAGGCAATTAGTTGCGGCTGTTGAAGCTGCAGTAGAAGCAGTAGACGATATTATCGGTAAGATTTTAAGCTGTTTCATTTCATTTCCTTTCCGTAAAAATCTACGAAAATATGATTGAAATAATATTGAAATAATAAGTATAATATAATGTAAAATTATATTTGTATAATTTGAAAAGAAAACTCCTTGCCCTACTCAGAAGTAACAGGAGAAATGGAAGTCACTGTTCAAGAAGACGAGGATCGTGCCCCACCTACTCCTCAAGCCGAACAACGTTCTTCCGAAGTAAGAGATCCTAGGACAGTAACTCGTAATGCAACTCTTGAACTCGCTGAAAGTATTGTGGACTCGGTTCTACGACCAAGCGCATCTGAAGCTACTAGACTGCAACGTGAGTTGAAATTTTCTGTTTCGTACACCGCAACTTGATATCTCAAAAGCTGTTTACCTCAATCAACTTGATCTATTGATTGTAAAATTTCAAATCGTAAAAGTTTATACGCGATTTTTGATACAGGGCAAAACATAAGAAACCCCGAAGACTTGTCGCCCATAAATCTAAGAAATCGTGGTGCAACACCGATACTTGTTGACTTCAATCAAGAGGTCTACCATGATCTTCCAACAGACATCGAGAGCAGCGGTAATCCCACAGATTGGATTAGAAGACTACTGACTGATGAAACTCAATTAAACGTTGAGCGAAAGTAAGTCGCAGTAATCAACTTGTGAGATCTTTCTTGTCTCACTTGGTTCGTTACTTTGTTAATTCATATATTTTTTTTCATCAACTTTCTAACATATTTCTTATTGCTATGTTAGTGCCAATGTCGTCAGCCAAGGCCCAAGTTCGTCTTCTGCTGAAAACAATCCACAAGAGTCTGAAAATCAACAACCACCTCAACAGCAAGAGCAACAACTACCTGACGGGGTCGATCCATCTTTCCTTGCTGCCTTACCTGAAGATATGCGCGAAGAAGTTATAGCAGAACAGCTCAGGTACGTTTATTTTTTTCATTTTTAGATTAATATTTTGGCAACGACGTTAATCATTGGACTTGATATTTTTCTTACCAATCATCTTCTATCCATGCATAGGCTTCAGCGTATCAGACAACGTGCGCAAGCTACGGTCGTCGAAGAGCCAACTGGTCCAGTGGAAGTAAACCCAGAATTTTTAGCTGCATTGCCACCTGCTATACAAGAAGAGGTTCTTGCTCAACAACGGCTTGAACAGCAGCGCCATGCTGCTGCATCTGCAAACCCAGAGGATCCTGTTGACGCTGCAGCGTTCTTCCAGAACTTGCAACCTTCCCTGCGACAAGCTGTAAGATAATCGAAAGATTAATCTTGTTAAAAGTAACTTAGGTCAATGAATACGAAGTTTTCGACCAGTTTTATGACGGTTCAGAATGTTGAGTCTGATGAGATTATATCAGCAAATTGTACACTCAGAATTGCAACTTTGTCTTGTTGTTGAACTCTGACAGATTATTATACTGATTTGTTTGTTATTAGACGACTTGTTTTGGTTTTGAATACTGATTTAACCAATTGTTTTCAATGTTTATAACAGATACTCACCGATATGGAGGAATCACAAATATCTGTACTACCCCCAGATCTTGCTCAAGAAGCGCAAAGTCTAAGAAGAGATTGGGAAGCTCGTAATCGACGAATGATGCAAGAGAGAATCCTGAGTCATGTTACTCAGAGCAATCCTGCGTTGTCTAGCATATTGAGGAATTCTGGACGAGGTCGGTTTCTAATGACATCATTTATTTTTTCCACTCATTTCCAAAATTCGAGGCATTACTTTGATTAATTGATTAATAATGTGTAGGCAGAGGAGGAGGCGCTCGTTATGCAATTCATACGGTGCCTCAGCGATCGCAGTGGAGTTCTTGGAACCCTAGAGGCGAAGGTGGAATCAACCACCAGGGCGCTGGATTACGACTGAGGGGACGTCAACTTCTAGATCATGAATCTATGGCTTGTCTCTTGGTATTGTTGTTTGTCGATGAGCCAAAAATCAACACGTTACGGCTTCACAGGGTAATAAGAAACTTGTGCTACCACGGCAGTACCAGAGAATGGGTCGTTAGGGCCCTACTTTCAATTATGGAACGAAGCAACGATGAAAACAAAGATGCTGCAGCTGATTTTGGTGGGAAATTTAAAAGAAAAGGATTGTATCCGATGATAGACTTTGGGTAGGCGTTAGTCATCGCGTTCTATTCGCAATTTTTGCGATTAATAATCTCTTTTTCTCACGTTGATGTTTGTATATCTTGTCCGTACAGGTTGCCGAAGGTCGCTGAAACACGTAACAGTGCTCAGTCTTGGCTTAATATCAGCATGGATGCTGCGCTCGGTTGCAGAGCAAATGTTTTTCATATAACAAGACATGGCGGTAAGAGATCCGAAAGACAGTGCAACGTTATCGCGATACATCCACAAGCAGCGCCAACCGTATGCAGGTCAGTTGATAATTCTTCAGTTTCGTGGCAATATTAATGGCGGAGAATTACTGCGATAAAATTACCATAAAATATCGTTGTACTGATTTCGTAAAACTTCCTTTTCAACAGACATACCCTAGAGCTGTTGATATCGTTGGCGAAAAGTTTCCCGGGATATTTTGTACCCCTGAAATCCAAAGAGGCTGAAGAAAAAGAAAAGGAGAAAGAATCAAAAGAGAACAAAGAAAAAGAGAAAGAGACAAATATAGTGAAAGACGAAACTGGAACAAAAGCAAAGTCTACTTCTAAACCTGGAAAGAGTGATTTGCCAGATTTCTGGGACATGCTGTTGCGACTAGACTCTTGCGCTTCCAAGAAGGGAAAATCTGTTGCTCGTACTCACTCTTATTCAAACCTAGGATCAGAACCTGAACAGAGTACAACATCATTCGAGGTTTCCGCATTCGGACAATTGATCTCAATGCTGAATTGGTCAGTGGTTAAAAGAAGTAGCCAACTCACTGATAAATTGCTCAGACTTCTGTCCCTTATATCCATCGGTCTCACAGAAGTTAATCCGTACCGTCGACAAGAAGGAGCCAAGAATAAAAAAGTTGACGTAGGCAAGGAACAGAGCGTCGCGGCCCCTGAAGGACACCTTCGACTGGCGGTCCAAGTTCTGACAAGCAAAAGCTGCTCGGAAGAAGGATTGGAGGATGCTACTGCACTGCTTCTCAATCTTTCCCACTGCCCAGATCCTACCAGACAATTGATATTAAAACTGCTTCTGGAAGGTGCCATGGAACTGGCAAACATGGTTTGCGAACATATCAACGATCTCATGATGGAGCTAAAGGTATTGAATAGGGAAATAAACCGACGATATTCCATTGAAGAACAACCATCAACTAGCTCGGGAAGCGGTGGTCGTGGCATTCTGCACGATCGATTCACTAATGACAACGTCATTGTGACGGCACCTAGCAAAGTTAAAGCAGGCAGCGATCTCCAGCTTCCGTCGATGGGTGCACTTGTCAGCAAAACATCTAGTCAAGCATTCTTTTTACGTATACTAAAAGTTATCGTGCAGATAAGGGAAGCGGTTCGTTTGGCTCATAAGAAAAAAACCGAAGTTAGTCAAACCGCCGAAACTGCTATGGACACTGGTACCACGAGTCAACAACCACCTGTCGCAGTAGCGGAGGAATATGTCGAGGCTGTTGCTATGGATACAACGCAGCCTAACGTTTCTAATACAGAAACTCCTAAAGCTTCGATCGGCAGTACTGAACCTTTGGCTTCGACCGCACGCGACGAGGAAGACAAATCGATATTACCATTGTTGAGCGAGAGCTTGGTGCTTGACAACCTTTGGGAAACTTTGAGCGCTTGTCTACTCGAACTTGAACATACACCTGATCATCACGCCGTCCTAGTCTTACAAGTAAGGACAATCATTTTTATCGATTGACTATTAAGGGGGGTTGTTGAAACGTTGTATTTCAAATTTGAATTTCCCTCGACTAACATGATCTTTATTTCTTTGTCACTATAGCCTGCCGTTGAAGCCTTCTTCCTAGTTCATTCATCATCCAGCACACCGACTCGCGAACGTAACAATGATACAACAACTGAGGCACGAGACGTTGTTCCAGATTTGGCACCTGTCTCACCCATATATTCAGATAACGAAGGTACTTCACAGCCCGAGGCTGTTATCAGTAGTTCCTGGGATATGGCTCCGGCACCACAAGTCACATTGCCGTCGGATCAATTGAAATTCTTGAAATTTGCTGGTACGTTTTTGATGTTTTGTGTTTCATCGCTATAGATTCCCGATTATTCTTGGCATATGTAAGTTTTAAATTATTCATTTGTAATCTTCGTTTTTACAGAAACACATAGGACAGTTCTGAATCAAATTCTTAGACAAACCACAACCCACCTAGCTGACGGACCTTTCTCAGTCCTTGTAGATCACACTAGGGTTTTAGATTTCGATGTAAAGAGGCGTTACTTTAGAACAGAGCTTGAACGAATGGACGAAGGCATACGAAGAGAAGAACTAGCTGTTCATGTACGCAGAAGTCACATATTTGAAGATTCTTTTAGAGAGTTACACCGTAGAAATGCGGACGAATGGAAAAATCGCTTCTACATTGTCTTTGAAGGTATGCAGTGAAATTCCTGTGCTTTATTTATTTGAATAATTTGATCTGATTTTTTTTTTATATATATATTTTTTTTATTCACGTATATCGCAATTAAACTTTGGCTAATTTAGGCGAGGAGGGCCAAGATGCTGGAGGACTGCTCAGAGAATGGTACGTGATTATATCGCGAGAGATCTTCAATCCAATGTATGCCTTATTTACCGTGAGTCCCGGTGATCGAGTAACTTACATGATTAATTCATCTTCGCACTGCAATCCAAATCATCTTTGCTACTACAAATTTGTTGGCAGAGTAATTGGTGAGTAATTATTTTTCGGTTAGTCATAGTTGCGAAAAACCATTGTGTAACGATATTCGTTTTATTATTTACTTACTCACTTATTACTTTGTCTTTACAGCTAAGGCTATTTATGACAACAAACTATTGGAATGCTACTTTACACGTAGCTTTTATAAACACATTTTGGGTATTCTTGTTAAACATACCGATATGGAAAGCGAAGATTATAGCTTTTACAAAGGACTGGTATACCTCACCGAACATAACGTTTCCGATCTTGGATACGAACTCACGTTTTCCGCAGAGGTAACTGAAACACCAATTCCATTCAGCTGTTTGTCTCAAATTTTCTCCTTCGGGAATCACGGACAAGTGCAATTAGATTTAAGAAGAAGAGATATCTCAAGTCGTTAAATTTTTCCTTAATGCTCTTCATAGGTCAATGAATTTGGGGTCAATGACGTACGAGACTTGATTCCAAACGGTCGAAATATCGTTGTTACAGAGGAAACTAAACTAGAATACATTCGTTTGGTCTGTCAGATGAAAATGACTGGAGCGATTCGTAAACAGTGAGTGTTTTTGTGCACCTCCTTTTTATGACCGTGTCAAAATGCACATCAAGAAACTTAATTCAAGTGTTCTACTACATTTTTATTGTTTTTTCTTCAGATTGAACGCGTTTTTGGAGGGATTTTATGACATAATTCCCAAACGACTCATATCTATCTTCAACGAACAGGAACTTGAGCTGTTAATTAGTGGTTTACCTAATGTGGACATCGAAGATCTCAAATCGAACACTGAATATCATAAATACAGTCCAACTTCGTTACAGGTAAGTTTTGTCTTCTGTTCACTAATAATTTACAACGAATGTTCTATAAACGATTATTCTTCATACTTTGGACAGATTCAATGGTTCTGGCGTGCTTTACGCGGTTTCGATCAAGCTGACAGAGCGAAATTCCTTCAATTTGTTACTGGGACTTCGAAAGTACCGTTACAAGGCTTCGGTGCTTTAGAAGGTATGAATGGCGTGCAAAAGTTCCAAATTCATCGAGACGACAGATCAACGGACAGATTACCTTCAGCGCACACATGGTAATTATTGGTTTCATTTAGTTCATGTACAAATATTATTACTGAAAAAGATTCATTGAAATAGGAAAGTGATCAAATATCTGACACTTACTAACTGAGAACGCGCAATTTGTGAAATGAAACTGAATTGAATGGTGTCATGAATATACATATAACTCGACAGTAGTGACCTTGAAACTAATTTTCCTATGTTCGTTTAATCTACAGCTTCAATCAACTCGATCTACCGGTTTACGAAACGTACGACAAGCTGCGCAGTAATCTGTTGAAAGCTATTCACGAGTGTAGCGAAGGTTTTGGATTCGCTTAGATTTGTTAATATCGAGTAACTGACGGCGCATAACGTAAGTTTTCTGTGTAAACACGCTCGTGTCTGTTTGCCTTTTGTTGTCGCAAAAAAATATCTCGATTCGAGACTATATGTGATTTTGTCTCTGGATTCTCTATTTGCACCTATGCATAACGTAACTATAACGGAATAAAATCGTATGAGTATGTACAACAAATCAAGACGTGTAATAAAACCGGAAATACGCGCTTGATCTTCAATCAAGATCTATATACTATAAATAAATGAATTAACAAAACAGAATATATACATATATGTATAAACATTTCGTATATGTATATATTATATTACACCATAATTATAAAATGATAACTTGTAATTATTAAGGTAAATATTTTGATTGCTACCAACGTTAGAGTTTATTTTGTTGAGAAAGATCTTGGAAGAAGATACAGAGCTTAACGATAATTCCCAGCAAAGCGAGATACGGGGAAAGTTAATGAAAATAATTAAGTAACTGATTTAAAAGAAGAAGAAAACGATTCGAATAAAATAAATGAAAAAGAAATATGTTAAGTAAGTTTACCTATAAGCGTAGCCATTAAGATTGATATGTAAGTGTATTAGATAGGACACTAAGTACGTTGTAAGGGTCAAATAGAATGGAAATTGTATTATAATATACTGTAATTAATTGGATGCATTCTGTAACCGACTCGATAACCGAAAAAAGATAAAGAAAGAACCGGAAAAAATGTGAGAAAAAAAAACGAAATTGAGGGAACGAAAAAAATGAATAAAAGGTAGAAAGAAAATCGTGCGAGGTATTAAAAGTGGTAAAAGTTGAGGAAGTGGAAAATACGAGCAAGAGCCTAATAACGATTGAATTATTGATTATTTAATTTGCGATGATGCAGTCAAAGAAGTTTTATGGTTGTACACTATTATTAAAAATAATAAAAAACAAAAATGGAAAGAAAAAAAACATCAATAACTTTTAATTCATTCTATCGTTCTGGAGATTATTTTAAACTAGCAAAATCATTCGAAATCAAATGTGATGTTGAGATAATTTATATTTGTTCTTTTGTATTTTTTAGTTTTGTTGTTTCCTTTTTTTTCTTGCTTGAATTTGAGTAGCAACGAGGAACTCTCGAAGAAGCTTGCGACTGAAACTAATATGTTTTTGTAACGCGTATGTCTATAAATACACAAAATTCATACGTTATATCATTAGTGCACATACCAACAATAATTAAATCAACTATATCAGGCTCCTTTTCAAATTGTTAGGGAATTATTGCTTAGGATTTGCTGAAATAAACGTGTTGTATTTCTTATAATATCGTTGTGTCTATTTATTAATTAATCCGACTATAAACCCCTTTAATTTGAATTTACGGGGTTCTGTGTTTTTTCATACGCAAATACCGGACTAAGAAAAAAAAACTTGTATCATAATGTAAGGAACACTGTAGCTTTAAAATTGTGAAAAATGAGGTAAGCCCAACTTCTGCGAATAAATGTCGCTTTTGAAAACAAAGTACTGGAAACTGTGTTTTGGACAACTTTCTCGGCATTCTTTTCACCATGCGTTTAGGTAGTGGGGCATTACTTTCGAGTTCGACCGCATGGTCAAACGCATTTTTCGAACAAGTGGCAGTTCATTGACTGTGACTAGTAGGCAAGGTAGTAGCTGCTACTGAACACATGAGACTCTGCGTTATCTTATTGAATTAAGATACATTGAAAGTAATATAGTGCGGATCGCACCGTGGATATTGCAATTTTAAATTCGTAATGTGACACCGGGATTGAATGACAAAATAAAAAAAATTCGTAAATAAATAAAGAAACAAAAAACAGTGAGTTGAAACATCTGTATTAAACATTCTTGTTTAGATTAAACATAATTGCATTGATTTAATTTTTATGTATAAGTTTATTTATTGCATGCATCTGTGATCCAATTATTCCTCCGTTCCATGTTGACGATGAATGAGCAAAAGTTGTATCACGGTAAAGTGCAGTTCTGCAATAATTTGTAAATAAAATTAATTTGCGTATGAGAATTGAGCTGGCAAAATCTGGGAAATATAATCTCGCTACCGACAATGAACGGAACAACGAATCGATCAATTCGAAGTTTTATAAATGTTTCGGATTAAAACCAGTTGGAATTAATCAAAAGTTATTTATTTCGCACCCAATTCCATTCTTTCTTATTTGCAGTCTCAAAAACTTTGAATCGATTGGTACAGTTCAATTTACTGCGGGAAGCGAAATGTATAGTGAACCACGGCGAAAAATTCGTCAAAGGCAATAATACGCAACTTTTTAGATAATTTTGCGCCTGTTTACGTGAGGTAAGACTGTAAGAACCAGTCAGTAATATGCTCAAGTAAACATGTAACCGAATCTACCGAATCGTCCGGAATATTTCACGTACTGTACGATGATAGGTTTCAATAACTCTGCAGGATGTCATGTGCGATTAAATATAGTGGGGAACAAGTGCTTAATTCCGCTGTACAATTTTGAAGCTGTTCACGCTTGACGAGCAAGCCGTTTGGTATTTATATAAATTCATGGACACAAGCGAAGAAGCGGCATTTTTTCTCCTCACGAACACGAAAATTAATTACGTGTCCGACCATGACGATTTTGGATGGTCTCGACCTTTTCTTTAGCAAGTGTATTGAAAACATCGTCGATTGTCAGTCTGAGAATGCAGCCTCTCACTTTAGCTTTGTTTATCGGTATTTCTGCCTCTCAGGCAAAAGTAATGATGTGGAGGGCACCCAGGACAGGTTCCCATATTAGCCGTTTACGATGTTGAAATTCATAATCTGATGGCTGTATAAAGAGGCATGTAAAGCATCGGCCTCGGCCTCGAATTGCCGGCGATACATTTTCTTTCTGATCGTGAGTAACTCTCCTTTCACAATGCATCGACACACATGGGGAACCGTTTTTCGAATAAATGATTCCAGCGTATCAAATTCAGTATCCCTAATTCTTCTCCTTATCGACCTTATCAAATTACCGCGAAATCCGAGCAGTTTTGGTTTATCGCTAGAGTTTATTAGCGATGCTCTCGCTTTGTTTCGCATGTATGGTTTGATGCTGATGCTTGCGGCAAAGTCGTTTATCGATGTTCGCTATATTGCAGGTATAATCTACATCCAGCTAAGAGAAGCGTTTCTAGTGTACACGAATCGTTTAGGACTTACGTTAAGGAAGTTATTTACCTCCGCGCTTTGCCACGTACCATTTACGTGACTCAAATCTAAATTTTGGGCGTGTATTATACAATTCTGATGTTATGTACATAAGGACGTCTCAAGTTGTACATCCAATTTTTCTAAACCTATCACGCCTCCACTTTAACTATCCGATAGATGAACGTTGTAGCTGTTGCTCAGACTTTCCCTTTTTTGGTAACATACACATTTGCATAGGTATACATTCAATACGAAATGTTTATTAATGAATGAAGATCTTATGACAGAGATGGTTTAACATGATTCTCTTTAGAACGCGTTAAGTTTCGCGTTGTTTATTTCACCGTCTTATAATATCCATAATTATTATAGCACGCTTGAATCGCCGAGTGGAATGAAAGTTACACAATTTAGCACGATACAGTGATTATTATAGTTTGATTACAGTATAGTTATTCATCATTCATGTCAAATTCCAATAACAGCGTAGAGTGATTCAAGAATTGAATTCTAATCCGATCGTCGGTTAGACACAATTTATAATTTCATCTCTAAACTTTGGTATCCCTCCATAGCATCCAGCCTATCTCACGTCAATGACCATACGACTTTTCTCGATTGCCCAGCAATTAATCAAATCGATAATTAGTAAATGTCCATGCCAAATTCAAGGTCATCTTACCCATATTATTCGGCTGTCCAGAAGTGCCTTGACCCATTCCAAATTCCTTAGCTTGGCGATCCCTTTAAACCATTAGCGATTCTATTATACATGTATTACGTAATGCTGACGTTTCAGGAATTGATGCGTGAAGAAAAAATGGATGATCTTGAGTACAGAATAATATGAAATCATGCCGGAACGGATTTACAGATCAGGTTTTCTTACCTTCTAGTTAGTCTGATCACGAGTCTTGAAGTAGTCGAATCGTGCTAGTCGATTAATTGCCCTGTGTCTAAAATTTCACACAACACAAACCGTGATTCTTCTATTTTTAGATACATTAATCGCGTAATCTCGTTATTTAAAACTAGCTGCAATTTCTTAAACTTTCGCGAATCTTGGTACCCAGTTAGCACTCTTATCCAGAGGCCAACTATCATTCGACTAGAAAAAGTCGACGTTTTGTCCAATAAAAAAAATTTCAACACATTCTTGGCAAAAAATAGACAAAGGTGGGCTATTTTTGAATGGCGGTAGATCGTCAAAAGTCTGGCCTTAAAGTTGATATGCAGTATTGCAAATTATTGGTCCTTATGTCTTGATTGCTCATAGTCAACTGAAAATTTAATAGTAGTTGACGTCGAGTGTTGCCTTCACGATGACATTTCAGAGGACATTCGCGCACTCTTAACCAGTGTACAGTTAACAAAGGGCTCATAATATGCCTAATTCTAGTTGACTTGAAATATAGTGAGAATTTCTGTCCATATTAATAATATATTCCAATAAACATGTCAAATCTCGACGTGAATCACTCTTTGTACAATTTCAGAGAAACAATCAACACTGGCGATTAAATAAACAAAATTTTATGATATGTGATGAATTTTGGAAACCTAGGAAGCTGTGGATAGAAAAGGTTTTCGTGTCCTGTAAATAAAAGAAGAAAAAACCCACCTACAGCATGCCATCCAAGGAAAATGTGGGAGGAAATTTCATTGAAGTCAAAGATGGAAGGTCAAATTTCCTGCCATCGGAAAGATGGCGAATCATGAAAAACATATTGATGATCAGCTTCGCTTTTATGGTACATTTCACGGCTTTCATGGGCGCCAGCAATCTGCAAAGTTCCGTTAACGCGGACAAATCTCTGGGCACGTTTACCTTGGCTTCAATATACGGCAGTTTGATCCTGAGCAACATTTTTCTACCCGTACTCATGATAAGGTAACATCGACAGTTATAATTGACGGTTAAGAAACCACATTTTGTAGCGTAATACAATTTCCTCAACTATAGGCCCGATCAATGACCGATCACCCACTGCTTTATCTCACAGCTGGCTTGGATGCAAGTGGACCATATCCCTGACGTTTATCTCGTACATGCCTTTCATCGCAGCCCAGTTCTACCCCAAGTTTTTCACCATGATTCCAGCGGGACTTGCCGTTGGCTTGGGTGGCGGACCACTTTGGTGTGCAAAATGTACTTATCTCACGGTTGTGTCCGAAGCTTATGCCTCTGTATCGGAACTGAGCGCGGACGTTTTGGTCACAAGGTTCTTCGGCCTCTTCTTCATGTTTTACCAAATGGCGCAGGTTTGGGGGAACCTGATCTCGTCGGCAGGTAAGAAAAATATTTAGGAACATGTGAGATTTAATGCTAAATTTAAAAACCTGTTGCAGTATTGTCCTACGGATTGGATGCCACGCCAGTAAACAACACTATAAACAGCACCCTCGTCGCTCAAATTTGTGGGGCAAATTTCTGCGCAGCACAGACCGATGAAGAAAATCCAAATCTAAAACCACCCCCTGCTGAACGAATTCAACTGATCTCTGGTATTTACCTAGGATGCATGGTCTTCGCTATTCTCGTTGTTGCTTTCGGAGTAGACTCTCTGACTAGGTAATACGGATCTCACGCTATGTCCGGACCGTGTGAAAGGACAAACCACTACCGATCTTTTCGCCATGGAAATGACGGTGATCTTCCAACTGTCACTACAACGTGACGTGAATTTTTATTTCAGGTACGACAGGGGCCGTTCCGGATCAACTACTGGGAAGTCTGGTCTTAAATTACTCGCTGTTACTTTGAAGTTACTGAAAGAAAAGAGACAGCTGCTCATTTTACCGATAACACTGTTCATCGGGGCTGAGCAAGCTTTCCTTTTTGCCGATTTCAACGCCGTAAGTAATCCAAGGAATGAGTCGAGAACATGATCAATGAAATTTGCTTGTTTCCTGCCACTTCTAGCAACTCACAACCGCTTATTATTTACTAATCGCAGGCGTTCGTCTCCTGCGCATGGGGTATTAGTAATATCGGTTACGTGATGATTTGCTACGGAGTGGCAAATGCGATTGCTGCTATAAGCACGGGGTCCGTGGTAAAACTCACTGGACGAACTCCGGTAATGGTTTTCGCATTCATTCTTCATGTTGCAATAATAGTAGCACTATTGCTCTGGAAGCCGACACCGGAACAGGGAATCATATTTTTTGTGATGTCGGGATTGTGGGGAGTCTGCGATGCTATTTGGCTTGTTCAAGTTAATGGTGAGTGACAATTGTAGTTGACTTGTTGAATTTAGAATCAGTTAACTTGCTATCCGGATCTTATTATTTTTACGCATCTTAATTTATGGATGAAGAAATACCGCTTATTATTCTTTTTCAGCATTGAGTGGCATTCTTTTCCCTGGCAAGGAAGAAGCTGCTTATTCAAACTTCCGACTTTGGGAAGCAACCGGTTCAGTGTTAGCCTATGCTTACAGCCCCTACTTATGCACAAACATAAAGTTGTACATTTTGTTGGCTATTCTTTGTATAGGAGTTACTGGGTACGTGATTATCATTCGGAAGGGTAGAGCCAGTCGGACCATTACAGATGAAAGAAAGAACTTCGAGCTCGTTGCAACTAGAGAAGCTTCTAGCTGATTAACTCCGTACTAGCAGTGTAGGATCGGTACGACTTGCACGTGATAAATTGAATATGATATTAAATGCATGGCGAGACTAAGGGTGGAAGCATATCCAGGAAAGTATAATGTTTTAATAGTTAAGAGAGTGTCGATCTTAAAGTGATATTAATTGATTCCGGACACTAGTTATATGGCTCTAAAAAGCGGTACGCCACAGGTGAAAAATGATTTGAAAACACTTGGCGATATTTTAGCTAGAACCAATATATCATGAACCCGTATCATCATGAAGTAATTGTAGAAATAATTCAATTTTTTCATCAGTTGTATTGTGTATGTAAAGAAAATTGTATTCTGGTAAAATTGTGGAAGGTGTAAGTGTATTCAATGGTGCCATTTGAAACCGGCTGAAAAAAAACCAGAAGCATTTTTCAAAATATTGTTACGGTTTCGCCTTTCGAATATGCATGTATTTATTTAATTAGTCAAAAATCAACGAACGTCTTTTGGAATCAACGAGTATCTTTCTGGATTCCTGGAACGAACTTCAAACGTCACGCGTCTCCTTGTACTTTTGTCCTAAAATAAATCGCCCCAGTCTTTTTGAATTCTCCTGATTATTTATGAAGCGTGTTTATTTAGCATTTCAGAGCAGCAGCGCTGCGGCGCGCAACACGGGGAGTATTTCAAATCGCTTCTCGAATCCTCGCTCGAATCGTTGCGCGCCTGTTTCTACTGGAAATTGTCCACATGACGTCAGAGCCTGGTTATCAGCGCCATTTTATCACCACATAACCAAAGTTTTTAATTTTAATGGAGGCAAATCGTAATTCTTGGGGTTTGAAATTACTCGTATCACATAAATTAATTAAACACGACCAGTAATATATGTGTTCTACTATCCACACGTGAAAAAACACGGTCAACGATCAGCAGTATGTCTCAGCTACCTGGTTGCATTAGTTTGATTTTTTTCTACTAGATGACGCATTGCAAAGTGACAATCTCAATTATATTCACGCTCTACGTTCGTCAAGCGATCAGCTGTTGCGGTGCGGCGCGTAGATGACCTTGGCTTAGAATTCTATTAAAGATTAAAGCCGAGTATAGAATACAAGTACACGGAGAAGAGGAATCAAAAATCTCATTTAAAATGCCAAAAACAGCGATTATACTCCTGGCCGAAGGCGCGGAGGAAATGGAAGCGGTTATCACCATCGATGTTCTTCGACGTGCTGGGGTACGAATGCACATTTATTTTGACAGTATGCAACAAGATTCTACGTCGATATACCGGTATTGTTATTTTTTTTAACTTTGATATTTCGTCCTCTTAATGATCTACCTCAAACCTTAAATTCCAAGATTAAACTGGGACAAGTATGATATAAAAAGAAACCAATGTGATGAGTGCCTGAGCTACGTTTTTAAGCTTCTATAGTGCTAGAAAAAATGAGAAAATAGCTGCATGGATATTACTACGTCTCCATTTTTTTTCAGATTGCAGTAACTGTAGCCAGTCTCGACGGCAGCAATGTCGTCACATGTAGCAGAGGTGTGAAAATTTGCCCCGATGAACAACTGACGGATGAACACAAGGATAAAGCTTACGACGTTGTTATAATGCCCGGTGGACTTGCTGGCTCTCAAGCCTTGGCTAAAGTAAGGTCATGTATACATTCCATTTACCTACAGGTATACATGGATAGTTTCAGCCTAAAACGGAAGAAAAAAAACCCTCTAAATCTTGCCTACCTGAATTGAAATTTCTGTCTGCTATCTGAACACAATGTACTTTTTATCACAGTCGGACAAAGTTGGCGCCATCCTCCAAAAACAAGCGAGTGAAAATCGACTAGTGGCAGCTATTTGTGCAGCGCCAACTGCATTGAAAGCCCACGGACTTGCCAAGGGCAAGAAAATCACTGCCTACCCATCGATGAAGGATCAGTTACAAGATGACTATACGTATATAGATGAGAAGGTGGTGATTGATGGTGAGAAACTGCACAATGAACATCAAACTTATTTATTACCTACTGCTAACTTGATGCATAAAGAGTAAATTGATGCATTTTTACTTATGATTTAGGCAATTTCATCACAAGCCAGGGACCTTCGACTGCATACTTGTTTGGATTGGCAATCGTTGAAGCCTTGATAGGAAAACCAGAAGCAACTACAGTTGCCCGAGGCATGCTTTGTGATGAGTACAAGTAATTTGGTACTACAAGACGAAGCGACGTAAGAGAAAGTTTTCCAGAAGGCTGGCCAGGATGACGAATGACAGTTTTTAATAAATAACATTACTTCTATAAGATTTACGTGTACTTCTTTTATTATTATTAAGATTAGATTCTCTCCTATACTTAAGAATTGCAATAGTGACAGAGAAACAAGAAAGTAACGTTTTCAGAAAACTCTTAAACAAGATCGATTGTATTTTTCACATATTACATTATTTCATCCTACTGCAGCACGGCTTAAAATCTAATTGGAGGAAGCTTGACTTTGTCTTTTGGGTTGAATGGTGGAATGTGAAAATCGAACCTCTGTGCTTCACATCCCGCCAGTGCCAGCACCAAAGCTGCCGCCAACACAAATACAACGTTGAGGAACTTCATTTTTGTAAATTCTGAAATCAGAATAAATATCTATGACTGGTGAAATTCACATCAATAACAACTTTTGAGTAGAAAAAATATTATCAAAACTTCTTGAACCAGGCAATTCTAAATACGTGCGTGTATGTTATATTCACAGAAATTAGGAGCACTAGAACACTGTACTGAAGAATTATTTGTTTCTAATTCGAATCTTACACAATTTCAAACTGTTCTATCACTTAACCAGAGACATGATATCAAAAATTGGCTAAATCATTTAAAATGTATTATTCTTTACAGACTTTGACTGTGAATTGCGTACCTTATCATTCAGATGCTTGTTGACCGCAGTGCTCAGAATGTTGAATGCAGCGTATTGGGATCCGTTTATATATGGATTCGCGACCATAGATGTGCTATTGCACGGGTTATCACAGTCTTTAAGGACATTGAATAAAAGAAAATTCAGCATTCACAGCTGACACATGCGGGTTCGACATTTGCAAGAGTAAATACCAGCGCGTGGATCCCCGTCGCTTTGCATTCGCGGAAATTCATACCCGCGACGTGCGTAATGCAATAATAAACAAAAGATAATTGCGTCTGCGATAATGGAAATAGAATTTTACAGATTGTGAAAATTTTTGCATTATTATCTTGCAGCAGATATTCCAACTGTACAAGGTATATAAATAATCTACCCTAATCCAAGGAAGTTATGGTAACACGGCACGATAAATAGATTTTAACTATCTTCTGAAATTGATATCGGATTAATTTAGCTTTTTAGAAACCGTGAATGGTCAACGCCATTTAAAAAAATAATGTTTCCGCCCGGGATCGAACCGGGGACCTTCCGCGTGTTAGGCGGATGTGATAACCACTACACCACGGAAACTATATACTCGTAAAGTTTTGGTTAAATAAATCACTTCAGTTTCGCAACTCGAACAGTTAAATTTGACCCAGAATTTTTTCCCGTATATCATTTTATTGAATTTTATTATACGTTTCAATGATAGCAGAATCGAGGGAACGAGAAATCTACAGTTTCTCATCGCGATAGTCAGTTCGAAAATGTGATATTTATACCTAGATGAAACATATCTATACTGCTTATTTTATAATCGCCGGATGTATAGATAAGAAACAAACCGCAGAGTTGTATGCGCATCAACTACACGAATTTCATGTCCTTTGTGTTTGCAGAGAATTTTTTTGCTCATTTATTGTTCAGTCGTTCAGCGGTTGCAGTACATTCTCTAGGCTCGTATTTAATTCTTTGTTTCAAACGGTCCGTCGGGAGATGAAATAAAAAATGACGGATACAGAAATCGCACCGGAACCATTCAAAGTACGTTTTTTCATCCTGGCTCCTCCAGTGACGTTACTACTGTTTGGACAAGCATTGACAGGTTCAAAAATATAATTTTATTATTTTTTATTTGTCATATACATACGATGATTCATCAGTTTCGAGTTCACAATTTTACAGCTGTGATTGAGCGGCCCTGTAAACTGTCACTTATTTTGACTATTCTCAAAGTTTAAGTATTAATGATCCAAAGAAGTCACAGTTGGCTTAATTCTACCTGCATAATGCCGAAGACCAATATTCGGCAAAAATGTTTTTATTGCAACGTTAACAACAATGGCAGACAATGTATATCTGTAATTGATTACCACTAATTGTAAGAAAAAGATTTTAGAATTTAGATTTTAGATTTTAGAATGACACTTTTCCTCGATCGTTAAAGACTAATACACACCGTATTATGTAGAATTTAAAAAAAAAACCGTACTCGAATTTGCAGGAACGGTCCTGACTGACTTAATTTTGTACCGCACCTGTCTATTCTCACTGAATATCAATCGCACCGAGTGCAATATCCTTCGAACCAATGCCAGTAGCCCGGAAGCAATCAAGTTGGAGGCGGAAGTTCAGCCGTACGCAAGTATGATCCTGTTGGCGAAGTCGTTGATAGAAAATTTATTGCCAGCAGTCGCTTCTCTGTTTCTTGGTTCTTGGAGCGATCGAGCTGGAAGAAGACCGCTTTTTTTATTATCGTTAGCAGGCGAGTTTTGTCTTTTTCTCTAAGCTTTGTCTAATTGTAGGTGCATTATTGCCTCGGCTACTATTTAAACAGCGAACAGTACCGAACAACGCATCGTCTCGCCTTATATTCCCTTAATAATAATAACCAATAGTAATGCAGCGTGTGATTGTCAATCTTGCACCTTCACAGGTTTTGTCATACTGCACGTATCACACACTCTGATTTCAATTTGGGACACAAATCCTTGGTACTTGGTGATCCCTTCGGTCCCAGCATTTAGCTTTGGTGGAGTTTGTGCCGTGATGATAGCAGCGATGTGTCATATCTCTGATATTACTGCGGAAAAGGAGAGAACGATGCTCATGACTTGGCTTCAGGCATCGGTGTTTCTCGGAATTATACTCGGCAGATTTATCACGCCTTGGATTTTCGAACACTATGGTTATACAGCTGTATTCGGCGCATCGGCGGTATGCTGCATATTGGCTTTAACTTACACTTACTTCATTGTCTCAGAAACAGTGAGAGATGCCTCTAAGGTGAATATCCGATACGCCGTTGAACGGTGATACGTATTATCTATACAATTATTCATCATTGAATGTCGACGATATTTCAACAGGAATCGATACGTGAAGTATTTAGGATCTCTTCCATTCGAGAACTTCTTATCAGCTCCTTGCAGAAGCGAGATGGTTTTCATCGATCTGTTGTCTGGTTCGCCATTTTCGCCCTTACTCTGACTGGATTGGTTTTCCAAGGAGAAATCAGCATTGAATTTTTATTTACAAGAGCGCGGCTGGGCTGGGATGTCCAACATTATTCTTATTGCAGCGGCATTGGTTACATGCTGAGTATGCCATGCATGGTCATTGGAGTCACATTATTCAGTCGCGTTTTAGGTAAAGTCCGTGATTAAGGGTACGTAGTACTCCTACCTTTATCGCCCGAGCAAACTGACGTATCCTCGGACGAAAATTCGTCACAGCTGAAGCAACACGCATCCAGACGTCTAGCAAAGTACGATCGAATCTGATTCTCTAGGCTTCAAAACATGGAGATTTAGTGAAAACTCAACTTTCAACTTTCATGTTTATTTGTAATTATTAGTTTCCTTATTTTCTTTTCTTTGTTAATTTTTTTTTTTTCTTCAAGTAAGCAGCAGGAGTTGACAAAAAGAAACCTATGCGAAAAAAGTCCGAATATATTTTACGACTTTTTGGATTACCTGCAATGAATTTAATTTCATCTCTTTAGGCTTCTCAGATACTCTTATAAGTGGCATAGCATTCGCAGCGTGTCTGGGCGGTTCGCTCACAGAAGCTCTCGCGACGAAAAGTTGGCACATTTATCTCGCGGCTAGTATCGGATTTTTTGGTGGAGCTGTGGAACCTGTCATGCGATCTGTAATATCAAAGTCCGTACCTGCAAAAGACATTGGTGAGTTTACGCATCGCTTGAATATTATTAATTAACGCGACGAGTTTAACGAAAAATGATGTCTTACGTTTTAGAGAAAAATAAATTTCTAAATTTTCAGGCAAAGTGTTATCCCTCACCAAATCACTCGAAACGTTAAGTCCGTTGGCCGGAGCTCCACTCTACACATTAATTTATTCCCATTATTTACCACCGATTTATCCATCGCCCGTTTACCTCCTTTCGACCAGTTTCTTCGCCATGTTGATACTTGTCACAGTGGGCATAGGAATACTAATCCGAAAGTCTCGCGATATAAGTTACGTTCCTGTCGTTGTAGAGGATAATTAAAGTTCACGGTGGTAGTTAAGATTCAACCATGTCTATGGTTTCATTCCTGTAAAACAATAGCGAGATTCGATGTTCAAACAAGCCATTCTATAATTTAAATAATTTTTTATCATAACGCAAAATAAAGTTAAACAGCCGCTTTAAACTCTCATTTCGCCGTAATTCCACTTGGGACAATCTGCAGTTGATATACTTGCATATATGATTATTAAAAATATCATTACACCAACTAACTGCGTATTACATGTATGTCCTATATAATATGTATTTAGATTGCTGATTTGTCATAAATTTTTATTAATGATTGAGCAGCCACGTGTCGGTAAATCACGCAATACGATATTGGTAAATCCCCGAGACCGAAATACGCGGAATAAACGGGTTATCTGTAAAGTGCAAATGTATACCAGTACCTCACATATCCATAATCCCTGGTAGCTGCGAAGAGCTACATTGTGACCCGGGGATTTCCCTTCTACCTCGAGGAATACATAATAAATCTCTTCGCTATCGGCGTCCATAAAAGCTGTCGGAGAGTCGAGAATCGTCACTCGCAGTTCCAGATCAGACGTGGCAATAACTGCAGGTAATAATTATCGTACCGATTTGCATACTTAAAATATATTGCTATAGTTTATACAGAGGTTTTCCCTTCTAAATAGTTCTGCAATAAATTCGAGATGAAAACAGCGCTAGTGCTATTTTTGCTGATCCTCGGCTCAGTCATGCTGACCCAGGCCTATATCCATAAACCCAGTATTGGACGGCCAAGACCAGGTGGAACCTTTCCCACGTTTCCTGGAACAGGACCCTTCAATCCAAAACCAAGATGGCCGGACGCTTATGTAAGTAATTCAGTGATCGAATTTATGCATAAAAATTTAATTCAACCCGACTCGTCCGTTCTAAAATTATTCTTCGTTTTTTCAGCATCGTGGACGACGTTCCGCCGAATACTTTAAAAATGAAGATTGAATGGAGACCCGACGTTGAATGATCAGAAATTTTTGATTTTTAAAAGAACTACGACCGACCCACTGCTGAAAACCGAAATACTGTCTCATCATATCTTATATCTATCGTAATGCATTGCAATAAAATATCGTTTTACTCTCAACTTTTCTGCCTGATCTGTTATTCTTTATTTCGCATACAAATAAATCCAGATATAGCGTACTATTATCCTGATTACATCGATTATTCGAAACACTTACTTATAAGTATTGTATATTACACCTACTTTTGTTCAATATTTGTCCGACAATAAAGCAAACACGATGTTTGCTTTTTGTAATCAGCACATTGTTCGAGCTCGATTTTGCAGATCTATGATATCTTCAGCACTTTCTTCTGCTGGAGGGGTCATGCAGAGTATAGCATCTCTTAACCGCAACCATCCATCCGGACTCGATTGAGATTTTGGAAAGCCCATTCGTGTCCTCCTGAACCACTTAGAACTAATGGAAAATTCATTATCAAAATGCTTAGGCCAATTGTATTACATCAGAAGCGCATTGCGATCACCATTGGAAGAATAGTAGCTCGATCGACAGAAGTGTAAGTGAAAGTCCGACTCCTGCGCCGAGTAGGTAAAATGCTGGATAAACGTCGTCCAGGTAGATGCTGATAGCCTCGCTGCAACAAGCTCCGTGGGACTCGCATAAGGGCCACGTCTTGAAGAGAAACCTTCTGGTCCGTTCGAGTAGTCCGAATTCCCGAAGGCGCAATAGGCTGAACCGCGAACAAAGAGAATTGAACGAAAACAAGGAGAAACAGTACCTAAAAAGCGATTCCCCCTTACCTGCGATTAATAATTCTTTTGTACTTGTCGTGACTTAGGTTCAGGACTCTGTGATAAGTACCCGCAGCGAATGGCGCCTCTTTAACTTTGCACAGTCTTTTCATCGACCGACAACGTCGATGGAAAATGTCTCTGGTCGATGTTCGGTCGGCCAGTAAAACGGCTGAACCATCGAGAACATTGAGCAGTACTTGAGATGGAACGATTCGCGTTATCTTAAGTCTTGCTGCGCCGTAAAGAGGTTTCAGTTTTTCCGTGTCCTGCGCATCAAAGACTCGTTAGGCGACCGTTAAGGTAAGGACCGGAGTAAGGAGTACTCCTACCTTTACCGACCGAGCAAACTCGTCCTTTTTCTACCCATATGAAATACATGAACGAACGGAAAGGATTCAAATTTCGACGATGCAGCGAAATTCAGGAATGTTATTTTCTGAGTCTGCTCGGTCGGTAAGGGTAGAAATACTGCATAATTATAAACTCACTTGCTTGTCGAGTACAAAATAGGGCGAATCACTGGCGTAAAGCGAAGGTGCGGAGACGACTGTCCCTGAATTGACGAACGATTCCGTGATGGCGATGATACTCGCGTTGTAAGCCGTGTAGACGAGGGCTGCCATTACGAATATCGCAAGGAAGAGGGTCCTGGACGAGGGAGCTTGCGGGTTCAGCGTTGTGCCTTGCTGGCAAAGTGCACCGACCGAAACGAGGAGAACTTCGCTCAGCTCCCATCGAACCTTCCGCCGACATCCTAGAAACGGAAGTAACCGTTATCACAGCCGTGACGCTTCGGCCAATCACTGATATAAGCTCAATTTTTCTCAGCGTTAAATACCAGCCGTCTCAGAATCGCTCAGTCGGACTTCCCTTGCCAGGACATAAGTCAGGGCGACGGTGACTCCCAGGAGAAGAAGTGCCAGCACGAACCAAACGTCATTTGCAAATGGCGCCAGGAAGATTATCTTCGACCGTTTGACGATGTTGATTTTGTGATAAATTGTTGGCCTGAAATATTACAGACCATGCAATTTTACCTACCATTGGCCTAATATTGTCGAGTCTTAATTAACTACTGGTGGACTATGCTGACTGGTGAATGAAAATTGGAAACGTTCGGTGTTCGCCGCTGCCGATTAAACCGGGTCCCGTAACTTCCACAGTTCCGTTACCGTTCGCCAGTCCCAGTATCGAGGAATTTACTCGCAGGTCATAGCTGGAAATTGAAATGATTTCCGGTGATAATTAATCCCTGGGTTTTAAATACAAAAATACGTTTATATTCCATATTATTATACACAATATATGTGACCGAAACTATTCCGCACACTAACTTTGATTCCAATACGTGGAGAAGAAGTTTCACAACCTCCTTGTCGTAGGTGGAATAAGCAGAACTCTTAAAGTGCATGATAGCGATGCTTATGCAAGTGGAGAAGATCCTTCGGGTACTCGTTGGGAAGTTTTTCAGCTATCCAGTCTTTATACGAATCGATACCTCGAACATCAGGTTGGAGTGGGCGTCTATAATCTCTACGGATAGGGCTTGAGTCAACTTTACGTTCGTTTACCCATCTATTCAACGTCTCATTCAAGCCAAGTGTATTTGGCAAATTAAAAACAGGGTTGGGATTCTGATGACGAGACCCGTTAATTTACTAATTGTCAGTCTTCCCTGCAATTACTGCTGATGAATTCAATCAGGCACGCAATTAATCGAGGTGATATAATTTGTCAAAAACGTAAGTACGTGGAATGACCTATGAAACTCATGTATTGCCATGACATCTGAAACAACTTACGAAATGAAATAACATTCCACATTGGAAGTTTACCGCATTACGCGTTGTTTGTAATAAATCTTGGGGCAGTTGTGTATTTTTTATTGCGACTTCTTCTGAGCACAAAGAATCTTGCAAGCTTGAAATTGATGACATTTGGTACAAAGAGTCGAAGGATGCGAGAATTTTTTTCATCATTATAATCAAATATATCCTTTGTTGGATTGCCGCTGCCCCTTTTTTCTCATTAACAATGCAGTAATGACTCTGAGAAAGTGAATTAAAAAAAACGTGGCTGGTATTGCGTGACAAATATAGTGGAGTGTGAAATTCCTAAAAATCCGACTGCACTCGTTATTCATTAGTATTTATTTATGCGTCAGGGTATTGGAGATGCGGGGAAGAACTCCCAGCAAGTACGTGTAGTTCGTGTTACACGTATACGTCAAACTATCGGTTATAAATCGCGTCTCCGACTTACTACATGTGCCAAATTATATTCTACCAAAAAAAGAAACGCCTACAGATCATTACAAGCTGCTGGTTCTAGGGTCACTGCTGTTATCGGCTAGCTGACACGTGCGTATAAATAACATATCGTAATATGAGTTTAAAAATAATATATTCCGAATGATTGGTAAGAAATTATCGTTATATCATTTCACATAATTTATCAGCATTGAAATATCGGGGCTATTTTGGCTACACCGGATAATCGGATGAATGCTAATGATGTTAGAAGTGAAGTCGCGAACAAAGAGAATTGAATGAAAACAAGGAAAAGTAGTAACTACAACGGATTTGCTCTGGAAAAAGAATTGAATGTACAAAGTGATTCTTCCTCACCTGCGATTGATGATTCGATAGTATTTGGCATGACTGATTGTGAGGTTCAAGACTCTGTGGTATAAGGTACTCACAGTGAATGATACCTCTTTCATTTTGCATAGTTTTTTCATCGATTAACAACGTCAACAGAAAATGTCTCTGGTCTAGATTTGCGTCCGTTTACCTTTGCTTCACAGGTTCAATTCATGCAGCATCTGCTCAGTATTATTCGTGCCAAGTCTACTCTGAAAATGGAAAACGGTTTCACGATTCTGATTGTGACACTTATGAATTTACTTGCCACTCCCTACGGCAGTGACGGCTGATGAATTGATTGTCAGCTAAGCTATATTCAATCGAGACAACATGAATTGTCAGGAACAATTTGAGGAGGACTAGTAATACGAATGTCCGAATTCGTTGTGAAATTTCACCGTATGAAGCGAAATAACATTCTCGAATGAAAGTCTACCGAACTACGAGTTGTTTGAGGACTTGTATATTTTTTCTCAAGACTTTCCCTCAGTACAAAGGATCTCGCAAGCCTCAAATTGATGACACTAAAGGGTTCAAAGGATCTATGTTTCGAAAAATTTTCCCAGTGACATTAATCAATTACGTGCTTCGCCCTTTGTGTATGGTCTTGGACCCTCTCTCCTCATTAACAATGCAAAAATGACTCTGACAAAATCGGAGTGAATAAAGAAGAATCTGATTGGTATAGAGCATGACAAATAGAGTTGAGTGCGAAATGCCTGGAAATACTCGTCGTTTCTTAGTATTTATTTTTGTCGAGGGAAATCCAAGACGCGGGGAAGAACTGCCAGCAGGCAGTTATATACGTTACGATATCCGTAATCAACCGCGCGTGTATCTGACTTCTGCATGTGCCAATTCTCAATACACGTAAGCGAAAAAAATAACGCCCGATCTTTGCACTGCGTAAGCCAGGGTCACAGCCGTATTCGACTACGACAGCTAAAGCACTATACATGTGCTTGTATAACATAATATATCAATTTTAATAGTTGAATAAAAAATCTGAAAAAATTCAGCGTTGAGACAATTAGAGAAAAAATTTGAATCAAAATCAAAAATGATAAGGTTCAAATGTTAGTTGGGTTGGCATGGAATTCCCCATATGCTTGACATCTGGAGATTTTATCATCATGATGCAACTGTGGTCGTAGAATTTTTTATTCTAAAACTGTCCGATAAAAAATCATTGCATATTCCTTAGAGTAATTCGTGATTATTGAAATAATGTCAAATATTTTCTGGCAGCATCCGATAATCTTACGAATAATAATGATGTTCAATTGGAAATTCTTTTTTTTTTGCGCTTATGAAAGCAGCTTCTGATTAATAATAGTACCTTTTATATTTTTCAAAAATAGTGTTGAACATCCTGCGCTTAATTTAAAATTTAAACAGTTTCAGCATTTTTTAATAACTGAGGAAAAAATCTGACCCCAGATCGATTATAACGAATACGATAACATGCTCCAAATAGCGTACAATTTCGCATGGAGTAACCCTTGGGCACATATTTTAATCTTGATTATAATAATAAGAAGTAAACAACAACGCACGATTGCACGGAGCTATCAAGCTACCGAAGGGGAATCCGCGGAAGTTTCAACCGTGTGAGTGATTGTAGAGATGGAAGTTTTTCCCAGAGTTTATCATACATGCATTTGGCTACCTATAAAAGCGAATAACTTACAACCAGCCAGCACAGTTGCAGTCCAGAGACATACTCAGTTGGAACAGGTAAGATGAACATTTCTTTACGATTCTCTACTATTTTGTGTGCTTTTTGGTGTTGTAGACTTTGTTGTCGATGTAACAGCTATTCAATTATCAAGTAACACGTTTGCTCTTGAATATCAATATCATGAGGATTAAATTCGTTAAGTCGTATTTAAATTCAAATCCGTTGAAAATTTTGATGAATAGATAATGCTACACGACATGTCATAAGCAGAATTTTGACTGATTGTAATTCGTTTCAGATAGTTGATCAAAATGAGGGCTGCCGTTTTAATCATTTTAGCAATCGCCTTAACGGCACTAGTAGAATCGTCTCCAGGTATAGGAGACACGAGGCGACCCGCCCCTTATGTCGTGAGTATAATTATCATTAGAATCGTGATGTTCATGGAACAATTACCAACTGTTCGTATAATGGCCGCGTTTTATTACTTCAGAATCGTCTGCCACCACCAAAACCACGGTTTCGAAGATCAGCCGATCCGGAACCCCAAGGATCCGTAAGTGCCACTTGGCAGAAGAATCTCGATGGTCCAGAACGTCGACCTTCTTACAACGTCGACTATCAGCAGAAGCTCTTCGAGAACAAACATGGTTCGATAAGCGCAACAGGGGGAGCTCAGAAGTACCCAGGTCAAAGGTGGGAACCAACTGTCGGACTTCAAGGATCCTTCCGATTCCGTAGATCGCCGGAACCACAGCCGGAACCTCAAGGATCTGTGAGCGTTACAGCGCAAAAGAATCTCAGTGGTCCAGAACGCCGACCTTCTTACAACGTCGACTACCAGCACAAGCTTTTTGAGAATAAGCATGGTTCGATCAGCGCCACAGCAGGAGCTCAGAAGAATCCAGGACAGAGAGTGCAACCTACTGTTGGAGTGCAAGGGTCTTTCCGATTCCGTAGATCGCCGGAACCACAGCCGGAACCTCAAGGATCTGTGAGCGTTACAGCGCAAAAGAATCTCAGTGGTCCAGAACGCCGACCTTCTTACAACGTCGACTACCAGCACAAGCTTTTTGAGAATAAACATGGTTCGATCAGCGCGACAGGCGGAGCTCAGAAGTACCCAGGTCAAAGGTGGGAACCGACTGTCGGACTACAAGGATCCTTCCGATTCCGTAGATCGCCGGAACCACAGCCGGAACCTCAAGGATCTGTGAGCGTTACAGCGCAAAAGAATCTCAGTGGTCCAGAACGCCGACCTTCTTACAACGTCGATTACCAGCACAAGCTTTTTGAGAATAAGCATGGTTCGATCAGCGCCACAGCAGGAGCTCAGAAGAATCCAGGACAGAGAGTGCAACCTACTGTTGGAGTGCAAGGGTCTTTCCGATTCCGTAGATCGCCGGAACCACAGCCGGAACCTCAAGGATCTGTGAGCGTTACAGCGCAAAAGAATCTCAGTGGTCCAGAACGCCGACCTTCTTACAACGTCGACTACCAGCACAAGCTTTTTGAGAATAAACATGGTTCGATCAGCGCGACAGGCGGAGCTCAGAAGTACCCGGGCCAAAGGTGGGAACCAACTGTTGGAGTACAAGGGTCTTTCCGATTCCGTAGATCGCCGGAACCACAGCCGGAACCCCAAGGATCCGTACGTGCCACTTGGCAGAAGAATCTCAGTGGTCCAGAACGCCGACCTTCTTACAACGTCGATTACCAGCACAAGCTTTTTGAGAATAAACATGGTTCGATCAGCGCGACAGGCGGAGCTCAGAAGTACCCGGGCCAAAGGTGGGAACCAACTGTTGGAATACAAGGATCATTCCGGTTCCGGAGAGCAGCGGAGTCAGAATCCGAAGAAAAGATCGTTCAACAAAATTAAAATTGAGTCGTTTATGTCCAATTGACTTATACTTGTCTTATGTATATTTGCCACTTTACCACCAAATTTCATTCAAATTACCTAATATATGTTTGAATAAATAATACTTGATTTCTTCTCTATAAAATAACCTTTTATATCATTTTAATATCAACAGTATTACCACCCTACTGTAAATGTTCATTTGTTAAATCATAAAGTGTTTTGAAAGAATTCAGCATGTAATTTATTACATGATTCATCTTCTAAATTCGATAAAATGTATGAGAAATCACGTAATGAAAAACAAAAGCACGAATTATCAGATATACTGGATCAAATATCATATAGTCATCTATACAGAGCAAGCAAAATCATATAGTCAACTGTTACGTGATTTCTTGGACACCATCCTATAGGACATCGGCGTTATTGGACAGCAAAAATAATCGGAAGCTATATGGAGCGCTAGATTAATTGGACACCGACTGATTCGACATAGCGATTTATTGGACAGAGCCCTTGTCTTCTGTTACTTTCCTGATTGCGGATCTACGGATGTATGGAGTAGTTACGATGCTTACTACAAGACGCGTTCGTGGAATTTGATCTATTCGATAGGTACATCGAAAAGTGAATCAGGACCAACTGCAAATACAATGCCAGTGCTAATCCTATCGGCGGCTGTATAAATGCGATAAGGTGCGCAACTATATTGTAAGTGTTGATTTGTGTAAAGCGAGCGCCCGGTTAGAGCATTCAGGCTCTCACTTGCTGCGACGTATGTTGGGTTGCCTTTCCAAGGCGCGTTAAACGCATCGCAAGATTGACAGAATTAACGACAATAAAATAAACAAAAAAACTATTTGAAAATAGTGAACAGTGGTTGAAGACGAATTTAGAATACATTATTGAATTATGTCACTAACGAACAGTGTATTCCGACGGAAAATTAGAAAATGATTAACCTCATCGTCGCGGCGTCGCCTGGAACGGCGGTAATTTTTTTCATTTCGTTAGTAATTATCTTCGACTGCCATAGTTTTAGCACAGATATAACATTCATAGGACATTCTATTTCAGTGTACGATAGTTACCGTGTATCATGTTTCTTATGTCCTATAACTCCGCAATCTGGTAAGTAAAATTTGCGTCCCGAATATATCATCGGTCGTTCGTTATTCCACAATACCGACGGGATGTTACACGTATTTCCAGATATATCAAGTTGTTACCGATAATGTCGAATTCGTGCAATACCGACTTACAAATCGTCGTCATTGACAAATACCCAACCACTTGGCTCATATTGAATTTACTATGACACGGAAGTAAACTTGTCAAAGAGTGAACAATATTGAAATGTATACATTATTAAACGGTCTTTATAAGTACCTCATGCAAAAAGACGAATATTACGTACTGATACTGGGCTTAGACAATGCAGGGAAGACGGTAAGAGTATCATTACACATTGTTGTCTTAGGTTATGTTCTGTACGAAGAGACATTGTGAGTTTTCTAAACGCTAGTTTAACTATTTCACAGACTTACTTAGAGGCAGCTAAAACGAAGTTCACGAAAAACTACAAAGGCATGAATCCCAGCAAAATTACTACAACAGTCGGCCTTAATATTGGAAAAATTGATCACGCGGGCGTGCGGTTAAACTTCTGGGATCTCGGAGGACAGGAGGAACTTCAGTCTCTCTGGGATAAGGTTTTATGTCGAACCTGATTTCATCTTTCACTCACTTCAGTCGACCTAGAATATCTCACATTTTTTGTAAAAAAATCCCAAGTCATAATTCTTATTTCAAATTTTATAAACCAAGATTCGCTTGACAATCTGACGTTCATTATACAACAATGGCAATATTCTGTTTAACCTTAGAGGGCTGGAATTTTTCCCTTGAAATTGGATATTTTTTTAGAGGTATGATTTATGTATGTAAATAGTCAACGCGCATGGTGGAGTTTCCGAATTATCTGCTGACCCCTAAAAGAGCCAGGCTGGCCCTCTAAAGGTTACTAAGGCGAGCCTGAAGCCTGATCACAATCATTCATCTCATTATAAATAAAGTTAAATCATTTGCAATGAAAACGCTATTATATTTTGTAAAACATAACATATTTTGCAGTACTACGCAGAGTCGCACGCAGTCATTTACATTGTTGATTCTTCGGACAGAGACAGAATACCAGATTCCAAAGAGACTTTTGGTAAGACAGTACCATTGGCCTAAGTGCAGGATGTTCTATTGTTACATCAACCTGTCAATGTGCATTTTACTTTTTAAAATCCAACAATAGTCTTAAAATAAAGTTTTGCAGTGCGAGTTTAAAAGTATCTTGAGCTACCTAAAACACATGTATTACTTAAAGGGTGCCTCAAGATCCTCAGAAAGTAGTAAATTTGTCTAAAACGCTTCTAGTTTTACCATGGTCGAAATTATCGATTTCTTTAGAACAAAAAATATGCTTATTCAAAGTATGTTCGCATGGAACAGCCTGACAAATTTCAAAGATGAATAAGTGTGCTTATAACAGATTTATGTAGACAGGATGATATCTTCGGAGCATTTGATGGGAGTACCTCTGCTGGTTCTCGCTAATAAACAAGATATACCAGACTGTATGGGAGTCAGAGATGTGAAGCCGATTTTCAATCAGAATGCCCATCTCATTGGAAGGAGAGATTGCATGGTGATGCCGGTTTCCGCGCTAAATGGGTAAAAAGAATAATTTCGCAGGGGTTACTCAGGGATAAACTCATTGAATTTGATCGCTCAAAACGGCCTAATAATTGTTGTTATTTATAGCGACGGTGTAGACGACGGAATTCACTGGCTGGTCGATTGCATCAAAAGAAATAACGACATCCGTCCGCCTCGTAATCAGGACGATAATTGTCTGTCGTAGCAAATACATTCCTGTCTTCAATAACGGTAAAACATAAGTTAAATTTTAAGAATAGATATTTTGTACATTTTCCAATACGACAATTCGTTGTTAATATTATTATTAATATTTTTATTATTATTTATATAAATAAATTATTTTTATTTCAATATTAATCGTATTTCTGAACTATTACGGTAATAAAAGGAAATACATTCCACTGTATCGATAATCTTCGAGGAGAAATATCGATTGATCAATATTTGTAAGACAGGTGAAATAATAACGATAATATTAGCAGAACAATATCGAAGTCACTGATATTGTGTAAAATCTGTATCCGTAAATATCCTCAAATTAATCACGATTAATTATTCTTCGCGGCCAACCGGTAAATGTGTTTTTAATGCAATGAAAAAGCGTCGGAAAATAGATAGTAAAATTGAATCTGATGGTTGATTAGAATGGTAGCTCCTGCTCAGTGTCAGCTGATAGCGGAGTCACAGAGTGAGATAAGAGATAAAGGCAACACCTCACACCTTCTGGCGCTCTATAATGCTAGTGATAAATATCGTTCGCCATACTAGCTGCTAGCCACCATAGCACATGATATACCGCCAACGAATTAACGGTGCTTCGTTTAAATTGCAAAATCCTACTGTTTGGTGAGATTACGCATCATGTGGCCCTATTATGAGACCGAAGATTGGAGTGTTCTCCCGCCCGAGCTGAACAGAAGGTAATCTTAACTACATATAACAGCTTAACATTGTATGCGACCTCTAAAAGCTCCTTATTTCGCTATTCACTCCATTACCGATTTTCTATTCCTAAAATATCCGTAAATGAAGTAGAATAATGTAAATTCAAAACTGTCCGTTCTTATAGTTGATTCGATAGGTGATGGTCCATAATTTATTTTCGAAGGTTTAAGACGCGTTTCTTTTTTGGTTCTTTTTTTCATTCTTTTTTCACAATTGTTGGTAAAGAAAAAACGAAGTGGGTATACAGTATAAGATTACATCAGCTGCAGATAGTATTTAGTGAAAAATGTACGGTGCATCATGCATAATGCAGTGATCGAATTAATATATTCTTGTGTAAAATATTGTCGGCGCGGTGATAAGCGTCCACGTTGCAGATTTAAGTTGCTGCCGGTCGCAAATTCACAGTGTTGATAAGCCTGTGGTGTGAAGCTGTTATTTGCGAGTATAATTACGATCGGTAAATACGCATTTTTTATGTACATATATATATATGTATGTACAATATATGTCGTTCGTATAAATTACATTGTATGCACACACACGGAGATGTGCTTGTGTAATATGTATCTCGTTATAACTCGGGTAGGGAAAATTTCAAACGAGTTATAGTATTGTAACGTGACGCGAACCCGCAATCAGGTAAGCCGATATGGGGAGAAGGGAAAAAAATTCAGGGAGGAGAAAAAAAGAAGCAATGATAAAATACACGCGTCGAGATAAATGGGAGAGAAGTATGAATGCAAAGGTGTGACGCGTCTGCATGAATCACAGATGCTCGATACATCCAATCGTTGGTGATACGGTACAAGATAACGAAAAATATCGCGTATTGATGAAGCTGATTGACGAAATGAAATATGCAAAACATGCATTGCGATGCAATGTACCAACTTACAGTCTAGTTTTTACTTATACGAACATATTGATGATCGGTTCGAAGCGTGATCGGTTTTTAATAGTTTCTACGATCGTTTCGTTAGAGATACCATTGTGCACAATTAGTACATGCAATTACCCGGGGAGCAAAATTTATTAACAAAACTACAGGAATTCATTAAGTGATCTTTTCAGTTTTTTCATATCCTTCAAACGACAACCGCATATAGGTATGAAATACCACAGCAAGTCAACTACGTTGTGCAATGACACCTTTATTACCCTCCAGCGATGTATCAAGGGTCGAATGATAGGGTATATTTATTAAAAAAATGCAGTATCAAGTGAAGCGTGTCGCTTTAATAACGGTGCGAACGTATAACCTGTAAAGCATGTGCCCAATTTTGTTAAATAAGCGATGTACCGCCGACCGCCAACGTCAATTGAGGCCGTCCCGCCATCTTAGTTTTGGTGTATGCAGTGTTGCCAGATGACTGTTGCAGAAATCTCCTAGGGTACCTTTGAAATTCTCCTAGAATCTCCTAACCCACAAAGAAAATCTTCCCAAATTTCCTCCTAAAATTTTTAAAGGACAGAGTGACCTTGAATCAAGTTTGCACGATATCATGCATATGATTGACACGTAGAAATAATATTCACCTTTCACAATAAGCTGTTCCTATAATATCTGAAATTCAGCTTAGACCCTACCAGCAATTCTGGAATTTGCTTTACCGATAGAATCTCATCCCCCCCCGCAAGTGGTCGCCTTTCGCTCACCGCACTTGTCGCATAGAAAAATAACAAATAAAGTCAGTAAAAATTGTAACAGTCGACGAGCGAAGCATAAATCTGAAAATTCTTGAAATTCGTCCTGAAAAAACTCCTAGATATTTTTTCTCCGGAAGCTTCCAATTCCTCATAAATTTAGTAGGAATTCTGCTAATCTGGCAACACTGCACGTATGGCTGACGGCGGAGATTAGTTCGTCGGTTTAGTGTAGATTGGTGAATTGCAGACAAGCGAGTGTTTTGTCGTACGTTCGGGGTGGGTCGGCGGCGTAATTTAACATATGCGCGATTAATAATGATCGCCTTGATGCGCCGATAATCGATTCGTGATAAATACCCCTGTTCCACTATTGTTTGCCATTTTTTTCTTTTCGTCAAATTTTCTCTTTCCTTTATCGTCCCTTTCTTTCCTCCTCTAATGATTTAAAACAACACACCACCCTTCGCCCACAACAATACGATTCTGGTCTCGAACTCTGTGGTAGGCGGTAGGTATCAACGTTAGAAAACCTCGATCGAATACATTATCCAGTGATCAAAGTTGACTAGTGAGCTGGAAAGTGGAACAGAGTTTCGGCAGGGCAGGTGCGGCATTGTTCGACGAGTGGTTCACTAAACTCGCGTTTGTACCTACTCGCAGTTCCAATTCCAAGTTATACACGGCTCGAGAATCGAGAGGAGTTGCCGATCAGTGCCTTTCCGTCCTCCCGTGTTTCTCTTTGAGTGGTGTGTCTTTCATTCGGATCCGTGCATCGGTTTGTTCCTGTCTTTTTTCTCACCTAAAAATCTCATTCGTCAGGTGAAGTTAGGTGACACGGTGGCGATTGACACGTTTCCGTCGTTTGACACCACCGTGTGCATCTGGACAAAAACTCTTCTCACCTGCCTGCTTATAACTGCCGTATGTATGTATTTTACATGCTCAACCTCGCTTTTCAACGATCTTGTACACCTGCAACCTTCGGTTTCGCCCGATTCTTTTTCCACCGTAGTTTATTCGATGTGATTTACCAATTCTACGCACACATTTGACAGCTTACCAAAAGCTAACCTTCGCATCTAACGCCCACTACTCTTTACATACCACACTCGCATTATTCAACATCGATTAGCGTCAAAGTTAGTCAATTCTTTTCTTCTATTATCTTTTACTCTTCTCGGCGGTATCTTTTCTTTTTTATTTTTTCATTTTTTTTTCCTACAATACAAGATTAGTTTCATACAGTTTGAGTTTGTTTTTAGCCACTCTTATTTTCCGACATTTTACACCTGCAAATCATAAAACATAGTAAACTCGAGTAACTCATCAGCATCTTACATTAAACATAATTTTCAAGCCTTTCAAAACATTGCCAATTTCTTGCGTAGAATGAAAAATCTAAAACTGACAAGTATTTACTGTAAACAAATAATATTATGTTGACAGAAATGGCAGTGTAAATCGTGTGATATATTTGTCGGGAAATTAATCTTGGAAGATGCGAATGTTTCTGTTACGTAATACAGACACGTACGCATATAAACTCACACAAATGTATGTCGACTCTGTTTATTGTTATAGAGACATGTGAATAGGTACATACAAAGCTTGCGTTGAACGTACAATTAAGATTGTAACCCCCATGCCCTGTCCCTGAGTTTGATATCAAAAGGAATAACGCCGATGTAACCATAAAAAAAACAAATACGATATGTCTAACAGGAGCATAGCGGCGATACAAAGGAGTAAAGAGTGTGTGTGTCGAGTGGTTAACAGCCTGCTGCAGTAATCCAGTTTGTTGCTATAGCTGCCAGCCGAAAACAAAAAAAAAAAACACAAAATTTCTAAACGGTGTTGAGAAATCATGAATGCCTCAGAACATGGGTAATTTTATTTATTTTTTTGTTCATTTCAGTATTTCGTTCCGTACAGATGTTTGTTTGATTCGAATTTTATTATATTCAGCCCTTGCGTACAGTCCTTCCTTTAATCTCTGTTGAAAAATTTTTAACATAGTCTGTAATAAGACTACTACTATTTTCTTATTGAAATAACGTATATTTACTGTCTAAAAGTTTTTTCAATGGTATAAAATAAGTAGAGCAAATTATATGCCAATTTATTTTTACAATAGTCAACATTTTTCTATCTTTAATTGATTTTATTTATTTCAAAAGTTTTGGAAAGAGTAGATTTCTTTTCAAATTTGTTGGTTGATTTGAAAATGATTCTTTTAATTTTCGTCTTGTGTCTTTTTGTTGTTCTTAATCCTATCGTATTCAATTCGGACACTTTTCTGCACTCGATTGCAAAAAGAGAGTTCTACGGATAATTACTGAAATAAATTTTTCGGAAGAAGCTCTGACTTTATTTTATTTGATCTTGTTTATAATTGCAAAAATTTGTTACAGTCGACATATTTTTTGAATTTCAAGAACAATTGAACCATTCTTCTATAAGAAAATCTAAAAATAGAGAGCAGTGGGGATTAAATAGGACAACCTGAATACGTTATCATATTATTATAACAGATGAAATACCGTGTTATAGATAAAATCTCGACTCGTTGACATTGATTTTAAACTTAGATAATTTATCTAACAATCGATTATTTCTTATCACTACTTGGAGGTTTTCATTTTGCATCGGATTGTTATCTTCCTTTTCCAATTCCTCAAATTAAAAAAAAAAACTGTGTCAAGTTCTAATGCGATCAAAAAACGATTGGGTACTAAAGGTGTCAATGCATGTAGATAGATATTACTAAGTTGAACTAAAAGACATTTATGGTGTGCTTTCTAAACCAGCATGGTGTGACTTTTTCAGGTTTAACCCAGCCTTCAATATGGCCTCCATAAAGCAGGCTATCAACGAGGCTGTTGAGCGAGGTGGGTATCCCGGATTGTGCGATTGATCATCCTTCCCTAGCTTTTTACACACGTCCCCAGGTTGCAATTAGAATAGAGAAAAAAGCAAAAGAACCTAAAGATGAGCTTCGGCGTCACACTCGCTAACTAGATTTATAATTCCCATCAATTTCTTTTACATCTGCGTAATGTATGATCTATTTTCTCTTCCTCAATGTCATCAGCTTCTGTACTATACGCTTATATTTATAGTGACTGTGAAATTGAAATTCAGAGTGTGGTATTTGATTTTATATATCCTGCTTATTCTGAACTTACAGAGAACTTCTTTCAAGCTTTTTCAGTCCGTTCAATCTTTGCTTCGGTTTGTAGCTCTTTTACAAATTTTAAAGTGCCAGAGGATTTCTTTTGGTAAATCGAATGCAGAGCTTTGTCAAGGCTTGTACCAGATATTTTCAATGAAATATGCAGGTACTTTCTTTTCGAAAAATGATTCATCCTTTAAATCTTCAATTACTGCCACACGCCTGATTCATTCAGGCTTTTGTAGCTCTGGAACTTGGCAAAGCTCTGAATAAAGTCAACGATCGTTTCAGAAGTTTATGACACTTATTCGCACAGTCCTATAGTTGCCACTATTTTAAAATTGAATATATCGCACAGATTTTATGTGTCCAATCACGTCCCTGTAATGCAGCGATTAGTTCGTCCAGTGCAGTGCTTAGCTTTTTACACTAACGCACCGCCGCCCAGCTAACACAGTGCACTGATAACATAATGTTAATTTAAAAGTTTCGACAGTGAGAATGCCAGCTCCTACACGCCTCCGCGATTTGATCAGACAAATACGAGCGGCAAGAACTGCCGCTGAAGAACGTACAGTCGTCAACAAAGAATGCGCATACATTCGATCGACGTTCAGGGAGGAGGACAGCGTCTGGAGGTGTCGCAACATTGCCAAACTTCTTTACATTCACATGTTGGGGTCTGTAAAAATTTATTCTTCGTTATAAGAAGATCGGAATAACTTCTGAAGCTGAAAATTTGCTTCAATCAAATTCACAGATATCCGGCGCATTTTGGACAGCTCGAATGTTTGAAGCTGATAGCGTCGCCGAGGTTTACAGACAAAAGAATCGGCTATCTTGGGGCTATGCTGCTGCTCGACGAGCGACAAGATGTTCACCTTTTGATTACCAACTGTCTGAAAAAGCAAGTATAAGAAGTGATCATTAGGGCAGAAAATATATTTTACCAGATTTTGATTGTGCGTTGAGAGGATGAAATATCATTCTCTCAACTCTTGAATGAGTTTTATAACATTCGTCTTTTTCTTTCTCTCATTATTGAGGAAGCTGCATTTCATTCTATAAACATCATAGAACTTGTTGCTTTAATATCAAACTTGAAATGAAAACCAGAATCTAACAAACACCTGTCGCACCTGAGCAATACAACATTTTTCACTCTCTTAGCATTACGAGATGCGAACGATGAAAATAATATGTCGACGTTCTTACAGCGATTTGAACAGTTCTACACAGTTCGTAATTGGGCTTGCCCTGTGCACTCTAGGTGCAATCGCATCACCAGAGATGGCAAGAGATCTGGCAGCTGAAGTCGAGAGGCTTATGAAATCGCCCAATGCATATATTAGAAAAAAAGCAGCCCTGTGCGCGTTCAGAATAATCAGACGTGTCCCCGAGTTGATGGAAATGTTTTTACCAGCCACTCGCAGTCTACTTACGGAAAAAAATCACGGCGTTTTAATCACCGGAGTTACTCTGATTACGGAAATGTGTGAAAACAGCATTGACACTTTGAATCATTTCAAAAAGGTGAGGAAAATGTGATTTTTACTGATCGAATAGTAGAATTCTCGGCGTGAAAAAGACTACCCTACAAAGTATTTTTGCGTTGACAATACACGATTTCTGTCCGAGGTCATTATTCTGTAATTCCTGATTTCTAATGTTATCTGAACCAATCAAGCATGCATTGAATGTTGTGTTACCTATCATTATCGTCAGCTGTGAGTATAGTAATGAATAACTGACTAGTTTCACTACTTCAATGATCCTTAAATTAAGTTTTGTCCTATTTAGGAATGCGGCCATCGAGAGGTAAATTATTTTGAAATATACTGTGTTAGTGCATGTTAGGCATGGCACAGTTTCTCTCTTGGTTTATCCTCGTACATAGTTTGAATTTTATGTTATCTTGCTATGATCCAGAACCGAAGTTCTTACTTTAGTGTAAGAATTATTTTCATACTTTAAATACAAATAGTGTATACTAACGATCAACAGTTAACTGTCGTGAGCCAGTTGCTTTCCATTTTGATCCGCAACCGAGAATTCAAAGTGATCTAATCAAAGCAGACTCTTTATAACTTCCTGGTATTCGGCGGTTGTACACTGCGAAAACTTCCGGTTATATGTTTTTATATGCATTGCAAAACGCTGCTATAAGTAATCAAATAGTAAAACATTACTAGGTAATATTGAACAGCAAATGAACTTGATTGAACGGTTGATTGATCGTCTCATTTAATCAATTATAGCAAAATTTTGTTATAAATTTAAATATGATCTGTTAAAGCAAAGATCATCTGCTTCAATTACCTTTCATTTCTATTGCTGTTTACTTTTTAGGTATGTAAAATATATGTCAATATGTGTCGCAAATAATGTTAAAAAATAGTGTTTTACATTATATATTACTGTTTTAATACACATTTATGTATACAAATTGTGAGGAAAAAAAATCTGTTTATTTCAGATTGTTCCCAACCTCGTACGGATTTTAAAGAATTTAATACTTGCTGGATATTCTCCAGAGCACGACGTATCTGGAGTATCAGATCCTTTCCTTCAAGTGAAAATTCTGCGACTTTTACGAATTTTGGGAAGAAACGATGTCGATGCATCGGAAGCTATGAATGATATCCTGGCGCAAGTGGCAACAAACACGGAAACCAGTAAGAACGTTGGAAATACGATATTGTACGAAACGGTTCTGTCTATTATGGATATAAAGTCAGAGAGCGGCTTGAGAGTTCTGGCCGTCAATATTCTCGGTAGATTTTTATTGAATAACGATAAAAATATTCGTTACGTCGCGTTAAACACCCTTTTGAAGACTGTGTATGTTGATACGAGTGCTGTGCAGAGACACCGTTCCACAATTTTGGTATGTCGATTTTCGTTCCTTTATCCTAAATATCCATACGACACATGCTTTTATTTCACAACATAAAATAAATTTGCAGGAGTGCCTAAAGGATCCTGATGTTTCGATAAGGCGGCGTGCAATGGAGCTTAGCTTCGCTCTAGTGAACTCAAACAACATAAGAACTATGATGAAAGAATTATTGCTCTTTCTAGAACGAGCCGATCCTGAATTCAAAGCTCAATGTAGTAGCAACATCGTCATGTCGGCGGAAAGATTTGCTCCTAACAAACGTTGGCACCTTGAAACGCTCTTCAAAGTTTTAGTCGCAGTGAGTGAATAGTGTTCCAAAGAAATGAGTGGACGTGAAGTTACTATGAGATTTGAAAGATTTTTAACTCGTCAGAACTGTTTTTTAATAAATTATCGATGCTCTATTATAGAACTCGTTTGTTCTCAGGCCGGCAATTACGTGAGAGATGACGTCGTCGCTTGTACAATTCAGTTGATATCGGAGGCACAGGCACAGCAAGGATATGCGGTTTGTGCACTTTGGCGCGCTTTGGAAAGGGATACTGCCGATAAGCAGCCATTGGCTCAAGTGGCGACTTGGTGCATCGGGGAGTACGGTGATTTGTTACTTTATGGTCCGCCAAGTGAAGACGTCGAGGCACCTGTAAATGTGAGTTAAATTTAGAGGGAATTAAGGTCAGGTTAATGGTCATACTTATTGATTTGACCCAGAAGGCGTGGAATTCATGGCTAACCTTTATACCTGTCTACGTGTTTGCCAGCTAACTGAAGATGAAGTCATTGATGTCTATCAAAGGTTACTGTGGAGTCCACAAAATACCGTAGTCACGAAACAGTACACTTTACTGTCACTCACGAAACTCAGCACTCGTTTCCAACAAGGCAACGAGTAAGTATAGTTGCTTATTCTTTTGTATTCAGCCACTTTGAAAGTGCTCAAGGCAAGAGTAAATTTAATCTCAGTCACACGATTTTTAATCATTAGAACAGAGTAATCTCGCGAGTTATTACAGCTGATGTGGCGAACTATGGTTGTTTCTTTTCTTTTCTTATTTTTATTTTTTTTCTCTTAAAAATCTAATTTTATCGTTATGTATGTCCCAGTTATGGTTTTTATTTTACTACCAAAGTAACACAATGCAGTATGCCACTTTCATTTTACAGAAAAATTCGACAAATTATTGATACGTTTGGGAGCAATTTACACATTGAGCTTCAGCAACGCGGAGTTGAATTCTCGCAGTTATTTAGAAAATATGAACACTTGAGGACCGCATTACTGGAAAGAATGCCTCCTATGGAGACTGCCAAACCACAGGCAAATGGAATCATCGGATTAGTTAACGGAGAGTCTGAAATCGAGGAAGATAAAACTATGATTTTGGAACAGCTACCTGTTGCTGCTCCATCAGACTCGGTAAGTTGAATTATTCCTACTGTAGACATCAATGAACCTTATTCAGGATGAAGATTGTAATTATGCATTCATTTTGCATTTCTTTTACAGAGCGCTCTGCTGGATTTGCTTGGAAGTTCGGACTTTGATACTGAAATCCCAGCTGTGGTGGATAACAATACTCCAGTTACTGCGGCGCCAGTCATTAATAACAATGACCTTCTCGATCTACTTGGAGGGTTAGATCTGAGCACACCTATTTCAGCTCCGCCTTCTTTTCCACAGGTCCAATCGACTCCACAAATCTTTAGCCCAACCAATACGTCCAATTTCCTTGTCGATGGCCTTCTCAACTCGTCCCCGGTTCAAAATGGTTCGTAACTTGAAGCATGAGTATATTTCTTTAAATTAAGACTTTTTATTATCGATGGAAAATAAGTAATTTTTTTCTGTACAGAAATACCAAGTCTGGTTGCCTTTGATAAATTAGGCCTTAAAATCGTACTCAAATTAGAGCGACCATCAGAGACTCCAGACTTGTTGGTGATCAACATGTTGGCTCAAAATGTTGGTTCTATGGAACTGACCGAATTCTTATTCCAAGCCGCAGTTCCCAAGGTATAAATTCATTGTAAACCTTATTTAGATTCTGAAAGAAATGGTAAATCAATTCCCTAAAACTTTTTTAGACATTCCAATTACAAATGCTGTCACCTTCAGGCACCGTCATACCTCCATCGGGTCAAGTAACTCAAGTTATGAAAGTAACAAACATCAACAAAGTAAGTCTACAGTATCGTTCAGAGAAATTTATTGCTTCAAACGAGTCTCATAAAAAGTAGTCTATTTTTTCAAGACGCATTGCTGTTCCAATCAGAATAATTCACGAACATGATAATCTAGTAATTATTTAACTGTTGAGTAAATGAAAATCACATCTGAAATACATTTCCGTGTATTTTAATGCGTGACAGAAGAAACTGTACTTTTTAGTGACTCGTGTGGTAATTCTAATCGATACTAGGACTATCTGATGAACGTTTTTTCCTTCAACTATGTCAAACTACAGGCAGCGCTTAGGATGCGATTGCGTATTTCGTATACGGGAGATTCGGGGCCCGTATTGGAACAAACGGAGGTGAACAACTTTCCGCCGCTGGCATGGCAGTGACAAGACACTATAGAAAAACCAATTGTACATATGTCTGCCTAATCATACAAGTCTGATCAGACTGAAGAACCCCTCCCCACACCGTCTCACCTCCACGATCACCTAACAATCAAATTGAACTGGACGAGTGTAACAAAAGGCTCATGGTATATAGATATACATATAAGAAATTTATATTCTCAAATTATACCTGATCGTTGGTTATAAAACAATGAAAGGAAAAAAAGCAACAAAAAACAAATGATAATAATAAGAAAAATCTGTGAAATGTGATACGAGTGAATCTGACAACAAAGCCTGCGGAGAAAGAAGATTCAAAATAATATTTGTAAAAAAAATTTCAAGAATTTTTACAGGATTTGTCGCTCTAACTCTCCACGTGTACGCAAGAAGAACCGTTGTGTATGTACTATAAAAATCAATATAAGATACCACTATATTAATAATAACGTGTAAAATTATTATTATTATTATCATTAGTATTATTACTGTGATACCGGATTTATTCCCTTATGAATTTTTTGAAAGCAATACAAAACATGGATTATGTTACGCTATGCAAGCATGTATTTATAAGATGAAACATCAAAAATCAAAATAACGCAGTAAATTCATTACAATGAAATTTTTGAATATTTACCTCATGACTTGCATTAGCTATTTATTATTGATGATACAAAACAAAATTGCAAAAAGAAAACGTAAAAATTGAATTTTTATATTTGGACATCGATTACTTTCATATACGATTTGACCATTGAAATTAAGTGTATTGTCGCCATGATTAATGATAACACGTACAGGTGCACACAGTTAAATCACTGCAAATTATAGTAGTTTAACTATAAACTTCGGTGACGATTAAACTCGCAGAGGAATCGTCGATACAATTCGCTTTAAGTTGCCACATCAAGTAAGGGAATCAAAATGGTGAAACATTTAGAGAAGAAGAGAAAAAAATATTATTATCTGCGAAGACGAGTCGATTGGAAAGTGCGGGTGAAGGGTGCTTGTTTTTATAATATCTTTTACTACTCTCACAACCATCCACAATATATTGCCCCGCTCTGTTGATTTGATACTTGACTCGGTTTTCCCTTCTTCGTTTTGATTGAAAATGAACTCAATTACTTTGTACATATTAGATAGAAATTGTCATGCCAAACGTGACTATATTATATACAATAAATAATTGGGGCTCATGAACATTGTTTTTTTTTTTTTTTTTTTTTTTGTTTATTTTTAATTTTTGGCAGGGGGCCAGGGGGGAGGGATATTTGTAGTACTACGTGTATGATAATTTTGTTAATTATCGTAAATAACATTGCTACAATCGTTTTATGTACAATTATAACTATCTATCAAGTTATGTTGGATAAAATGATTTAATGCGATTCACCCTACTAATAGGAATGAGTTGCTAGAATCCTTGTTAGACGTAGAATCCTTGATTAATTATTATCATTGGAGGGCTGAGGACTGAATATTAAAACATTTGCTACTCATGTCATAATTTTACATCCCAAATTATACGTATGTACGTAACAAATGCGGGAACTATTAAGGTCTTGAAGACCGAGGATTCCCTTTATAAATTACAGCATTGTATTGTACCGAATCCCCCTGACAATCCCAAGTTTTTCCTCTCTCTGGATTCTGCTACATTTAAATTCTATCATACCTCGTCTCCACTATTACTGTATTTGGACTATAATTTTTAATATTTGTTATTATATATTCATTTAGCTGCACCAATGAATCGCTAATTCACGCGTTTAATATAATGTATGAATACGTATAATATTTATTTTATCGCTGTTGTATGCTTACATCGTTGCGTTAGGCACTTTTGCAAATTCAAAAAAACAAAAAAAAGATTTTGCTTCAATATTTGCTTAAGTGTTGTTTATCGAAAGGCAGAGAGAGGTAATTATGATGTCAGTTGAGCTGTAGTTGAAAGAAATCATATATGTGGCTGGAAATTGGCAATTAAATATTAATGGCAAGGTTGTACTTAAAGTATTGTAAATATAAATTTACAAAAAAAAAACATATTAATCTTGTAACTTTAAGTTACTGCTTGGTTACAAAGGATTGTGGACATGCACTATTGCACCGATTTTATCGGTAGTTAGGATTTTTCGTATATTAGGTCCGTCCCTTGTGAATTGTGTTCGTAACGGGTGATTGCAGTTAATCTGCAGGATACGTGTAACTGAGTGTATGCATGATTATGTTGACAAAGAAGTTTCAGCCCTCCAATAGGGATGAACCCTGCCTACTTGTTCTCATAATTATTTGAGTTTTATATAAATATATACGCATTTATAAATATATGTATATACATACCTATGTGTAAATGTGTGTATATTTATCGGTTACAATGATAATGGATAATGATAAAGATGCTGTATATACTTTTTAGTGAGTCAAGGTGTGAAAATAAAACGTATTTTTATTCCACAATAATTGAATACTGTTACTTTGTATTACATAAAACTTTGACTTGTTACTGTAATTACTGTTTAAAAGCACTGCGCTGAAAGACAAAATGAATTTATTGGGAAGTTTGTGCCTGTGTGTGAATTCATGAATATACTACTGCAACTCAGCAGCTTCAACTGTACAAGTCATAATTCATTGGAATATATGTGGAGTAGGATACTACAAAGTCATAACAGATTCTTATAAAAATTTTGACATCTAGTAAACTTTGCATTTTTAAATAAAATAATGTATAGGGACAGAAGTAGTTACGATTTGGTAACCAGTTACATTATCACCTCTGATTTGTAATATTCTCATTATGATTGGAATGATTTTCGTATTGAACATAGTAAATTTGTTGCAAATCACAATATTATTATTTATTTATCTTTTTAATAATAGGTATACAATAGAAAAACTGCACTGTAAGAGAAAATAAGCTTAAGAGTCTTTTTTGCCGGTTCCAAATTGATTGAAAAGTCTATCTTTGATAACTTGAGCCATAAGACCATGTATAACTTCAATTGTAGTTTTACAGCTATCTCTTGTCGTTTTGACGAGTTTGTCCTCGCTCCGACGGTCGTAAGGATCATTAGATCCGGCGAGCATGTTTCCTCGACCAAGTGCTGCTTCAGACTGTTCCAGTTTGTCGGAAAGATCAAATATCTGTCCAGTCGTGTAGTCGGCATTCGTCAACAAACTGGACGAGCTCAACGTGTTAACCCAGTACTTATTCCAGAGAGAATCAAGCAGTCGACGATCAAGGGAGGATTTGAAATACGTTACTTCCAAGGAATAGTACTGCTTGCAGTGTACTCCAAAGTCTTCGATTTTATTCAACGGTATTGTTTGGTACTCTGATGGCTCGTCGTTGGGTGGTTTATAACCCTGTGGGAATTAAACGGCACGAAAATGATTAAATCAAACAAATTCAGGTATAATTTCCTAGTAATTGTGTTCAAATCATTTATTATATTAACCTTGGGATATGTTCTGAAAGCTCCAAGGCATACTTTTCCAGCTGAAATAGTTCTAACAGGGTCAATTACAATCGCTACGAATGGTTCTTGAAAATTTTGATTCAACATCTGAGTGGAGACGTCAATTCCTGATAACCAGCATCCGTAACCCGGGTGACTGTGATACCAACCGATGGCATTTTCGTGACGGGCAACCTGAAAAAATGTCGTCAGTCCCATTTTTTTGTCTACTCTGTAATACAGTTGTAGAATGTATCAGTATTGATTCAGCCAATGGAGGTGAAAGTCTTGGCACATTTTACAACCCAAAAATATTGATTCACCGTTACCTGTTTAGCAGCCTCGATGTAAGCGGTCATATATTCGTATGCTTGGGCCTGGGCATTGACTCGAGTTTCAGTACCCTCAACGGGAAGAGCGAACGAATCCATGACGAGCATAGTATTCGCCGTTACTTTTCCCAAGAGTAATCCCATGACCTCAAGAGTTCCGCCGGATCGGGCATGCATAACCATCTTCAGCAAAGCTAGCGCCGATATTTTGATGTCTTTGAAGAAGTGAGGACTGAAAAGATCAAATTTTAGTCAATAATAGATCAGTTACTTGATAGTTATTACTAAATTAGAGACGGATATGGTAAAAACACGAAAAAAAAATTGCAGACGTGTTCAGTATAGATTGATGAGTGGATTTTCTCTCGGATATTGAAATAACTGAGCAGGCATAGTTCATACTCTTTTTCCCATGGTTTCGCAGCGAGTATATCAAGCTGCTCCTGACGATCGTATCGATAGATTTCATCTGCTGTGCTTATGGTCTCAACGTTATTTGTCATTTCCCATGTTTTCTGTGCCGTGGACGACTGATCGCTCGACGTGCTTGCCATTATTAACGATCTTCTTTATCCTGGAAACAGAAATTGACATTTGATGAACATAAACGGATTTTTCTATCTGCCTAATACCGCTGGATAAATGGATGGATGGATGACTATAAATTGATCGCTTTTATTATTTGTGGAGAACTTAACGGAAAATAATTCGCAAAAACGTGAAATGTGAATATCGAACAGAAATACGGTGCGGCAGTTGAGTTTATGTAAAGTAAACTTATTATAAAAATTCGTATCAAATATCGACAGAGTAGTTAGCCAAACTGTAGAAAACTATGGATCAGAACAGTTGACTAAAATCCATACCCGTATATACTTCTTGAAAATAATCTTTTCGAAAAGAAACTCTTCGACGGTCGTAAACAAACCTAACTTAAATATCTTCTCGAATTCGCATATCCACTAGTTTTGCAGTAGGGGTCACTGGTGTCGATGTTTAGTTCAAAAAAAATCCGTCACGAATTGCTCGCTCTGAGGGCGCTGTAAATTAAATTGAAAAACAAATGAGACTCATCATGAAATTAGTCATCTCATTGTGTATTTTCTGTGCAGAGATTACTGATCAGTGTTGTACTTATATTGCGTACTCTAAATTTTATTACTCCCTTTTACAATTCATATCTTTAACGGAATCATGAATGAAATTTTATCATTGCGCGATTTGCTTTTGCGTGAATCATTCGTGACTGAGAATTAATTAAAAAGGTTTTAATTCGTTGTATCAGTTATCGCAGTTGTAATTAAAATTCGTTTGAACGATATCATTGCAGATTGGATATTTCATACACGTTAATTTTTTTATTGCCATTTCGTCAAATACGGCAAATATGGAAGCATAGCCGGAGTTGTGTTATCCCAGTAAACTAAATCGAATTGCACACGGTAAAATAGGAATTAACATGAATTATAACAAATTCAAAAGAATTAGCCCATAAAACATTTCAATTTGCATTAATTCTAATTAACTGCGTTTTTGGACGTACTCAATTCTATTCAATTCATTTTGGTTTACTTGGATCCCGCCTTAAGGCATTAAACTACGAAGAATAGGGAAAACACCGAAGACAGAAATTTATAATATACTAATAATACATAAGGAAGAATCGAAAATCCCACGTACTCATCCGAGAAATGAAGGGATCGCAGAACAGGGAATTGGATCAACTCCGTGGACATACATCCAGGAAATTTGAATATGTATACATCAACCGACGAATCAGAATGGGTAGGGCAGGGGTGGGGGGAGGGGGAGGGGGAGGAGTCGTCGCATCGACGCGAGCGGCTGATGCCGGTAGAGAGCGTAGGTCACCGCAGGGGATCTAGACTCCGGTCAGTCAGTCAGTCAGTCAGTGAGCCCAGATTCGCAGAGTCGGTGAGTTGTGTTCGAGCGTGCAACGTAAATGTTCAGTCGATAAAGAGTGCCATAGATATAAATAGGTGCCGCATAGATAGTATTGAAAAGCGAATGAATGTATTATTGGTTGTAAAATCAAAAGGGTAGAGTAAAAAGTTTCGAAACGAGAATGAGTGGACCTGTGACGTCATTGCAGTGTTTGGCGAAGTTTGGGCCCGGAATCGGTGCATCAACGTTGAGAAAACTGTCGATATATGACAATTATTCCCATACCATGTGCTGTGGCAGTGAATTATATTTAATGTCTAAAAAATCCTCGAGCAGCTCGTCGTCGTGCTGCAGGACTCCGAATAAGCGCATGTTACCGACGTCACGGGGGTCAACGGACCTCCGATTGCGGGCATCTATGACAACGGGGGTTTCCCCCTCGGCTACTACAGCTACCGCAAGTACTGCTACTGCTGGTGCTCCACGGAACGTCGAGACCCCCGAGACCCCGCCGATTTTATCTAAGCAACAGGCGAGGGATCTCGCTGTACGCCTGACACCCGAGGAGAGGGACGTGCTCATATCGGCACTGCAGGAAACTCAGTCTCAAAAAGTAAAAGCAGAGTATGAAGGTACGAATGATACCGATTCGACGATGTCACTGGATGTATTTGCCCCCTGTGATAATTGTAGTGCGTAGCTTGCCAAGACGAATCGGGGAGAAAGAGAGGCGACCTCGTTATACATAAAACATGCGTTTCTTTCATTTTCCTTCTTTCTTTCTTTCTTTCTAATGTCGAAGCGATTTACCCGTTCCGTGTTTACTGATTTACGATAATATGTCTGTATTGTTGTTCTAAATCCTATAAATTGATACCCTGAGTAATTTGGTATTGTTAATGACTCCGCAGATGTAAAAAAAAATTCACAACAAAGATACGTAATAGTAGATCAGTATTATGGATATTCCTAATTTTCTCACGTGTCGAAAAATCACCGTTGCTACGTTACGCGCGGCTTTAACACGTGCGTGCGTGTGTACTCAGGCATATAGAAAAGTCATGTCAGGTCCGAAGCGAGGTGTAATTCCCGGATGGGTAGCCAGGTGGATATGACCTCACTGACGCGTCATTGACGCCAATACCGCCCGGACTTTCGTAATTTTACTGTACAGTTTGTCTATCTTCAATTTAGTCACAACATACGTCACGGAAAGTGACATCGTAATGAAAATAAACTGGCGTCTAGAAAGATTGGAGTTGCCGCTAATTATTTGAGTGTATCCAAAGTCGAGCCAAATGTTTGCAGTCTGACATAGAGAATTTCAAAGTATACCCAAGAACCCTTGCGGAGGGTGAAAGTAAACCAAACATCTATAGACAGTCGATGTCGTCATTGATTGGCGGTAAATCGCTGTTAGTTTCTCGGAATGTGCAAAAGATCAAAATTATTGAATTAAACTTGATAATATTTAATTTTATTTCTCTTTGAAGGGAAAAAATGTGTGTCAAGTTAACCATTTACCTAAGGAGGTGTAGTTAGCTTGTCATACTTGAGAGTTAGTCAGTTCACTTAACGTTTATCGCATTTATGACATCATAAACACACCTGCCGCCTTCGTTAGACTTGTAACTGTTTGTACAACACAAATTGGTAGAATTGTAGTTTAAAAATTTGTTATACACGATGCAGCGTGTTTAATTTAATTACACGTTACACGTATTAATTATCTTTTATGAACCGAAATCGCGGGTAATTATGAGCTGGCTGGCTTGTACGGGTTGAAACACACTCCCCTGCGTAATCGGATTAAAGGCTGTACTGGGGAAAAAATTGGTTAATACAAAGCGTACAAATGAAATAATTCACGCGTCCATCGTATTATGCGTTACTCGTATATATAATAATTATACTTGGCACTGTGACAGTAACCTCAGTCCAATACCGTGACCGTGATGTGTTAAATATTTGTCCTTGGCATTCTTTTCGTCACAGTTTCTATAATTAATAGCTTTCCTTGCCATGCTGGCTGATTTACGTACACATATTATACATACGTGTCATACACGTGACTAGTCGTTCATAGCGTTTTGACTACGTTCGTCGGACTGATGATTATAGATCGGTCGATGCCTGTTTCGATAATGAACTTCCGTCTGAATCAGGTGCGAACCTTTATTGATATTGGATAATGGAAATCCTCTCAGAATTAGCGATAAAGTCGAGTTACCGATGTGACATATAATAAATAATGCCTATTCATCGAGGTTCTTAAGAACTGAATCGATACGCGTGTACGTTGATTCAAAGCTAAGATTGCGTGTATACGTTTTTGATTAACAGTCGGATTATATCGGCTTCTCAGCTTTTATTACAACTATAAAATCCATTCGCCACAAGATTTAATGGAAAACACGGTTTCATGTCAAATTTCGTTCAATGATCCATCTACGCGTAAATTGCGAATTTACTTCAATCAATGCATTTATACTTTCATTCATGGTTGAGAATATTTTTCTTAGCCGAGAAAATTATCTTAAGATAACGTTAATTTGACGAAGAGATGATGAATATTACTCGAACAATCGTTACCGCGTGTAATTATACGATCATTCGAATATTTATAGCTGTAAGAGGATTTCCGGTGTATAGTAGTATTGCAAGTTAATTCTCTGACGTTGTGTGTCAAGAGACATTGCACTTGTTTCTATAATAAAGAAACCGTTGGTCCAGACGTTGTCTTCACAAATAAGATGATGCAATACCTGCGCGACGCGATGATGACAATGCGGTAGGTCGTGTCGTTTCGTTTCGTCGAGAAATCTTGTGTATATTTTACGAACGTGTGAATTTCGTACAAGGACAGACACACTCGAAGGTATCTCTCCGTACATCTGCACGCTTGTTGCAGCGTAACTGCGTAGCCTTAAAGTAAAACCCCAATTTACCTGAACTGTACTCCGAAGGGTTCAATGGCGCAACGGTTTTACTGCGGCCATGAAACCATTCGCGGTATTTAAAAAGCCCTTTCTAACCTAAAGCAACGTGACGTTGGGCACGTAGGACTTGGGACGATCGTAAAGCTGCAACTCGCTCCCCGGCAGAATCCCCTGGAATAACGTAATCGTAACACGTGAATGTAGTATACATTTATCTGTTTATACCTATCTAATACCTTATACGAGAGAATTTATTAGCTTCCGAAGAAGAAGAAGTAAGATTGCTGTAACACGGATAATTTAGACGATTATCAGATCCTCTGTAAATATATTATTTTTCCTATAATCGTTTGTGAAATCATGTTTTGGATAATATGCTTTTACGTATCAAAATTTTAACATTATTAGATCGAGTGGGAGAAAAAAATATGAGGTTTCATCGCATTGAAGTTAGTCACGTTAACGTGCCGATTCGTACTGAGGAAAAACCGTTATTCCGTCATTTTAGAATTGTTGGAAATTCAGTGAAACGTGATGCAACGCAAAATAGTCATATTACGAAATCTTAGTTCCTTAAAAATCATTGTAAAATTAAGAAAATAGTGATTTTTTTCCTCACTGCTTCGTTACGATAACGTTACTAACTTCAAACCCCTGAAATTTCAACCGTGTGCACGTATAATACAGTGTAAATATTTAAAGATTCTTATCTCAACACGACGCTGAAGTTACTGACGTAACGAAACGTTGGGGGAAAAATCACTATATTCTTATTTTTATAATGATTTTGAAGGAACTAAGATTGTAAAATTTGAGTATCTTTTGTTTTGTTACGGTAACAGTTCCAAAATCGCGAAATAACGATTTTTCCTCAGCATGGATCGTTAAGATAACGTTACTAACTTCAACATGATATTCCGATGCCATTTTGTGTTTTTTTTCTTCTCTTATTCTTTATAAGATCAAATGCCTGGATATCACGAGGTTGAAGTTAGTAACGTTATTATCGGACAAAAAAAATCGTTGTTTTCCAATTTTATAATGACCGAAGGAACGGAATTTAAAAAATATGAGCGTGACTTGCTTTATTATACGAATTACTGAATTTCAGACAGTTAAAAATTCCCGAAATAACGGTTTTCCTCAAAACGCACCGTTTACAATAACGTCACTAACTTCAAAGTGATTCGATATCCGTGAAATATTTCACAATACACGCTGCAGCTTGCAGGATTTATTTGTTCTCTGAGCGCGAAAGTAGTCTAGAAACTCTCTACGGCAATGTTTGAGTTACGAGTGATATATTTAGAGAGATATTTTTACCAGATTAGGATCACTACCGTAAATTTTGTACTAATTCTGCCGACGTTCTTAGATTTGATTTTCCTGAACAATTTTTTATTTAAAAATTTTTTTTTTTTGTTTTATCACGAAGATTAATTAAAATTAGCGCACGTTTTCAAGCTTGGAAAATTCGTCAATTATCAATAACATTAGGTAATAATGATGTGAAAAAAACGCGTGAATTGAAATGTCGTTTAACAACGTACATGGATACTTGGTAGGCCATGAATTTCATGAATATTCAAGCCCATTTTGCGGAGCCTTTGGGTCAATACCAGGAACGTTCATCCAAGTCTTATATATCCTGTTAAATCGGTGCCATTATGCAATATCTATATGTACACATATGGATTAAACAAGACGGAAATGGAATATGTGGACATGAGCGATAATCAGACTTGCAGATTCAGGTTTATTATAGCTGTGTATTTAACGTATTCTACAAATACAATAACACGAAAAATCGTCATCATTATACGTTCGTTTTACGTCATATGCCTGTATATTAATTATTATCGTCATATTGCATGTTTGTTATATACGATCGTTTCAATGTCGAGCATTTTTATTGCTCTTTTTGTCGCACGGCACAGGTCAACTGGCGGCGTTTCGTTGGAGGAGCAAATTTGGACGACCCAGCCGAGTACCCAGCCTGGGAGACGTCGATCCCACAGGAACTTACTGCGCTGTGCCAGAGGATTGGTTACTGCGAAAGTATGGTACGCGCATGACTTCAGATACGGAAACCAGATATATACATGTTATATAACATACTGAATTTTACAGAGCCCAGCAAAGGTTGCTTGTTTTTTTTTTTCCGCTTGTCTGCCAGTTCGTGTTCTTCGATCCATAAATCCAATTTCCCCGCTTCCACATTTCGGCAGCTGATAATTATTTTGCTCGATGGTGAAAATTTCTTTTTTTTTTTCAATTTATGTTCCTATATTTATATCGGAAATCATATTTTAACGGTCGTAAATTTGGATATTTGGGGAATTTTTTAAAATTGAAAAAATTTTCACTAGAGTGAAATAAATGAGGGATTATTGGCAAAAAAAAATTTTACAATTACACGTATCGCGCGATTTTCATCTTGTATGCGTTATACAGTACAGCTTCTTGTTGAGGTGATTGAATTATATCGCGTTGCTTGTTATACCCGTTTAATTAATCGATTCCGCAGCTTAACACAAGATTAACAGAATTAACAGCATGACAAGGAGATCGGGATTTAATGCTGTGAATGGAAATGAAAATTGGGTTACGGTGAAAAGAAGATCATGAAGTTTAATGTTGTTCTGTCAACACTTTGTTTAGTTGCTTGTATGTTATTTTTTTCTGTTCATTCAGTCATTCATTAATAGTCGCCTATCATATTCAAACATTGGCTAATTTTTAATAATTCTCTGAATGTCTGTTATAGCAGCTAGAATGTAGAGTATTTGTTCAATTAAATGCGCGTAGATAATATAGTAAGGAATTAACTTGCGTCGAATCTATAAAAAAAATCTGAGAAAGTAGGAAATTCTTTTTTAAATTGTAATCAACCGTCTTTCAATTCGGCGCAGATCGATCATTTTTATTCGGTCAGTTTGAGAATAATTTAAATTACGTTTTATTTTAACGTATTACTTATTACTGATTTATTTTTTATCACGCTCTACTGCACAGTGGAACTTCAGATGAAAGCATTACGTAAGAATATTATGGGCATATAATAAACGAAATGCATGGGGTAGACTGTGAAAATTTTATAAATATATATATATATATGTATATATTTGATACCATGCATTATGTATAGTCATTTGATAATGCGCATTCGTGACTGTTAGCCTGTTAGGTAAAATAGCGAACTAATCGGGAATTGTCTCTGTTATAGAGAAAAATTAGAGTAGTAATTGTTTTTATAAAAGCTGCCGTTTCTAAATAGAAATAAACGAATATTAAAACGTGGCATTAGACATAAAAACGTAATTGGTATATGTTTATATTACTTGAAAAAAAAAATAATTATAATAATTTTTATAGAATCATTTCAGCTGGGTTTCTCGCAATTATTTCAATACAATTATTATTTGTATTCTCTGTAAGTAATTCGATATTTCGTCATTCTTTAAATCATATGTAATAATTACTTGTGATGATTTTTTTTTTCTCTTACTGGCTTTCTCTTTCCCTGGAAAATTTCGATATCCTGTAAGTTTTCTAACCATTATTAAGCAACGAATATACGAACTATCGCATGATTATAATTGAGTAATTTCTTCTTATTTTATTTTATTGTTTTGTGAAAGACAAATATGATTTTTTTTTTTCAAGAAAATTTTACCCTGGCATGCAATTTTATTACGTTAATATATTATCATTTATTTATCGCTACTAACGCGACACTTCGTATTCTATTATTATACGCATCTAAACAATCACCGTTATCGTTTGTTTCTTTTCCAGCAGGGAAAAGATTGTTTTCGAAAATTGGCCCTTTCATCACCTACTAACAATACTTAATAGTGTTGCGTAAATATTAATCTTGGATATAAAGGTCAGAACAAAATAGTTTTTTGTGTTAACGTTTCAGCCCGGATGGGGGCGCTCCTCAGAACAAATATATTTAGGAACATCTTTCACGAACAGAAAATTATGTAATACAAGTTAGTTATTACAAAATTAATGTGTAAGAGGCTTATAAATTCTACCCTTTGTTTATTACTTCCACGTGTTGTTTTTTCTTCGAAATTGCAAGTTCCATGTCATCATCAGGTAATTCTCATTTAATTATATCAGCTTAATTAGCCTTGCTTATCACATAAGCCTCTTACATATTAATTTTGTAAAAACTAACTTGTATTACATAATTTTCTGTTCGTGAAAGATGTTCCTAAATATATTTGTTCTGAGGAGCGCCCCCATCCGGGCTGAAACGTTAACACAGAAAACCGTTTTGTTCTGATCTTCATATCCAAGAATAATATTTACGCAACAAATACCGAGTTCAATAAATCATTTTCACAATACTCAATAATACCATGAAATAAGGATTTATTTAATAAGTTTGTTATGGGTATGCAAAGAAGAATGAATCTATGGTGAATAATGCATGCGAATTGTATTTGCCGTATTTAATTACTCTTTCTAAACATTTCGGATACAACGTCACGAGAATAATAAAAATAAAAATTTATGCATTTATGATTTTATATAGTTTTTAAAAATTTGCATGGTTGGTCTCTCTTTCGGTATCATTGAAAAACTGATTGAACAATTGACTTTCCGACTATCGGAAAGTGGGTAATTGATTATCTTACGGCCACCCACAATGCTATTTGCGTTTGAGGTCGAAGCTAATTCTACAAGGGTTATCTTTGTTGTACACTTACCCTCGTGCTATGATTTTGCTTGCGACTGTTCGTTAGATAATATAAACATGTATACTTAGTGAAAATAACTTTAACTCTACAGCACGGAGCTACCGTATATCTGAAAATTTGCAAAACTCACTCGGCAACTTGCATGGAAATGTTTGCATGATACTAATTTCTCTGAGAATTAAGCAGTAAGTAATTAGAAATATTTTAAACACATGGGTGATTTAGCGTAGAGACTTGTAGAGATTGATTAAAAAATTGGAAATTTTTTATTTGAATAATCTTATTTTACAGCTGAAACAGTACCGCAACCGACCAGAAAGGACTTGATTCGAGGTATGTAACTTGCAAAACAGCGAGGCGCTTTGGATATTTTGGTATATACTGTTTAATTTAAGCGTCTCGAACGACTATCTAATCTTCTAATCCACTGTATTAATTCGTTCGTTTATTTATCTATTTACTTAATTAATAATCGAACGCTCATGATCTACAATTTTCAAATTACTCTTCGCAGCGACAAGAATCTTTCTAATCATTAAAGGTTCTGCGTTTCTTGATCCCCGAAAACGATTTTACTGACTATACAAAATTGGCTGAAATAATAAAATACAAAGTGCATATGTACAAGCAATATCGGGATAAACGAATCAATATTTTAACTCTGGATAAATCTTTTCAACAAATCATTTCTTGCGAATGTTTTACAAACTCTATTAATTCGTGCGAATAAATTTTACGATCATTACAGCAATTGATTCGTTTACTCCGATCTTCGCTTCTATCATCTATAATACGTTGTATTAGTGCTATGCGATTAATCAACGATTTCGGGTATTTGTTTTTCCCAATTAATCGATTAATCGACGGTCTCGATTAATCGATTGATCGATCGCCTCGTAATAATTCGGCAGGTCAATCGGTATATGAATCGAAACCGTCGATTGATCGATTAATTGGAAAAAACTGTTGATTCAAAGGGTCGATTAATCGAAAGAACGATTAATCGAAACTGCCGATTAATCGCCCAGCACTACTTTGGGTGTATTATTTGAACGATTTAAGAGATGACCAGCTACAAAGCAATTGCTGGTAGGTGTTTAAAAATGTGAATAATTTCAGTGTCGATAACGAACGCTATTCCGTTCATCGGATTTGGTTTCCTCGACAACTTCTTCATGATCATAGCCGTATGTATAGATTCAATCAATACGCGTATTTTGACGTATATTGTAATTTCCCAATGAATTCTGTAAATCAACATCGAAATTACAGGGCGATCAAATTGAGACGAGTCTCGGAGCCTTTATATCACTTTCGACCATGGCAGCGGCGGCATTCGGAAACACAATTTCCGATATCCTTGGAATAGGTTCGGCATTCTACGTCGAACGTCTCGTCCAGAAGATCGGCTTCAAGGCGCCGAAATTGACGCCAATTCAAATGGACATGCCCAAGTCGAGGAGAGCCGCAAACTTGGTGAATTGATCCGAAATAAAAAATGAATTAACAAAACGTCGTCCGAGTCCTTTGAATAATTGATTTTGATCTCTTTTTCAGGGTCGTGTTCTCGGAGTGACGATCGGTTGCCTGCTGGGGATGTCGCCTTTGCTCATACTTCACAAGGGAGGAAAAGATAAGGAGGCCAAAACGTCGATAGCCGGGAAAGAGCCGGTAGTGGCGATAGCTTAGAAGATTCAACCCGATTCTCGGGTTTTCGGTATTTTTTTTTTTCTTCTCTTTTTTCAAATTAGCGCAGCACTACTTTGTAATATGATTATTGTACAAAAAGAGATCGCGTGACGAAAGAAAGCAACGATTTTAGCGATCAACTGGTGATTCAAGTATGTGTAGATTATTATTTATGAAAAAATTACGATAATTCGAAATAATTGTATTATATACAATTTTGGTATCGCTATCAACCACTTAAAAACAGCACAGGTTTTCTTTTTAAATTATTACAACCTATGCATATATGTATGTATTTAATGTATGTATGTATATAGAGATGTGAAACGATATTAAACCGAATTAGCGGATCTTAAAGTGTTACGGGTATATTTTGTCATTGAAGGGTAAGTGAATTTTGCGAGCACCTCGATAACGGCGTGGATATGGTTAATTTTATTGTATAAAATTACTCTGTTGATGATTAGCAGTGAAATACTAAGGTTTACACGGTAAGGAGTTAGTACAAAAAATATATTTGACAAATTTTCTACTATATATTAATTAATAAAGATATCGATAGACTAAATCTTCGCCGTTTCGACTGGGTAGACAAATCGTCAGTCATTATACTCCTTATCAGTGTCTGTGACCGAGTGTTACTTTAGCGATGTATCCCGCGTAACGTCTCCAATCTTGCAATTCAAATTCCAAATCTAGACTCAACGTTTCCTTCCAGTTAATTTCAGTCACTTGGTGGCGATTGGTTTGAGGATGTGAGCCGATATCGAATACTGATTTTGTGTTTGTCACGAAATTCCTGGTCTGCTCTTCCATGTTTTGCTCGCTGATTGGACTTAACTTTGACTTTAAACCTGAGTAATCGGGGAGCCAAGTCATGAGCGAGCTCAGCCACCATTCCCACCCTGCGATATCGTTGCTCGTTCTGTTTCTATTTTCAGTTTGCTCAAAATTTAAATAGGACCGATTGCAGCTCAAAGAATCTATTACAAATTCGCTTGTGAGAACATTGACTGACGATATGTCGTCTGGAATGGGTCCAGGATCAGGTACGAGAAGTTGGCTTGTCTCTAAAGTATTTTTACACGAAACGACCGGTTGTCTAGGTGTCAGAGACGTTCCTGGTATCTGACTCGCTACTAAGGCTGATCCCAAAAGCGTTGCTATCCCTGCAGCGTAAGTTGCAAGGCAGATGGAAGACACACTCATCACTGTCTGAATCACTGCCATCAGCTGTGTCGAGTCCATGAGAAAATTAAGGTCTGTATAGGAGAACCAACCTCTCTTCTGACCTTCTTTGTAAGCTATGTCTCTCTCTAATCTCTGTAAACGGTCCCAGAAATCGTTGTTGCAAACGAATATAGTCCAATCCTGTTGGAGTAAGAAAAAAGAATATATAAGGACTCATTTTGGTTCTCATTGATATTATTGCTGTGAACTGTAACGACGATGAACTTACAATTGAGACAAGAAAATCCTTTTCCAAACTATTTATTTCAGATAATGTTAAGCCTGCTGACTCTGCCCATTCTGTGTTGAACACTTCATCCTCTTCCCCGTCATCGTGTAAAAATTTACTGGCAACCATCTGAAAGTAGGGCAGTCATTATCATATGCTGTTAAGTGATTAATTGTCAATTTTGATTGTTTGCACAGCTAGATAAAAGACCAGTATGAATTTATCACAGCAAAGATTTATTTAATTGGGACCAGGCTATGATATACTTTATCATCGTTATGTATCAGTACAATAATTACATCATTTTTATAAAATTTTAATAGAATAATATTTACTGACCAGAGAAACAAGGAATAATTCAGATGGGGCCACACGTTGCAAGTACTCTGGATTGCAATCTTTGAGACGTTCCAAGTAGAGCAGTGCCAAGACAAGAGAACAAGGAGAGACACAAGCATTCCGAGATATGCGGCTTGCTTCCTCAACGTCGAGGCGTTCCAGTGTCCGACCACTTTTCACTTCCGTGAAAAGTTCGGCAGCTAATTCTATAATTCATCAAAAACTCGCATGTAATAAATTTGAAAATAGCTCCAGTACTAAATTTTCTGAAACTTAGTCATGGGCGAAAATGTGCCGCTTTTTGGAATGGGTACAATTGGTGTAACTCACCTGTCACAGGGAGGCTGAGGCAGTCGGTCATTGGCAATTTCGAATAGTAAAGTGATTTCGTTATTCGACTAAGGAACTCGTCGTGATCGCCCATAGTCTGTAAATATCAATAATTTATTAATGATACGAATGTCGTTTGAAGAAGATGCGAGAGGTGATAAAAATTGTCCTTGGAATGCCCGTAATTGCTCATCTTATACCGTGAATAATGCATAGCAATTAATTAACAGATGGCTCACCTTCAACTTCGCAGATGATTTTCTACGCTTTGAGATGTTAGTCATGGTTGACCGATTATTGCAACAAGTCAACCGAACCAATATCAGCAGTCAAGTTGCCAAGTCAAATAATGAAAACTTTTCGAATCTTTGAAATATAAGTTTAAAAAAAAGTAACCTAATTTTACGAGAGATCAAGGTGCCTGACCAAGACACGAAATGACCCTTTTTAGCATAGAGTAGCAAACGTATATAGAAGGATGTAGGGAAGATGAAGAGAGGGCGAAAGGCGTTGCCTCCAAGATGTAAGAACGATAAGGTATTACTGCGCAGGCGTATTTACGAACTAATCGCCTGTCCGGACCATGGAAGGCCGTCTTGGATTTTAAACCAATCGCATTCGAGATAATTTAGCGCACATTTTAAAATGTGAAAATCCACATGTTTCATCCATGTCGTTGTCTAGTCGCGCATGCCAGACAAGAACGAAGGGGTTATATTTTGATTCTTATTAATAAAATATGTCTACGACTTATATGGGCTGCGCAGAATGAGATGAAAATGCATCCGCCAGAAAAGCACGCCTTATTTATTTTCATACATTATGGTTGCCTCGAACAGTTTCGATTTCTTCTCACCGACGCGTCGGTAATCTAAACATCTGCATCCCCTTGCGACGTCCATTTTTCACTGACCAGAATCCCTCCAAACTTCTCTTTTCGTGTATCTCGAGTCTGTTATTCGCCCGTTCGTGTTGAGTACCTCGTGGCTCGTGCATTGAAGTTTGGTTAGCTTCCGTGCAATCGACAATCGTACATTAAGAAGAATATCATCTAATAAACGAGAAGTGGATATTTAATTGAGGCTCGCTCTTTATTGTCTTATGTGATTGTAAAGTGTCAAAAATGGCGGTACGCGTGCAATTTGAAAACAACAATGAGGTCGGTGTATTTTCAAAATTGACAAATTCATACTGTCTCGTCGCTATCGGCGGTTCCGAGAATTTCTATAGGTATGTTGCTTCCTTCAATCTCCTTTTTCCGCTCGTTTTAATTCTTCCTTATTCTTGAAACGACTAACAACCTTAATACATCCTCGTGTCAACAGCGTATTCGAAGCTGAATTGGCCGAAACAATACCGGTCGTCCACACGTCGATCGCGGGGTGTCGAATCATCGGACGATTGTGCGTCGGTAAGTTGTTACGTTCATATGTGCAATTCGAATGGACTAGTCGAAACGCTTTGCATACTACTTACAACTGTACAACTGTGATAATACGTCCAGGTTGATAGTACAAGTTGGCTTCTTGTAGTCGGACACTTTGACAGGGCCATAAAAGGTAAATCTGTCAAAATTGTTACTTGTTTTTCCCCATTGACCAGGTAACAAGAATGGAATGCTGGTGCCAAGCAGTACGACAGACACGGAATTGCAACACATACGTAACTCGTTACCCGACAATGTGAAGCTCCAGCGAGTTGAGGAGAGGCTTTCTGCCCTGGGCAACGTTATAGCATGCAATGATTATGTGGCTCTGGTTCACCCAGATTTGGACAGAGTAATATTTTTCACCCTATATCCAAAAGATATTGTCAAATGGACCTTGTCTTATTGATTTTATTACATAGGAAACTGAAGAGATCTTAGCTGACACCTTGAATGTCGAAGTATTCAGGCAGACAGTTGCAAGTAATGTACTTGTTGGATCTTACTGCGTTCTCTCCAATCAAGGTGGCCTTGTACATCCACAAACTTCGATCCAGGACCAAGACGAGCTCTCATCGCTGCTACAAGTACCGTTAGTTGTAAGTCTTGTGGAAAGAGTACTTTTGTGGTGTTTTAGTTTAAAATGAAACACGTAAAAGGCAATATTTGAAAAAGTTACACTGTATACATTGCACCAACAGCTTTTCATCTGTATTTCAGGCAGGTACGATAAACAGAGGAAGCGAAGTTATTGCTGCAGGAATGGTTGTCAATGATTGGGCATCCTTTTGTGGCACAGACACAACCTCGACCGAACTCTCGGTGATAGAGAGCGTTTTTAAGCTGAACGAATCTACACCAGCTGCAATTGCATCCACAATGCGTGCCTCATTGATAGAAAGGTTTACAATTACTGATAATTATATTGGATTCTTCTTGTCTAAATTTAGTTATTTGTTTTTTTTTTTTTATTACCAAGGGCAGAATTTTTTGAGATTCAAGAAAATATGAGATTGAACATCATTTTCAACTGTTTCAGTATGTCCTAAATGACATTGTGATGAAGAGAAGCGAGTTGCGTAAATGACTGTACGGTGCATACGTTCCGTACTGTTTCGGATACGTGGACCGTGGGAATTGATCAACAAGGATACTAAAACTTCTCGTTCAAAATAGACTTATCATTCTAATTCTGTTGGGCACGATGACTATAGCAGTTGATAGTTTTCATATGAAAAATTGCATGGTGTTCGTCTCTCAGAATTGTGAAGTATAATTCGGTATATTGAAAATTTATATAACTAAATGAAGAAAGACACTTTGGTTCCCAGTTGGTTTTTATTTTTACCCAGACTAAAAAATAGTCTAATTATTTTTTATGTATAGCTATTGTTGGTCTGTACAGGATACATGAAAATAGAAATATAATTGAAAGGGAACAAGTACAACTTGGAAGATAATGAAAACATAAAAGAAAAAAAAAAGAAATACATCTTCAAATTATCATTATTTTCACTTGATTTTCGTAGATTATTATTATTATTATTCTATTCAAATAAATACAATGTGCGAGACTAACTTAGATTGATTAATTCTTAGAGCATTTTTATTCCTGTAGTAATGCAAGGCACAACAGTCCAATGATATAATAAATCAGACCAATGCACCCGAGTGAATTTTATACTCTGGCTGTACAATATGTATCGTGCATAGGCATGCCTGAGAAGCCTGAATTGCATGAAAGTTAGGGGGTGGCTCTTCTGTACAAAGCAGTCTAGGTGGGTACGCAACACAGTGAATATTTTTTACGAACTTTTGAGACAATTGCGATTCTAGTCGTTACATAAATTGGTATGCTCTATCTGTTTTTCAAAAATATAGTGCAAAATTTTCGAAAAAAAAAAATAAATAAATATATATTCGAATAAGAAACAAGAAGGTATAATAAAATTCAAATCATTATTATATTTTTAATTGTCGTGAAATATCTCAAGATATGTACTCATATGTATATACCTAATACGCAATTATTAAGCCCTCTTCAATCACCATTCAACGAGCAGAGCAACGTTAGCCATACTTAAACTGAAGTTTTTGCACAGTAACTGAATACAGAATAATTCTTTATTCTTGTGATCAATTGTTAGAATTATAGCTATATTTTATTACAAATCCCACTCGAGGTATGCTGCGTGCTGCAAGTAGGCAGTTTGAAGCATTTTCGCGGATAAACCTGCCTTTCTTTCCGAACAGGAGTTTGTCAAAATGTGACAAAAGTTTGAGTAAAGTTGATATATCTTGTCGTAGTTCGCTCATTGCTCTTCTGTTTTCATAATTTTGATTATTTAGACTAGAGAACAGGTAACTGTTCTGTTTGCAGCAACTCTGCTGCTCCGGCGGCGTCTGATCGCATAACCAGAGTTATTCCAGCTCTGTATGAAGCTGGGATACGGATGTGCGTTATGCTTGTTGTTATTCCAGAACTCTGCCTCCTTTGGCCCATCGTTTCTCTTACCAGGTTCACTATTTGTCCTGTCGAAAAAAAGACATTTCTTGAAAAACCAGACAATTTCAACGGTTTATCAAAACTACTTCCGAAAGTTCAATTAATTTTAGTTTGTTGCTTCAAGAATCTTACCCAGGACGTTCAATTTTCGCCAACGCTGTCCTAATTGGCTAAGTGGCCTTAGATCTGTGTTTGTACTCCAGTGTGCCAAGACGTCTTGTCTTCTTATTAACAAAATACTCGGACTGACCAGTTGATGCCAGACTGCCTGTAGTTAATATTTGGTAATATTGAATTCTTTAATGAAATTTGTTTTCACGGAAAAATATTGAAATGTGAAGAAAGTAGAATTGAAAATTTGCAATGAGGCGGGTATGCTTTGGCAGAATACTAATGTATGTTTTTACAGAAGGTAAGAGTACTGGGACCAACCTGTTCAGATAAACACTGCAAGGGATTGGACAAATATATTCCAGCGGGTCCGACGCCGAAAATCATTTGATGATGCCACGCATCAGGGATATTTGCTCCTTCCCCACAGTGTTGGAGATTCAGAGTGGCAATTGGCACTGCTCCTGAAACATTTATAGCACAAATGTACCCAATTCTCGTGCATATCCGAGTTTATTGATGGATATCGAGGACAGGCAGTGGTTTTACTGAAAATTCTAGTGTGATTTTGTCGGCCAACTTCTCACCCTTAGATATCCAGTAGTGCAACCAGTGCGAAAACGAGATCTTCCTTTCTGGGTATAACGCAAAGAATTTCGTTACCACTGCCCCACTGGTAGCCAAAGACATTCCTCGGGCTAGATCTTTGTGAGTTGCTCCAGCCATTGAACGGCTCATTAAATACATTGGTAAAGGTGTGCCTGGCTCTCTGAGCCTGGTGGCTACGCCACGAACCAATACTTCGAGAGAAAATGCTACATCCAAAGCGAGCTATAGGAAAAAGAAGGTTTCGGTTTTGTAACTTGTAAGTTTCATGTCAGAGTTCTTTTTGTTGATGTTTATTCTGTACACTTACGAGTGCGTTGATAGCTGCGGTTGCTCCGCAAGCCGATGTTGCAATTTGAGTAACTTGCTTCACTGTAGCTTCCTGTTCGCTCCAAAGCATAATTTTCTCTACAGGCAATAGATCTTGAGATCTCTCCGAGCCAAGTTCACTTTCCTGTGGATGAGGGGCAATTTAGTGAAAACGAAAATCTCATATCGGTAAACATTCTTTACTCACTTTGTATCATTCTCTAAAAGTTTCCTCGCGATTGTATTGAGTTAGCGCAATGGAATACTTACGAGATTTGAGTCGCCACTTTGATTAAAAGCAGTTTGTTTGTTGAGCATTAGTTTCTTAGCCATCATGCGGTGGTAAAGGGTAGAACTGAGATTTACTTTTCTAGAATCCAAATTAGAACTCTCAGGTATTGAACCTCCGATCCCTGTTGTGTCTTGAGACCATAACTCAGCATCCGTATCTCTGCTATCTCCAGGCGATATCAAATCACCGTTTGTATTGTGATGTCCATAAGACTCCTGCAATGGACATAGCGTTGCGCGATGCAGTCCTGTTGCCTCCCACTTATCTGCAAAATTGGGAGAATACACTTTGTCATAATTTACTTTTTTTGAAATTTAGTCTCACGTGATTTCTCATGGTAAACATTCTGTCGATCAGAACTTTTCGTTTAACTATGTACAAGTTTTTGTCAAAAACCTCAATCAAATACTCGATTACTGGTTTTCTGGTACAACTTGGATAACAATGAAGAGCCATTTTTAGCATGGAAAACATTGTACCTATTCTACTGCTGGTACTCGGCATCCAGTGTGATGAACTAGGCTGGTTTGGAATTTGATTGAAGGAACATTCTTGATTAGAACAGGACTGAGTAGCTCTCTGGTTCAATATTTCAGAATTCTGAGTAGGTTGTTGATTTGATGGTACATTGTCAAGCCTGGAGGCGACTCTTCCACTGCTAAGATCATTCAGTGGCACAGGATCAGGCTCAACGCTATCTAACGCGATATTCTGAATATCCTCATTAATCGATGCCATATCGCTGTCTCCAGTATCCTGTGGGAGAAAATCAGATTAGAATTAAGAATTTGCTATGTATGTAAAAAAATTGTTATTGCTAGGATGAAAAGACGTATAAACCATATCAGAAAGACGAATAGCCCTGCAGTACCTGCTCACAAGAAGGACCAGGATCGAAATCCATTTCCAAAAAGTCCATTTCTGGACTTGAACTCCCACTGTGATATTGGGGTTCAGCCTCTCTCTCCTCTCTCTGTCCTTCTATAGGCCCCAACTGCTGTCTGAAATCCAATTGCGTAGGATCATCCATTCCTTTGTAAGTATAAAAGCAGCAATCCTCGCCATCCGACATGTCCCCCTCATTTCCAGAACTGGAATCTCGTCTGTCGCCTTCCCTTGGAGACATCTATTAAAAGAGCAATATAAACAAGTGAATAAATGCATTGACACAGAGCACAGAACTATCAGCAGGAGAGCTTACTCTCTGCAATCCGCTGGGTCCGGCGGCTTCTCTGCTGCCGTTGATATTGGGCCTTAAAAAGCAGCACGTTCCTTGGCTGGTCGAACCGATGCTGCTTCCAAAGTTGTTCATGCCTCGATTAGGCACGAAAGAGGTAGAGTTCCAAATGGGATTGCCGTCGGCACTAGATTCTGCACTGCAGGCAACTTTAGGTGGACATTTCTCAATCCCAGATCCATAATCGACATTGTTTCTGATGTCGGTGTCTTCCTTGGATCCGTTTTCAGCCATGCTTGTCGACACATTGGCGACGTTGGTTTGGGCTGACGGAAAGACCGAGTTCGAGTAGCTAGGGGTCGACTTAGGATAGACGAGGATGTACGGACTGGTCATATTAGTATGTGCGTTACTTTGAGAGGTATCTAAATAAGCAGTGCAGGTCGAATTTGTGTTTAAATGATCGGGACCCATATTGCTGCTTGAATTATTGGTCTGTGGGTTCTGGGGACCGTTGGCAAAGGTGCAGGATGATTGTGGGGAGAGATGCAAGTCCTCATTTTCCTCACCTATGTTATTATTCATCTTAAACTGATCATTGGTCAGTCTGTTCGGGATCTTCGCTGCCTGATGTGAGCCCCCCTCACACTGCGAAGATCTGTTCTCGTTCGCCTCCTGTTGACCCTCGATTCTTGTGTCGCCGTTAGGGCGACTTTGCCCGTTGCTGTCTTCCTTCGAGTTCATTTTGTCAACGTGTGATTCAGGCTCCTAAAGCTTGTCACGCTGGTGTCAATGTTACAATTTTGATCATTGTCATCGTAGTTGTGATTTGATGACCGATGTCTTCTAATCCTCTAGGTGATTTTGAAACTCTCCCAATTCTGAGTAAATATATCGCGAATCTCGTCGTTGGCCGTCGCAATAGTGACAGACGAGTATTGTATTTTTATTTTCAGATTACCAAAAGGAGAGAAGACAAAACTAGGAGTTCAAAAAAGCGATCTTGATGGGCTTAAAACAGTCTACAAATCTCCAATTCCTCATACGGACGAAATAACAAGGGGATAAATAAATGCCGTAGCAAAGTGATGTGTTATAAAATCTTGGCTAAGGTTAAACTGGGGTTGAAGAAGGAAACACTGCGAGAGGTCTTCCGACCTTTCTTTCTTTTCCCGTTTCGCCTGTCCGTTTCATCCGCAAGATTAATATCGTCCCGATTATCACCTGATTTCTGTGTCCAATTGCTTTTGTATGTACCGAAAATCCGATCACAGTTATCAATACAGATCGAACTACTGCTGCTGTTACTGATTATACTTTTTTATATTACCAACAGCACCGCATCCACGGTACTTACGATTAGATGCATGGCATCGTGTACTGTACGCATGTACGTTGTTATATATATACATAAGAGAGACTGATACACACACCGTGGTCGCGGTTCGTGACACACACACCGTGCGATGTGTGGCTTCGAGTTAACCGTGTTTCGTTGTTTCTTACCGCCTTCTATTCTATCCCTTTTTTTTCATCTTCTTTTTCGATCCGCAACGCATCCCGGGACCTTGACGTTATTTTAACACCGCCACGAAATTATCGCGGGGTTGTTAAATAGCCGATCCGACGAGAGGAATTCCCTTTTATATAACCACTGCAAACTGGTTAAATTGCTGTTCCTCCTTTTTATTCTTTCTTTCTTCTTTCTTTCTTTCTCTCTTTTTCAATCATAACACATACCCTACTCTACTGTCACAAAACTCAACATCGAAACAACGTATAGCTCGTTCAAATAACATCAAGCCTCATTCGAATCAGCTGATTATACTCACTGCTTACATGACCACCTGGTGGTTGAATTTTCAATGATTTTCAACTGTATTGTACTCTGTACGCAGGTGATGCGGAACTAATCGTTCATGCCTGAGGCATATTATTGTAAAGTTAGAAAAAATGCGCCTAAATTATTATCTGAATAAAGCTGAAGTCTGTATGATAATGGATAGGAAAAAGTATTTTTTTTTTTTTATAATTGGAATATTTTTTGCAGGTGTCCTGTACTCGGAGGTATTTTATATCTGAGGCTTCATTACTGTGATTTTTAACTCATGAGAATGAATAGTCAGTGGCGCCATCTAGTAGAGATCTTGAAAATAATCGGTACCAAACCATGTTAAGCACGTGACCTGACAAATTCAATGCTTCGGTACATGACGTTTGTGAAACAAACTGGGTGTCAAGTGTCAACTCCCAGTAAATCACAATAAACAATTTGGTTGGAATTTTTCGTGTTTTCCGAAGGCCGATAAGTGGTGAAATTTTGTCGAGCAGGCATGAATATCGTTAGGATAAATAAGAAAAATGTATTTTACATAATATTTGCACTGCTACTGAGTACTGTCAAAGAGGCACAAATGGGTGGGTGCATTGTTTACTCACATTTGTTTAACTTAACCCAGTCTAACTCGTAACCGAATAAGCGGCATTGCTTTGACAATGTACTTGCTACGATTATTGCACTGGACTTATTGTCAGAGTTCCGATTACAAACATTTCAGGTGGAATGGCAGACTTCGTGAAGCATGAAAGAGAAAAGAGGAACACAAATTCTACCCTCCAAGAAGATTGCCCGGCTAATAAACAATGCTCAGAATTAAGCGTGGAATGCCTCAACTGTACCACAGATCCGGGGTGCATCTATGGCAAGACTATTACATCGACGTGTACAGTTCGCAATGAGGTCAAATGTGTGGTATGTTGATTTGTGATTAAAATTAAAAATCAAGTCAGTAGGAGAGATGACAACAACTTATGATATTATGGTTTTTTTTTGTCACTTATTTTCTTCACTTTTTTACAGCATCACGATAACTTACTATAGAATTACTCGTCACTTTATTCAATTTCTTATCCATCAGGGTGAACAAACTTTTAAAAAAGACTACATTTGCCGCTACTGTTATCAGACTGAGCACTGGGAGCATAAATGTCATCAAAAAGCTACTTGCAGCTCAGTTGCCTCTCCTCAACAGTTTTATCGGTACGTATTAAAGCACCTCTTAGTTACTGTTATTCTTAATTAATTCGGATTGAGTAAAAGGTTGAACTGGGAATATGAAAATCTGCAATTATGATAGTATTGATACCACTACAGTACATCTGATTAATTATTTCATGTTTAAGTACAAATTGCACAGTCAATAGCGACATTGTCTGTTTGGGTCACAGAAGATTCATGAAAAACTTGCCTTGCAATTGGATAGGCGGATATAGATGGTCAACCGCGCTTATACTGAGTATTACTTTGGGAGGATTTGGAGCTGATAGGTAAGATGGATTTCTCACTTGCTCGCATTTCTGATTAGTTGTCTTTCTATTATTAATAATGTTGGGGTAAATATTCGCAGGTTTTATTTGGGTCACTGGCAGGAAGGAACAGGAAAGCTGTTCAGCTTTGGGGGTCTTGGAGTTTGGACATTAATTGACGTAGTACTTATTTCCATGCGTTATTTGGGTCCTGCCGATGGTTCGTTGTACATTTGAATCACGAATAGATTCCATGAATTTCAAGAACTCATGCTTAAATTCATCATCGCCATGTGGGATAATGTTTAAGGAAGATTTGATTGTTAATTTTTAATTAAGCCATTTCATTATACACTGTATTGACATTATTATTTATTATTAGCAATATATGATCACAATTCGTTTGTGTTATTTTCTCATAAGTTCATCAATAGCTTCCCCGATAGTTGTGACCACTTTTTCCACCTTCAACGGTCCAATATTGTCAACCTGGCAAAATAAATATACGGGATACATGTACAGCAGAAATTTGATAACTACTCGTGAAAAGACATAATGTTTACTTACTAGTATAGAAGTGTATCCCAGTGTCTTGATTAGCCTAAGTTTCAAGGTCATTAATCCATGTGGTTTCCGAGGTTTACACAAACACGTGTAATTGTTCAACAAATCGACGTGAAGCCATCTAGAAACAAAAAGTCATCTGTTCTTAACGGAACCGTAGATCTATAACAACTTGTTATCCCTACCCTAGTGTTTCGTGCTTTGCGCTGATCCCATATATTCGTATCTCATTAACTGGGCAGTCAACATTAATCTCGCTCAATTCCAATTGACTTTCCAAACACTTCAATATGCTACTGATGCATTCAAGCTCGCTGTATTCATTTAACAATGGTTCCTTGTTTGTGTCCCAGATGAGGTTGGATGGAATTACCACTGTGGGTGCCTCAATTTTTATGCATGCCAATAGCATGACCAGTCTCCCAGAATCTTCTAAAGAGTTCTGGAGTAGTCGGTGGAAAATTTTAACGCGAAAGCAGTATTCTATGATCTGTAACAAAATGGTTGCATCGAATTTGAATATGTAGTCATCCATGAAACACGCCTGAAAGTTATTGCGCAATTATTATATTCTCCCTATGTTCTGAAAGCATTTAGATTTTCATTTATGATTCTGGCTTTCAGACTAACTCAGTATACACACCTGACGACATTTGGATCCCAGTATCCAGAGGGCCAAAAGTGAGCCACAGAATGCTTTGGGATACCTGGAAAACGCGTCTAAATTATCTGACAAAAATTTCTCCACATATAAGAGTTGACTGTGGGTTAATTTATGGTTCAGGGTGCTGACGGCCCACAGTAACCTATCAATATCTTTTACTCTGATCGCATCTTCGGCTGCGATATTATCTACTAATATTGATCCGCTTTTACGCATTTGCAAGAAAGCGTCTCCGACTAGTCGGTTTATCACCTTGGAGTCAGCCTGCAGGATTTCTGCGTATAGCGCCAAAATTGGTACTGCGAGTGACATTTTGTATTTTTCCTTATGCTCGAGGATTCTTTTACTCAAATGATCTAACGAAAATTCGCGCGATGGACCGGCATGCCGCATAGCCTTTAATAGGGGTACAAACAGCTTTTGATTCTTTAGCAATTTCTCAACATTTCTTTGCACCGTTCCTTCTATGATGTGAATTATTTGTCGGTCAAGTTTGACTCCGCATTTAAAGGCAGCTATTGATACGATACATTGTTCGATTATAGAGAGTTTTTCAAAGTCTGAGAGATACTTCAGCGTGTATCTAACGTCCAACAATGCCTCCGTCTTTCTTAGGCTCATGAGAAACAACAAGTTCATGATTTGAAGGGAGCTTTGTTTGTTTTCGGACAGGCGTAAGCGCAGTGTTTTAATCGATTCCAAGTAAAAGCCCAGCAACATCACTTTAGTTGGTGCTGTTCGGGCGAGTTCATTTAAAAGAATTAGAGTTTCATCAAAAGACAAATCGCACAACATGCGACTACAAGTTTCATCCACTCTCTTAAGCAGGAACAGGAATTGCGCATTATTAGGTTCCTTATCCAGTATGTCTATGATGATTAGTATGGGAAGCAATTTTGACGCAGTTTGTGTAACTGAGGTATTATTTGGGCTTTGTTTGATGTCATCAAGCGGTGTAAGTTGATTCTTTCTCAATTCACTGGCTATGAAACTTTCTCGTTCTGGTGTTTTTATGTTCAAACTCATCATATACTTTTTCAAATTTGATTTCGTCATAATGTTTACTTGAAGATAATTCAAAAATGTGTTGTGCAAGTTTTCTACTCTTTGACCATCTTCTTTGTATTCGTCAATCGATCGTTCCTTCGCATGATACAAACTGGCTGTAATTCTATTATTTCTATTTACAAAATAGCAGAATAATTTCCTGTATAAACAAGACTGCATTTCGAATTCTGGAAATGAAATATACGATGTATATCTGAAATATGTATATAGGTATGAATTTAAGTTGGTGGGGAAAGAAATTATCTCAAAAAACTAAAACAAATCGCCAAACGGTTTCAGGAATCGATTGATCCAAAAATATAGAAAATTAAATGATTCAATCATGAGACTGCCAATAATTGTGACAACTATTCGACTGCATTCTGTGATCGTTTGGAAGGAAAGTTGAGAAGTATTCATTGTAAAATCAGGTGCAACTTCCAGTCAGCAAAACAATCATTTGTTCAATGTGTGAAGTTTGGTCTGGGTTTCATCCTCTCTCATCATCTTCTCCGGATGTAATCATCGCCTATAACCTATAAAATCGAAAACAAACGTCAACCTTCTAACCGTTGTCTCATTGGCAAGTAACGAAACGCGTAGTTTCGGTTGAAAACTGCTCACCCATCGCAGACAAATATCAGTGAGGTGAATCTTTATCAAGAGAAAACGTTGCGACTTAAAAAAACACACTCGTCAATTTGGTGAGCGTGAAAACCACGCGATCGTTGAGTTACTTGAAACCTAACCTAACTGTCTAACTGTCTATTCCCCTACTTGGTAAACAGAATTCGACAGGGCCATTAAGTCGATCTACTAAAACTATGAGCTAGACAGGAAGCCAAAGATGCCAACTGTAATAGCCCTCGATGTTTCCCTGTCTATGCGACGCCCTGTCGTTGGTTCGGTCACACCAGACGGAACGCAGAGCGAACAACTCACCCGGCATCACCTCGCCATTGCTGGAATAAACGCTCTCATCGATTATCTACAAGTTAACTCTAAATTGGAGTTTGTTGCACTGGTGAGTATCTCTGTTCATTGACACTATTGAGATGGAAAAGTAAAGAGAATAACACCGCTTATTCCACAAGGTTGTATTCTCCTCGCTGTACGAGGTCATCTGTCCGTTCACCAGAGACTATGATAGCATCAGAGCAAAGCTGCAGAATATCGAAGAGTGCGACAAGACCTGTGTCGAGACTGCGTTGCATGGCGTTAATACCGTAGTTATGGCAGAATGGGGCAACACAACGGCTTGTCAGGTAGTTCTTGTCACTGACGGCAACCCTGGAGTTGGCCCAATGTCACTGGGAGACTCTCTGAACTCGCTGACCGTTAAACGGGACTCGAATCTGTTTCCTCTACCGTTTCCTTACCCTGGGAAATTGACCGTTGTTTGCATTTCGTCACAACAAGGTATATATAGTTCAAAAAATTCCTTTGTAAAACGATGTATTAACTCTTCTGACTTTTATGCGGCCGCTTTTACATTTATGTAATTTTTCCTCTAGTTATTTTCGATTTAATTTGTGCTCTAGATCCGGGACTGGCTATTGGAATGCCGCTGTATCAGCGACTAGTCGAGTTGGCGGGAGGCAACAGCATAGTCTTAGTTCCTGAGGGACCATTGACGAGGAACTCAGTGACAAACTGTTTTCAAAAGTTGGCTGAGGTTAATTACGTCTCTTTTCAAGGGTACTTGAAATGTGGACAATTGGGTTCTCGCATTCTCCTATCTCCACCACCTCTGGTATCTATATACCTTTCACCTTAAAGAGTTTTAAAAAGAGCCGCATAATATTTGGCAGAAATCTTTATAAGTTGTTATATGAAAAAAAATTTTAAGCTTCTTAACAATTTTGCAGCCCTACACGAAAAAGACTGATTTTGAGATACTGACTGGTCAAACGATATCAAAAACTCTTGAAATTTGCGGCTTCATATCCGTGGTCGATGTCGGAAGCCCAAACGCGATATCGAGGCATTTGGTCCTGCCGCTTCCTACCGAAAGAACAACGAGTATGCAGGGAATAAACCTCGAGGAAGACTCTGACACAGACGACAACGGGGATGAGGGAAAAACGCCTTCGTTCTGTGTCCTGCTGCATGGCGCGCTAAAGGTAAACGAATCGAATGATCTTACATATTCCGGAAACACTCTGGACACAGAGCGAACACTGCATCTCGTTCTCTCTTCTTTCCGTTGTGGTCGAAGGTCGAAAACATGGCAGCTCTGTGTTTGCTGAATAGCGACTGGTATGGTTTCATCTACTCCTGGGCAGACACCAAGAAGAAGTCTAACTTAATGCTGACTGTGCTAGAGCCGGGTTCGGACGTTATACCTTGGCTAGGAAATTTGAATAATTTGGGACCAGTCGATGCGAGCATCTTGAAAGACGGAGAAAGCGGATTTCCTGTAAAACCGACTGAGAAAAGGAGCTACTCCCAGAACGCGCCCTCTTGGATACGCCAGGTCGGACTACAGTCGGATATTCAAAAGATCTTGAGGCATGCCAGAAAGTTGCCTGAGAAGACACAGAATTTTTACAAGGTGGGTATTCGACTATGGATTGGGATTAGAATATATCTACTAGTTATGTTCTTTCTTCATCTAGGAATTGAACAGATTAAGAAGAGCTGCGTTGTCGATGGGATTTGTCGAACTTTTGGATGGCCTGGCGTCTATATTCGAAAGAGAGTGCACACTTCTTCCCGCCAACTTGAATCCGGACTGCACGATACAGATGGGACACGTTGCCGAGATGCTGAAAAAGCCGTATTCTCGAGAACTGAAGAACAATATAACTCCTGTTCGAACAAAATTTCATCCCGACTAGATCATACGTTCAAAGAAACCTATATCCAATTTATCATTTCTTTTGTTCCATACAAAGAATGCACGAGTAACTTGGTGAATTTTAATTTAATTATAATCATTAAACATTTTTATAAAAAATATTTTATTACATGCAAGAGGATAATACTTAAAATCTTTTTATCAACGTGATGCACGTTGGGTTTACTCGATTATTTCTACTATCTCCTTTCGCCGATTATTTTAAATTCAATGCGAAACAAACTTTTCCCTTTGTCTCGATCGTTTTTTTTTTTTACTAAGATTAGATCAATTTTTAGCAGCGTCAAGCTCTTCGAGAGCCAGTCGTATCACGTGGTACAATCCCTTGGCGCTTTTAGTTGCGGGGTAGACATTTAGGTCGGGTACATGAACGAAAATCGTATTGTCAGATCGTATCTCAAGAGACTTGCGAAATATGTATTCGCAGAGATACAAGCCTGCGTCTTTTGACAAAACGGCTCTGCAGCCCTCGTCGTTGGAAGATATCGAATCATCGCGGCAATTCAGCTCGTCGCAAATTCTCTTTACGTTTATACCGGTCTCTATAACTTCCCCGGGATCCTCTAGTAATTCGTTTTCCGCAATCGGAAGGCTTTGAAACACGTCCAATTTATTGTAGCCACTTCCGTGCGCTCGGCATTCCAACTCCAGACAATTCGCCATGCCGGAAACCCCAATGTGCACCACAAGCTGCAGAAAAAAAATAGGGAAAAATAGATAAGATAGATTAATCAGTGAAACGAAGAAAAGGATTAAAAACCAAAAATCAAACAAGTTTCCGCTCGGTAACTTTTGTCTCTTGAAAGGAATGAAAAAAGAAGATTCGGTTTATCTACTTTATTGAATAAAATTTGGTCAAAGTTCAGAAATTTTCCATGCAAATAACTCCGCAGAGATTAGATTACACGGTGTTTGATCATGTGATTACCATGGGTTTGTGCTCCAACCATAGTTTCGGTATCAGATGTGAGACACTCTCATAAGCTACCGGAACTTCCATTGCGACCATGGTCACGTTGCAGACATCCTCCAGATCCGAATTTTTGAGTTCCTTAACCGCTTCCCAGCTCGCATTTTTCGGATGCCCTGCGAACGGGCCAAATCCCGTTACTAAAACAACGCGATTTCCCTTATTATTCCCATTGTCAGTCATGATTTTCTCCTGATGATTATTCCCTGAAACATATATTTCAATGTTTTTGATACTTCATTCGATATCTTCTCTCCTTTGATTCTACCGTTATTAAATCTTCAGGCGACTTGCAGTCGATTCGATGGACGCAACGATCGTTTACTTCGTGACATTTTGTTTATTAATTTTCGAAAATCATGACAGTTATAATGATTTTGGATCAATCTCGATCGCTTGCCATTCCCGTACGTTTTTCCCGAAACTAAGATACCGCGATCAAAATCCAAAACCGCGAAATAAACTTTAATTGTATTTCAACAAATCAGAAGCACTCCTTAGCTACGTTAGACTGGATACAGGAGTTGTGACACGAATAGAAAGAATTGCAATATTTGAAAAGTATACTAAGCAGCGTTTATCCGTTCCATCATTCCTCTTATATTTTTGGCGGGAGTTATTCTCTGCAACTCCATTAAAACATTCTCCAAATACTTCCTCTAACAAAGTCGATCCAATTTCGTGAATCGTATCTCTTTGCAGAAGGTTAACGAAGAAATTCGATAAGAAATTTCGAAATTTTGCACTAAAATTTTTACCCTGCAAGAATCTTCACTTATCGATGACGGAAAATATCTGAATCTTCGACTACCCACCTTTTTGCTTCGATGGTAATTCAGTTTATTGTTGGGAAGCAGCGCCGAAAAAGACAAGCTTTAAAAAAATCCGATTACGACCGACAACGTATGCATATATTACAATTATATCGGATACTGAGAAACACCCGCGTCCGATTATCCTCTTACGTTCAACGGGGCGTGTGATCAGACGAGTTCCACGATCTACGAGGAAATTCCACTACATGATCGCTGATTAACTCGCGATTCGCTGCAGCTTGCGCCACGTGGCCATTCGCCTAATGCAACGTTTCGGCGCGTGCTTGAAAACTAAGGTCCGTCTATCAACAACCGATACTTACTACTTATTATCTGCCACTCAGTGGTCTGACCATCGCGGCAAGTAGTAGCGGACTTAACGCGTCCTGTTCGTCCAATCAACTTCCCTTTTATTCCGTATGAGCGCTTCTGACGCTCCGAGGTATGTCTGACCTATACATAATTTTCTACGCCTAGCGCTCGATTCGATTTTCCAGACTCTGGGGCCGCCTCTTTCAATGAAATGGCAAACTTTAGAGATGAATGGACACTAGAGTCTGAATGAAAAATTGGAAAAAAAGAAACTCTTAAAATTATTTAGCATTAATATTTGCACCAATGAATTGCGCATATTTGAATGAGCAAAGCTGAGATATCGACAATTGCAGATAAAGTGTTTAAGTTAGGACGTTTACAATTATTATACTTTGGTGATTTTGGTTCGGTTTAATCGTTTTTTGGCTCATTTTCTTTACAAATAGTTAATTCCCAGAGTGGATAAAAATAGATTCGTGTAAACATTGTGCAACAGAGTTGGTTACAATTATATTTGCGCGTTATAACTATACTATACTGTAAGACGTCTGGGATGCTTTTCAAAGTATCTGTGGGAATCTAATCAGCGGTCAAAATGTTCGCAAACTCATTAAGATTGGATTAAAAAACACTAGAGTATAATTATTTTGAACGTTCTAATTATGAAAAACATTCTTAAATTGTTAATATTTTACCTTCTGCTATTCAAAGCTGCTGAAATTCATTTCTGTTACATAGTAGGATGTCGATTAATAGATCTTGACTATCGTTGGTGCCAATGATTTGGCAGGACATTTTTCAAAAGGTGATTTTTTTCGTTTCCTATCTTTTGATTCAGACTGTGGGACCCATTCACTATTAAAGTGAGATAGTCAAGTTTGGAACCCGAGTATACTTATAAAAAAAAGCATTTTAGTGGTCCGTCAGTTGTATAATGGAATGTTATTTTAATCCAAGTTCTACTATACTTCGGATTAATCGTATTTTCATAACGTTATTGGTGTATCCTGGAATCATACGATTGCAGAATTATATTCTTACGCCAAATTTAAGTCGGTAATAATTTTCACTCGTTCCTGCTCTTACTATATGAAAGGAAATGTTGCTCGAATCTCAAATTTTGTTCAGTTTCAGTTTGAAGTATGAGTAATCGCGGCTGTCCACTGTGGTGGAAATTTTCTTTAAAATCCTTTCAAAAACGATGAGAAAAAAGAAGAAGAGTTTTTTATATCAAATCTAAGAGGGGAATAAAAATGTCTAGGCACTCAGTCGGAGGAGTTTGATTTTTTTTTACATTATATTAAATCGATGCTGCAGACGACTTGGGAATGTTGGGAGCAGACAGCAGTCGCCACTTTGGTAGAATGTATAGAGGCAGCAGCGGCACGTGCGATTCCTTTGTCGGGCACGTTTCCAATAGTCACAATTGAGAATATTTTTCAACTCTGATTTAATTCCATGAATTTAATAATTTCCATTCCTATGTGAAAACTGAGCTCTTTGATGTTTCCGTTTGAATGAGGCATTTTATTCCGCCTGTATACATACGTTCTATCTATACGAAGATATAGACCCTGAATTTCATGAATTTCTCTACACATATTATCTGCCTTATTCTGGGTGAGTCAAATCACGATATGTCGGAGAATGGTTATTGCCTGCAAATCTGTTTCAGACGAACCCACGAAACATTCTTTGCCTAAACGCTGTTCCTTCACCAACATTCAAAAATTTGCAATTTATATGTAGGTACAAACTAGATACATTTAAAGAAAGTACTTAGTAATTCTGAGTTATCAGTAATCCAGTCACGCATTAGGTGAAAGACAAAACTTCTGGACATTTATTCCAAGGATGTGTTGAAATCTGAATAATAAATGTTGAGAGATAATCTTCGAAATGGTTTTAACGAGGTCGCGTTCATTTGTTTCACGATAAGCTTAAACACTTCTGGCAAACAATTAGTGGAATCCGCTCATACCGATGGTATAAGTTAGCAGGACTTAAAATCGCTGCAGCGGATTATTAGTCTTTTGGGTGATTATCGAGCTATTAGGACTGTATTCAACCGTCCACAGGAGTCTTCAATTGTTTTATTGCACGACCATAAAATAGTTGCGTTATTAAAAAACCCTGGACAATGTTCAAATTCACCACAATCGCGGTTATTGTAAATTTACCTTTGAGCCGTTTATGGACTTCTTATTGTGAGTATAACAGTAATGTACGCTTGAATGTTTGAATGAATAATTAATTTAAACAGTCTGCATCCGTACACTTTCTAGCAAAAATTTCGCGAGATAAATATTGGCGATTTATGCCGTGGTCAAAGTTGGAACCATAATCGACCTATTCTTGCCATTTTTATGTGCGAAGTGAAGTAGCGCTAGGTATCTAGCGAGTGCTAAAAACGATTTTATAAGGTAAGAGAAATCTGAAGCGTGTCAACGTCCGCCATTTTGCTCTTTATTGTCTTTGGAGTACGCTCATCGACTACTTACAAAGAACATCATCCTTGTGCATTAAACGAAACATTACGCGGTTGCCCTGCACTATGTCCCATAAAAAATATCTATTACGTAGTATATTATTACAGTTAGTTGTAACGGATGTGAAACAAATAAAACAATCTTTCTGAGGTGGGTCGAAACGTGAGCTTAAAAAATTGTTCGCCTCACGGACTTCCATATCTTAATCGAGGTCAAGAAACAATTCTACATTATTACAGTAACACTAAAAGTTGAGGCGTGGGTGAGGCATAGAGTACGTAACGTCCGTGTGTATGCAGTCTACGTAGCCGCATAGCTACAGAAACTCAATATAGTCCGGATCAGTGAAATCAGCGCCCTCAATTCACCGTTTGAAAACCTTGCTCTTTTACGCAATTTTAGCGTTTATTAAAGTTTGCTCGCAAATGAAACGAAACCCATATATAACCCACCTAATTTAGCGAGTAGCATTTTCGAGTGCGCGGACCACTCCAAGCGGCAGCCAGCCTCTGCTCCTCATCCTCCCTCCTCGCCTCTCGCCTTCATCCCTCTTCGCTCGTCGCTCTTCTCGGTCCCGCCGCCGCTTTACCGTTCCGCGGGGTTCCTCCTTTATTGACAGCGGTTATTGCCTAACTGCGTACCTACCTAATACGCGAGCTCGAAATCTGCATTCAGGGACGAACTAAACGAAACACCAAAAATCCCAAATTCCAACTTTTCCTCCGTTATTCGAGTCCTGATTTTTCAGCCCCTCTTCCTGGCTTCTTCCTCGTCGTAATCACGTCTTTGTTTGCGTAATCTTTCGATCATTGGTAATAACAGTACCGCCGTAATAGTCATGGGATTTAATACATTTTTCATTATTTCAGTTGACATGTTATACTTTTTTTTCCAAATCCTCAATTGTGTCCCACGTAGAAATCCAGCAAGTAGCCGGAGTTGCGAAGGAACATGCGTTACATTCGCGTTTTCACCGGGTATGCGGGAGAACGGAGAGGGGGGGAGGGGGGCTTATAGTTCCGAGTGTGGGACGTACGGCCCTGTCTGGATTTGAAACTCTGTTAACTCACCGAATATTAACCCGTCCTAGCGAGATTAACCCTATTGTGCCCGTTGGAAATGATGACGTCACTATTAAACTCTCGACGGGTCGTGGTGGAAATTGATTAAACCATCAAATTAGTTGAGCTAATACTTATACCGCATGCATGGCTGTTGCAAGTGCAGCTGCTGCCGCTATACAGTCGCTACGAATGAATAATTGCAGACGCGTGACGGGGGAACATGATTTTGTAAAACAGTGTCATTATTGGTAAAAAAAATTGTAAGTAAAGATTTTTACTGTCGAAACCGTTTCTTGGTCCCTTATTTATCGAAACTCATACGTGCACGGAGTTATATATTTACTCCACGGTCAAGGGTTACGGGGTTGTATTTTTGAAGGACCCGTACCACGCCACGGTGTGCCTGAAATGAATTTTTTAATAACGTAGCTTCATTACAGCCGAACTCGGGTGCGGAAAAAAAATCCTCTAACAGACACCGGCGTCCGTGAAAAACTTTTTTTTTTCTTTTCAACTTGACGAATTTTCCGCTGTAACACCTCTCATTCGTCGATGTACGCCTATAATTTCAGACATAAAAGTTCTTCTTGTTTTCACTCTAATTGGGTATGCGTTAATACGCTGTAAAATTGGTAGGAAATTATATTATTCCAAACTAATATAATTTATATAATATAATTTCCTACCAATTTTTTTATATACTCCTACCTATTGATATATATGTATACTTTCCTACCTATTTATATATATATATATATATATAGATACGCAAAGCAACAAACTGCAAGCCGATGAACAAATGGTTTGTTATTGCATACAGAATTTATTAGCGAATCTAATACCTAAACTGTCGATCATTTACCAATATTTGTTTTTTCGTTAGGCTGAAGGTTGTATCATTGAGAATCAATATTCTTTCGAATATCTCGTTACAACGAAAATTTGGTAGACTCGTCCGATTTCACTGTCACGGTGACTAATTATATTGTTCGGAAAAGTTTCTTCAGAAAATTCTCAGTGATAGAAGTTTTTTTTTTTTCTATCAATTAGTGAATTCAAAGTGGTATATGTGTTGATTAAAATCAAAATCATTGCAATCCTGAATAATTATAATCTAAAACTGCCGTGGTAGCATTGTAAACAATGGTCTTCCGAACAATAATAATCCATCATCCAAGAATGAAATGGAATGAATGCACCAGGATTTTCACCGTTCACCAAAGGTTAGTTCAAGGTGAACAATAGTTGATTTATAATCCTATTATTGGTTTCGACAAAACTGTGATAAAATTGTAAACAAAAAAAAATTGGTCGCCGACTTAAGAACCCCCTCAGCCACATAACGAGTAAGTACTCGAACCACCCGAAATAAATCTCTTTATTCTCGTCAGGATTAAGTGCAAGACAATCAAGAAGGTATATTAATCCATTCCGTGAGAGATTTATAACCCAAAGTTGCGCGGTGATTGGCTTGAGCTAATCGTTGTGGCCCCGAAAGAGGGAAGTGTGAACAATTTGTCGCATTGTCAGAGGTTGTAGGTACCCTGTTGCAGCGGGGTGAGATGTCAGGGGTATTTGAGGGGTGGAAGAACGGGCACGAGAATAATTATCGAAGAGCTCGTTTGAATCTAACTGTTTCCTTTATTAGGAGTCTACTCGGTGCTCGGTTCGTACGTACGGGTACCCACCCCCCCACCCCCATTCCCACCCCCAATCCCAATTCCCATGTCCCCGTTCTTCCCTTCTTCGCCCGTGAAGTGGTGATTCCGCACAGGACGAATTTCGCAGGGAATTACCCCCCATTATCATAATTGCCACCATTTACCGATAATATCTCACCGATCATCATACCGGCTTTGAGAACTTCCCCGCGCGGATACGCCGCTACGCGTCCCTTCCTTTTGACTCGACCCTCTCCATCTATAAGTACGACATGTAGCGAAATGTCTATACACGTTAACGCTCGCAGCAACGCGCTTTGTGCAATTCGAGTGCATCGTTGCAGGCTCTCTTCTATTTTCTCATTTCCAAAACCGGGTTTAACGGTGTTACTATCCTTATAGGTATAGGTATATTTATAAATCGATCTAGGGAAGGATGTAAAGTTAACAGAAAATTTATTTTCAATAATATACCCGACTGATAATTTAAAATAAACGTCCAACGCGAGAAATATCAGTATAAATTTTTTTTTTCTGGTTTTTTTTTCACTTACAGTAGTCAAATTTAGAATTCAACCCGTAGTTTCTATCAAGACAATTTTAGAGACTTTTACGTGCAATGTGACCTCGGCAAATGGCTGAGAATTTTTGATAAGTCAAATCTGTAGTGACTTTTGTCGAGTTTCATTGGTCGTGATTTATTCATTTACTGTTTCATCCTTTGTTAAATAGATATTGCAGAGTTTCGAAGTAAGAAAGGGCATTGGAAGTAGCGTTCGCTAGTGAAAAGAACTTTCTGTTACAGAATTAATCCGACTGCAGTGAAAATAACTTGCGCGATATATCTGTGATTGTTATCGGTATAAATATTTTTGCTGTATTCCATGTTTAGACGGTAATTATGTAATTATACATGAAACACGAAACCAGTGTCCGTTGAACTTTGCATGCTGTTCCTGACAGATTTTAGCTGCAGGGGGTGACCGTAGTCTAAAAGGTGGCATGGTTGCATAGGAACTATTGGTACGAACGAATAAATTTATCCACTGACAATGGACAGTGAAATATTAAAGAATGATTGAAAAACCTCTAGGCGTTTAGTAGCAGGGTGTTTCACATCCAACAAAATTTCGATTTTTCTATAGGCGCATGCAAAAATTGCTTGATTCTAGCCTACAAAGAAGCTTCAGAAAGACCATACACTGAAAATAAAAATTGATATTAGCGCTCCTTTAACGCGTAATATTTTTTTCATACCGCATTGAAAACTGTACTATGTCCCAAAAAAATTATCGAAAGCGCATTACAGAGGAATGTTGATACAGATGGGTCGCAAAAAATGCCATAATGCATTTCTTCATGAAATATAAAAGAAATAATGTTATAAAAATGAGAGTAAAATTTTTTTGACGATCCTTCGATATCAGCGTTTCTCTGCAATGCGTTTTAGATAATCTTTTCTGTCCAATTACCGGATTTCTTTGTATAGTATAAAAGAGACGATAGGTGTTAAAGGGGTGTTAATATCGATTTCTCTCTTTCTTCAAAAATCGTTTTCATCGCACCCTAAAATTGGTGCTATACATTGCTCAGTATTTTTGAGGCTTCCTTTTAGATCAGAAAGCAAGGATTTTCTTTAACCGCTTGTAAAATTGTGAAAATAAAAAAAAATTGGAAACACCCTAATACATACTAACTGTATAACTATTACGGTCATGAAAGAGCCGTTGCTGTATAATAAAAGTAAGTTTTTTCTCCTCATTAAATGTGGATCTTCGAGCAAGGTAGGGAATGGCGTAATTACGAATATTAATTGCGTTTCCTCTCAGCGGGGGTCCGAGTGCAGATGTCAAGTCATTATCATCCCGAGATGCGGCGCGGTGTCGCGGAGGCTTGGCGGCTGTGGCCGAGCCTCGATCACCCGTCGTCCTCCATTTTGCATCTCGCTTTAGCTTCCTTTCACCTCTTCGCCACCCCGGTGCTTAACCACCCTTCTCTTTCCGCTCTCTCTCTCTCTCTCCATCTCACCACTCTTCGCCCCCTTTATTAGCAAGTTAACAATGTTACTCGCCGATGAATAGCTGCGGGGATGTATCATTACCAATGTGTCATCAGCAGCAAAAGCTACGCTGCTGTGTCGCTCTTGCAGACCTCCAAGTTCTAAATAGGTACCCGTCCTTATTCCAACAAGTATCGTGCGGCGCGAGGCGGTATTCGATCATAGATCGGCTGACAAGTGATTGAAATTAAACTAATTGATACATGAATAAAATTAATGATTTCGAACGATTTCAAGCAATGTCAAGGCATTTCAAGTGATTTCAAACGATTTCATGAGATTTTAAGTAATTTTAACCGATTTCACATCATTTCGAGTGATTTAAAAATGACTGACTGCTTTTCAAACTGGTTTGCGATTTTAACAAGTAGATATACGTGCGATTTCATGCAATTTCACGTGATTTCATGCGATTTCATGCGATGTTAAGTGATTTTACTTGATTTCACATGATTTCACGTGATTAGATGTCATTTCAACTGATATCAAGTAATTTCAAGCGTTTTAAAACTGACTGGTTTCTAAAGTGGTGTACGATTTCAACAAGCGATTACTCCCTTGGCGCGGTGTTATTGAATCTTCTTTCACGTGCTTCTTACACTTTCAGCTCTCCTATACGGCGTCATCAAGTTTTCAAAAACAGCGATAAAGATTGCAAGTGAATTTGGCCCACTTTGAACTCTCAAAGTGATATTATGATAAAACTGATTCTCGTAGTCATTCTGTTCTTACAGGTGAAATTTGTACAGCTTTCGGTACATCATTTGTGCTGACAACGATTCTTTAACCGAAGTATTACGAATCCGCGTATGATAAATTAATTTCAAGAATAGAATACACAATGAGAATCAATACTCCGTATTGACCCGATAATAAAAAGGTTTTTCAATCACGCATTTACCTCATTTTTTCCATTAAGCGCAGGTGTATATGCATAAGTCGTCGCCGATATGCGTTAACGGGTGCTTATCGGTGTGCGAGACGAGGCTAAAACGAGGAATAAAACTTTAAAAGGCGCAACGATTGGAGTGCCTTTTGTTGCTAAGTAACACTCGTGCAGAGCGCGCACCCCCAATCGAGGGAGCTAGTACATAGGCTCCATTACACTCAACTTGAAAACTTTCAAGCACAGTCGAACTTAAGTCACCCCGCGCATCGACTTCTTCGCCATTTTCAACGGTGCCTGAAAACTTAGCCACACGTCGCCGTTTCTTTCGACGTATGCAAGAAAACTAATATTCGTGAAGAAAATTTATACAATCATTATTCACCTGGCGAATAGGAATTGAGGAGAAGTCCAATTGAGTGACGTCATTAATGACATCGTGATGTAGTCGTACAATGGTTTGATGGTTTGTGGCGAATGATCGTGAAACAGGAGGATGTGAACGCGTAAACAATGGCTATGGGCTAATTGCGCGTGAAATGGTTTCGGGATCTGGTTGAAACGTAAGCTTTTTTTTGTTTCACTGCTCACAGAAGTTATTGAAAGTATCGATATCAGCGATAACGTGCGGACATCGAAGCTTTCCGCGTCGTGCAAGTTTCCACACCACTTTTCTCGAGTATCGACAATCCACTCTCTTTCCACAAGGAGATGATCGGACCTTTTCATCTCACGCTTATATCGTTCCGCAGGTAATTCTCATTCTATACAGGGAAATAACTCCGATTTGTGACGGAAGCTCTTTATTATCTGATATTGGTCAATTATGTGTATACCGTACGTACTGTTGGCACCACAGTGTCTCAGTCCACCTCACGTTTTCATGAAACTTTTTTTTATCCATCGCCGTTCTTACCATCATCCCCAATTATTCGTTTGCTCTGGCCATTTAAGTAGGGTTAGGAGTATTGCATATTTTTGAATACATAAGTGATGCTGAATCAGTCTTCAGAACGTTGTAACTTATATGTCACAAATGATAGTTTCTTATTGGATTCTGTGAATCAGTTCGGCTGGATAGGAATTAATGGATGAAACTATTCAATACGTTGACAGGGCATATTGGAGTGTAAGATGGCTGTTGAGAAGTAATTGGCAAGAATCTGGCTGGGAGAAAAGGTGTATTAAAAATTGATTTCCGCTACACTGGCTTGGAGATATTTGAGCAGATTAGAAATAGCTAGAATCGATTCTTTGAAATACGTTTAATTTTCAGAGACTTGAAACCGTTACGGAACAAATAAAACTTATTGTTCGATAAGCCGTGTCGACGTCGCTCTGGGACTCTAAATGCTTGCGTGTAGGCTTAGATCGCTATGATGAACGGTTCCAAACTTTAGGGCACAAAACATAGGAATTTAAGATATTATTGGGGCCATTGATCCTATGACGTTCCTGACGAGTCCTTCTGCGCTCCCAGACGTTCAAGTATTGTGAGAGCAAAGCCCAAGTTGATTCAGTGACGAAAAGTTTCCGAGCTCTGAGAATCGAAGTAAGAGCGGGGCATGTTTTCAGTCGAAATTAGCCGATTTCCGAGATAGTGTCTATAAATTTCTTAATACGCTGTTCATGAGTGATTTTGCAAGAGAAATCGATTGCTCGCAGTCCCAACACGCTGCGATCAACGCATCAAAAGTTAGAGCCAAAAAACGAGAACCTGTATTTTTGGCATTTTTCAGCAGGTGCAGTTTCCTCCCTAGGTTCTCTCCTGCTGATCCTACGCTCTTTTCGTTGCGTTTTCTGTGTTCCTGGAGGTCAAATTAGTCAGGAAAGGGCCATACAAATCGAATCTGAGACCAAAAATTCTTTGGTCGAAAAATGAAAAAAAAGTAAGGCCAACCCCTTTGTATTTTTGGCGAAAATTTTCGCGATTTTCAAAAGTGCTGGAATAAATCGATTGATGCGCCGTATCGACGTAATCGTGCGAAATGAATCTTTTGCGCCGAAACTGCAGTCGCTGCGAGCCATGGACCAAAACCTCCGGCTGGAAAACACAGAATCTACGTTTGATTTTCGAAGAGTTAGGCAAGGAAAATCACAAAACTCAAAAGTAGAAAATTTCACATCTAGTTTATTCAATATGACCTAAATATAGTACAAGTGTTCAAGTGTCAGTGTATACTACCTCAAGAAGTGTTCAAATAGTACTGAACTAAACGTCAAAAAATACTGTAGAAAAATGAACGAATTGTATACAATAATTGTCTGTGTCATACATAGAAAACACAAGCGCAATCAACACTACGTTAAGTAGAATATGAACAATGTTGCGTGAGGTATTATTATTGTAGTAAGTCAGTGGTATTTAAGTCTCGGCTCGCGTCCCAATGGAAAGCACCTCTGCAGGATACTACGTATATAATATTGTATTATATAATATAATATTAATACTTTATGTTAAATAAAATAAAATGAAGGATAAATAAATTCCACTGTATTTTTACCGCATTTCCTTCGCTGTTATTTTTACCACGCACCAAATACCCTTTTTGTACTTTCAGGGGTCCGATTAGTGTATAAAGGGTTGAATTATTGTGAATTGATGCTGAGACGAGAAGGAGAAAAAAAAGAGGACCTGTACTTTCGGCATTTTTCAGCAGGTGCTTTTTCCTCCGTAGTTTCTCTCCTGTTGGTCCCACGCTCTTTTCGCTGCGTTTTCTGAGTTCCTGGGGGTCCAATTGGTCGGGAAAGGGTCATACAAATCAATTCTGAGACGGAAAATTTTTCGGTCAAAAAAAAAGGAAGGTTAACCCCTTTGTATTTTCGGCGAAAATTTTCGCGATTTTTAAAAGTGATGGAATAAATTCTTTCGGACACTAATCCGACGTAATTTTGCGAGAGAAATCGATTGGGCGCAGTCCTAGGACGCTGCGATCAACGCATCAGAAGTTACAGCCAAAAAACGAGAACCTGTATTTTTGACACTTTTCGGCAGGTGCTTTTTCCTCCGTAGTTTCTCTCATGTTGGTCCCACGCTCTTTTCGCTGCGTTTTCTGAGTTCCTGGGGGTCCAATTGGTCGGGAAAGGGTCATACAAATCAATTCTGAGACGGAAAATTTTTCGGTCAAAAAAAAAGGAAGGTTAACCCCTTTGTATTTTCGGCGAAAATTTTCGCGATTTTGAAAAATGCTGGAATGAATTCTTTCTGATACTAATCCGACGTAATTTTGCGAGAGAAATCGATTGGGCGCAGTTCCAGGACGCTGCGATCAACGCATCAGAAGTTACAGCCACAAAACGAGAACCTGTATTTTTGACACTTTTCAGCAGGTGCTTTTTCCTCCGTAGTTTCTCTCCTGTTGGTCCCACGCTCTTTTCGCTGCGTTTTCTGAGTTCCTGGGGGTCCAATTGGTCGGGAAAGGGTCATACAAATCAATTCTGAGACGAAAAATTTTTCGGTCAAAAAAAAAGGAAGGTTAACCCCTTTGTATTTTCGGCGAAAATTTTCGCGTTTTTAAAAAGTGCTGGAATAAATTCTTTTTGACACTAATCCGACGTAATTTTGCGAGAGAAATCGATTGGGCGCAGTCCCAGGACGCTGCGATCAACGCATCAGAAGTTACAGCCAAAAAACGAGAACCTGTATTTTTGACACTTTTCAGCAGGTGCTTTTTCCTCCGTAGTTTCTCTCCTGTTGGTCCCACGCTCTTTTCGCTGCGTTTTCTGAGTTCCTGGGGGTCCAATTGGTCGGGAAAATGTCATACAAATCAATTCTGAGACGGAAAATTTTTCGGTCAAAAAAAAAGGAAGGTTGACCCCTTTGTATTTTCGGCGAAAATTTTCGCGATTTTGAAAAGTGCTGGAATGAATTCTTTCTGACACCAATCCGACGTAATTTTGCGAGAGAAATCGATTGGGCGCAGTCCTAGGACGCTGCGATCAACGCATCAGAAGTTACAGCCACAAAACGAGAACCTGTATTTTTGACACTTTTCAGCAGGTGCTTTTTCCTCCGTAGTTTCTCTCCTGTTGGTCCCACGCTCTTTTCGCTGCGTTTTCTGAGTTCCTGGGGGTCCAATTGGTCGGGAAAGGGTCATACAAATCAATTCTGAGACGGAAAATTTTTCGGTCAAAAAAAAAGGAAGGTTAACCCCTTTGTATTTTCGGCGAAAATTTTCCCGATTTTGAAAAGTGATGGTATAAATTCTTTCGGACACTAATCCGACGTAATTTTGCGAGAGAAATCGATTGGGCGCAGTCCCAGGACGCTGCGATCAACGCATCAGAAGTTACAGCCAAAAAACGAGAACCTGTATTTTTGACACTTTTCAGCAGGTGCTTTTTCCTCCGTAGTTTCGCTCCTGTTGGTCCCACGCTCTTTTCGCTGCGTTTTCTGAGTTCCTGGGGGTCCAATTGGTCGGGAAAGGGTCATACAAATCAATTCTGAGACGGAAAATTTTTCGGTCAAAAAAAAAGGAAGGTTAACCCCTTTGTATTTTCGGCGAAAATTTTCGCGATTTTGAAAAATGCTGGAATGAATTCTTTCTGATACTAATCCGACGTAATTTTGCGAGAGAAATCGATTGGGCGCAGTTCCAGGACGCTGCGATCAACGCATCAGAAGTTACAGCCACAAAACGAGAACCTGTATTTTTGACACTTTTCAGCAGGTGCTTTTTCCTCCGTAGTTTCTCTCCTGTTGGTCCCACGCTCTTTTCGCTGCGTTTTCTGAGTTCCTGGGGGTCCAATTGGTCGGGAAAGGGTCATACAAATCAATTCTGAGACGGAAAATTTTTCGGTCAAAAAAAAAGGAAGGTTAACCCCTTTGTATTTTCGGCGAAAATTTTCGCGATTTTGAAAAATGCTGGAATGAATTCTTTCTGATACTAATCCGACGTAATTTTGCGAGAGAAATCGATTGGGCGCAGTTCCAGGACGCTGCGATCAACGCATCAGAAGTTACAGCCACAAAACGAGAACCTGTATTTTTGACACTTTTCAGCAGGTGCTTTTTCCTCCGTAGTTTCTCTCCTGTTGGTCCCACGCTCTTTTCGCTGCGTTTTCTGAGTTCCTGGGGGTCCAATTGGTCGGGAAAGGGTCATACAAATCAATTCTGAGACGGAAAATTTTTCGGTCAAAAAAAAGGAAGGTTAACCCCTTTGTATTTTCGGCGAAAATTTTCGCGTTTTTAAAAAGTGCTGGAATAAATTCTTTTTGACACTAATCCGACGTAATTTTGCGAGAGAAATCGATTGGGCGCAGTCCCAGGACGCTGCGATCAACGCATCAGAAGTTACAGCCACAAAACGAGAACCTGTATTTTTGACACTTTTCAGCAGGTGCTTTTTCCTCCGTAGTTTCTCTCCTGTTGGTCCCACGCTCTTTTCGCTGCGTTTTCTGAGTTCCTGGGGGTCCAATTGGTCGGGAAAGGGTCATACAAATCAATTCTGAGACGGAAAATTTTTCGGCCAAAAAAAAAGGAAGGTTAACCCCTTTGTATTTTCGGCGAAAATTTTCGCGATTTTGAAAAGTGATGGAATAAATTCTTTCGGACACTAATCCGACGTAATTTTGCGAGAGAAATCGATTGGGCGCAGTCCTAGGACGCTGCGATCAACGCATCAGAAGTTACAGCCAAAAAACGAGAACCTGTATTTTTGACACTTTTCGGCAGGTGCTTTTTCCTCCGTAGTTTCTCTCATGTTGGTCCCACGCTCTTTTCGCTGCGTTTTCTGAGTTCCTGGGGGTCCAATTGGTCGGGAAAGGGTCATACAAATCAATTCTGAGACGGAAAATTTTTCGGTCAAAAAAAAAGGAAGGTTAACCCCTTTGTATTTTCGGCGAAAATTTTCGCGATTTTGAAAAATGCTGGAATGAATTCTTTCTGATACTAATCCGACGTAATTTTGCGAGAGAAATCGATTGGGCGCAGTTCCAGGACGCTGCGATCAACGCATCAGAAGTTACAGCCACAAAACGAGAACCTGTATTTTTGACACTTTTCAGCAGGTGCTTTTTCCTCCGTAGTTTCTCTCCTGTTGGTCCCACGCTCTTTTCGCTGCGTTTTCTGAGTTCCTGGGGGTCCAATTGGTCGGGAAAGGGTCATACAAATCAATTCTGAGACGAAAAATTTTTCGGTCAAAAAAAAAGGAAGGTTAACCCCTTTGTATTTTCGGCGAAAATTTTCGCGTTTTTAAAAAGTGCTGGAATAAATTCTTTTTGACACTAATCCGACGTAATTTTGCGAGAGAAATCGATTGGGCGCAGTCCCAGGACGCTGCGATCAACGCATCAGAAGTTACAGCCAAAAAACGAGAACCTGTATTTTTGACACTTTTCAGCAGGTGCTTTTTCCTCCGTAGTTTCTCTCCTGTTGGTCCCACGCTCTTTTCGCTGCGTTTTCTGAGTTCCTGGGGGTCCAATTGGTCGGGAAAATGTCATACAAATCAATTCTGAGACGGAAAATTTTTCGGTCAAAAAAAAAGGAAGGTTGACCCCTTTGTATTTTCGGCGAAAATTTTCGCGATTTTGAAAAGTGCTGGAATGAATTCTTTCTGACACCAATCCGACGTAATTTTGCGAGAGAAATCGATTGGGCGCAGTCCTAGGACGCTGCGATCAACGCATCAGAAGTTACAGCCACAAAACGAGAACCTGTATTTTTGACACTTTTCAGCAGGTGCTTTTTCCTCCGTAGTTTCTCTCCTGTTGGTCCCACGCTCTTTTCGCTGCGTTTTCTGAGTTCCTGGGGGTCCAATTGGTCGGGAAAGGGTCATACAAATCAATTCTGAGACGGAAAATTTTTCGGTCAAAAAAAAAGGAAGGTTAACCCCTTTGTATTTTCGGCGAAAATTTTCCCGATTTTGAAAAGTGATGGTATAAATTCTTTCGGACACTAATCCGACGTAATTTTGCGAGAGAAATCGATTGGGCGCAGTCCCAGGACGCTGCGATCAACGCATCAGAAGTTACAGCCAAAAAACGAGAACCTGTATTTTTGACACTTTTCAGCAGGTGCTTTTTCCTCCGTAGTTTCGCTCCTGTTGGTCCCACGCTCTTTTCGCTGCGTTTTCTGAGTTCCTGGGGGTCCAATTGGTCGGGAAAGGGTCATACAAATCAATTCTGAGACGGAAAATTTTTCGGTCAAAAAAAAAGGAAGGTTAACCCCTTTGTATTTTCGGCGAAAATTTTCGCGATTTTGAAAAATGCTGGAATGAATTCTTTCTGATACTAATCCGACGTAATTTTGCGAGAGAAATCGATTGGGCGCAGTTCCAGGACGCTGCGATCAACGCATCAGAAGTTACAGCCACAAAACGAGAACCTGTATTTTTGACACTTTTCAGCAGGTGCTTTTTCCTCCGTAGTTTCTCTCCTGTTGGTCCCACGCTCTTTTCGCTGCGTTTTCTGAGTTCCTGGGGGTCCAATTGGTCGGGAAAGGGTCATACAAATCAATTCTGAGACGGAAAATTTTTCGGTCAAAAAAAAAGGAAGGTTAACCCCTTTGTATTTTCGGCGAAAATTTTCGCGTTTTTAAAAAGTGCTGGAATAAATTCTTTTTGACACTAATCCGACGTAATTTTGCGAGAGAAATCGATTGGGCGCAGTCCCAGGACGCTGCGATCAACGCATCAGAAGTTACAGCCACAAAACGAGAACCTGTATTTTTGACACTTTTCAGCAGGTGCTTTTTCCTCCGTAGTTTCTCTCCTGTTGGTCCCACGCTCTTTTCGCTGCGTTTTCTGAGTTCCTGGGGGTCCAATTGGTCGGGAAAGGGTCATACAAATCAATTCTGAGACGGAAAATTTTTCGGTCAAAAAAAAAGGAAGGTTGACCCCTTTGTATTTTCGGCGAAAATTTTCCCGATTTTGAAAAGTGATGGTATAAATTCTTTCGGACACTAATCCGACGTAATCTTGCGAGAGAAATCGATTGGGCGCAGTCCCAGGACGCTGCGATCAACGCATCAGAAGTTACAGCCAAAAAACGAGAACCTGTATTTTTGACACTTTTCAGCAGGTGCTTTTTCCTCCGTAGTTTCTCTCCTGTTGGTCCCACGCTCTTTTCGCTGCGTTTTCTGAGTTCCTGGGGGTCCAATTGGTCGGGAAAGGGTCATACAAATCAATTCTGAGACGGAAAATTTTTCGGTCAAAAAAAAAGGAAGGTTAACCCCTTTGTATTTTCGGCGAAAATTTTCCCGATTTTGAAAAGTGATGGTATAAATTCTTTCGGACACTAATCCGACGTAATTTTGCGAGAGAAATCGATTGGGCGCAGTCCCAGGACGCTGCGATCAACGCATCAGAAGTTACAGCCAAAAAACGAGAACCTGTATTTTTGACACTTTTCAGCAGGTGCTTTTTCCTCCGTAGTTTCGCTCCTGTTGGTCCCACGCTCTTTTCGCTGCGTTTTCTGAGTTCCTGGGGGTCCAATTGGTCGGGAAAGGGTCATACAAATCAATTCTGAGACGGAAAATTTTTCGGTCAAAAAAAAAGGAAGGTTAACCCCTTTGTATTTTCGGCGAAAATTTTCGCGATTTTGAAAAATGCTGGAATGAATTCTTTCTGATACTAATCCGACGTAATTTTGCGAGAGAAATCGATTGGGCGCAGTTCCAGGACGCTGCGATCAACGCATCAGAAGTTACAGCCACAAAACGAGAACCTGTATTTTTGACACTTTTCAGCAGGTGCTTTTTCCTCCGTAGTTTCTCTCCTGTTGGTCCCACGCTCTTTTCGCTGCGTTTTCTGAGTTCCTGGGGGTCCAATTGGTCGGGAAAGGGTCATACAAATCAATTCTGAGACGGAAAATTTTTCGGTCAAAAAAAAAGGAAGGTTAACCCCTTTGTATTTTCGGCGAAAATTTTCGCGATTTTGAAAAAGTGCTGGAATAAATTCTTTTTGACACTAATCCGACGTAATTTTGCGAGAGAAATCGATTGGGCGCAGTCCCAGGACGCTGCGATCAACGCATCAGAAGTTACAGCCAAAAAACGAGAACCTGTATTTTTGACACTTTTCAGCAGGTGCTTTTTCCTCCGTAGTTTCTCTCCTGTTGGTCCCACGCTCTTTTCGCTGCGTTTTCTGAGTTCCTGGGGGTCCAATTGGTCGGGAAAGGGTCATACAAATCAATTCTGAGACGGAAAATTTTTCGGTCAAAAAAAAAGGAAGGTTAACCCCTTTGTATTTTCGGCGAAAATTTTCGCGATTTTGAAAAATGCTGGAATGAATTCTTTCTGATACTAATCCGACGTAATATTGCGAGAGAAATCGATTGGGCGCAGTTCCAGGACGCTGCGATCAACGCATCAGAAGTTACAGCCACAAAACGAGAACCTGTATTTTTGACACTTTTCAGCAGGTGCTTTTTCCTCCGTAGTTTCTCTCCTGTTGGTCCCACGCTCTTTTCGCTGCGTTTTCTGAGTTCCTGGGGGTCCAATTGGTCGGGAAAGGGTCATACAAATCAATTCTGAGACGGAAAATTTTTCGGTCAAAAAAAAAGGAAGGTTAACCCCTTTGTATTTTCGGCGAAAATTTTCGCGTTTTTAAAAAGTGCTGGAATAAATTCTTTTTGACACTAATCCGACGTAATTTTGCGAGAGAAATCGATTGGGCGCAGTCCCAGGACGCTGCGATCAACGCATCAGAAGTTACAGCCAAAAAACGAGAACCTGTATTTTTGACACTTTTCAGCAGGTGCTTTTTCCTCCGTAGTTTCGCTCCTGTTGGTCCCACGCTCTTTTCGCTGCGTTTTCTGAGTTCCTGGGGGTCCAATTGGTCGGGAAAGGGTCATACAAATCAATTCTGAGACGGAAAATTTTTCGGTCAAAAAAAAAGGAAGGTTAACCCCTTTGTATTTTCGGCGAAAATTTTCGCGATTTTGAAAAATGCTGGAATGAATTCTTTCTGATACTAATCCGACGTAATTTTGCGAGAGAAATCGATTGGGCGCAGTCCCAGGACGCTGCGATCAACGCATCAGAAGTTACAGCCAAAAAACGAGAACCTGTATTTTTGACACTTTTCGGCAGGTGCTTTTTCCTCCGTAGTTTCTCTCCTGTTGGTCCCACGCTCTTTTCGCTGCGTTTTCTGAGTTCCTGGGGGTCCAATTGGTCGGGAAAGGGTCATACAAATCAATTCTGAGACGGAAAATTTTTCGGTCAAAAAAAAAGGAAGGTTAACCCCTTTGTATTTTCGGCGAAAATTTTCGCGTTTTTAAAAAGTGCTGGAATAAATTCTTTTTGACACTAATCCGACGTAATTTTGCGAGAGAAATCGATTGGGCGCAGTCCCAGGACGCTGCGATCAACGCATCAGAAGTTACAGCCAAAAAACGAGAACCTGTATTTTTGACACTTTTCAGCAGGTGCTTTTTCCTCCGTAGTTTCGCTCCTGTTGGTCCCACGCTCTTTTCGCTGCGTTTTCTGAGTTCCTGGGGGTCCAATTGGTCGGGAAAGGGTCATACAAATCAATTCTGAGACGGAAAATTTTTCGGTCAAAAAAAAAGGAAGGTTAACCCCTTTGTATTTTCGGCGAAAATTTTCCCGATTTTGAAAAGTGATGGTATAAATTCTTTCGGACACTAATCCGACGTAATTTTGCGAGAGAAATCGATTGGGCGCAGTCCCAGGACGCTGCGATCAACGCATCAGAAGTTACAGCCAAAAAACGAGAACCTGTATTTTTGACACTTTTCAGCAGGTGCTTTTTCCTCCGTAGTTTCGCTCCTGTTGGTCCCACGCTCTTTTCGCTGCGTTTTCTGAGTTCCTGGGGGTCCAATTGGTCGGGAAAGGGTCATACAAATCAATTCTGAGACGGAAAATTTTTCGGTCAAAAAAAAAGGAAGGTTAACCCCTTTGTATTTTCGGCGAAAATTTTCGCGATTTTGAAAAATGCTGGAATGAATTCTTTCTGATACTAATCCGACGTAATTTTGCGAGAGAAATCGATTGGGCGCAGTTCCAGGACGCTGCGATCAACGCATCAGAAGTTACAGCCACAAAACGAGAACCTGTATTTTTGACACTTTTCAGCAGGTGCTTTTTCCTCCGTAGTTTCTCTCCTGTTGGTCCCACGCTCTTTTCGCTGCGTTTTCTGAGTTCCTGGGGGTCCAATTGGTCGGGAAAGGGTCATACAAATCAATTCTGAGACGGAAAATTTTTCGGTCAAAAAAAAAGGAAGGTTAACCCCTTTGTATTTTCGGCGAAAATTTTCGCGTTTTTAAAAAGTGCTGGAATAAATTCTTTTTGACACTAATCCGACGTAATTTTGCGAGAGAAATCGATTGGGCGCAGTCCCAGGACGCTGCGATCAACGCATCAGAAGTTACAGCCACAAAACGAGAACCTGTATTTTTGACACTTTTCAGCAGGTGCTTTTTCCTCCGTAGTTTCTCTCCTGTTGGTCCCACGCTCTTTTCGCTGCGTTTTCTGAGTTCCTGGGGGTCCAATTGGTCGGGAAAGGGTCATACAAATCAATTCTGAGACGGAAAATTTTTCGGTCAAAAAAAAAGGAAGGTTGACCCCTTTGTATTTTCGGCGAAAATTTTCCCGATTTTGAAAAGTGATGGTATAAATTCTTTCGGACACTAATCCGACGTAATCTTGCGAGAGAAATCGATTGGGCGCAGTCCCAGGACGCTGCGATCAACGCATCAGAAGTTACAGCCAAAAAACGAGAACCTGTATTTTTGACACTTTTCAGCAGGTGCTTTTTCCTCCGTAGTTTCTCTCCTGTTGGTCCCACGCTCTTTTCGCTGCGTTTTCTGAGTTCCTGGGGGTCCAATTGGTCGGGAAAGGGTCATACAAATCAATTCTGAGACGGAAAATTTTTCGGTCAAAAAAAAAGGAAGGTTAACCCCTTTGTATTTTCGGCGAAAATTTTCCCGATTTTGAAAAGTGATGGTATAAATTCTTTCGGACACTAATCCGACGTAATTTTGCGAGAGAAATCGATTGGGCGCAGTCCCAGGACGCTGCGATCAACGCATCAGAAGTTACAGCCAAAAAACGAGAACCTGTATTTTTGACACTTTTCAGCAGGTGCTTTTTCCTCCGTAGTTTCGCTCCTGTTGGTCCCACGCTCTTTTCGCTGCGTTTTCTGAGTTCCTGGGGGTCCAATTGGTCGGGAAAGGGTCATACAAATCAATTCTGAGACGGAAAATTTTTCGGTCAAAAAAAAAGGAAGGTTAACCCCTTTGTATTTTCGGCGAAAATTTTCGCGATTTTGAAAAATGCTGGAATGAATTCTTTCTGATACTAATCCGACGTAATTTTGCGAGAGAAATCGATTGGGCGCAGTTCCAGGACGCTGCGATCAACGCATCAGAAGTTACAGCCACAAAACGAGAACCTGTATTTTTGACACTTTTCAGCAGGTGCTTTTTCCTCCGTAGTTTCTCTCCTGTTGGTCCCACGCTCTTTTCGCTGCGTTTTCTGAGTTCCTGGGGGTCCAATTGGTCGGGAAAGGGTCATACAAATCAATTCTGAGACGGAAAATTTTTCGGTCAAAAAAAAAGGAAGGTTAACCCCTTTGTATTTTCGGCGAAAATTTTCGCGATTTTGAAAAAGTGCTGGAATAAATTCTTTTTGACACTAATCCGACGTAATTTTGCGAGAGAAATCGATTGGGCGCAGTCCCAGGACGCTGCGATCAACGCATCAGAAGTTACAGCCAAAAAACGAGAACCTGTATTTTTGACACTTTTCAGCAGGTGCTTTTTCCTCCGTAGTTTCTCTCCTGTTGGTCCCACGCTCTTTTCGCTGCGTTTTCTGAGTTCCTGGGGGTCCAATTGGTCGGGAAAGGGTCATACAAATCAATTCTGAGACGGAAAATTTTTCGGTCAAAAAAAAAGGAAGGTTAACCCCTTTGTATTTTCGGCGAAAATTTTCGCGATTTTGAAAAATGCTGGAATGAATTCTTTCTGATACTAATCCGACGTAATATTGCGAGAGAAATCGATTGGGCGCAGTTCCAGGACGCTGCGATCAACGCATCAGAAGTTACAGCCACAAAACGAGAACCTGTATTTTTGACACTTTTCAGCAGGTGCTTTTTCCTCCGTAGTTTCTCTCCTGTTGGTCCCACGCTCTTTTCGCTGCGTTTTCTGAGTTCCTGGGGGTCCAATTGGTCGGGAAAGGGTCATACAAATCAATTCTGAGACGGAAAATTTTTCGGTCAAAAAAAAAGGAAGGTTAACCCCTTTGTATTTTCGGCGAAAATTTTCGCGATTTTGAAAAGTGATGGTATAAATACTTTCGGACACTAATCCGACGTTATTTTGCGAGAGAAATCGATTGGGCGCAGTCCCAGGACGCTGCGATCAACGCATCAGAAGTTACAGCCACAAAACGAGAACCTGTATTTTTGACACTTTTCAGCAGGTGCTTTTTCCTCCGTAGTTTCTCTCCTGTTGGTCCCACGCTCTTTTCGCTGCGTTTTCTGAGTTCCTGGGGGTCCAATTGGTCGGGAAAGGGTCATACAAATCAATTCTGAGACGGAAAATTTTTCGGTCAAAAAAAAAGGAAGGTTTAACCCCTTTGTATTTCCGGCGAAAATTTTCGCGATTTCAAAAAGTGCTGGAATAAATTCTTTCTGACACTAATCCGACGTAATTTTGCGAGAGAAATCGATTGGGCGCAGTCCCAGGACGCTTCGATCAACGCATCAGAAATTACAGCCACAAAACGAGAACCTGTATTTTTGACACTTTTCAGCAGGTGCTTTTTCCTCCGTAGTTTCTCTCCTGTCGGTCTCACGCTCTTTTCGATGCGTTTTCTGTGTTCCTGGAGGTCAAATTAGTCAGGAAAGGGCCATACAAATCGAATCTGAGACCAAAAATTCTCTGGTCGAAAAATGAAAAAAAAGTAAGGCCAACCCCTTTGTATTTTTGGCGAAAATTTTCGCGATTTTCAAAAGTGCTGGAATAAATCGATTGATGCGCCGTATCGACGTAATCGTGCGAGATGAATCTTTTGCGCCGAAACTGCAGTCGCTGCGAGCCATGGACCAAAACCACCGGCTGGAAAACACAGAATCTACGTTTGATTTTCGAAGAGTTAGGCAAGGAAAATCACAAAACTCAAAAGTAGAAAATTTCACATCTAGTTTATTCAATATGACCTAAATATAGTACAAGTGTTCAAGTGTCAGTGTATACTACCTCAAGAAGTGTTCAAATAGTACTGAACTAAACGTCAAAGAATACTGTAGAAAAATGAACGAATTGTATACAATAATTGTCTGTGTCATACATAGAAAACACAAGCGCAATCAACACCACGTTAAGTAGAATATGAACAATTTTGCGTGAGGTATTATCATTGTAGTTAGTCAGTGGTATTTAAGTCGCGGCTCGCGTCCTAATAGAAAGCACCTCTGCAGGATACTACGTATATAATATTGTATTGTTAATACTTTATGTTAATTGGAATAAAATAAAAGATAATTAATTTCCACTGTATTTTTGTCGCATTGTCTCCGCTGTTAGTTTTACCACGCACCAAATACCCTTTTTGTACTCTTAGGGGTCTAATTAGTGTATAAAGGGTCAAATCATTGTGAATTGATCCTGAGACGCAAAGTTTCCCTCTCGAAACGAGGACAGTCAACTCCAACAAAAGTGGCAAAAAAGATAGGTTTATTCTTTCGGATTTATTGATCTTAATTTTTGTCGCTTTCACAAATGCTAGTATTAAAATATTCAGACGCAACAACGACGTTATCTCACTGAAGAAAACGATCATGTATAGTTCACAGTCACTGCCATCTACGCATTGATAGTTACATTCGTAAATTCGCAAAATTTGTTCGCAGCTTTCCATTAATCGATCCTACGATGTTCTAAATTAAAGAATCTATTCGCAGTCTTCAATCATCTTCATTGTACATCAGCTCCTCTTCGATTAGTTGAGCTTTCATCAGCACGAAGTGTCAAAGACTTGCTCTATGTGCAGGGACTGTTCAGCGTGAGCGTACAACGTACTCGCAGGTTTTCTACTCTGCAATTCATTCACAAACACATTTTAAGTAACCACGCCTTAGGGTTGGAGAGTGAAGTCTAAATCATGATATAGAAATTTTCATTGTTACTCACCATGATGACGTGCTTGGAACTCACTAATCCATCCCGTACCTCCGTTATTTATCGATGTCCTATACTTCGTCAATATTTTGTAATTCGAGGAATGGTACGGAGTTTAGGGGTCCTGTCAGGAAACACAAGGATTAATTAAGCCTAGCTAATAAGCAGTGAAATCGACGACCGTTTCGCGTCCAAAGGTGAGTCGAATCTCAATTTACAGTTTGAACCATGGAAATACCAAATTTGAAATTTTTGTAAAGGTGGAAAGGTAAATTCCCAGTTGATTGCAAACTCTGAGCTGGAAGTGTGCTACCGCAATATTTGCCATCACCGAGGAGAGGGGACGAGACTGCGTGGCCGTTTTCCAACTGCAATCAGTAATCATTGTGAATAATCAGAGTGAAAGAGTTTTCTGCGAAATTATCGTGCTTGCGTTTTGCTGCAATACACATCGAGTAGTCTTCCAGCCCCATTCACTACCCGTACCTCGAGTAATCCAAATTACAGTTCTCACTTTCAGTCACATCAAAGTGCCTGAATATCAAGCTTATCGAGGTCCCCGGTGATGTTTGAAGGTTCCGAACACACTCCACGTTTCGGGGGTAATTGCTTGGATATCCAGGTGTGGTAATCGCTCCCTGTTCCGATGAATAAGTACTTCCGCAAGCAGTCATTAATTTTCAACAATCAGTATTATCACTTCAGAGAAAAATTACCCTACTCGACTACCTCGCCAAACATCGGGTTGGGTTTCAGATATTTGGACAATACCTGAGTTTAAGACTGTAGGTAGGTAGGCCCCTATAAACTTTACCGTGTGAAATGATTTGTACCGAGTTGTGTCCTGGATGGTTAAAACATTTCCTTGAATTGTTATTGCTGGTGGAACCTTAGCCCCGTATCAGGTACTCAGCGTTGGACCATGTGTTTCTCCACCCTCGAAAACCTTTATAGAAAGTCAATCGCACTCATAGCTATCCGCAAGGGGCGATGACGGGAAATACGGGATAACATGATAATTATAACGCGTCCGATTCACTGAAATCCCTACCAAATATCGCTTCATTCAATATTCAGGAAAAAAAAATTTTATTCTTATCCTGACCGGAATTCAATCAGTTGGAATAACTGTTAACCTGAAATCAAAAGACATTAGTCTGAAGGATTAACTCCACGTGTCAAATTTTACCGTTACAAAACCTTTCGGGCCGATTCATGCTGGCCCCATTAATCGTTTGAGTAAACACGTTGTGCTTGAAATATTAAATTGGCACAATATGCAATTAGTGAAAAATTTCGCCTGGATCGTCGGCTATGGTCCATGTGCAGTTCTTTATGCCTATATGCAAGCCGCTTGCAGTGTTTGAACCCCGTAGGTGTGGTGAATGCTTTTATAAGTAGCTTGTCTAGGTTTCTGTGGTACCAAATAGTAGGATAAGACACGTGAAATTGATTTTACGGTAAAAACTTTTCGGTTCCAAAAAATGGAAAATATACTGACAATAAGGATTGCCTAAGTTATAGAACTTGTGAAACTCATCGAAAATACTATATGCTCTGAAAAATTGTAAGAGGTAACTGAATTCGATGATATTCTAATAATTGTTTCGTCTGACAAGTGCCAATCACTTAGCCCCATTTACATACTAATAATTGCATAATTTATGACAATAATCAAATATGCTTGCGAACTTCGTCATTTATCGTGGCTAAATTCCAAAGTACACATTATCAAATCCCAAATCGTAGTTTCTCGTCATCCAAAACTGCGTCAAACATGGCCTACGAATTCGCAGGATGAAAAACAACCCGCTCGAATTAAAAAAAATCTACAATCGAATAATTCGTTCCTGAGCCTGCGACAAATCGTCAATTTCGAGATCACCTTACAATCTCCTGTAGGTACCTAAAAAACGTTCCCTAGAATCAAGTCAATTTCGTTATCTGGTATACAAAACCGAACCGGCGTTCGCGTAGTTGACTCTTCCACTCTTCATAGCGTTCAGAGGTAGATGATACGTGTATACGTCGAGTTGTGAGGCACGCGCGTTCGTATCAATCGCACGTCGATGCTCGTCGACAGCGGTGAAAAAGGACCCGCCACACCATCGACGCTCCAGAGGAAAGGGGAAGGTGAAGGGGAATAGGAAGAGGGTGGCGAGCGCCGCTGAATTGATATAAGTGAGCGGTTATCTCGGCGTCATTTGGAGCGCCTATTGAATCGGTCTCGTCGCTCCAGGATTGGGGGGTGGGGGCCTTGATCCCCGGGTGGGGATGCCGGCTAGCGGGGAGAGAGAGAGAGAGAGAGAGAGGGCGAAGAGGTGAGGGGGGGGGGGGGAGGCACGTGCGTCGGTGCGACGAGGGTGGCGCCCTCCCGCCTCTCCCTCCAGCCGTGTTACACGGATCAAAGCCAATGGGTCTAATTGACTTCGAAATGCTTTTATGTATTTCATTACAGCGCAAAACCTGGCGCACATGCTCTTCGTCGCAACGTATACGGTTCACCAGCTCTTCGTAGCCGTTTTGGCGCGTCGGTTGCGGCAAGCCGTTTTTTTTTAGGTTAGGTTCAGTTCATGCCGAAGTGGCGTGAAGCTAGGCGCTAATCGCCGTCAGCGTTTCAAATATCGAACAGTATCAACGCTTTCGAATTGCCGTAAGTTGAACAAAACCCGTTCTCATATTCGTATACGACGTAACTGGGCAAATGAGGTACAAACGATGAAAACGGTACGATTCTCTTGAATCTTTATGCAACGGCTTTCGCGGTTGTCGTGAAATGCCGAGAAATAAACCGTCGGCAAACACAATAATTGCCAGCTCTTTATTTGGCCGTTTGGCTCGGGTTTTCGTCGACTGGTGGGCGGGCGGCGGGTGGCTGCAGGCGGCCGCTGATTCACGCTCCGTCTCTCTTCCCCCCCCCCCCCCCCCCAGCCCCTCCGCCCCTCTTCGGCCCCAAGGCTTGACCCCCTCCTACAAAAGTTAATAAAATCTCATCTGGTAGCGTCGCTTAGCCCGCGGCCGTTTGTCTGTATGTCCTTCGTCCCTCCGACTTTCGCTACCAACCGGCTCTCTCTCTCTCTCTCTCTCTCTCTCTCTCTCTCTCTCTCTCTCTCTCTCTCTCTCGCGTTCTCTTTGCCCTGGGTACACGCGAATGACGAGGACGCGGCCCAATCCCTCGTTAGATGCAATCCGCGTCAACCACTAACATCTAGCTTTTCATTACCTTTATAATTGTCAAACCGAAAGTCTCATGTTTTGGTTGGGATGGGTTAGGTTACCATGAATTAGCAGTTACCTGTTTTCGTTTTTTCTTTTATTTTTTACGAATGTTTCATGGCGGGGCTCTGAAAGTGAAATGGTTAGATGATTAGAAGGGTGAAAATATCGAATTTTCAGAGAATCAAAAATCTTTATGTATATTAGACTGGGCCAAAAAAAACGAAGAATTTTTTTTTTTACCATTACTAATGTATATTGTATAAGGATTTGGTAGTAGAAAGGCGATGCATGGAAAAGTAATACATTTAAAAAGTTTAAAGTTTATAATAGAGAGCGAAAATATAGAAACGTCACATTTCAGAATGAATAAGAAATATAGATAGTCAAAACGTAGAATAATGGTAGAATTCTACGGATTTTAGATACATTCTGGGTTAGTTTACTTCATATTTCTACATTTTCACGTTTTATATCACTGTGATATATATTTTCGCATCTTTCGAAATTCGATGTTCGTATTATTTAATTCGCTGGTCTATCTGCTTTCCGAGCCTCGCCCCATACGAATTACGCTAATACTCATCGTCAGCTTGAGTTTCCGGTTTCGACTAAAGCTGTCGAACTTTTTCCACCGCGGATAATCCTCGCAGGGTTTCATAGACGAAATAAAGTTTAGTCACGATTGTCGTGTATAACGTATATCGACGAGCAATAAAATTGTAAAAAAAAGTTGTCAGAATATTACATACATCGAACTGCACTTGTCATCATTCTTCAAACATAGTGAAAATTCTTCTCTCAAGTTATAATTTAATCACTCCCTGTAACTTTTCGTATTAAGATACTTATTCCCTGTGCTTCGAAAACGACCCTGCAGTAATAATGAAAGCGTCTGTAGCCTTGTGTTCGTTCTTTACGTCGTCCTGTTTTTCTTTTTCATCCGCACTCAAATAACCTTTGGAAAAGGTTTCTGGCCCGAACGATGCAGCAAGCAGAACAGGGGATGGTATACAATCCCTGCACCTACAGATCTATCCAGCTAGCTGAGAGACACGCAACGGACGGCTACAGTCACCGAGGGACACGAAGCGCCGCCCGAAGGCTCAATAACAACGATTCTAATACCCGCGGTTGTTCCTCGCGAATTCAGCGGCAGCTCAGCAGCTCTTCGTCTCCGTCTATTCTGCCCCTATCTGACAATAAATATAAACATCCAAGTGAGTGCATGATATGCAGGGTGGTTTTCGAGCGGCGGGAATTGAGGGGCGTAAATATTATCCGTAATTTCAACCCCCGACGAGTGTATAAATTCATTCGTGTACGTACACTGGGCGTGTTTGACACGGCGTGGATACGTGGAAATTAATCCGCGAAGGATGTGCGGTACAAATCCGAATCAAGCGGATTGGATGCAATGAAAAATCGTAATTACGCACGTGCATGTGTGGATGTACCGAATTGTTGCCGATAATAACGATCTCATATGTTCCGCTTGTTTTATATCGTTTTCGGAAATTGTCAACAAAATTTTAACGTCGATAATCCCAGTGCTGGTAAATTACCGAAAAAGTAAACAAGGCGATAATAATTATTCGAGTATAATTATCATACACGTCACAGTTTACGTGCCGATATTACCGTGCGAAAGTTTTTTCGTCCTCGCGTGACACATTCGATTTGCAGCAAGATTTGATCCGTCGAACGGATTTCTTGATGAAAATAGATTCTCGTCACTGTTTAGCAATCTGGTTTTCATTTAGAGACATTTTCTGCAATAACGTGTAAAAAAGTTTATAAATTTTAATCCTCTCCGTTACAGTTGGGTGATTTTTTTTTTTTTTTTGCGAGTTAAATTCTCATCTGAAAGAGATGTATAAATATTATACACAAAGGATTGAGAGTTCTTTCACTGCTCGGCGAAGTTCCCGATGTTACCTCGCCTCAAGTGCCGAGGGTGAATGAAATGAGTATCTCTTGATTTTCAGCGAAAACAGATGCTGATTAAAGCGAGGAGCGCCGAGACTCGGAACCCCCCAAATTTTATTCGCACCCTTAACTAAGGACCGTCATTTCATCCTTACAATATTACAGAAAATTATTTCTGAGGTCCAATGAGAAGCGTATATGCACCCCTTTTAGCCACCTTAGTAAAGTCTGTGGCCAAATCCATTGATCCATTTGTGGCCACGTAAAACGAGGACATGGCCACAAATGGTATAAAACTTTTCAATTAGCTTTGATTATTGCCGACATTACTTTTGTTAAAATTTATTTTCAACAAGTTTAAGTTAGTATCATACGAAAGGCATGTTTTCATAACGAATGCAGCTGGATGAATTTACATTACCGCGAACAAGTAAAACATTTTACAAAGTTGGCCAAGAATGTTGCAATGGCCACAACCTCATACCCAAAACGCCGATACCTAGTTTTATGTGAAATCTGCCGTACAACGACAGTAACAAAGCAAGCGTAGCTACATTTTGAATAAGTGATAATGCGGAATGTAGCCACAGTTGACTGTCTGCGAGCTTTGATTGACCAGTTTCACTGAAAACCCCCGATAACAAATAATTGTGAGATCGAATACTGGGCTCAAAACTGGGGTCTGAGAGCGCATCGAGAGCCATTGGTAGGCAAAGATTGACATTTAGAACCTTCAAGGGTGTTAAATTTGCAAAAACAGGATTTCGGTTTCTCCGAGCAAGTCTCGGAGTCGAAAATTCTCAGGAATGAGACTGTAGCTATGGTAGCCATTATTCGCGTACCCGGTACGAAGCACACGATTTGCACACCCCGAGGAGATAGGTGCGATGCTTTGTTATCGTCGGGGTCACCCTCGCGAAAATTACAATAAAGGTATAACCTCCTCGCGCTGAATACGATTGTATTGTAACCGACACAACCGGGCCACGTATAAGTGTATCCGTGTATTTCGCACGCAGACGTATATGTAGACGTATACACTTACAGCTTTTGAAATATTTCCAAAGTTCGAAGTGGCATTCCAACATGGCAGTCAATTATGGGCGTTGAATGCGCACTTCGGTCCGTTTGATCTTTGATTTGGTTCGCTGAATCTATTGTGAACTGTATCTACCCACCTTCTTTGTCCCCGTTCGATCTCCCCACCTTTTCCGTCCTCCCGCGCCAACTTCAGATCCCTCTTCGCCCTGCGAGGATTCCCGTATTATAATCTCCTCCTTTGCCAACTTAATTCCAGTCATTTATCCACGATAAATGATACGCGTGATATACATTGATGCTTCATACATATGTATAGGCTTGGAATTGGATTAACGATTTTTTTTCAAATTCTGCACCGTGACGTCAAGTCGTGTTCTTATTTCGAATTTGGGACAATGTTCGTGGAGTTTGCCCGCGGTCAGGTGCTTATGAAATTTTTTCATGGCTTGGGAATTTCCCTGGTGTGATGTGGATTTTATTGTTATAGGCAGAAACCTTCGCGAACCGGAAGCAGAATTTTCAGGACACTTTATTACAGTCTTTCGAAAATCGGACGGAAGCTTAACTCGAAAGGCAGTCAGCTTATCTGCTTATATACTTACGCATCATTCCAGCATATCATCCCATAATAGAGTTGATTTAACATTATCCGGTGTAATTTTCAAAGCAGTGAATATTTCAATTGTCTTAGAATATACAGTTGTAGGGTATAAGAAATGCGGATTAATCTACGATCCTGACTAACGGTAATAACCTAAGCGATGTTTCTCAGCCGCCTACGTGACACGGGTCGCTTGGACGAGCAAATTTTGAGGAATGAATTCTCAGTTGTTTGGAATTAATCGAAGGTCAAGTAAGGCTCCAGTAAGTCTAGCCATCATCTTGTTTGGCAAAAAATGACAGTTGACTGCGAACGACCGACAGAAATAATCCTGGAGCTCAAACTAAATTCCAAGTGAGTCTACCAGCGGCCATCTTGTCTTAGCATTACGAGCGTTTGAATTCACCGATAAAATATCGTAAAAACCATGTTTTCTACTTCACGTTGACGATTTTCGGTAGAGGGTAACTCTTGAGTAGTAACGTTGCAAAAAAAAAAAAAAAAGAAGAAACTGCTGAAATTTGAGCCTCTCCTTTTAAAATTCAGACAATGATTTTTCGTTAACCGTTGAACCGACTGAGCTCAAACTTTGAGGCTACTTTAAGACTGATCTTATCTTGAAAGTGACCCAGAAACGTGAAAATCCGACCACGGAATTCCGATATAGAGCCAAAGAAACTTCCAAGAAGAATATCAAGTAACACTACTAAATTCTAAGACAAAAGTTTGCACTTAATTTATTAAATTCTTCGTGAATTTGAAATTTAATAACCTCACTTTTGGAAAACAATTACATAGTTAAATTGTTTTTATCGCTAACATAGCCATGGAGACTAGAGCAAAGGAGTCCAAATTTCTTACCTTTGATACGGCATCGAAAATTCGTACAACAAGGCTGGCTGACGCCGAATGGCGCTGATATCGCAAAGATCCAACGAGTGGTGATGAGAGTAGACAGAGACAGATATACGTATTCATATGATTATGCATCTATTTCACAGACAAAAGGCTTCAACGTCACCATAATCATCACAGTTTTCATTAGAATGCAATTTCTGGCATGTTGGAGTTATATATAAGACTGCGGCATAAGGTCGGATGGTAATTTATCGAAGCTTGTTTTCTTTTTTATAAATATTTTTAATACATAGCCAGCTCCGCTAAAAATTTTTTATAATTTTGTGTGGTTATGACAGCGTATTACATCCGTCAAAAAATACTCAGCCTAGAATACTGAATATCATAATTCCCAGAGGTCGTCTACGTCGTTTACAACAATAAATCAAAATTATACACTGGATCCAATTATGCATTAATACCACTTTCTAAGAAATAACTGTGGTAAGAGTGATAGGATCAACAGAAATAAATCCCTGCCAATACCTAATATATGCAACCTAACCGTTGCGTTGAGGCGAAAAATTATAAGTATATCGCAATAAAGGTTTTCAATTTGCTGGCTGGAGAAGGGAGAGAAATTTAAGGTATTCAAATGTATAAAATTGCATACTATTAAGCAGAGAATAAAAGAATGGATTAAAAAATATTATACGACACGCGGCAAGTGCAGTTAGTGGTAAAAAAGTAAGTTTGTTAGAAAAGAATGTACGAATAAATTGAAATGTCATATAGTTGTTTGTTTTCTCGAAAAGACGAATGGTTAAATGAAATTATTACGAATAATTTTCTTTTCAATTTAGTTTTCGTTTCATTTTTATAGAATATAATTTCATTTTGGTTACGATCGATGTTTACGTATATATATAGTCAATTCTTGCCAACGTTACAACGACAGCGCTGCTTTCGATGTAATCTGTAACCAGTAAGCTTAAAATTTTTTACGACGAATTTTCCGTATGCTTTCCAACAGAGATTGGACTCCTTTACTTTATAAGTCTCAATGAACATGGCACATAATAGATACTGAATAAAGAATACTTGCACGTAGTCAATATCTGTTGCTTCTCAAATATATAATCTGTCCAACGTTATTCGGCACAGCGGTTCATTCGCAAAGGGAAACAATTTATGTTCAACACGATGCGTCGATCATGTGTGTTTTATGCAAAAAAAACGCATACGCAGCTCACTCTACGTTTGGCGAGAATTTTCCACTCCAAATATTTCAAGAGCGTGTTTCAGTGCTTAGAGATCTGTGACGCAGATATTTTATTTGCCCCTTCGACGGAGATCCAATTTTTTCTACTTGTGTTATTTTGCGCTTCGAATTTTCTTCTAACCAGACCGTACCGATTGAACGCAAAGTTTAGCTGTAAATCCTGGTAAACGTGATCTTCTTAATTTTTGTTCGTGGGTTTGCGATCTGCGTTACAAGGGTGGGAATTTAAATGAGAAGGACAATCCGTGGGCAGGTAGGACTAAGCAGCGGAACTGGCAATCCCTTCAGGACAGGCGTTGTCTTAGAATAAGTACCTTTACCGGATAATCGTAGACGCATTAACGATTTTGCTTAACTATCCGGACGCTGGACGTTGGGGGAAAGCTGCTGGCGCATAGTTCTTAAGACGTTCCACTTTTCCGTAATTATTACCTGGCAACCGAAATTCTCACTGCAGTAAAGCTCTTGTTCCTGGAACCAGGAAATCTGCAAGGCGCTGTTCCAACCACTTGCTTGTATATTTGTATTTCATTTTTACAATTTACATTCACTTTTAACGATACAGTGATTCGGTATTGTAAGGTATTATTTTTTACGGAACAAGAAACGTGTTATTATAATAAAACAGACAACTATCAATGAACAGATTCATCGTGCAAATTGTGAGATTAACGGTGACAGATTTTTTAACGAATTTAACAATATTGTTCAACACAACTGGTGTTTCGATATTCGCATTCCATTACAATTTTCTACAGAAAATACAACGAAATGAAATTTCTTTCAGGGTATAATAAATATCGAATCGTTTTTCTTTCTATTGAATTGTTCCTCGTTGCGGGCAAGAGAATCGTTTGAAGTTTATTAAAAAAAAAATTTCAAACGCCTTCTCCCCCAAATTTTGTGGGTAAATCAAATCCGATGACGATCGTTTTTTGCTTCGCTTCTTTCTCTTCCTTTGCCTTATATTCGCAGTTCTGGTTTTGAAAGGGTGAGAAAATGTTGAAAAACTGATATTTCAACGATTCTCTCTAAATTACCTTATAATAAAAACTGCGCAACTTGCATGACGGAGTGAATATTCCCACTGAGAAAAATTTCGTTTGTTACAGTAACTAGAAAAATTCAGCAAAACAGGTATCGTTTAAAAAAAGTGTTTGAATATTGTTGGAATTACGAAAAACGAGGTACGCCTAACCATTTTGCGCTATCGTCGATCCTTTTTTGGCAATTGCAACGCAAAATCAGCTTCTTCGGTTTACTCTACTTTTTCAGTTAAGCAAGGCTTTGACGTCGATTTATTCTTGCACAAACATTAAATTTTGAAAAAAATGAAATTAGTTAAGGACTGAGCTCTCTCATCGGCAATCTTTAAAAACGAACTTTACCACTTCAAACGTGAATAAAATCACTGAAAGTTTCTAGAGTGAATTCTCACTCTCCGGCATCAAGAGACTTTGATCCGTGGTGTCTGATTGACAATGAGAGATTAATTTAAAAAAAAAAAAAAAAATATCAAAAATTCCACGCGCATGGATTTTCCGAGTGGTTTGAATATCGCGGACGAAATTTCGGACGGATAGAAAATTGTCGGGTCCGTTCCCCCGAGATGCACGGCTATCTTTGCCTCCACCAAGCGGGGCAAGGTACACTCCGCCCATATTTAACCTGGCTTATATTCAACCCCGAGTAAAATGGGTGGTGAACGGGGTGGGGGAACTACGTGAAAATCCCACAGTCGGATTGGCTGGTTTCGCGATATGGCGGCGTCAGGGTTTGCAGGGTGGGGCGACAGGGCGCGATATTAGGGGATGATTTAACGGTTAGAATTTTAGTTCACGTTGCGACGTCGCTCCGTGGAGTTGACGAGGGTGAATCAGTCGCTCCTCGGAATCCCGATAGAGATTGTGAAATTAACAGTTTAAAAAAGAAAAAAAACAAATTAAATTCCACAAAAAGTTTGCTCAAAGTTTTCGTTTTTAACTTTGGCGAGTATCGCTAGCGTGTTTTATCGTACGAACGATTGGATGTAAAATTATAAAACATATACCTGGGAACTTAAAAAAAAAAAAAAAACAAATTTCCACCAAACCGAGTTACCGGAGAAAGTTTCGAACAGTGACTTTCTATACAAATATTACACACGCAAACACTTTTTGTGCATCTGAAATATAGTCGTAAACTCGTCATGGCTCAGACGTATAATCATCAGAAGAGGAACAATGTGTACAGCATCGATCAAATTCTGGGCCATGCGAAAGAAGAAGGTAAGACTGTTACAAACGTGTACATATTTAAGTATATTTGTAACGTCAGATCTTGGGATCAATTGATTTTTTCATTTTCATGCGAAAGGAAGCAAATTTTGGCAAAAATTAAGTAAGCAAACGGAATCTAAACGATTCGAAAAATTTCGAATTTTTTTTTCATTTTTTTCTTCCGTTGTTGTTGTTTTTTTTTTTTTGTTCTCTACACCTTCTCACGCACGAGGTTCGGTGAGATTTTGAATTTTCTCAAACGGAAAACGTAGACGTATATTTCGTGCGTGCGCAGGTTGAGGATTAGCGACCCACTTTGCTTCAGACCCGTCATTAGGGAAATTTCTAAGTGAATAAAGGGGGCCCGGTGGTTACCTTAAGGACGTTTGGAAAATGAGCTGTCGAAATTTGAAAGTTAAAAGAATAATAAATATATCCTCTTTCACGCTTAGCCTAATAGTTTTCGGTGACTGTCGGTACATCCGTGGGTATAGGAGCTGTGCATAATCCGGAAATAGGAAGCTAGGAGAACAGTAAGCCGCCTGCGTGTTGTTATGGGTATGGTTATGGGTAATTATGAGGAACGTTGGAAATACCCAGACCCCCCCCCCCCCCGTGGCGGGCTATCTTTCATTCATTATTTTCATATCCGGCACCGAATACTGGTCCGATGTGGGTATAATGGGATATGCAAGAAATGCTAAACTCGATCGGGTGTAACTGTTCTTAACGCTGTCGTCATTACTCCATGACTATATATACTAGTGGTTCTAATTGGAAATTAATTATTTCGGTAATTACGCTAACGTACCTAGTCATGCCCGTAACGTATAGGTGTACAGAATCACGAGTCATTACACTTTCTCATTCGATATACTTATCGTTCCATTTTCTTTATTGTTGCCATGCGACGTGGATATTTTCGTTTTGCAAAAATCGGTCCCGTAACGGAGTTATAATCGTCGAGTCGTTTATTATGAAAAAATTTTTTTCAACACCCGTGTCGTTCTCATTGGGAGGACGGATCGAGCGGATCGTCTTTATCGAAAGTCGAAGGAAGTTGGAAAAAAGAAATGTTTAAAAAATTGTCCACTAATGTTATTTGGGCCGATGAAACTACGCTAAATGATACGACATTTTTATTATGATACGGATATTAATGTGAGCAAATTCGAATAATTAAAGTCAAGATATCAATAATTTGAGAAAATGTTTTATCGTTAGAACGTTTGATATGATTTAAATCGGCTGGTTTTTATCCGATTATAATGTTTTTTGGATTCTTTCGCTCGCTGATCAAATATCCACGAATCCTGAAATACATTCGATAAATCTTTCGATACGGTACATTTATAACGTTGGTATGTAATTATTAACAAACAGTTATACAAATTCATTTCTACCCACTCCGGAGATGACTATCTTTGCTTTCTAGAATGAATAAATTGACCCAAAAACATCAGAATCGGTGTAAAAACACGAGACTTCAATAATATTCAGCGTCTTAATTGAGAAATCCTTTTATCGAATTTACGTTATCGAATTTTTTCAGATTCACTTCCATCGCAACGACCGAAACGTTGTCTCATTATCGTTCGTTGTCGTAATGCTCGAACAACATTTCCGAAGGCTTTTTTCGCTCTTCCAAATTTTTCATTCGAGCCAACTTACCCTCAAATTTTTTTCTCGCCTATCACACATGCATGGAAAAACACCTGTGAACACGCCAGTCAGACACATACAAGAGTTGGCTTTGGGTCGAAGTATACGCTCGTATAAGATTTAATAAAAGGCAATAGAGGGGTGATGGCGGCATGCTGCCGGGGTTGAAGAGGAGGAGAGGGTTGGCATCAAGTGGATCTCTCTCTCTCTCTCTCTCTCTCTTTTTCTCCCCATTATAAGCGCGGACATAAAAACATTAAAATCTCTCTATTCACCCCGGATTAGCCCGTACATCTCCCCGCTCTCTCCTCTGCAATACCCGCTCATCACACACGTGCGCTTCTCTGAATACATGCCCAATAAAATGACGTCGGTCATATCATCCGGGTGTATAGATTGCCAGACATGTGGTGCGCGACTGGTTTATGGAGTGCGCCGATCTCTTTTCCTAGAGTATACTTTTGGCCTTAAATGTTTTCGACAAATTTTCCTCCCTCGGTGAATCGATGTCACGTTAACGTCACGTTTAATCTTTCAATTGAAGACTAGGCGAGGCTTGGTCAAATTAAAATCCACGATCCCATACAAGAGTTGCAGATTATTGCAGATTAATATCGGCCAAGCCGCCGTACCGTCCGACTCTATTTTTCTGTTTCTCATTTTACCGTGGAAGTAGGTATTACGACAGAGATGATCGAGGCAGAAGGTACACACATCCTACCAATAAAAAGTGGCTCAACGTTTAGTGGGTGGATGATCGAGGTCTCTCCTCACTCTTGCGAGATGTATGTTTTCTGCATGCGTAAACGGGATTTGCGTGAACGAAATTAGGCTGCACACGGACAGCACGGAGATGGATTTACGCACTGACACATGTGGACGGTGATTTCGAGGGTGGCTGTACCTGCTTAAATTTAACAGTAAGCCGCTCGCACTCGCAGGGAACTAAATACAACGTAAAAACGGTAGCCGTTGGGCGCTGGAACTGAAGAGTTAAGAGGGCGAGGCTCTGTGTGCAAGGGAGGATTTTGTGCGCTCGAAACCGCCGCCCCTTTCCTGCCTTTTCGTCCCTTCGGCTTTGCCGCTTCATATCGGGTCCACTGCCGTGTTTGCTAATCGCTAACAACAACGACACGATCGAGTATTACCCAGGAAGCATGATCGATGCAGCGTAGTTGGGTTTTCGTTTTGCCCTGTTTTTCATTCTCCATGTTTTTGCGATTTTCGTTTTTTGTTTTAAGTCAAGTTGCTGCACCGGCAATGAATTACCTGGGGATTAAATATATCGCTAAATCCTTCGACCCTGCGTACGCGTCGATGTTCGAAATGAAAAATTCGCCCATCCAAAGGGAGGGAAAAAACGAATATTATAGTCAAACAAATGCCGATCTAATACCCCGGTGTAAAAGCTCCCGGATCACATAAACCGTATGATATTGATAAAATTCCCTGCAACGCGTCTCTTTAATATACAGAGTGATTATCTAACGGCCGAATGGTCCGTCGTTTGCAAAAATCTAACGCGCATGCGCTGAAATTCGAAACGAGTTATTTGCCAGGGTGACCAACCGGCGCTGAACGTAACCTAGAAAATTTGCACAGTTGTCGCTGGTAGTTGTGCTCAGCACCGACAGCTGTAAAAGTTTTTGGGGTAAAAACTGCAGGAGAAGAGGAACACTTTCAAGTTTTTGCCAAAAAATACCAACGTGATCTGTATTTTTTACTACAAATGTACGAGATTTTAGTCTGCACACAGTGGTTTTCAATGTTTCTAGAATAAATTCCACATTTCACGAAGTATATTTTACCAAAAAATCTGACGTGCTCCTCTTTTTCTGCAGTTTTTAGTAAAATCTGCTCTTTTATTCCCTCCCCGGTGACTGGAACTTGTGACGGTTGGTCGCCCTGGAAAACAACTGCTTTCAAATTTGAGCGCATGCGCATTACATTGTAGCAGACGACGGGCCATTCGGCCGTTGCATAATCAGGGATGGTTCCGAAAGTTTTGTTCAAATATTCTTGTCTTGCGGACTAACTCGAATATCGCTGTTTTATTTCAACCAATATCGTGTCACGAAGTCACGCAAAAGTGAAACTCTTTTTTTCACAGACCTTGGTGTAGAACACGCGACGCCATCGGATCAGGACGGTGAAAACTGCGAAACGGAGTTGGGTCATCTGAGTGATCACCAGATGAACGAAAGCATCAACGATCCACTTGACATGGGGGAAACCGACCGGCCGAGGAAAGTCCGGCGGTCCAGAACCACCTTCACAACCTACCAGTTACACCAGCTCGAAAGGGCGTTTGAGAAAACTCAGTATCCCGACGTTTTTACCAGAGAAGAACTAGCCATGAGGCTCGATCTTTCGGAGGCCAGAGTTCAAGTAACTATAATTAAAACGATCTTACGTTTGGTTTGATTTTGGAACTTCAGCAGGGGACACGTTTTTGCAGAGCTCAATTTACTCGCGAACTTATGAAGCTGACCAAAGATATGTTTCCACTAGTGTGAATGTCGATCTCGAACACGATAAAAGATAGTTTATAGATTCTGCTTTCATGTAGTTGGACTATTGCAGTGAAAATCCTATTCCGCTGTATAAATATGACCTACAAATTGCATCTGTAATACTCGTTAGAAGCTTCAGCCGGTTAATGAAAGTGATAGAAAGTTTCAAACGAGAAACCCATTATGAAGTAGAACAATTTCATTATATACCCACCTTATTCTTATACGTATGTACACTTGGGGACAATGAATCTGAGACGGTTAATTTTTTACACTAGACAGTTAAGTTGGCAACACAGAGAAACCTACAGCACCATAGTCTTCCGAGCGCGAAACAAACTCAATCTCAGTAAACGTAACATAACCCATGACCGTCGAATCTAACCTTGGAATAATGACTTGTTAGATTGACACGTATTTTAAGGTTAGATTCGACGCTCATGGGTTATGTTACGTTTATCGAGATTGAGTTTGTTTCGCGCTCGGCTGACTGTGGCGCCGTAGGTTTCTCTGTGTTGCCAACCTAACTGTCTAGTGCAAAAAATTAATCGTTTCAGATTCATTGTCCCCAATTGTACAACAGCAAAGGGGGGCTAATATCAGGTAATTCCGCTATTGGATTCTTTCCAGGTACTGAGGTTATGTATTTTCCGAACGAGGGTTCGCGGTGTTTTCATGTATTCGCTTCGTCACCTCTTATACAAGCGGGAAATTATAATACGAGAGATATAAAATGCGTCTAGGTATATATAAGGCGCGTTCGTACATGGCTGCATATGATGCGTGTACTTGTACGAAGCATTCTATGTAACTCGAAGTGCCCATATATCGAGCAGAAGGCGAGGATCCGTAGGTGCATGCACGCCTCATCGTTAAGTGCCACTCGAATAATTACTACCATTGTTATTCGATGTGAGCGCAAGCTCTTGATCCGAGCATATACGGGGCTAAAAGGCAGTTGCACAGCATCATCGACTACGCGTTTAACAGACGAGAGTGAGCAGTTGGAAAAAAAAGAAAAACCATATATCAGGGAACGAAGAACGAATTTGAATTTGCGGTTGGGTAAAAATTAATACTCTTTTTTTTTTTTTTGTTCTTCAATCTTACCACGTGATAGCTGTGAATTGAGTGTTTAGTGATAAATACTATATTCGTATTTCCTTCACCTGATTTTACAACAGTGTGACGATATTTATCACGATCAACAAAATTATGTCAATATTGAATTGGCTGAAGAACAAAAACAAAAAATAGTTACAGCGACTTTGTATAGTGACATCGAACGAATCTATTAGACTTTTTTAAACAATTTTGGATATATTTGAAAATGAAGCATCGATGTTTCAGGCTTGGTCATCTTTAATACTAGTATTTTCAGCTTCCCTAATTTCAAATTTCGCAGTATCAATTCACGGCAAACTTACTCCTTTAATAAAACTTGCATATTTTATTTAATGCCGTAATTTTTCTCCTAGCGAGTTTCGCCCAAATTTCCAACTCTCCAATTTTTTTTTTTTTTTTTTTACGTTTTCTATTTTTTCAACGAGACGGCCAATTTTCTCTCTCTCCTGGCCCCCTTTTCTAAATCCAACCCCCGATTAGCGTAACTGGTAGTCGCGTCGGTCGGTTTTCGGTTCCCCGCTAGCTGAACGAACGGCGTGAAACTGCAGCGAAACGGGATCGACGAAGCGACGTGTACGCGAGGGTGAAAGAGAGAAAGAGAGAAGGCGACGGGAAAGAAAGAGAGCGCCGCAGCGCGGTGCGGGGGTGGGAAAGAGAGAGAGAGAGAGAGAGAGAGACGTCGGATTCCGATTGGCCCATTGTGGTACAGCGAAGCGACAATGCCGGCAATTGGTTGTCGCTCGACAAAACCGCTAAATGATCCGTCAGCACCCTCGTCCTTCTCCGCGGCCGAGCTTGATGCACCCCCGATGCAACTCGAACGTGCACCACCCCGTTCGTCAGTCACACGTCGATCTTTCCTTCAGTTTCGTTATATTCATTGCTCTTTTATCCCGCGTAGACAAGGTTGATGTATCAATTTTTTTTTTCGTGTCTTTTTAAAGCAAATGATTTTTAGTTTTCGATCTATCTCGTCGACTCCTTTTCACTCTCTCTGTTATCGGGGAGTTTTTAATTGTTTTTTTTTTTTTTTTCACTTTACGTGGATCTTGATGTAATATTATACATGTATATGAACGTGAAAATTTTTATTCTGTCGCGACAATGAGAATTTGGTTGTTTTTTAGCAGGCACATGTATTTATTCATCAAAAATGAATTTAAGATTCTGAAAATCTGATTAATTATTTATTTCACTATTTATTCTAGTTTAAATGTGTCAAGAGCCACGGGAATTAGAACGGCGTAATTCATAAACGTTATGGTATAAAATGTCTTTGTGTAACTTGCGAGAAAACGGAACAGGATTGTTCTCTTTTTGATACAGATTTGTTTCATTAAATTCCAGAATAAGAATAAAATGGAATATCATTTTTAGACGAAATAATTGAAAGAAGAATATTATGTGTAAACGTATTTGCGTGAAGGAAAACAAGAGAAAAGCAGTAAGATACAGTATTGGTACACTCGAGTATATTCAATTTATATTATAATACAGCTGGCTACAAATGTTCTTTCCATCTTTTTCGGAGCAGTTTAATTTCTAATTTGGAGGTATGAAAATGGATTTCCGTTGTAGGGTGAGCGTTATATGCGTGTATACAAGTACAGACGTATATTATAACTTGAGACATCTCGTCGCGGACTTAATTTAACGTAATTTAAAGTTTATTACACCGGGTTGCGGAAAACGCGAAAACGAGCATTAAGACTCTCGCGAAAGCCGTACGCACGGAGCACTTATACACGTCGCCGGCAATTCTGTAAGACAATTATACAATTAGTCGCAATTACGAAACGCGTAATTAAATCCCTGTACCGACATGTCGGACACACACACATACACACACACGCACACGAATCGCGTCGCTGTAGGATCGCGATAGCGTAAAATTCTGAAAAGATTCTATTTCCTAATTCGTTTCCAGTAAATATATCGTATATCGTATATGCATTATACATCACATGATTAATTTTACACGCTGGATTATAAAATAAATTAAAGTAAAACGAAAATTCATATCGAAATGTTAACAGAGGGATTAATAATGGCAGATGTGTGAGAGAAAAAATCGAAGCCGAGAATATAATGGGAAGAGTTCGGGGCTTTTTAATTCTTCCCTTGTTTCCGCACTGCGTTTGCGTATGTGTGCATTTAATTCGACGTCTGCTTACACGCGATTAGTAGGGCGTGTGCATGTATAGTCGGGGGTCCGTCCGCGAGTCTATAGAAAGCGAATCGAATGGGGTCCGGCTGGGTTATATCCACTCGTTTCGGGGTGGGGTGTTCCTCGTGAAATCACGATAATTGTTAACAATTAGCTTAATCAGGCTGGAGAGCTTCGGCTTTTGTTGGCTGCTCAGATACGCCGGCAGGGGTTCTCATACTGAAACCTGTCCCGAAACGGCTCCTCGTCTCCTCGTATAGTCGATTTCGTAAAGTAATAGCGAAGAATCCATAGTAGTCTACAGGGCGAGGGTGAAAATGTAAAAAGATGAGAAAAATCGAAGGGCCACAATGTCGAACTTTTAAGAAAGCGAAAACTCAATTTGTGGAATTATAAAAGTTTGAATGCCGAAGTGTAAAGAAGTAAAAGATTAGAAAGGTTGGAACACAGAATGTCGAACTGTAGAATCGTCAGAATTTCTCTCGATAATACAGAATCGTATACAGACTCTCGATTTTGACATTTCATGTCTTGAACTTTCTATAATTTGTCTTTCTGTATTTTGAGTTTCTATATACTTTCAATTTTCAGCGCTTGTAGTTTCCACATTCTCAAATTCTACGTATAAGGTTTTCGCATTGAAAGCTCGATATTCTGGTCTTTTTATCAATCAGCAATTTTAGTTTTTTACCCCTACCCAGTGTACAATACGGATTACAATAGTATACTGCGTAACAAGAAGACCAACAACTTTGGTTGCGAGTACGCGAGGCGAAAAGATCGTCGCTTCTTTGTTGCACACGAAATACGAAATTGAGGTTAGGATCGCGTAATGGCAGATTCGTTTGCGAGTGCGCATGCGCACTCGTAGACACACTCTACGGTCATAGAAACGAGTACTTTACGTACGGAAAACGCGCTCGAAAAAACGCATTAGACGTGCTTGCGTAATATAAATACGATTAGTCGAAAATCAACATAGCATGGTGTGGTATGGAAAAGAAGTGAAAAATAAAGACGGCGAAATTAAACTCAATGCACCGTCCGCACCCTTGTATAGTAATTATTTTCATTCTTTGATTCCAGGTATGGTTCCAAAATCGTCGAGCTAAATGGCGGAAGAGAGAGAAAGCGCTGGGACGTGACACGAGTTTTATGCACGTTGACCAAGGAGGTGAGTTTCAACATATAGTTATATTTCGTTCGTTTCGCGTAGATGTAACGCTTTGGAATCTAGGGTGAATTTTAAACCGCGCGGGCACAACATAAAACAATAAAAAATTAACGAATCAATTAATTCCTACGGAACAGCAGAGAAAGGTATTACACCTAAAGGGAAAAAATGACAAAGAATCAGCCCTTACCTTCAATCAAATAAACAAACTACCCGGTCAATTTGTGTTTGTGAAAAAATACGGTGCGAGTATAATTCGTACGTGTATAATAGATCGTATATACGAATGGTGACAGATAGCGGTTCGCTTCTGCCTGCTGCACGGGTTCCACGCGGTCGTTAATGCAAAACTTGCAGGAGAGCTTATATTTCCACGCGATATTATTACACATGTACATTGTGTACGCGCCTAGATCCGGTATTTTTGTGTATACGCGCGGGACGTTCGAAGGGTAGATAGAATCGGAAGACAATTATGGTTAATTTTGTTATCGGTAACGACGATCTTTCGGCGCGGGATCTGATTTATCGCAGATAGTCTCTTCGCGTACACCTCGCGATATGTCTCTGACGTCAGTGTGTCGCAATATTATTTGTAAATTATGGTAGTCCACAAGCGTATTAGGGTGAAAAAAAAATTTGATAACAGTCATCCCGACCGTTAAAAACGTTATTGTTATTTTTTTTTATTTCCAAGCAATTCAAGTACTTCCGTGTTCAAAATCATTTACGAATGGAAACCGTGAACGAAGCTCGCAAAAAAATTATTCGAATTTCCCGGGCCTAATTCTCAGATTCCAGGCATTCGACATAACTGGAACGACGCTTAAATAATTCTTGCCATTATTTTGTTCAGTCTGAAGTAACTTGCAACAGCTGAAAATTGCGGTGAACGATTTTACAGTCCGAATAAAATGGCAATCGAACGACTGACGGCCATATTAATTTTCGCAATTCTCGCGTCTAAGTAATAATTCACACAGCACAAGTTTCTTTTTCACGTCGTTTTTATTATACGAACTCAGGGTGTAAATATTAACATTCAATTATTTATCGCGATCATTTTTTTTTTTTTAACCACTGACAGGAAAGCTCGATTTTATTCTACCGTTAAATCTTATACAGATCACGACGAGAATAAATTCTACAATTCCGTTTCGAAGAGATCATCGTGTCGTGGAAGGGCGGGAGGGGGTGGGGGATTGTGTGTGCGTACAAACACCTATAATACACAGTATTAATGATAATAATAATTATAGGTACACGTCTCGATTCGTGCGTGGTCTCACGAAGGGTGCAGCGATGGTAGCCAGGCACAGTAATTCACACACAGTCCAGAATTTAACGCCAGAGAGTATTCATTAGTCGATTAGTATATATCGCCTGTCAGTGATAACCCGGATTGCAACCAACGCGTGTACATCACACACCAACAACACCGGGCAGCCTTTGTAATTAGACTCGATGTACAGAAACGTAAAAGGCGCATTTAGTCGATCGATAATCGGGTTATTTAGATCCCGGTTCGATTATTCGTTGCACAGACTTGCGGACGCCCTCGCTCAAGCATCAATGTCTTTCGAATACACGAACTTGACCGTAAAAAAAAAAAAAAGAAAATTGATAAATCTGCGATAGACTGGATCGTTTTCGTTCGTAGACCTCTCTTGAAACGGCAAGTTTTACTGAAAAAACGTCGAAATAAAAGTTGAACTGCTAATTTTCAGGTGTAAACGAGCTCTCGTTGCACGCTCATCTTCTCCAGACTGCGGCAGCGGGACTTCCGGGAGGAGATTCGAGCTCGCCGTCGTCCGGTGGTTTCCCGTGGTTCATACCGCCGGTGTTTCCACCCCCGTGGGCGACCGGGGCACCGAAATTAGCCCCCCTGCACGCGATCTTGTCCCAGTACATCGGGCTGCCGTTGCCGCCGAATTTAGCGTCGCTGGCGGGCGCCGGACTTCCGCTCGGGGGTTCGATGGGCTCGATGAATCACCCGACGATCGCTTCTCAGCTCGGGGGTGGCGCCTCGCACCCCGTAAACCCGAGCCAGCTCCACCACCTGCCCCTAAATCTCGGCGTTCAGAATCTCCCCCAGAACTTGAGCGCCAAGCACGACAGGGACGAGGACTCCACGTCCTCGGACGACGAGGTCAGAAGACAGAGTGCCGAGATCCTGAGAGTCAAGGCTCAGGAGGCGATTCGCAAGACGGACAATTAACTTATAGGAGAATTCGTCGGTAGCCGTTTCGCCACTCGTTTCTTTTCCCGTTCATTCCTTTTTAGAAAAGACATCCGGATGACGTTGTAGCTCGTAGCCAGGATCGAAACTTCTTCGACATTATTTTCATTCCCCCGGACGATCTGTGAACTAAGGATAAAGACGCGTAGTAACGATAAATCTCGATTGAATTAGAAGGTAGGGGCGAAAAAGTAAAAGGAGAAAAATTTCGACTACAGAGTATATGAATATAAAATATCATACATCTGTACGTGGATTGAAGCCGATTTCTCGATTATTACGGACGAAGGCTTTCCCACCCGTGCATTGTACCTAATATACATATACAATATAGCATAGAGAGTTTTGTAAAGAAATATATCGTGTACACGTATATACACACGTCGGTATATCATGTATCTATTATCGTGTATTACTTGTGTAAATATGTATTATTGAATAGGTTATGATTAGGATACGATTCAATACTGATCATAATATTAATATTAATAATACCGATAATAATAATCCAACGATATAGAGAAGAGTTGAGCTTTTATTATTCAGCTTCTTACCTTTAACAGCAATCCCATCATACCTCTTCACTTTCCCTGACTGATATCCTTTCTCTCTAAATCAGGATAATTGATGTGCCTGTGCAATCAACTCGGCACTGCCGGATTCACATTCAACGCAGCGATTCGATTGCTAATTAGTTGCTCCGATTCCAATTTTGTTCCGAGATCATTCTACCTATAAATGGACGGTTTTAAGTGTATCCAGATAAATCAAGTGACCACCGTAACTGCAAATAGTAAAAAATAAAACGATTTTGATTTGTGTACGACATACCGATTGGTTATATACTTTGAATGCTTAAAATACGGTGAGCTTTATCGTGACTTTTTGGTAATTGTATTCGTGACTTAATTATTCCATTGTATTCTTTTATTATTCTATAAATATACGAGACAGTTTTCGTTCATCAACCACCTACTCGATCACGGATGAAGATAATTTAAGGATTCGTGCAGGTATACGGTAAGATTGGTGGATACAATAAGGAAAGCACGAAAAGCTAGCCTGCTGATTGGAATTGTGGAGACGCGCCTCGTTGTTGAAACGGCAATTTTTCACCGCTGATCGTAAATCAAGAAGAGATTTGACTGTCATACGGCAACGCTAAAGGGTGTCATTACGCCAGTTTGAATTTGTGTTTTCGATGCTATTATATACATGTAGCGAAGCGCACGACATCGCGTAATTCCCACGGACCTGCGTGTGAACTTGGTATATCTATTTCTCTGTTTTTATTTTTTAAACATACCTCTTTTTCTTCTCACTCTACAACGTACAGGCTTCAACACGTACTCTCTAATTCTCCACCCTGTCCTTTACTCGCTTTCTCATTTTCTCTCGCTCGCTCTGGTTTTGGCGTTAATAGCTGAATACGCCAGGCCGTCGATACATTTGTACGGCACGCACAAACGCAATTACATCCCCGGGGCCAATTTATTAACGTTATTAGAACGCCGTGCGAGCTCAGAAGCGCCGCGGGCATCGTATGAAAAAATAATATTTGAAAATTAATGGAGAATAAACAAGAAAACGAAAAAAGGATCCGAATAGAATCAAGTAAAAATATAACTGTAACACTTCGTTTAAGATCGTCTATTCGTATAATCGATGGCGACGATCAATCGCGCCTGTTTTCACTCAACATAAATTAATTCTCATAGGAATAACATGGATCTATAAACTATACTATTTTTGTTCAACCAACAAATGAGGCCCAACTATCAATTTTTTATTGCACGATAATGAAACAGTCGCAATTGAGTTACAAGAAACCAGTACGAATGACGATAATCAAAAACAATAGTAGATCGATGTGGATACTAGACTCATTTTGATTTCTTATCCAGAAGTATGCGTAAAATTTTTTGGTTATGGTAAAAAAATGAAAACAGGCATAACGGCTTTTGGCTAACAGTAACTGCAAATTTCGTTCAACGTATACTTTTCACATTCAGTTTTTTTTTCTTTTATACAGCTTTAAAAAACGATCTTCCAATTTTACATCAAAAACCATGTTGTGTATTTTTCTGCCACGGTGAGAAAACAAAAATAATCAAGAGACGTGTACGTGTACCGTTGACCCCCTCCCTTTTTACAATTAATTTTCCTCACACGAAGGCAGGTGAAAAGCGATCGCACAACCGCGCCGCGATACCGAGATTGACATCCACTGTTGAAGATCTCGGCAGCCTACGGAGGACAATTAGATTAAAAGCAGCGCCTCTTGCGGCAGCTTGAGATCCATTAGTGCCCATTGTACACCACCTCCCCGTTTCCCATTTCCCATTTCCCATTTCCCATTTCCCCGTCGGCGGGGGCGTCACTCGGGGGTAGCGCTCAACTCAAGTCCTCGGGAGATCTGCAGGCGGTGAGAGGGTGGGTGAGTTTCGTCCAGGAACTTCTCCTCTCCGCACCCTCTCTCCTCCCCTCCCCCCTATCGCGAAGCCGGGTACTTATTCTCAATAGTAATATGCTCACTTCATACCGCGGGATCCATACCTTGAGTTGTTAAAAAGCTGTGAAATGCTGGAACACAGATACGCCTCCGCCTTCTACTCGAGAGATTACGCCCCCCCCCCCCCCTCCCCCTTCCGCACCGTCCATGGAAATAATCGCTGGATCCCCTCTCCTTCTAAGCTGTTGAAATCGCCGTAATTACGCTCCCTCATTATTATTCTCTTCAATCATCCCATTATCAAATTCAACGCTCGCCGCCGTTCATCTGCATCCATCGTGTATCGGTGTACAGGTATGTATATATTCGCTATGCGCGATTTAATACGCCCATTGTACACCGATCTTTTGTTTTTTTTTTTTTTTCCCCCATCTACTTCGTGGTCTTCTCCTGCCGGACCTGCGGAATCTTCGAGGGATCCTCGGATTTCTGCTGTGACCAAAAATGTAGGGATTCTCACTGGAATCGAGTTAATTATTTCAAATTAATTGTAGCATAAGTAACAGTGATTTCAGAATTGAACCGAGATTCGTCTCGTTTATAGCTCTCGTATATCTATACAGTTTAGCTGTTCACCAAAATTTGTAAAGTATGTAGTTCTAGGTGAGAAACGAAAATGAGTTTTATATATTGCTGTAAACAAAGAATGTAGCACTAGTTACTATTATTTTTACCTATCGTCGAAACCGAACTATATTCTTTTGTTACTATATATTCCCACAACCCGATGTTGGGGCTACAACAAATTAATTACAAGGTTTCATTTAGGATGCGTTCCGATGTCAGCTTCCACTGCTGTCGACAATCTTTTACTTCTTTTGCGCTGCTAAGTTCGTAAGTAGCTCTGCCTCTGTCCTGGGGAGTTTTTAGAGCTACTATCTAATATGGGAATGCACCCTTAGCTAACAAATTGTGGCAATAAGATTGAAAAAAAAAAAAAAAGACAGAGCTAACCTTGCAATAGCAAAAGATTTAGTATTGGCAACTATAATCACGCTAAGGGTGCGTTCCGAAATTAGCTACCAGCTTAGTACTGTCAACAATCTTTAATCTCTTTTGTGAGTATGTAGCTCTGCCTCTGTGCTAGGGACTTTTTATCGCCGCGAGCTAGTTTCGGAACGCTCCCTAAATAGTCAACCTTTACCGTACTGTTTTCTAATTTTAACAATATTCGAACCGTTAATGTAAGAAAAGTGTAACAATACCCATTTCGCCAGAATATTCTAGTAACAGTATAAAAGAACAGAAATATCCCTAGGACAAATTCCACTAGACGTTTTAACCTGCAACGAAGTAAGTATTTGCACACGACGCACGGCACATCGATCGGCAAGTAAAGTCGAAGCCGTATAATAATGAGGTTTGTAAAACGAAGGCAATGTTTCCGCACCTGCAGAACAAGCGTTGTTGGTTCGCCCCGCGGCGATTAAATGCTGCAGCTAGCTGCTGGTGGGACAAAGAGTTCGATTTGAAAAGGTATTTCGAGGTGCGCCTGATTCTCGGCTGTTCGCAGTGCGGGATCCGCGTATTTCACACGGGGTGAAGTCATCTGACTGTGCGCTTATGCTCAAAAATTAGTTTTATTATAGATTATAGTCGCATGTATAACCTCGCGTACGTAATCCCGGCATGAATCTTAGCCGCGTACATTACGTACACTCACTGTGTGCACACGCTTCATTAATGCCATTAGAAGCCATCAGCCGCAGAAACGATATGCCAGCTTTGCAGCCATGCAAGGAACGGGATCGCGTACAAAACGTGGGAAGCTACAAACTACGCTCTGCGTGTCTGGCATTAGCCATCTTGTGTTATTATACGCAGGCACAATGCCGGACGGATTCCATTTTCACTTTTTGCAGAGGTCAGGGGGCTACTGACTCTGAAAAACGTGGAAGGAGTTTCATTTGGTTGGCCCGACTTGCCTTGCGCCTCAAAATCTTACAATCAAGTTGAGCGTACCAGTTATTGACACGTTTAGTAGACCCAATTATTGACCCTTTCATTTACCAAAATTATGAACTGATGGCACGAATTGTGAATTTCTCGATGGTTAAAACCAATTGCTAGAAGGTTACACACTGCAGATTCATTTTTTGGTAATTTTATATCTAAAGATCGATCAGATACAATCAAAAAATGTCAATAATTGGTACAGGGTCGATAACTGGTACACTTATCTTAGTATTAAAACTCGACATTACCGATTGTTACGTAGTTACTTGATTGGCGGTAGAAAAAACTGTTTGAAACTGAAAATCGGCTGATCGGCGATACAAGAATTTCAATATATAATAATACTGGTGAAGGGATAAAAAAATTTTTATTTTTTTTTTTCTCATCCGCGAAATGCTTGATCCCCGAAATAAAATACTAGCACGGAGTTGAAGCGAAAAAAAACGAGTAAATGAATAGAGGAAATAAAAATACCGTGTTATATGCCCGCTGTACGCGATACGCGTTATATACCGAGGCTCATTTCGGCTCTCAGCTCTATTTTGGCGAACTGTAGCCGGCACTTGATCCCTACAGTATCAGAGGTATGGGAATATGAAAAAAGAAAAGAGATTCAAATTTTCTCCAGAACGATTTCGATGGCGAGAAATTACGATGGCTTCAAGTTTGACGGTAAAAATTGTGCAATGCAGATGAAGCTCCTTAATAAGGGGTTATTATTTTATTGCGCCCACGCGGCCACATGTGTACTATTATACATAGATCCCGAATCAAAGGCGGCCTGTTGATAAAAAAAAAAAAAATAAAATAAAATCATAAAGTTAGTGGTTTGCGGGGAAAACCGGGTGCAGGGTCGATGAGATAATGCGTGTTGTGTACGGTGTGGATATAAGTTGATATAATAGGCGCACCTAATGCAATACACAAAGCATCTTATCAAAATCTCTATACGCACAGCTTCGGTATTCTCACGCTTTATTAAAACGATCGAACCGAGTTAAAAACTACATAATAAATCTATTAGATTAGCCACGGCGTACGTACTACAGGCGATAAATGTAATTATGTTACACCTTTCCTTTCCTGTGATCGCCTCGCGTCGCTTGCTTCTGCGGAAATTTTAATTACACACGTTTTTATCGACTTTCATCAAATTTGCCATAAAAAAAAAAAAACAAAAAAAAAAAACAATTCCATCGTAATAACAAAAGTTGCTTAAATGGAAGCGTAAAAATAATTTCATTCCTTATTTATTCTTCAAGTATATTCTTCGGGAAAGTTTAAGTTCAGAGTATAAAAAAGAAATGGTCGCCATCTTGTCTGGGTTGATGAAAATGGTGCTGAACCATGATCAGATATGCATTTTAGAGACTTGGTACAGCAGCAGCAGCTTTTAGTGAATTTATCAGGGTACGGTTTTCACGATCGTTATCCGATTCGCGAAAGAGCTCCTCGGGTCGACGTCGTCGTGCTTGTAACGGTTAAACAGAAACCAGCAATTTGTAAGAGAATGAAAAAGTTAAGCCACGAGACGCGGAACGCGATGGGCGTAGGGGAGGAAGGATTTTCCGTCAGACAATGGTTCTCTCTCGTGGATTGAAAATCTGAACTGCAAACAAACCGGGGACCGCGCGGATTAAACCGTAATTGAGATATTGAGATCTGATTAAGATGGAAATCGATACACCCCCGTGCATATTTCCTTCTCTTCTCTCCGCAGCGAAGACGCGGTTTCATTCTTACCTCGAGATATCGACGATGCAAAATGCAAAATTTTTCAACCATTTGCAATATGTCGCTCATTTATTAATTTTTCGTCTTTCGTGTCTGCTGGGGTCGAAGATTATTTCACTGAGAGAAATTTTTTGTTCCGGTACCTCGCGGAAAAAAAACCCCACTTGGGTGTAAATTCGTACCCCCAATTCGTAGATAATGCTAATTTCCACGTAAGAAAAAAGTTAGGGGTACGAATTTACAACCAATTTGGAGTTTTTTTTCCGCGAAGGGTTACCGCTCAGTCCTTAATTATTTTCATTTCTTATCATAATCGAAAAATATAGTTCTAGGTAGAAAATGAAAATTAGTTTTCTAGCTATTACCAGAAAGTCTGGTATCCGTTACTATTCTTTTTCATTACGATCACTGTTGCTATATTTTCTTGCAACTGTTGCGAAAATTTAATACTTGTGCAACGATAAATTGACGTCAAAGCTTTGTTTGACTGAAAAAGTAGAGTAAACCGAAGACACTGATTTTGGGTTGCAATTACCAAAAAAGGATCGACGATGGCGCAAAATAGTTAGGCGTACCTCGTTTTTCCTAATTCCAACATTATTCAAACAGTTTTTTTAACGATACCTATTTCGCTGAATTTTTCTAGTTACTGTAACAAATGAAATTTTTCTCAGTGTTCTAACGCGAGTCTTTGCACCATTTTGTTTCAGCTTATACTATTGGGTAAGAATTAGGGCTGCGAGATTAATCAATTAATTGCTTTTGTTTCGTTTTAAATAACGTCGGTTCTTTCAAATTGAACGTTGTTTTTTCTTTTCTATTAATCGGTTCTTTGAATTAACTATATATCCGATTGTTCGATGAACCTATTATTGAGGAAAATAATTAAACCGTGAAAATATTATTAAAAAGTTCATTTCCAAAATCAAACACGCGAATGCTGAGAAATCCTAATCTCTAATGGTTTCAGACAATCGAGCTTATATTATTGGTGTGAAAATTACCCCTGCAGGGTTACTTTTACGGAAAAGGTAAGTCCTTCGGTCGATCTGACAAAAAAAAAAGTTTAACCAACAGTCAAAAATGGCGGCCTATAAAAACGAAGGCGAAATTCACCACCCGCCATTTCCGGCGGACGCGATTGAGCGCGGAATGCGATAGGGGGAAAAAATAAGGAGGGTTGGTGTCAAGTGGAGAAAAGCGGTAACGAATACGCGAGGGTCAAAATTGGCGGTTCGGGGATAGGATACCAGTTCACATGATTTTTTTCTTTCCTCTCCAAAGGGCCCGAGGGGTAAACAACAACAAATTTGAAAGCTTAGCCCGCCTTGTCGTTTGGGTCGAGGTGTTGTTCGGATTTCGCCTAGCGCCTACTTTATACAGTTTCGTTGTCGAGCGGTTTTGTGACTGAGGAACGATGCGGTTAAGTAAGTGTGTAACAACAGGGTAGGTTTCTTACTTGGTGGCAGCGGAGGGATGGCGGGAGGGCGGGGGGAGGGAGGGGTGTAGGGTGTAGAGGCGGTTCCCCGCGTTACAATAAAAGATACTTTTGTGGCCAAACACGGGAAGCATAAACACAATGAGCGATATACCGGGTGTCCGCATCTGTCGTCGTCACTGCAGGAGGTCCTTTGGTCATGAATTGAAAGGTCCTTGAGGTACCCCGCGGCTCTCGAGAGAGTCTCTTCTACAGCGGAGAGAGAGAGAGAGAGAGAGAGAGAGAGAGATAGAGAGAGAGAGAGAGAGAGAGATAGAGAGAGAGAGAGAGAGAGAGAGAGAGAGAGAGAGAGAGAGAGAGAGAGAGAGAGAGAGAGAGAGAGAGAGAGAGAGAGAGAGAGAGAGAGAGAGAGAGAGAGAGAGAGAGAGAGAGAGAGAGTATTTGAGAGAGGGATGAGAAAGGAATTTTGAAACCGAAAGGAGAATCGTTCCGTTGCCGCGTCGTAGCGACGGAGTCGGCGCATTGTGTTCGTGCCGTTTTTCCCCCGGAGCCGACCAATCGGCGTTGCTCACCGGCGGAATGAACGTCCGTGATGTGCCTAAGTGCCCGGGAAACCGAATCGGCCATGCGGCGGAGTTGGGTAAAGTATAACCCTGTAACCGACCCTCTTTGTCGAGACTTCACAACGGATTTAACGCGGCGCGGTGTGGTGTAACACTATTTACTTTTTTTTTTTTTCTTTCTTTTTTTTACGCAGCTTCTTATTCACACTAATTACGTTCCGAAATCCCCTTAAACGGCCATTAAACCGCACCTAACCACCCGTGAAATGCACTCTGGGAAACCGACCCGACACGAGGTGTCTATAAACGTATACTATACATATACACCCAACACAACCGGCTTACACGCGGTGTGTATCAACATACAAATAATATATCTCGTTACCCGCTAAAATCGCCGTTTGTAACCCTTGTTGTTGTCTGTTATGGGCGCGGAAAATTCGAATTTAATTCAGCACGGTGGGAAACGGGTCTTTGCGTCGGTAGAAAAAAAAAAAAATAAAAAATTCTACTTTCATTTCTGTGTAAAAAGTAGAGGAACAGAACAGAATATACGTAATCGTTTCGTATTTCTTCTTTTTTGCCAAAAAAATCTAATTGCGAAGTGACGTCACGTAAGACGGTAGCGGTACTCGATATGCCGTAGATATGTTTTATTTCAAATATTAATTTGGCCGAGAAAATTGTTATACAATTATTTTTGATTTCTCCGTTTCATGTACCTACGTACATATTATATTGTTTAAATTTTGTTTTTTTCTAACAATGGTAACGATTTCTAGGGAATTTTTTGTCCAAGTCGCATGTATTGGTAATTGGTTGCAAAGCAAGGTGCTGATGATTTAAGTTTTCGAATAAAAAAAATTCTCAAACATGTTCAAGGCTCGGGGAATTATTTGTGGAGAAATTGCGTATTGCTGGATGGGGGTGAAACTGTAGAATCGTCAGAAAATATAAGGGTCACGGTAGCAGATCTTTAAAGAAGTGAAAATCTGACAGAATTTCGAAACGTAAAAATACGAAGTAACGAAATACAATTTCAGCTTTTTTTATTCTTATTCATTCTGACGATTCGATACTTAGGCTCTTAATACCTATTTTGACCTCTCTTACCTTTTCTGCACTTCACCTTTTCACAAAGTTTTCAAATTCCGCGAAATATTCCTTCGTTTCTTTGAAAATTGCATATTGTAACCCTTTCACATTCTGAACCTACTTTGAAAAGTACTTCGTTTTCCTTTACCGAATAAAATTCGACCCAGCAAGTAAGAAGTTAGTAACGTTAACGTCACGAAACATCATGAAAAAAACAGTTATTATAGAATTTCAGAACGACTTTCAAGGAGTTGACTTATCAAAATATGAACAAATTTTCTTTGTTATTAATTACTAGCTAAATTTTAAAAAATCCTGAGGGCCCAAGTAGCGATTTTTTCTGAACACGCATCGCTCAACTAACGTTACCAACTTTGCTCGAGGTTTGAGATAACGGTTTGAGTTAATTTCCATTGTTTATGACGTCAGAATACAGGTGTCTAAGATTTTGTACGTCAGTTATATCGTTGACCGTATCGTTTGTGGAGATGTGGATCATTTCTTTGATTAATTTTTTCATACCAATTATTTTCTTTATCTGATATTTTGACATCATCAAAACTGAAATCGTAACCTGCGGTGAGTGTATGAAACGCCAGGGCTGACTTGTCTGTATCACGGGGCTTGATATCGTATTTATGATTTGCGATACGTTTTTTTTTTTTTTTTTTAACGTTGTGACGATTGTCCCACATAACATTTGTTGCAGTTTTTACAGTCCATACGGTATACAGTGTTGATTTTTTCAAGATTTGGTGTCTGTGATTTGCGAGCAGAAAACAGGGAATTAAGTATAATTGTTATTTTATAGGTTACCTGTATGTTCTATTTTTTTTTAATTTTTTTGATTTGTTGCGATAGATCATTGATGAGTAGCCGTGAACCTCCTTTGGTACGTGTGTGTGTTGGCCAAATTTTGACGCCATGCGTTGTTGGAGTGTTCTTTCGTCAATGTGGCAAATTGAAGCTTGTTTTATTTTATTGATGTTTTTGTTTTTGTCAGTGTCGAAGATGATTTCGGCACTATGCGTGTCAGCTTGGAATCTGTTGCCAACTTTAAACCTCACGAATCAAGCGCTGCAACAGAATTATCGTTTAATTAGCGACCGTATTTGCGGGACACGAGGCGAAGCACCCTCATCGATGCTAATAAATTCCCGACCAGTGATGTGATTCATTATATTATAATACCTACGCGTCCGATAGTTGCCTGCAGCCCAGGGACGTCGCGACGGATCGTCAACGTCGGGCTTCGGGCGTCGGGTAACGTCGTCGTCCACGTGCCTCGACACGTGTCTCCCGGACCGAGAACATCGACGTCGCTCAATCAATCCGGTCAATTTTGTCTTTTATTTAATTAACTGGAAGCGTTTCACTCGACCGGCCAAACACGCTCGCGTACGTTACGTGTACACACGCATTATCCTCTTGTGTATTCGCCTACGAGGGCGGATGATTTGTCATCAAATCAAAGCTCGATTCTCAATTCAGAAGGAAATCTCACGTGTATATGGGAGTGATTTATCATTCGTCTCTCACAAGGAAACATTCTTCGACTTGTATGGGGATTAAAAATACATTGGACACGTCTTTTTTTTTGGTGTAAATAATACCGCTAAAGAATGAGGGGTGCAAAATCTTACACCGTGAGGGTGAAAATCCCGCGTTTGTTAATGTTTCTTTACAAATGAACTCCCATCCAACCGGAGTTGTCGAAAAATTTTACGTCATTATCCGAGAAGTTCTAAGAAATGGATTTCTGGGGGATAAAGTTTAGGAATGATGTTTTACCCCTCAAACGGTCAAATTTGTTCGTCAAAAAAAAAAAAAAAAAACAAAAAGTACGTATTCAATGTTTTTTTAACGTACCTACTACAAAATATCACGGAATTAAGAAAATCGGCGAAGTACACTTAAAAGGGATAACTACTATCCAAATTTCAAGCCGACGATGAACGAGCGATTTGAGAATTGAAGATAACCGAAACATATCGCTGCGTTTGACAACCATCGATCACATCGATGCTGTCCCCAAGATCGAATCATCGCGCGAAGTACGTATTCTCCTTGGAAAAATTCCTCCCCCCTTCCCCCCCTACCCGAGATTACACGGTGCATTTTCGACTGCAATATTTGGATCTGGTTTGCGGCTGGAGCATCCAAAGTTGAATTAAATGCGGTTCCGGGTGGGTGACGGTGCTTTATATGCATCGTGGGGCTCGGCTTGAAGGCTGTCGCGCGTGTGTGTTTGTGTGTGTGTGTGTGTGTGTGTGTGTGTAGATTCACATACGTGGACGTATAATAAGGGTGCAGTGGCAGCAGTAGCAGCAGCAGCAGAAGCGAATGGGGATGTAGCCGTCATCCGCCTTGGTCTCCTATTCACGCATCTACTCGAGGGCAAACAGCTTCGCAGCAGTTGAGTCGAATATATTGAAATAATCTCGGCAAATACGACAAGTTCGGTTATGAAATTTGCCGAAGGGCTTGCGCGAGTTCCTCTCTCTGATGGCCGCCTCAACCCCTATCGCCCCCCCACCCCCAAACCCTCGTGCTCTCTCATCCTCGGCCGCCCCCAACCTCCGTGAATATAGCCACGTACCTACCCAACGCTTGGAGGCAATGTTTGCCCAAAATCGGTTCAATAGCAACTTGGACCATTCTGCTGTTTGTCTTAGAGTGTCCCCATCCACTCACCGCATCCAGCCTAGAGGATCGTAGACGTTGAACGATTCTATTTATCTCTGAGGTGAGTTAACGGGCTGTGCGGGTCTGATATTCTCCTGTCTGCTTCACGTCGGTGTTAAACACACCCGGGCCGAGATATCTGTTTCTCAACTTTACTCTGCGCCGGTGAGGTATCGGCTGCGGTTGTAATCCAGATATTAGATCTGCGTTAGCGACGACAATACCACGTTTGATCCCAAGTCTACAACGGATTTGTGATGGATTCGATTCGTAAGACTCGACATGGATTTTCAGTTGGTGAATTTTACTTTGTACGAGGCTTGGCGCGTTTTTTATTTTTGTCCGCATCTTCTTTCGAGCCGAATTTAATTTTTCCAATTTTAAACAGCTCGGTTTGATTTCATCCGTTCTACAATGATTAAAAGTTTGGTATAGATTATGTTTAAAATGTTCGGTTACTTCGCGAAACAAATTAGAAGGTTTGGTGGCTTTACTGTTCAAAGATTTGGGTATGCAGAAAGGGGAGAAAGACAAGATAAGCTAAATCTAAAATATTTCTCTACACTCTTGAAGGTTTGATAATTCGCAATGAATTCTTTATACGACAGATTTACCCTGGAAAACAAGAGAATAAGAGGCCGCTGATTTTGCAATTGGTTCATTAATTAATGTCACGGGTTTGAAAATTCTAGTATAACCGATGATTGGAACTACGTTAAAATTGATGAACTCGACATTTTTTAAGATCCGGTATTGGACTGTTTTTGAGATCCGTCGTTTGATTTTGGAAAGCTTTTGAACGATAATTGGTGAAAAAAAAAAAAAAAATGATTACAACGGTTGTAAAATCAGCGTGAAGTAAATGATACCTTATTTTCAGGAACCTTAATTTGACCACGACGGCTGACCAAAGGATTAGATAGGAGCGAGCCTCTCAGTCAAAAGCGAGTAAACACACGAAGGCACATACCCAACGCTTGTTTGCCAGGTTCTAAGTCGCATGCATAAATTTCGGCGAGCTTGTAGTTTGTCAGAAATTGAAACCTTTGATACTTGGGGTGGGTTACGGGTGGTACAATTAAACGCTAAACTACCCCCGGAGAGTCGAGGAACCCCTAATGCGCTCTTTATGGCGACTTAACGCCCCTAATATTGCATGCGACCCTCGCGCGCCGCGTTCGCAGAGTTTCCCAAATCAGATCCTGCGCGGTATTCGAAAGAGGCGGAAAAGTGAACGAGCTCAAGTTTCCAGGACCAAACGAGCCGTTGCGGATGTCCAGACTTTTGAAAAATCACTGTCGAATTTACCGCCCATTTATTATTCATTTTTTCCTCGATCTCGCTTCAAAAAGGCTCGCAGACGGGGAACGGAATTTTGGTGACAGAAGTGGGATGTGGCGAAAAACTTTCGGGGAGAACCCCTGCCGACGGGCCATGGGAAAGCCAGTGTTGTGTTTGCCGAATAGATCTACCAGTAGAATAACGTAATGTGGGCAGCTCTATTGAATTGTATCTAATATCCGTCACCAAATCGGAGGACTCTGTTTGAACTAGCCTTCAAGGCGAGCGGGACGGGGCGAAAGTTTCTTTATTAAATTACTCTTATTATTTTTGTTTCATGCCGCGCACGGACGAGTGCGATCGACTTTTTACACCCGCGCGAGAAACAGAAATGAAAATTTTTCACGCTGGCTCAGCTCTATGATTTTGTGAATACTGGAAAAGCCCACGAGTGAATGGATGTGTAAAATATTGAGTAGGTTGTCTGACCAAGGAACGATATTTTTTTTTTACTATAATCTTGTTACAAAGTGAAAAATACTGGAATTGTAGACAAAACAAAGTTTGGAAATCGATACTTCGTTTCAAATCGCTTTGAAAATTGTTAAAAACCTAGCAAGATTTCACCCTACGATGACTCGTTTTATTTTCAAGACTGTTGTTCGCTGGTTCACTGGAACACTTTTTTTTATTATATCGCGATCGTTGGATGTTCAGTTTCACAACATATCGCACCGATATCGATGATGATCAACAAATGACGGTACATGGAATTGAAAAGCGAGAAAAAAAACAAAAAAAAATTGAATCTACCGTACTTTTAACAATTTTGAAGATATGAAAATGAAGCTAAGATGTCTAATCTTTTGTTTATATAATTCCAGTATTTTCGATTCTTGTATTTCAATAATTCAACAAAGACTCCCGACTATTTCGCAATGAAACGAACGAAGATTAGCGATTTTCGGCCATCCAATCACCTTATTACTCGTATTCCTGACCATCGCCCCGCTTTCCTCGCCCCGGTCCCTTTTTAGTTCAAGGCTCATAACGAACTCTTTGGAACGACGTACAGGTGTGCGGTACGTGTCTGCGAGGATAGGGCTCATCTTCTTGACACCCTGAATGGTGTTAGTTCTAGCACCTATAGAGACCCGAGTGTTGAAGCCCGGAACGGCGCGGGGTTGGCGAGTAGGAAGAGGTTCAGGGGGCGGCTGGGTGGTGGCCACTAAGTCCCTCGGGACGCAGAGGATCGCCTCAAGTGGAAGAGAAGAAGAAGGAGATGGAGGAGTAGGAGGAGGAAGAGGAGGAGGAGAAGAGGCGCATAATGTCTGGATTTCGCAAATTTGGTTCATTTGGCACATTGTCGCCGGCTTAACCGCAGTAACGCGCGATCAGCGCCAAAGCACCCTCTCGGGGAAAAATCATCCCAAAGCACGTTGATCTTCACCGACCGTCAAAAAGAAGAGAAGAGAGGAAATAAAAAAAAAAAAAAAAGAGAGAGAGAGAACGAAACAGAGAAGAAAAATAAAAAAAATACAAAAAACCAGAGTGCACAGAGTCGGGCCAAAATGGTGGTTGGTAAAATTTAATTAAAGGTAGAGAGAAATGAAAATAAACAACGCGGCGCGGGGGGGGGGGGCAGGGGGCTGAGCCTACGTACAATCGGAATTGATATTTAGGCTCTTGTTATCGCCGAATAATGGAATTGACGCTGCAATCCGACCATCTGGGAGTTTTGCCTGGGTAATAATTGGAGCCCGTTGGTGAAGCCCCGACGTAATCGAATGTGCTCGACTAGGGGGGGGGGGGGGGTTTCTGTCTGTGCCCGTCGTTACTCTTGATATCATTGTTGTAGGTACTATTTTTTATCCCCTCATCCCCCCCCCCCCCCCCCCCCCCCCCCTTCGCGACCACCATTCGATTTTTGTTTCTCCTTTTATTATCAGACCTAATGCAAAAGACATAATTTGAGTGTATCGCTTCGGGTTGGTAATAATGATCATCCGGCCCTAAACGACGATTATTCGGACGCCTTGGGTTACCTACGTTTTTATCGTATTATACTATTGGGTTTCAAAATATTCTCTATAGCGCGCTGCTCGGTATTTTCTCCATCGAGGTCATCAAGATAAACTCATCACTGACAAATGTATGCGTCCTCATATTTTAATAACCCAAGTGGTCGCTGGCTTTGAATACCTGCACGTGTTCGATATTCATTGTCAATTTTGACGGTCTCAATTTTTTGTTTTTATTTATTGCTCTTTTTTCTTCTTCTTATTTTCAAATATTCGACAGTCGAACGCATTAGACAATTTAAAGTAGCCAATGGAATCGTCAATAGTTTGACAATGATTTTGAAAAACAAATGTAGATATCGTTTCTGCGATTTTTCTAGATTCACAGCGCTTTCGAAATAGTTGGCAAAAAAATGTAAGAAGAATCGAAACTCGGAACGATGTAACGACAGAGTGAATTTCTAACGACTGCACGGTCCGTCGTCCGCTAAAATTTAATGCGTACAGGGTGACCAACCGTCATAAATGTAATGTGAAAAATTTGACTGTTGTGAGTTGAGAGCAATTTGAGTCGAAAATAATCGTGTAAAAATTTTTGAGGTTACGTAAATCGCGGCGAACTGTCGTCCAAAATTATGACGGTTGGTCACTCTGATAAACAGTTGCTCTCAGATTATAGCGCGTACGCGTTAAATTTTAACAGATTACGAAACGTGCAGTCGTTACGAATTCACTCTGTATATAACAAAAGAATCAGGTGGAACCGAACGAAGTGCGAAAGTTTGAAAGCATTTTGAAAATCGTTGACAAACGCGTGTTCCTAGTATATATAATATATATACACGCGCGTGTAAAAATCCGAACGCACTTCCTCTCGCTTGGCGATTTTTCATCTAATCTAATACATCGTCGCGCGATTTACATTTCCAGTTTTTACTTCTTCCTCTATTTCGTTTCCTCTCTTTCAGCTCTTATTTTGTTTTATTTCGTTACTTTGACGGGGACGAACGAGAGATTCTTTTTTATTTTTACCAACCACGCGTAACGAAAACGTTTTCGCGCGTATAAAGCTATTAAAATTCATAACTTTCGACATACACTGCAAGGCTGCGGAGGAGGGCGAGGGAGAGAACGTTGAGGGGTTAAAATGAACTAACCAAATTTCGCGGGCCGTGCGTCAACTCGAAAACAAGAGACTCGAACCACCCCTGGGCGATGCGCATCGGTTTGAATATGCATCGTCCCCGGTCCACGTGCAGAATAATTTAACGACGTGGCTTGATGTCTTCCTGTCTGGGTAAACCGTATGCATATCTTCTCATCTCCACTTTCGGATGAAATTAGAAATTTGAAAGAAATTCGTCTGTCTTTGATCAAATTTTACACCGTTGTATGATTGTTTTTTGCTGTACGTTGATGGAATTTATCATCAATTTCTCAGATTTTGTCGGATGAATTTCAGACTTACATACATTACGAGTGAATTCCTAACGACTGCATAGCCCGTCAATTGCTAATTTCTATGAGCTCAGAGACGGTTGGTCGCCCTGGTAAACAGCCCTTAGCGAATTGTAACGCCTGCGCGTTAAATTCAAGCAGACGACGAACCGTGCAGTCGTTAGAAATCCTCTCTGTATACCTACGCGTTTATCAATAACTACACTTATCGTTTTTCTTCATCCGAATCGCTAATTCTGACGAGAGCAATGTTTTCTTTTTTTTTTTTTCGTAAATGTTAGTCTCACAAATGCGATTATAACAAAAATCAACAATTTCTTTTTCACCAAATATATACGTACGCACGTTTCGTGCTGGGGTGAAAAATAAAAAAAATAAAAATACACGAGTAAAATGAACGCCATTGACGATCCGGGGACACGGCGAAGTAGAAAGGTGGGATTTTTGATTAGGCAATAAGAGGCGGGGAAAAATGGAAATTGACAGTAGCTAAACAGGCGTTTGGGTATAGTTTAACGAAATCGATCTTCTGTACGCGGTAGCGAACGACAGATGATGAATAATGTATTAATCGACAATCAGATAGGAAAGTAATATGAAATACGATTCGACGAATGCGCGCGGGGAGGGGAAAAGGAATTTGAATACGTAGGTACGTATATCTGGATAATATTAGACCGCGCCACTTATTGTACACATGCGGTACACAACTGTCAAAAATTTCTTTCGTACAAATGACTTGTCGGAATTCGTACACGAGCGGCTGATCGGTGTCGGTGGTAAAATGGGCCGCAGATCAACCGTTCCAGATAAATAACGACGGGTCAATTAGCTCTGGGACTATGGGACCGATTAATTATAGCCACGATGAAATTCTATCCAAAAATTAATCATTCCTAATTGCGCGCCTCGTTCGAAATACGATGAACGAAAACAAACATTACGATCTTAATATGCCTTGCAGGTATGAATTTTACCGTTGTTCAACTTAAACAATTAGGTTTTATGGCGAAACTCCTTACGGGCTTGAAATACTTTACAATGTTGTAGGGACATTTGAGTCGAACGAAAAATTCGTTTCGAGTAAATAATTGTTACCCGCATGAGTGGTAATTACTTTATTTTATGCGTTAGGATTTATTTCAATGACCAAAGGTTAAATAAAATAAGAATTGAGGAAGTTGGATAAAGCTTTGATTTTTGAAATGTTCTTTTTTAAGCCTGTATAATTTCTAAACATAAAATTTAACGATCATTTGTAAGCTGAGAACCGTTGAACGAATTTGTTTGTTTTTGTGTACGATATAAGTATAATATTCGCGGCGTTCTTCGTTTGCTAGTTTCGTGCAGTAATCGGACAAATATGGTGAAGAAAATTCTGAATTTAAATTTTTCTTCCTCAAATATCAGAGAAAACTTGCAATTCGTAAAACAGTTGAGACTGTGAAGTTAATCGAGAATAGTTGAAGCAAAAATAAACAATTAATTCAAGGAAAATTCTTACAGATATTTGTTGATATAATCTTAATAAAGGGGTGCCAATTTAGAGTTTAAAAATCGTCAAAGATCCTCGCCAAGGATAAAATTCTAAATACAATATTTTTTTTTTTTCTCTACAAGAGTAATTCGTTAATCTTCTACTTTGGAATCCGTTTTTCGTTTTGTTTCACTGTTTTTGAATTCAAGTTCGAATCGATCACAGTATGCAACGTAAGGGCGAGAGAATTCCTAGCTGAGTGGTAAATTTATAACCTGCACTTGCCTCCAACGGTAAAGGTTGTTTATCGATTTATTACCAACTTACCGCTAGGGGTGGTTTTCAGGTTCGATATTACCCCGCAAAGCGGCAGCACCTACCCTGTAACCACCGCATTCGGATATGCAGGAACCAGAGGATACATTTTTAGCAACCTGAAATCAAAGTGAAAAATAAAAGTATGTACAAATAAAAAAATGGAAATTGAAACGGAGATCAATTATCGAAATAAGGGACGTTTGCAGAAGTCCGAATGTGTTGTAGATATTTTTTCGATCGTATAGATTTTGAACGAACATTTATACACTGTGAGAAATTTCATTTGTTATAGTAACTAGAAAAATTCAGTAAGCCGGGTATCGTTAAAAAAACTGTTTGAATATTGTTGGAATTACGAAAAACGAGGTACGCCTAACCATTTTGCGCTATTGTCGATTCGTTTTTGCTAATCGCAACGCAAAATCGGTTTCTTCGGTTTACTCTACTTTTTTAGTTAAACAAGGCTTTAACGTCAATTTATTGTTGCACAAGCTTTAAATTTTCGCAACAGTTGCAAGAAAATATAGCAACAGTGATCGTAATGAGAAAGAATAGCAACGGATACCAGACTTTCCGGTAAGAGCTAGAAGACTAAGTTTCATTTTGTACCTAGAACAATATTTTTAGATTGTGGGAAAAAAAATGAAAATAGTCAAGGACCGAGCGGTAACCGGAACTAAAAATTTCTCTCAGTGCAGTCTGTTTCTTTTTTTTCCATTAAAATTCATCATTCTATTATTTCCCCAGAAGATTGTTGTTCACCAGTTTGGTAAATCCTTCGACATAAGATTATAACATTGCGCACGATCGTCATTGTAAATACTATATATGCGATAATAATTAATTCCATCCATCCAATGATTCGTCGGACGTAAATATATGTATAGTTAGGCATATGTGTGTATAAACGATTCAAACTAATAATTAGTAATAAGCAATCAATTACGGTACCAATCCTGCGTTGATCAGGGGGGTTGATTGGAGTGTAATTTAATTACTGGTGGTCGCAAATTCACCAACCCGGAATAGCGGCCAGCGATTGATTTCGCTACTCTTTGAAGTCCCGCCGAGGATACGTTATATATCATCCCCGCGTTACACGCCTCTGTGACAACCCTATCGCATTCCCATATTAAACCCTGCAGCGTTAAATTATATACGCATGAAAAAGGAGAGAGAAAAAAGTGAAATTCGAAATTGATACACAACAGAAAATGCCTAACGATCAATTTCTTCTCAGTTATAACACTTTCACGACGACAAAAAAAAAGTTTTCGGATAATGTATCAGCTGATTTTTATTTTATCATCATATCATTTTTGTTGCTGAAAAATTCGCTACCAGTACAGAATTTCGGAATAAACAAATTATGTGTCTGGAATAAATATAATATACGTTAATTAATTATAGTTTGACGCATGGAAAAACGGATGGATAAAAAAATGGACGGAGAAAACCTGCGTATACGTTGTTCATCCATCTCTTTCTCTCTCTCTCTCTCTCTCTCTCTCTCTCTCTCTCTCTCTCTCTCTCTCTCTCTTTCTCTTTATCTTTCTCTCGCTCTCGGAGAACGGAAAAAGAGGGAAGAGATGCTGAGCGCGGTAAATGAGAGCCGTGCAAACAGACTAGGATTGTTTTTGACAGTAATTGCCTCGTTTTGGACAAAGGGCCAAAGGGTTTGCCTTTGAATTTGCATTTCAAAGCCCGCGTAGTGTTAACCGAAAAACTTTGCTCCATGCGCGTGTAGCGTATATTATATTTTATTGTGCATTTATTACATCGCGCACCGTGACTGTTTACTCAATTTATTTATGGTCATAGTGATGCATATATATATATATATAATTTAACAGACAAATGTTACTGAATGCGTACAGGGAAATATTTTTGGTTTTTGGGGGATTTACTAATGCGAGAGAGCGAGATTTGGTTGCAAAATCAGATAAATCCAGTCGGTTTTTTAACAAATTGTACTTTGTTAACCTTTTAAGTACTCTTACCACCTATTTTATATCTATTTCTTTTATATTTACAGAACTTTCTAACATATTTCTTTGCAGTTTTATCCTATCTCTGATAGTATACCAATAGATTTTCAATACTCGAGAGTAATTGTCGCGATATAATGTAAATTGTTATTGTTAGAAACAAATTTATTGAAGAAAATCATGAAAATTGAAGGAATAATTAATTTCCGAGAAAGTTATGCCTCTACACGTATAGGTACGTGTTTTACAAAAATTATAAGTTTTAAAAATTCAAGCTGGCGGATTCAATATGGCGGACGAAAATTTCAAATCCCATCGTATCCGGAGAAAAAACTCTGTCCATCGTTTCCTGGGGTCGCTGATTACGAATCTGAAATCTGATTTTGAAAATTTCGTACGGCGAATCCAATCAGCGACTCCGAAAACTCCTGCATAGAGTTTTTTGACCGCATATATTCGATCAAATGTGAAATTTTCGTCCACCATGTTGGACCCGCCATTTTGAAATTTTGAAATCTGATTCCAGATTCGTAATCAGTGACCCCAAAAATCATGGAATACTATCTTGTTGTAAAAGTCGTGTCGGCACAACGATGTGTGACTCAAAGGGGTAATTTGTTAGAAATTTTGCCGATTATTTTTTTCAACAAAGATGTAAGTAATTGACTTTTTACCTACTGTAAATTCTGCACCGATGATAGTACATAATATGCTTCTTCCAACTTCTCCTCTCATATGATGAATATTATCACAACCATTCACCTGTCGGAAAACTTGCTCGATTAGTCTGTGCCATAATTTTCAATTAAATAAATAACAAGGTCTGCGCGTAACAATAACGAAAAAAATAAAAAATAAGGCCAATTTTTCTCCTTCGAGTGTAGAAAAAAAAAAAAAAAACTGTGTGCAAACTTTTCATTTCTCATATCTCTTGACAGAGCAGACGTAACGAAACATAATTTCCGAAAGTATAATTTGATTTGATAAAAAGATATCAAATTTATGCAAAATAAAAAGAGTTATAAAAACGCATCAGGGCCAATTTCGACGAGAAAAATTGTAACCCAAATTCCGTTTAAATCTCGATGAATAAGTTTTGTTCGGCAACAATAAATTCAAGTCGAAGTGACGTTTTCGTATTGATAAAATGAATTTAAGGAGACACTGGACGAGATCTCCTCCGACTCTTATCCCGAGGATTTCTTCTCCCAGGTTCCTGCGAGGGTTCGGAGGGAGCAATAAGGAAGAGGATCGAAGGAGGGAGGCTGGCTTCGCAATATAAAACACGGGGTCAACCCCTGCCAGATACTCGTCTCTCTGCACTGACTCGTTCTCTCCGCTCAGGCGCGCCACGTCGTTCTTTGCCTCCGGGCTCCGGCCTCCTAAACAAATTCAATAATCCCGGGATTCTTTGCCAATTTCGGCCCGTGCAGCGAGACTCCGGGAACCCATTTACGATATTACGTTAAGAGCCTCTTTCGAATCGCAACGTCTCGCGTCACTCTGCAGTACCACTTTTCCCCCTCACCCCCTTTACGAGGGAACCAAAAGAACCGATTGAACACCGCGGCAAAGGTGAAATTGTTTACAAATTACGGTCAAATTTTAACAACGTATTAATCGAGGTGTCGATCACCGTTACGTTCTTGATTTTTACGTCTACTTTTGCAGTGAGGTTAGACACTGGCTTTGTCTTTATCTCTGGATCGTACGTTCAAAAATCTTGAGCAGGATGCGAAATTCCCGATAATCCTGTACTTTCACTTCGTTATGAATTTGCTCCGTTATGTGATACGAAAAGCTAAAAGTGGCTATCGGAATGGGACGTCTACCGAATTTTGTCAATATTGTACAAACGGTTTCGCTGTTAGCTTGTGAAAAGTGCTGAAAGACCTCGTTTCGTGTCAAATAAGTGCTATTAAACAATTAGGTATTGCACAATTTGCCAAATTTCGAAGCCTAAAATAGCGCCGAAACTACTATCTTTCAAGTGTATAATCGTTGATTATTTGCGAAACTTCCCGTGCCAATAACAGATATTTAAAATCGTCTGAAAAATCAGACGCGAAAGGTTTGAAAAGTTCAGGTAAAACCCTATACATTGCGCAGAAAAGATTTTATAAATCAATTTTAAAATTGTTAAACCTTGAGATTCTACGTAATTCCTGATCCGCTTGGTTAGGTACAATCACTTGAAATAAGAATTTACCATTACAATTCAATCTTGTAATTATAATTAGAACAAGACGTTTTTATGAGAATCACCGAAGTTGTAACTTCGTCCTGAATTCGTTTTTGAAACGACAGATAAAAAAAAAACATTTCTAAAAAATTCAACCTCCGAGATCTGAAATCCGGATTTCTTCACTCAAAATCAGACACACGAAAAAGAAATCTATTCGCACACAATAAATCTATGAGAATCTTGGCTTGTTCGGAAGAAAAATGAACTGGGCTCAACTAATTTTTATCCAACAAATAGTAATGATTCAACGGATTCATATTAAAATAAAATATTTTCGCTCGAAATAAATGCAAAAGAATTTTTTACCCAGAGCGTAGAGGAAATTTTCGTACAGATTTTTCTTTTAATTTTATTTCTTCTTTTCTATCACAGGCCGAACAGCATTCCTGCGATCAGCGTTCGCGTCTAAACTGCGGGTGCGAAGGATGAGGAAATCGAGCCGGCTTTCACGAGGGGGAAACAATGGTCGATTTCGGGTGTCGATTAGGTATTCCAATCGAGGCGTCGTTCGCGGATGGGAAAAGGGGAGGGCGGCGGGGGCGTAAGAGAGTGCTAGAACTCACCCAATAAAATGGTAATTCGTGTTTGTCGAACCTAACCATGCGAGCGGAGCTGGAAATTCGGAAATTCGACACTTTAACTCCCAAGACCAATACGCGCCCATCGATGACCTCGCGGAAACCGCTGCCAAGCGCGATTTAACCTGTAATTAGTTACTTCTCGTTGCGGAATTTCATTTTCAATATTTCCACGCTCTCCTTTTTTCCCTTCTTTTCCCATAGAAAAATGAAGCTCGGAAAAAAGCATTATTTTCAGTTGCGTATATGAACCTGATGATAAATATTTCATGACGGCTTTTGAATAGGAGGTTTAATTGAACGAAAAAGAGTGAGAAAAAAAAACCTCATTGATTCAAGTTACAAACGTGCATGTATAATAGCAGACAAATTATCTCGTAGGCTTATCTATGATTGAAATTTGAATAGTTGCTTCGAGCACTTCATTTTTTTTTTTTTCTTTGATTCGTGTACCTGCAGGTTTTTCATATTAGAATCAGGGGATCGGAGGGGAAAAAGATTCGAAAGATTCGAGAGTCGTGAAATAACGGAAAGGGCCGGGTTTTTCCGTTTCACTCTGTTCTAAATTATTCGCTTCTCTCGATTTTATATAAGCGCGTCGGCCAAAATTAGGAAACCAATTTCGTAGAGAGAGAGAGAGAGAGTGAGAGAGGGAAGGAGAAAGAGAGAGAGAGAGAGTGGATTTCGCTTTCTAAAGATATGCCGAATTTTAATTAAACCGAAAGGAAACCATATAATTAGATGCCCCGACTCCACTTTATATACCTTGTGACGGTTGAAGAAATTAATTGAAGGTTGATTAAAACGACTCTTTGACATGCTAATTCGTTAACAAACTAAACGCCGCTCTCCTTATTCCCTGGAAAACTGGAGAATATAACCACGGTTCCGCCTTTCACTTTCTCTAATTTTTTTTTTTTCTAAACCCCTCTTATATCCAAATTCGTATACCGTTAATGCAAATGCCCAACCGGAAGTCGGCAGTCTTTCAGACAGTGTCAAAGTTTAATCAAAAGAGAAAAAGGAAATAAACAGAGTAACGAATGATGAAAAAGAAACGAAAAACATCTGCCTTGACGGGAAAATTTCATATTAACGTTTTTTAGTCGTATATATTTCTTTTTATTCCACGCGCAATGTTTTGCCGCGTGGCTCAAAAATTTTCTCGGACATTTGATCGCAGCGAACTATTTATATCGTGCCGACGTTACCGTTACCGGTTTAAATTGATCACGGATTTTTATCGATTGCGACATGTGACGGAGAAGAGAATTGTTGTTGCTGTTTTTTTTTTTTTTTTTTTTCACTTTCATTTTCATTATATATGTACATCGAATTTTATTTATTATTATTATTATCCCGCTTATTATCTTACGAGCATCATCGTCGTACATGCATATAATATATATATATATATTTTACGTTTTGCCTATTACATACCTCTTGCATATTTATACGCTTTATCGCTTCTGTTTGTTCCTTCATCTTTCGTTCTCCCAGTTGATCAATTTATCGAATCCTCGACTTCTCGTCACCTTCCTCGACGACCTCGCATTCATACGTATCTAGATATTACTTTATACGTAAATACGACACCAATCGCTTGGCTCACAAAAATCTTTCATACACGTGGCTTAATTTATTTCTAAATATGTAATATCTATATGCAATATATTGTATATATATGTATATATACCGATTTTTTAAACTTTACATATGTATATTTATATATGTATATGTTCATGTAGAATCGTCGCAATACTAATATTTATACACTGCATTCTCGAAGCATCGCGTAAGAGTAATTCATTTACTGCGCACTTATATGCACGTTATATGATGAAGCGAGAAAAATAGAAAAGATTAAAAAACAGAGGAAAGGAATTACCGATCCTTCCGATCGATTGATTTATCGTATGACAGATATTCAGATACTTTTTTCCCCGTGCTGTTTTTTTCTTCTTATTATTCTTATTTTTTCTTCTCTGAATTTCAGTAAATATTACCCGGTAGTCCCTCGGTATGTACAAAAAAGGTCAATTTCAATACAACATTACAGCGTCACTTACACGGACACTTTTAATCGTAGTTAATTTTCAACACTTCTCTTTTTCTTCTTTCCTTACAACGTTTTCAATCTCGCCCTAAACTCACAATGGATACCTGAATTTTTGATCGCCGGTCTTGCGGTTCAACGACGTTTCTCATCCCCCTTAAGCGTGATTGAAAATTGTCCTTTCACGGGAACGAAAAATAAATGGGTACCGATTTCGGCAATTCATTCGTTACTTTGTTTTTTTTTTCTTTTCTTTTGGAAACTGCAACCGGAAATCAATCAATCTTCTTTCTTATTTCAATAGTGTCTCGTTTGATTTCTCTTCTTCTCGATTACTCATTTACTTATTCATTTATTTATTTACTTACTTACTTATTTTGCCAGTATTATTATTATCTGCACCGACGTACGAATACCGTAACTATTACTATTATTATTATCATTTATACCGTTATCACTATATTGTTAATAATACGATTACGATGATTATTATTTATCATTACGTCTCCAGTTGACGAGTTGACTAGGATCCCCGCTTGCTATCGGTGAAGTGTAAATATCGCTTAAAAACCGCCATATACTCACGCACACGTATTGTCTGTCTCAATCAATCACAACACGCAGCATCGATATATAATTAACCATGAAAATTCAATTACACAAGGTGATCAGAGAATCAGCAAAAGTCTCGAAGGGATGTAACACCTGCATCATTGGGTCACATTTTATTTAATTTCCCCAAGAATCTTACTTTCCGATCGACTAACTCTCCTCCGTCTTCTTCTCCATCCGCTCGTCGTCATCCTCGTTAATACCGCCATTTTTCCTCCGCTTTTGGCCCGAAGGTGAGTGAAATTCATTAACGAAAATAAGAGCTTTGGGCCTTCGTCTCCACTTCTCAGACCATCTGGAGATTCTTGGAGATGTTGTCCTCGTACTCTTTGGCCCGCATCCTCAACGCTTGGATACTCGACGTCCTCTGATCGGTTCCCGTTGGACTGACCGAAAGTCCCGGCTGCTCGCCGCTTCCTCTTCCGTTTCCACCTCCTCCGACCGACGACGAAGACCCGCCATCGCTGCCTCCACCGCCTCCCAGTGACGAGAGGCCACCGTTCGGCGGTCTCATGTCTGCGACACAAGAATTACAATCGACCGTGAAAAAAATGGGATCAGAAATTACGACGCTGATATTTATCCCGTTTGTATTTTCGAGACGGTTACATCAGAGATGAGTGGGGTTTTTTTTTTTTTTTTTCCTTCAACACCTGCTTGGAAAGTTCAATTTTCAATGCGTAAATTGCCCCATTTCCGAACTGTGCGGTAAAACAATTCGTTGGCGCATGCGCACGGTTGAAATACTGTGTTTTACAAACCGGGACTTTCTTTGGCGCATGCGTACTTTCGAACAACTCGATATTACGCGTTGTGCTATTGAACCTCGGATACCTAACCTCAATTTTCTTCGTTGCTTTTCAACTCAAACTTTCCTTCACAGGTGTTGGAAGAAATAGCGTGCGTGACACGTGTGGACGGGCGATATCTGACTCGTGTGATTACAGCACTGGCATTTTTGTGACTCACGTTGCAAACTTCACACCGATCGGAAATCGCATACTTTCCGCACTCGTGGCATAACGTACTAGATTATTTATCGCAGAGCGGATGCTCAATGTTTCATGTTCGAAATTCCGTGACCTTATCCCCGTTTTTCCGAGAGAAATTACGCGCTTCCTCCGAATCTTTTGATTCGACGTATTGTTATCTGGTCCTTGCGCGATTAAGCTGGCATAATTTGTGTTTCTCGCCACTATGCGTGTGAAATGATTTTTACTTTTTGACGTTCAGTTTTTGGCATATTTATTTTCTTTCTTGTTATAGATTGGTATTTTTAAATTAAAAAATTTCCTGTCATAAACGTGCTTACGTAAATTTACGAAAGTATTATACGAAAGGAAATGCACAGTGATGGTTTCAGCCTTGATGATTTTTGTTTTGGAATTGCTTATACGAAATATCTTGAAAGCTCGTTGCAGAGAGAATGAAAGAATGCAAGATATAATCGGAGAAGAAGAGAGGATTAATTCGAAATTACTGTAACATTTCTTTGTTTTCTTTTTAATTTGTATTTTGGATCATTTTATGTAACCTCCGTAGGAATTTTTATCAGTCCTTTTGATGTATAAACTAGTATAAAGAAAGAGAATGCAGTCCGTTACTATATACATATTTAGCGACAGTAAAAATTCTGAAACTCAGAGAGCCACGTGAGATATTATAATGTACAATACATTTACAGTACAAACGTGAAATTTCAACGAAATTCGTCGGTTCTTGGTCGATTCTGACCGAATGTAACGCGCTGTCGAATTTTGGGGTCTGCACTAAATGGGGCGTGAAATCAAGTTACAACGAAGAGTCGAGAAACGTCAATGCAATTCGCACGCCCTTGTTTTTGGCGCAAGAAATTTTAATTCTGAGCAGCAATGGGTAGAAAAAAGATCTATTCTAAAATACAATCACATTAGAAAATTTACTAGCTAGAAACAAAAATTTGATGAATTGAAATAAGTTCCAATCGAATCGAATAAAGTTTTCTCTCTCTCACGAGATGTGAATTATTCAATACGTTAATATTGAAATAAATTTATCTTGTTTGAAAACAAAACCGGAAGAATTTTCTACCGAACGTAGTTCCGAACGATTTTAATGAAAAATACGTTTATTATAAGCGTCAGGTCGTCGCGTCGTGGTCGGCATGATTTTTCACCATAATGCTTACGTCGGATTGTTCGTCCGGGATTTTTTCTAAATGTTTAATTGTTGACATTCTGTGTTGGTCTCGTCGTCTAGGTCGATCTCTCACGTGGCTCCCAGGCCTCCATTTAACGTCCGCCGCTGTCCTGTAACTCGGCGGCCAACAAGGAGTTGTACTGACAGGCGCGCAAGCTAAGCTCACTCATCGAGGATAGACCTATAAAAATATTCAACATTCGCACTTTGGACGCCGGTTTGCAACCCCTCGACATGTAAAACTTGTTTTCTTTGTTTTTGTTTTTTTTTTTTTTTAGAAACTTACAGTGATTCACCCGTATTTTTGTCTCTTTTTCGTACGGAGAGAGGATTTTTTCAGGGTTGCACAAAAACGTGTATTGCGCTTAAAAACGACACGACAGTATAAATTTTTTTTTATATACCTCGGAATGTGTTTAGTATGCTGCCCGTTTCCGGGGGTGACGGCAGGCGTCTGGGGGATGTTAAATAGCTGGAGTAACCGGCGTGAGGCGCCGCCAGGAAGCCGGGAAGCGCCGGTAAGATACACGGGGAATTTGGTAGCCACGGATCACCCGGAAGGCCGAGTCCGGAACCGGCGACGTTTCTGGAACAAGAGAAGAAAAATAAAATAAACTACGCGCAAGTTTTCTCAATCTAATAACCCTCGAGCACTCCGAGGAAAACGTTTATTTACTTTTTAAAAAGCGTCGATTACAATTGTAAACGCATCTTGTGGGGATTTATTTTTTTCTCGAGCAATGCGCGACGATTCGAGTATTCTTTTTTTCGTTACATCGAAATAACAGCGAATTGTAATATAAATTACCCTGTAATTCGGTATATTTATAAATTTAAAGTAAAGTGAAGTATTTTGAGCTTGTTGAATAACTGCGATGAGAAATTTAATTCATTTTTTGAACTCTTTGATTTCGGGAAATAGAAATAATCTACGTTGTTAAATATTTCGAGTCGTTTGGCAGCGATTTATGGTCACTGTGAATATATCGAGACAACATTTTTCCGTAATTCGCGTGATTTAAAAAACTTCATTTGAAACGATGAAAAATTACATTGAGTCACTGCAGAAAGGCCACGAAAAATTTTTGTATCGACAATTTGATTTTCAGTTCAATATATTCTCCCGATTAGAAATTTGTCAATTTTTTCGAACAGGAAAACTCTCAAATTAATTAAATTATTAAGAATCATATTATAATTACGGACTTAAATGAGCAAACCAATCGAATTATTATACGAGAGAGTTGCAAAAGATAAAAATTCAGACGCAAACAACGCGATCCAAAATGTTTTTAAAATATTTAAGAAAATTCATTAAATCTGCCGAAGTTTGCGCTGAATGTGATTTTGATATTGTTACGAGCAGAATTTAATTTATATACATTTAGAACGAGTTTGTACGTACCTCATGGTGGCAGCGGCGTGATGATATTCAGTGAGGCCGAGTCTAGCGGCTTCCATTTTCTCCTGCCGTCGCCATTTGGCTCGACGATTTTGAAACCAGACCTGAAACAAGAGCAAAAGAAGGGTGACGCATTAGACAATTATCTAGGTATAATGCAAGCGGGCAGGCTAAAAGAGAAAAGTATTGTTCATACGAGTGTGCAATTTTTATAGGTAACCTAACCTGAGCTGACCTAACCTAACCCAACCGGTACCTGTAAGTGTTTAGTCATCGTTCGCAAAACTGTGTAATACCTTTCCAACTTGGCTTACAAAATATCGTTACATCTCAAAAACAATTGATCTGGTTGTAACGAAACATAACCTAATACCTGGCCATACGTTGTATCTACCCACAGAAAAAAAATGAGAATCAAAATCGGTTCAGTAGTTTTCAAGTTATAAGCGAATAATTTTGACCATGCTCGCAGCCTGAAGCAAACTTTCACCGAGAAGATGAAATTCCCTAGAATCGGCCGGTTGACAAGTGACGGTCAACCATAAACTCTGGCGTATTGAGAACGGCCGAGTCACGGCGCAGCAGCGATCCACAATTGGTCACTCTGCCTGTCATGTTGGCAACATTTTTACGAAGTTGGCTGCACGTATAAACTAGACGGCTGTAAAAATATATATATATATATATATTATTGTACATACTGCAGCATATTACGGTACGCACGCTGGAATCGCCAGTCATATACTGCGCAAGTCATAATACGCAGCGCGCTGTTTGTTCGAGATATGGTGGATAAACAAGATTACGGGGAAGAGCGGCAAAAAGTCCTGCAGCGAAAGTATGAAAATAAGCGGGAAGAAAAAGCGTAGACATACCTTGCTGTGTACGCGTGTACAACGCACGGATGTTACGTGTATACAACACGTGTATGTACAAGTACATACAATTATTTACACCTGGAGTGTAAAAATGTATACGCGATATGCACCGAAATCAATGGCCGGCGGAAAAACGACTCGGTAAATAACCAGCGAGGGAAGTGATAGCAAACAATATTTAGAGTTGACGAAACAAAACACAAAAATGAATATAAAAAATGAAAAAAAAAAAAAGTAAATAACAATACGTAAAACGCTGAAAAGATTGTGCAATGCGTAACAGCTGCAGGGGTTTATGTTCCTCCGTATTTCGTATTGTCGAATTATGGGAACACGTATATGTATAATGTACAGGTGCTGACCAACTATAACTTTCCTCTTAGGTTAATTGTATTTGCCTTCGCTGGATGTGCAGTTCACGTTGTATACATACGTAACAATCAGCTGTTTGCTTTACTCTTTTTACCCAATTTTCCTACATCGAGCTTCCGTTCGACAGAAAACAATTTGCACAATTGCAAACGCGATATATGTATACAACGTAAGTGAAGTGAACAGCGAAAAAAACAATCTTCACCGCATTTGAGCGCTATTACGTATTTATTCTTATTCCGAGTTTAGAAAAGTGGCCGGCATTTTTGAAGCGGGTGTTACGGTTGTTTTTGGAAGAATGTAAATAATGCCATATATGCAGATTCGTAAGGTTGGGAACTTCGAAAATGGTTTTGCGACACTCAATGCCTAAGTCTCAAATCGTATTTCACTAGTCTCGTACATCATATGCTCTTTATTACAGTGTTTGGACATTAAAAAAAAGGGTCAAAAGTTGTAAAGAATTTTTTGAGCAAAAGGAATTAGAAGCTCAATCTTCACGACACACGCTTCGCTTCATATCGCTAGAAAATAGTAAAAAATCTGTAGCAGATTTGTTCAATTTTATTTTAATTTTGATTATTTATTGTTCAATTTTATCTGTAGGTATTTCATTTAAAATTAATAAAAAGCATAGATGATCGTCTAACCAACCCCTAACTAAACCGCGAGCAGATATTACAGCGAAAATTTTCAACTGTAAGCGAATATCTTCATTCATTGGTCGAGCTCAACGAGCATGAATAATATCCTTCACGGAGCAATTAACGCACTTAATTTACACTTGTAAAAACGCGAAGATAATTTCTTAGCCGCCATTATACAGGCGCGTCCGTTTCCCCGCTGAAGATCTAATCATCGACAACGAGTGTCTAATTGGCGGTTTGAACAACCAAGTTTTTGGCTCCGTTGGTTCGCTGGGCGAAACGCTGTTTCGGGATCGCGGAGAAGACGGGGCAGAAAAAGTTCCATTAGCGAGCAAGGCGTCCCTCCCAAAGCCAATTTGTTGCAGGTAAGAATAGAATAGATTAAGAGGGAGATGCGCCATATCGGCATATGAGTATATAAGCGGTTGTGTAACAGTTGGTCTAATACGGTAGCTAACTCGACGTGTCGGTTAAGTATGCGCATATTATATAACTTAAGAGACTCCATTGCAATTTCATCCCGGTAACGATATTTTTTGTGCCCCTTCCCCCCATTTATTTTATACACACGCTGACGGTCTTATCTGACTTTTCTTAAAAAACGATCTGAACACACTGCAGGAATTTCTACTCCCTTATACGGCCCACTTTGCACTGGGGCTTATAATTATCGTCATTATCGCGTCACACATATTTTTCGAACCCTAGCTCCTGCAGGTTTCCCCTCTGTTATTTTCTCCTCGCTCGTTCCATTATTCGAGAATTTTTATGGGCGGGGATTCTAATACTTTGATTCATCCGTTGAAATTTTTTTGAGATTAAAATATCGATATTTACAATCCCCTCCGAAAACAAGCAAAAAATGAATAGATTCGAATGCGGAATTGGGCATAGATAAGACGTGGCAATTTTTTCATGTGACTGATAATTTTGCATAAATTATGAAAACCAATTCGATTGGTTGCAATTTACTTTTTGCTGTACAGACAAACGTTTTTCTTCTCAACGGATGAAATAGATTGTTCTTGAATTTTTGACGTTACAACAGCAGGAAAACTTTTGCTTGAAACATCGTTATTGCCTCAAGTTTTTACAATCCAACGGCTCTGTGTATTTCAAACGGTGTAAAACTTGCGAGGATTTCGAGTGATTTCAGGCCATTTTAAAACATCGCGAATATCACATGAAATCAGATAGAATCTATAAAAGCGATCGTTGAAATCATGATGCAAATTTGGAATGGAATTACTTACAATTTCGATATGGAAGGAAAAAAAAAAAAAAAATAACAATGACAAGTCAAGAGTAAAGGAACGGGGCTTAAAAATTCCTGATTACAAGAAGCATCCATTACCGATTCAAAACCTAAAACAAGCCCGATGATACACGGAGGGAAATTTTTACTCATTTTTACTTTTCATTTCTCAACTATTTTCATTTTTTGAAAATTATGAAAAATGGGCACAGTTCTGATTTTTTTTAAATGTAACCAAAAAATTTGTGTTACTATCCTCTTTCATTATGTTCATTCGTAGGACACTTTATCGCAATAAGTCGATGTTCCAAGGCTTTATTTGACTGAAAAAGTTTAGTAAACCAAACAAATAGATTCGTGAAAAATTGATGAAAAATATATCATTGACAGCTGACAATAGCACTGAATATATATACATGTATTTACTAAATTACCTTTACTAAATTTTTCTTCTAATTTTACAAATATTCAAACAGTTATCACAACGCAAACAATTTTACTATAAAATTCCTCGGTACCTATAAAAAATGAAATGTGTTCTCAGTTCGATATAACCTTCCCAATTTTCGAAATTTAACGTTATTTTTTCATCGATCTATAAAAAGCTGTCACGAGAGAGATTTTCACCCACATCGAACGAGGGAGCAACGGAGATGCCGTACAGTAAAGCGTAACAAGTATACGTATATAGCACGCAGCGAAGGCGTAGGAGAAAAGAGAGCGATATAGGGAAAGAAAGAGAAAGAAAATTGTAAATTGAATTTGAGGGGTGAGGCGCGGGGTGCGGAACGAAAGTGCGGAAAGTGGCTGTGGGGGTGAGACGTCTGGGCGGGGCTGTCAGGCTCCCCTAGAATAGCCCTTAAGAAAGCCACGCGAAGGGCCGTCCGATCGAGAGGGCGAGAGGAGGAAGCCTTTCTCTCTCTCTCTCTCTCTCTCTCTCTCCCCCCCCTTCTAACGCCTCGCGCCTTTCTTATTCGACTCAAGAGCGAGTAACAAGCTCGATGGGGTGAGACCTAAGGTAAGTGGCAACGCTTGCAGCCTTCGTGTATAAGGGCACAAGGGCGGCAAGGAGCAACCGTCGGTTGTTGTCGACCCTGCGGAAGGGGAGGCGGCCATCTTTACTTCTTTATTGTAGGATGGCTGGTGCCACGTCCACGATGCCTCCTCCTCCTCCTCCTCCTCCTCATTCTCATCCGCCTCCTTCTTTTCCGCTTCCTCATCGTCGACTTTCTCCTTTTAGTTTCACTCTTCCAGAACCACATCTCATCTCTCTTGGGCCAAAAGAAAAACGATCCGGACATTCGCGGAGACAAGTTTATCGCGCGTGTTCAATCGGTCAATTTCTTCAACCTCAAGGGCTGCGATCGTACCAACCATTTTTTTTTTTTTTTTTTGCTCAACTCCAAGGAACACCCTAATTTCATAATAAGACTTGCGGATTTTGGTCAAAGATATTCAAATTGGCCAATTTCGCTGCCGGGAACCATGTGAATTAGCGTATCTTGAAAAGAATGAAAATCTAACGGTAGAAACAATGGGAAACATTGGTGAAAAAAAAAAAAAAGTGGGCACCGTAAGACGAAGCGTACGATCGTAACAATGTCTAAGAGTCGTAGGACAGTCGTAGATCACTATCTCTATAAGTTCGTTGCTTATAAATAATTCAAAAGTTATTCCCGCAACGTTGAGTACGAGATACAGAGACATGCGTCTGATGATAACATAATGCACTAAGATTAAAACACCGTGGTTTAAATTATTCTACGCGGAGGTGTGAATTAGACGTTTGAAAGACTCCTTCAAGAGTGCTTTACGAAACGATTTCTCAACTTTGACGCGGGCGAATGTAAGCGCGTATGAATCAAAGTTTACTTTCAAAAGTTATTTTTCGTCGGACGATCAAGGGGTGGATTTAAAAGGCAACGAGTACGATTAACGAGGTTTAACCGTGAGTGCTTAACGCAATGCTAGCAGCAAGAACTCAAACCCGTGAGTCTCGATGATAGCGACAATGACGCGACGATGCTGGTCGTCGGTGTTTGGATTGAGAGGCTGCAGGGTGCGGAGAAGGGAAAAGGTAATTGAATTCCCTTCGAAGCTAAGGAATTCTTAGAGGCTCATCATCAGGACGATATTTCGTTGCGATGAGAAGCAATTTTCTTCCGAGCTGCGCGGCTGCCGTTGGAGAACCTACGGAGGAGTCACCCCGCCGATGAAAAGGATCAGGAAGGCACGCGGGGAGGGAAAAGAAAAGGAGAAGAAGAAGAAGAAGAAGAAGAAGAAGAAGAAGAAGAAGAACACCGAAGCAAGATGGCCCGTTAAATGATGAGAAAATAAGCGAATTTTCATCCCCCGTGATGGCGGGAGGGAGGGAGGGAGGGAGGGCGGAGGAAAGACGCCCTGCCCTCTTAGTCGCTACGTGTATTTCAGGAAATATAAAGAAAACGAATGACACGGCTAACGCGGCTTAACCCAATTTCTTCCTTAAACTCATTAGGATATACCTACCAGCCAGCCTGATGTACATGTATACCTGTACATATCTTATACAGCATCCAGAAACTCGGTCCAATTCTCTCTCTGTACATACATAAACATATATACACACACACACATATATATATATATAGTATATATAGTATATATATATATATATATATATACTGGGATATAATTACCGTTCGCGAAACGTGATCGCAGAGAAGCGACTCGGTAATTCTCTTGCGCAGACGGGATGCTTTGGATATCTAACACACCGGAACACCATCACGTCAAAGATCGCAAGTTTCAAAATTTTATTCGCACGATGAGAGGGACAAGATTTTTCACTAAAATTCAGAACCCGAGTACCGTAAATTTTAAGAGACAAGCTTTGCTTCGTACAACACTTTAGCAAGGATTCATCGGACGAAATCTAGAGAAAACTCTTTGTCTCGCACCAGCGAACTGATCAAGCAGCTGCTTACAACTCGTCTGATTTATGCCACAGGGTTGATGCGGTGCCGCAAGGTGTAAAAAATTTACAAAATATTTGTCACATTGAACGTTGAAAAATTGTCGAATCATAAATTATTGCCGTGTCGATCTGGTTTCGAAGTGGTCGAAAAAAGAAAATCTGTCACATGGTCATCATTGAATGGCGTACAAATAGGTACATAAGGCGAGCTGAAAGAACGCACAGAGCGAAGCTGTTGGAAGGACGACTTGAACGTGACCCGGTATATAAAAGTGTAAATGCATTGTCGTTAGGGACACAAAAGAGAGAGAGAGAGAGATATATATATATATATATATGTATATATAGGAAACACTGTCACAGTAAAGGAGAGAGTAAAGGAAACACTGTGAAATACGCGTGCACAATGCTATCGCGTCAGAAATCAGTTTCGTTGCATTTTCTGATTATTACGGTAGACCGATCGCATTGTCGAAAAACCTTACCTTCAAGGTGGTTCATCCGTAGCAAAACGCGCACGAGGATTACCGCCGGTAAATGGCACGTTTATACACCGTAATGCAACACACGTTCGCATTCTACGCGTATATTTCATTGTACGTACATGCGTATTACCGACGCCGTCCAGAGTGCGGCATAATATCCAGCATACCGAGCGATCGCATGCCAGGGTGCCTCCATTGTCACCCTTACCAACCCTCAGGGGCATTAAAAGATTTCCTTCATTGTACGACGTATCGTTCGCGTTTTCTTCTTCGCGCCCGCAAAAGAGTTGAGAAAGTGTGAAACGGACTACTTTCAACACCGGACGCTAAGAGCTGCAACCTACAAGCGCGCATCTCTCGAGATTGTGGAAGGAAAAAGTGTTTTTTTTTCTGTTTTTGACACTGCGGTAGATTTTTCAAAAGAATTCTTTCTTACTTTGATTTTCTTTTTTTTTTTTTTTTGATTTGTGAAAAAAGTAAGGTTTTTCGGCAAAATAACCTTTACGCGGGTGAGAAGAAAAAAAAAAAAAAAAAAAAACAGCAACAACAATAACCGGTTTATCCACCGCCGCTGACGGATAGGAGTCGAGTGTTTTCTTAGTAGCGTGTATTACAAGTCGATTACTGCAGGCAGCGGGAGTTTGGTTAATGGGGGGAGGGGGTTGTTTCGAAATAAGCCTAGATTCAGGGCATCGAGGAGGGGTCGTCCGTGTTTGCAGGGCCCGCGGGGTAAAACCCGGCCGGGTCTATTATTCACCGTGCTTTTTATACGCCCCGTCAAACCGTCGGGCAAATTCAATCCACGACAGAGCTTCTCACCGTAGAAAATAATAACACCGAGCAACGAGCGACGTTCGACGCCCCCCCGGACGTACGAATATCCATCTCCCACTTCTGCCGCTTTCGAAAAGCGAGATTTGAGAACCACTGAAGGGCCGACTCTCCTCCAATAAAGCCGCCCCTGTCATTGCTCGTAATCACCCTTAAACACTCTGACGCCCTACGGTCTCACCCTCTCAACTTTCCCCCTGCCGTACGTAAGCACTATATATATATTATATATATATATATCCCATTCGCTCGTCGTAGCGTGCCGTAAACCACCTCGAACCCCCTTCAACACAGACTTGTACGCTGCTTGATTTGGGGCCCGTGCATCCCCTAACGGTACACCAAACTCGCGATACAATACTAATGTGCTACAAACAACTCCGGCGACACGTCACTCTGCAACGTCCTTCCGATAGCTTCAATACTGATATGCCCGTTTTATCACACGATGGTTCCGCACTGCAGGACTTGTCCGAACAAAGCGTTCAATGTTTTCGGATCTGCTCTTCTGCATCGGTTGCGAATCGAAACGGTACAATTGGTCAACAAGACCGGGCAGTGTCGTTTGTCCTTTGATCCATGTCCAGGCTGAGTTTCGCAATGGTTACACCCGTTCTTTAAAGTTCACTTTGCACGGTTCACGACGTATGACTTGTCCTTGTTGTAATGCTCGTTTGGTTTTAGAGACTGGGGTCAGTAATCAACGACTGCAGAGTACTTTACGATGATGAGTTTCGAAAGGAAAATGAATGGCCAAGGTGCGGTGCACGATCCCGAATGAAAGTACGATTTGATCATTCTCGTAGATCGGGGTTCGTACGTTTTTTTGGAATCTGAAACCCCCCGACTTTTTCAGGTATTTCATCAACCTTTCAAGGTATATGAATTTTTTTTAACACATTAACGCTAATACCTTTAATATTACCCGGTAACTAACTGTCTTACTACCTGACTGTCAATTTAAAAACGACAGCCTGCGATTTTCCGTAAGAAAAAAAAAAAAAACGAAAGATGATCTGGTACCGAGTAATACACATATAAAGTACGAAGTGGTGCGACGAAACAAAGTTTTGACTGCAATCTTTTTTTTATTTACTTGAGATCTTCGAGTCTTACTTTCGAAATTTTCCGACTTTTCCCCGAGCGTACGAACCCTGTAGATTCATGCCTATATACTCGGTAATGAAAAGTACGAAAGTAGAGAGACCCAAGTTACGGTGGATAATGGCAAGACGGGTATACTCGTCTAGATGATCGAATATCTCCAGTAAAATCGAATCTGTATATCCCCTCTTCAGACAGGTCATCAGGTAAGCTGGAACAATGCGTTCCCATTACAGAAGGGATCCGGCCTTCACGCTGAGCCGGAATTACGCGTGGCTGTTGCACTGATTGGAGGCGGTAGTTGGCCAAGATGTCAAGTGCAGAAGTTGGCGTAACGCGTAGGGCTAAACGTCGCGTAGCGTCGCGGCGGCTTTCGTCGTCCCCCGAGATCCGAGATATATCCTTCAGAACCGAACTATTAATTTGTTTCCCAGGACGTTGGGTTCCCGGAGCGGGAGCCGGAGCCAAAGGCCGCGTGCCTACGGGGCGAAATGGAGGGGCGGGTGTGGCGTCCCGAGGAGAAATGCCTCCGGGCGTCGCGACGTCGATGGTTCCAGGGTCCCATGTATCTGCTCGGAACGGGGGCAGCCCGGACCGCTACAGGGTGTCTCGTCGAGTTAATAATCATGAAAAGTCGCGCTGTTTGCCGAGGGCGTCCCTCCCTTTGTGTGCCGTCGCGTGCTGCTGACACTAATATGAGTCCACTGAGCTTTATTACGAGTTATTAGCCGGCTCTCTGTCTCTCTCCGTCTCCCTTTTCTTATATTGCAGGCACTCGGTTCAGAACCATCTCCTCGTTCTCATAATAGGTGAAAAAGAAAAAGGAGAATCCATTTCTTGCAACGATTTGATAAACAATTTATACCCCGTATTATACAGCGCGAGGACATATTGCATATATATACGTGGTTATATATTTGTGTGGGGTTTAGAAATCAGCCGAACGTTTACAAGCATCCTGCAGCTAGCACGACCTCGTCTCGACAAAGCAGGCGGTATTATTATTTTAATGAACATTTCTTTTTGTTTTTTTTTTTTTCTCGGTCGTACGGGAACAATGCCGCTTAGCACTGTCAAAATACCTACCGAGGCCATACGGCTAATTTGCCAAATTAAATGCCATTAATTTATACCCTGTGAGGTACGCGGGCCACAATAATCCCGTCGCATCGGGGACCGGCTATTGTTTTGATCCTAGCATAGTTCGCGTGATTCTCTACGGTGACCTCGTCACCCCCACAAAACCACCGGCACAAATGTACCTAGACCATAACCGCCACGTGGTCCACCTCCCTTGAAATCTCTTCTAAAAAATTCGATATCAAAGATTCGTCAGTTTCACCGTTCGAAAATGCGAACCGAGGGTGAAATTTTTTTTTATCACAAATAATACCGAAGCTCCCTTTAACCTGAAATCCAGAAATATTACGCAGTTTAGATTGGACCTTGAGGATACTGTGAAAAAGACTCGTAACGATTGGAAAAATTACAGGAGAATTGAGATGGTCGAGTACGAATGTAGAATCAGAATCTCGCGTTCTCTTCGTCGTTGTCCCCTCCTGATCGTCTTACACGAGCCGGGGTCGACAAAGTAGGTACCTCTTATTCCCGGCGGAGTTTAGCGTTACTAATCCGCTCGGCTCTTCTCTTCTTCTCATCCCCGATGCTGTGTATGGGTAGTTTTTGGGGGATCACAATACCCACTCGAGACTTCAAACTTTGAAACGGATATATTTTCCTTTGCCGGCGCGCCCCCTTTGAAAGAGATCTCTGGCCTCTGCCCAAGTTGAGTTGAGTTGAGTTGAGTTCAGTTCGGTTCATTTGAGTTGCATTTTGCATCTCTGTATATAGGAAACCCGGCGTGCAGCTCGGATCACGGGCGGCAGCGGCTGGTAACACGATATTAGGACGTGTCAGGGGCTAAAAGAGACCTTGCGATCACCGACTGCTGCCGCCGACAAGAAGACCGAGCGGTTTGTATATCTCTGCCGGAGAGGAACTGAATACGTTTGTACCTGAACACCGACAATGGCCATCCGTAATTTGATTATAAGGACCGCCAGCTAATTGTCAATTACATCAAGGATTATACCACTGTACTTGGTTTTGATAAACCGCCGACAAAGCGCCGTTTGAATTTAGAATATTATACTCTGAGTTAGGTTCGTCGTTACGGCCATGTGCCCGTCTCTCATACAAATATATTTCACCAATCGCTCCGGCGTTATATGATCTTTTGTCGAGAAATATTTATTCATCGTGAGAAATTAGCAATACCGCTGAGAACGTTCGGTCGATCCAAATAATCCTTCAAGACCTTCAAAACTCCTCGAAAACATACAAAGAACCACGAACCGAACAGCAGGTTACGAAGAGGTTAAAATCCACCAAAAGTTTTTACCCGACAAACGCTTCTTGCCAATTTACAGGCAAGTTGTTTCGTCTCGTCGTAAGTCAAGCTGAAAAATATTTTCAAACTTTCAACCTGTCAATGATGAAAGACAGGCGTTTCTACAAACGGTCAGTGACGTTTCCCGCGACTGCAATATCCTCGACAATATCATTTCATCGAAACATGGTGAAACGCGAGCGCGGTGATAATTTATTTATTAACGAAGAACCCAGGCGATGGTTCATTTGCTTTCGGGGTGGTTGGAGGGTCCGAGGTATCCACGCCACGGTGGTTAACAGCTAATCCGGCAAATGAAGTGTTTTTGTGTTTGAGCACAACACTTTGGTCTGAATGAGGCTTCGAGTGGTGGTGGTGAGCCGGAGCCTGCCTGGAGCAGCGTACGTCAGGGTTCGGGAAAAGGGTTGCCGACGACATGATTGATGCTCGAAGGGAGGGAGAGTGGCTGGCCGGCCGGGGCGGCGAACCGCGAGGTTCCTTAAACAGCCCATTCCGAACGAGGAGAGAACCTAGCGGCAACCGGATAACCCGAGACAACCTCTAAACGGGGTAACTAATTGAGCCACAGACAGCTTACCGCCCGGTGAGGCGCTGCCAGCCGGACGATGGACAGCTAATTTTCAACCGATTCTACATCCACGCATACACCCATCAATTTTTCTCTCCATTTATATTCCCCAAAACACCCCTTACGAGTACCGGCTATTTCAATTACTTCATCAGGATCAGGAACGTGGTCGGAGACGAATGGTGTCAGGTCTGTAGTAGTCGAACGGACGATTCTCCAATACCTATCATTTTTCATTCATCAATCTCGATACAGGTACACCGGCCGAAAATAATTCAAACGAGGTTTCAACACGTCGATGTGCAACTGGAGCGTGTCAAGCTTCTGATGCAACGTGAAAACCATACCGGAATATCACTTATTAATCGTGCAAAGACAGGCACCAAATGGTCACAAGCACTTGACATCTCGGCGACAAAAGGAGTTCATGCAACTGTGATAAACGACTTCAACCCGACAGCTGTTCGGCATTGATTGATTCGATCAATTTTCAGTGCCACATACCATGGAATAGATTCTCCCTAGCAAGAACATCCTTCGTTTTAACGATGAGATGGAATTTTGCTTTAACCAGGTACCAGCGATCTGCACTTTGTTATCGCTACTCTCATCGGGAGTTTCGTACGTTATGATGATACATGAGGACGTGAAAATGTGTGAACATTAAAAGAAATGGCAAAGCGTGTCCTAGGTTGCCACAAAGTCTCAAGTGGACCTTGTGCAGGTACTTTGAATAATGAGGGTGGAAATTGTAATATGAAAACTATTTCCCGGCTTGCACAGGAATTTCGCGGATGCTCAGCGCGAAGTGCGGAGCATAAGCTTCAGATCTTGAGGGCAGAGACGGTTGGTATGGTTGAGTGAAAGAGCGGGGATACAGGTGCGGGGAGTCCCACGGTCTTTGCTATTTCTCACCCTAGCCGCCCTCGGTTCTCGCGGCTCGCAAAGCCATTATCTTATTTTCCGGGTGAAAACATCACGCCCAGGAGAAAAACGATCCGACGTTTCTGCAGCTCCGAGTTGTCGGCGCGTCGCCATTTCCCCAATGAGAGAGCGAAAGAGCGAGTGAGAAGGATGGCTGGGTGACGGAAAAAGAGGGAAATAATCGGCCCGGGGATCACGGAAACCCAACCGGCAATAATGGTAATAGGGATCCCGACTCGACGTCTTCTGCGGTCCTTATACATCCGTTCACGATCCGGAAAATTCCATCTCAATCCAGCCTTTTCTCATCCTACACTTACTACTGCTCAGCGCTAGTGTGAGCTGCCAGTTCCATGACACGTCGTTGTTCGAAGGTGTCTCTCAAGTGCGAGGTTCACCGATGGTGGATGAAACCGAACGGCACCTTCACCGAAAACTAACCGTGACTGGAAATGCGTCATTTCGATACTCTTCCACAGCTGTAGACAGTGAGTGTTCATTCGTGTAAATAAAGATATGCTTGCCACATGTCCCAACGTGACGTACGTTAACCGAACCCAGACCCAACTATTTCCAGGCATTCGATTATGTCCCGGGATTAATTTGATTTATGTTTGGTGACGCCCGATGGCTGTTGGACCCACTGCAAAAGTTCTCACCGGCGTCTTCCTCCACTACGATCCCCACGTCGAGCAATATTTTACTATTACGTATAGCCCAAGCAGCCCACGCACAAACGCATTAATACCTACTCCCTGGGCCTATCCAGACACGAAGGAATGCATACGTGACTTGAGTTATTACTCGTATTCGCTGCTCAGGGGGTTGGAAAAAAAAAAAACAACGACAACAAGAGGCGTGTATGATGCGACAATTGTACAGGGTGATTGTGTATATTATACCATTTGCGAAAAGCTGCTGCAAATCGTATGTAAGACATCTCAATATTTTGATTGTTTAGCGAAAATCCCCTTTTGTCAGACAAGCATGCGGTTCTTCTTGACAATGTGCGCACCATCCGGTTTTTTTTTTTTTTATTAAACAATATCTTCAAATTCGAATCAATTACCAATTAGTTTCCCATTAGTGTTATACATGGAAAGCAACACGAGTACTCAAAGTCGATAACAATCATTTCCTGTCATCTTAAAACGAGTCAGAGGTGTGGATGACTCAGATCAGACGAACAACGCAATTGAAAATATTCCATCATTAAAATCCATACTTACTAAAACACTCCATGCATTTTTTTTTTTTTTACATCGACACGACGCGATTCGATTTCTGAATGGTTTGATCGTACAGATAGGAACGAGACAATCTAAAACGGCTTTCGGATAATCTACTTTGAAACCGTCGTTGAAAATAGGCATTTCTTGGAATCGAGTGACACCGTTGCCACGTGAAACCCGCGCGTTTCGATTCGTCAAAGTCAAGTTACACGAGCGCCTTTAAAGTGGTCATATATTCGTTGCACCATCGCATCGTAACAACCCTTGGAGGGAACTGACAGTGCGTGTCTGGGAGGTCGTTCGGCCCGTCTCTCACCTGCACACCAAGGCAACGTTACCGCGTATCGAAGTGGTAGGTGTATGCAAGTGCATGCACAACATTGTACGTGCGGCGGTTGTTCCGTGCGGAAAACGGTCGTCAGGCGGGCAATAATGATCGCGATTTGACTGGAATAAAAGCAAATTAAACGGTATAACAAACGGCTCAGTGTCTCGGCTCCAGCGGACAGAAGCAATCGGCTCTGATGCACATCCGAACCGTTGTACAAGGGGTTAGTTAAGTTTAGGCGATGGACGAACGTGTGCGCGTTTCGGGTTGCCACGACGACCTCGGGGTAAACAATATCAACAATATATGAAGGGTGCCCTTCGTTCAAGCTTCTCAGCAACGGCGCTGCGGCGGTGAGCTGCTGTTTAGGGTAATTTCTATGATACCGTAATACGATCGTAGAGATTTCGGCTAGTTTGAAAAATCTTCGACAATTATTTAAGAACTAGGTTGCGCAATCGCGTTTTATACAATATTACGTACCAAACGAGCGTTCGTTAAGCTTCTCGAACGATTTTTCTCGTACAATCGTGAAAATATCACAATAATAATAATAACAATAACGTAATAGCTAATTCGATTAGGAGTAACGCGATGACTTTCCGAGCGAATACGTATCGGAAGTTTTTCGAATCACTTATTTTACCACACCCCGAAGGTATGCTGCACCGATTTCTATTGATGCGGGTAATAATAATTTCGCGTCACTAATGAAAACAGCCCACTGGACATCAGAGGCACCGTAGCACGGCTATCCGTATGCATGCAGGTATAATCAAATTGGAGTCTTTTGCAATTTTAGTCAATTGGCAATTGCAGGACGAGCCGCGTTCTGGAATCGACTTCCGGCAGCTAGGGTGCCGTGCTGCGCGGTGTTTCCATCGTGGCCAATCTATCTGCATCGAAATTAGTCGACTCACCGCGAAAAATCAATCAAAACCTCGTTTTTAGATTTCCAATTCGTTAGTTTTTTCCTAGTTTCTTTCATTTCTTTTTTTTTTCGTTCTGTTTTTTCATTCTCTCATTTGACGTATTTCCATTTGCTCAGCAGCCCCCGATCGCCACGGTCAATTCAATCTACACCCCTATTGTATACAGGTAGGTATGTGATACGTATGAGTGTACGTATAAGCTATTATACCCGCTTCGACGATCCTCTAACATCGAAAACTATTCCCAATATATATATACATATATCGGCAGAGGAGAAGAGAATGAGGCGGGAAAGAGAAATTCAAAAGCGATAGAATTTTTAATCGATGTGCCGAATCAGAAAAGGGAACAGAAAATACGGTTCAGCGATTTCATCATCTGCAGCAAACGTCGAACAAACAAAAACAGATTGTTTGTGCTTAGAACGGAAAAAATTCAACTAGATTCTCGAGGCTGTGGAATTTCTTTTACTCAAAATTAATTTTTTCCAACGCATACTTAGAAAGTAAGGTTTTTGAAGCCTGTCCGAGCGTGCGTAAAGTGCTCCATTTTTGAGCAATGCGGTAAAACGAGGCTGGCGCATGCGCTTTGCTGAAATTCTCAATTTTACACACCCGGGCTTTCTTGGCGCAGCTGCACTTTCTAATAACTTTATTTTATCCACGGACTTCACGCACTGTCAGTGACGGCATTGGGCTCAGTTCAGCCCGAAGTTTGCGCGTCTAGATCAGGTTTCACGAAACCGGGCCTATGTCTCTGGTCCTCTTAATTGCCCTTGATCTACTTCTTTTGAATTATCATATTACATTCGTCAGCTTCTCAAATTAAAGTATGGTTCACGTGTAATGGAAAAAATAGCGTGTGTCACACGTGTTCGCGTATGAACGACATCTGACTCGTACTCGTTGGGAATTGCCCATTTTCCGCACTTGTAACGCAATACACTATTTTTCAACATCTTTTTTCTTACCAACAGTAGCTTATGCGTTTATTTTTCGATATTGTAATCTACAGTAGATATACAATGCATATTATAGACATTATTAGAAATCAATAAAAATCAATCAAATTAAAAGTCTTTTGAAAAATGTTGCTCCACCATCCAACAAATACCGAAATATTCATTCGAATCGGTTCGAACTGGAAAAACAGTTGGCAATTAGTTACTTTATAGGTATAAATGACTTGAATTCGATAAAAGTAAATATGCTCAGAGTTAACTTTCGTCGATTTAGGAATAGAAAAGGAGTACAAAAAAAAAAAAAAACAGTGAATCGAGTTTTTTTCAGCTTCGTTCCCCCGTTACCGTATTTCTTTTTCATTGGTTCGAATCGCGCGAGTTACAGCTGGGTACAATATCGCGTGAGTACGGGTAATATGGGGAAACTTGGCTCGTAATATAATAGATCGTGGCAAGGGTTGCTTTCACCCTTGTAAAACAGAAAGGAAATGGCACTTAGTTTTATTTCAGAGTTAAATTACCATTATTGGCTTGTTACGCATTGATCGCCGTGAAAGCGAGCCTCGTTAATATACGCTTTTTACCTATAAGTAAACGTTATTGCGCCCGTCTCAATTCACGCCGCGACAAATTTCCCAAAATTCCGTACTCAATTTCCGAACTGCGGTAACGCGAGAACAAGAAAAAAAATTTTTAAAAACTCGCTCGCGATATAACTTCTTTGCTATTCCTAAAACGCGATACAATTTTTCTGTAAAACAACCGTACAGGGGGATCGAGCAAGAGACAATTTAGGGCAGTAAAAGATACGAGAAAAAAAAAACACAGCACGAGGGACTAAAAGAGGGGTAAAAAAAAGTTTTTCTAACAAACTAATCGAGTCGGTTTAGCAATTAAAAATTTTCAATTGCGTTTAAAAACAGATGCACAAGTTAGAGAATGTATGTGTACAAGTATATCGTGATATGTAAATTTTTTGTTTTTGGTCTCATTCGTTCCTCTAGGCCGCAGCTTACTCTAACACTGAACAACAGTTTTACAATTATTGTCATTCCTGCCTCGCTCTTCTTTTTTCCACCCACATAATCTACCGCCGGTAGCTAACTAACAATAAGCCAGCGGTAAGCCTATTACCGCAGACGTAGGAGAAGAGCAATTTGTCGAAAGACAGACAGGCGTGCGTTATTATATCTATACGCATAATACACGTACACGTACCGCAGACGTATTTTGATCTCATTATTTTTAATTGACTGCTCGACTGAGCCGCGGCGGCGCCGCGATATTGAGAATATTGGATTTGTTAGGGGTTTACACGGGTTAAAACCCGGCGTACATACCTGATACATAATATGTGTATACGTGCAAAGCGGCAAAGGTGCAGATTCTGGCGACTGTGTTGCGGCCTCTCCGCGCCGCGTTCGGTTGGCTAATCGATGCCTTGTAGCACGCGACTGCTGCTTGCTTGCTTGCTTTTATCGTTGTCACGCACATAATTAATTTAATTTAGTTTAATACGTCGCCCCCGTTGCGCCCGCCCGTTGATCCCAACCCTGATTGCCAGCACGGAAACACCGGCATCGCGTCGGCTTTGCTTACATGCACCTAGTCCGAACCGTCCAACACATCCGCACTGTGTCTCGCGAGTTAGAAACCGAACGTGTTGAAATTTTTCGAAATAGAAATATCCGCTTCGGTTTCATCCCCGTAATACTGTGAAAGTGTTGGGGGTTAAAGGTATTTCACAAAAGTTTGACTTTCGAACATCGTCAAGTTATTCGAATTAACGTTAGAACGCCCATCGCTGATATATAAAAATTGAAATAACGTCAATGATCAGGCAGCCGAGACTCGAACTTACAATTAGATGGAAACTGATAACCAAAAATGAATCAACGTTTCTAACGATCAAAGTTGTATAACTCCGAAAAATTATCGAAACCAAACCGAAATTACCCAAAGGATTGTGATAAACTAGAAGGTGAAGGATCAAAAGAATCCGTTCCGAGATATTTCTTGCTAATTTTCACCATCACAATGCACTCGAGAATATCAATTTTGCATCAACTTGTCATCATACGTCAGAAAAACAATGTCACTAACTTCGGCACAACACCGATTTTACGTCACAGAATTTCGCACAGCCGATTTTATATTCCTCGACCGGTCCGTTCCACGGTTGGTTTCGTACTGGTTTAACGAGTCTTACAACTTACTAAAGCTTCTCGAATACGAGCGGAGAAGAAAAAAATATCAACAAGGGCTCCGTCTACGATATTACGAGTAACTGATTCGATACTGAATGTTACAGACACAGTGTCCACATTCGAATGAATGTGCGTCTGTAGAATCGTGCAATCAATACTGGTTTCCATTGCTCGTTTCATTCGATGAAATGAACGTATCGCCAATTCATTCTTGCTTTGGTTTTCACGTAGATAAGCAACGTGGTTGCATTAATGAACGAACAACTTTGTTTGTAGGTTTTATGTTTACATAGACGCATTGTTCTATTTGAGACACTTGAAGAATACCAGATTTGGAAACGTTTTCATCGATATCACGATAAACTATTTGAAGATAAGCAAATGCGAGTGAAGAGAATTGAATCCGAGATGGATATTGTAGAAAATAAAATTAGTTACGTGATAGATGAACGTGCATCTTATGTGTGCATACGCAACTTCTAAAATAGATTTTGATGTATTACAAACCAACGCGTGTGAGGTCGCAATTCACGTATCGTAAGTTGAAAAAATAAAAAAAAATAAAAAAAAATATTACTAAACTACACACGTGTATTTTCATCCGTGGGGAATGAACCACAGTGCGGAGTATCGGTACTTCTCTCTGTGTTATGCGGTGGAATAAATCAATGGTAAATCCTTACGTGTCACGCACCCACCGAAAAACGGTGCTTAACGTAATAGCTTAGTTTGACATTTACCTATCTCGTTTTCCTCTCTCTCCCTCGCTCTCTCTCTCGCTCTCTTTCTCTCTCTCCGAGTCCCAAACGCATTGCTCACAATCACGCAGCTCGACGTACTATTCCAACAGTCAGCTGATCTCTTGACGAAAGAATAAAGCACAGACCGACCGATTATCGTGAACCGAGTCGCGATGGTCTGTGCGACTGGACTCTGATGTCTGGCCTAAAAAGCGCATAGTTCGGTCACAGGGTCCAATTATACTTGATACGATCCTGCTCCACGGTACTTGTCCAACTTTAAAAACGAGAACGAATAATTCGTTCCCCTGAAATTGCTTTCGTGACTTGAAACGAAACCGGATATACTTATGTATGATATAAAAACAGCGAACGGTGTCTACACGCGAAAAAAATATTTCCATTCCAATTCTGCCGCACATAATTCCAAATGCCGGCGATGGTTCCGTAAAGCTTAGAGGTACTCCGGACTGCGAGACCACCGAAGTTGGTGGACATGGATTCGGTGATCGCGATTTGCACAACTCGATTCCTGACGACGATAAACGGTTCAGGTAGGAATGGCGAGAGTGGTTGTAAAGGAAAGACCGCTTACCTGGACCCGGACCTCTGGCAGATTGACCTTCATCGCCAGGTCCTCCCTCGAGTAGACGTCCGGGTAGTGGGACTTCTCAAAAGCTCTTTCCAGCTCGTGTAGCTGGTAGGTTGTGAAGGTAGTTCTGTTGCGACGGTGCTTCTTCTTACCACTGCTTCCGGTTAGGTCGTCAGATCCGCATCCGGTTCCCAATTCCTCATCGCTTCCGCCCCCCGTCGAGTTGCAACTGTTCTCTCCTGAAAATAAAACGAGGACCAAGTGAAGTCAAAGCTTAGGTCAGACTTTGGTCTTGAACTGATCGTCGTCAAGTTAAAGTCAGGATTTGTGATACAATCATGACGGATAAAATCAAAGCGGAAGAAGCTGTTTCCAAGAACAGCGATTTAAGGTCTTTCGGTTAGTTCCCGACTCTTCGGGTCCGGGAGAACAAAGTCCTCTTATCGTACTGCGCTGGAACTCGACCGTGGAAACGAAGGCCAATCGGATTCTGACTTTCGCCGATAAAACGATGAAAATAAGAAGCAGGCAACCGGAGGTCGGCGAGTTTGAATCGGGATCCGATCCCACGACGTCGGATTGGTCCGATGTGTAAGATGCTGTTCGCCAGCTTATTAGCCCTGTAATTAATGTTCTCGGGGCGGGCTTTATACTGCATTACATCCACTTGTGGTGGAGATAATAGGGTTGCTTACGGGCGACTGTATCCAGCCGAGGTTGGCGCGTCTACGGACTAAATGGGTGGAGTGTGGTTGCTGAGCCCGGTTACACGGACGTGGAAGCGCGGATCTTCGTGCGCAGGATCTAGCCGTACCAACAGTATACGTATAGACAGGCTTGTTAATCAACGGCCTAATAACCTCGGCTCACGTTCTGATTGACGTGTCACTATGCGACTTAATTACCAACAACAATCGATACCCACGAACGGTATCCCGGCAGGCAGTCAAGCGCCGGATACAACGTCAGCTCGACTATACGAAGAGCTGTGGTAACCGTCCACGTAACCAGATTTCGGACCTTCAACCCCTTCTCGATTCCTCTCCGTGGTGCAGCACGCCGGGAAAATGTTGCAGCCTTCTTCTTCTTCTTCTTCTTCTTCTTCTTCTACTTCTTCCATTCCTCCCGAGATGTGCCGAAACTCGAGGTCCGCGAGCCCACCGCAGGTGATCTGTATCTCGGTTATAAAGGGCCCCTAGTTCGGTCTCTAGCTACTTAAGAGATTGACACGAATAGATAACTTAATGGACGGAGAGACGAGCCAGCGCTTCGACTTCCAGTGGGCAGTGGGCAGTGACTCTAATGGGCCAACACTGATCTCTGATAAATTTACCAGTCGCTGCTGCCATGCTTCCTTGCTTGCTGCCGTTTCCTTCGATCACGATGATGACGATGCTTCGGCACCATGACCGTTTTCAGACGACTCAATCTCCGCGGCTCCCCTGCAGACGCGGCGTATATAGAAGTCGGCTATTGAGGGCCAAATAAAATAAAGATACATTATGAAGGGAAAAAGGAGGACCGAAACACTCGTCGAACCGTACCGGACTGACTAACTGACTGACTGACTGACTGACTGACCGGATTGGTCGGCTAGCATCTCTTGCTGAGGCAAAAACGTTAATTCGATAAACAACTCTAATGGGTTATCGACGTCCGTCATCTCCTTTCGTACATATTGCTTTATGCACGTCCTGAACCCGTTGATTCGTACCAACGTTTTTGGTCCGCAAGGTGTTGCCAGTTTTAAACTCGATAGCTTCGTGTTCCTTCTCAACTGTCACGGCTCTGAATTATTGGATAAACTTTCAATACCCGTTGAACGAGCAATATTCTCTCTCCGACTGACTTTAGATTTTCTTTCAAGATTCAAAAGTTGTTTTGCATTTCAAGGAGCAATTTTATGACTGATGGGAAAAGCTGCAAAAGTATCATTGAAGACTTGAAGAAATTGAAATTGAATTGAAAAACTTGAACTGTTCACGGTTCCGATGAACGTTGCAGTGAAATGTGAATTTCACAGGTTCACTCAAACCGACGATCATATTTTTTCCTCGCATCTTTCTCCGATCTTCGACGCTATGACAACTTAATCCGTTCACCAAAGTGTACGCGTCGGTTTGCGTTCGGTTCCGTAGATGTGTTGGTACACGTGCACACACGGCGCGTATATAATTCCTGAATGCCGAGCGTTAATTCGTGATAGGTACGGGGGATAGAGGTACGAAGGAAGGAAGGAAGAGGGGGATGAAGGAGGAGGGAAGGGATGTGCCTGAAATATAACGAGTTTGAACGCTAGCGAGTTAACCGGATTAAACTTGGCTGGCAGCTTATTAATTACAGCTTCGTCAACGATCAACAAAAAGCAAACTATCTACCGCCGCTCGCGGTAATTACCGTTACTAATTGACGCAAAACTTGAAGCTCGAGACTAGCGTTGAGCCTAGCGGCGACGGTGGAGAACGGCGGTTCCTCGTTTCTAAATCGGAAACCATTCACGCACCTTTGCTCCTCCGCAGGTCGGTACCGCGACTAATTTTATTTCCAATCATCCAACTCTTCGCGCGGCTGTCGATCGTCACTTAATCCGCAATCTAATTTCCCTGAGTGGCGTGGGAGGACAGGAAGAAGAGAGTCGAGTCGAGTCGAGCCAAGACGATCGGAGGATCGGAGAGGAAGGAGTGAAAAAAGGTCCATCGGGAATAAAAAGAACAAGCCGTGACACAGAGGGATTAGCCAGCCGACCAAAGAGGGCCAAAGAGGATTACTAAATTTGTCTTCTTCCCATGGACAGGCGGACAGGACGTCCACAACCTCGACATGGTCCGAACACACGTGCGTCCTCTCATCGCGCTCTTCTTCCGAGACCAAAATCACGCTGACCCTGGTTCGCAGTGACTTTGATTCACGATTCGAGCATTTCCCAATAGCATGGATCGTCCCTGTGCACGTGGAATCCGCACGTACAGTTATGGATGCAGATTGTTCTAATCGATAATTAGGAACACGACACCGGAGCGCGAAGGGGACGGTGGTGGTGTTGGCGGTGGTGGCGTATCGAGCTAGGGAGCTGGAGACTGGCGTGGTGTACGTATTTGAATTAGTGTAAATCGCAAAGCCATTAGCAATTGGTTTATAATTGCTGCGATTAATATTGACGCTTCGATAAGCCCTAACTGCGTGTTTCCCATATATTCCCTCCGGCTTGGTTTTCACCTATCTCTTCTCCCACCTTCCCGATCCCACCCTCAACTCTCCTTCTCTCTCACTCCAGTTCATTCACTCAATAAATGCTCAAACTTCCGTCGCTGTGCAGACTGGATCACACGAACCTTGGAACAAGTTTATCATCAATGAAACCCATGGATGGTCCCACAGAAAATCGCAAAACTCCTCACCAACGATTCACCGTTCTGACGCACCGCATGATGGTTGGAAACTGACCGAACAATGTTTTCGAACAACGTGTACCTGCACTTACAGAAGCTGATCATCGTCGCCTGTCGGAGAATATCGCGTGACATTGCGAGCCCAGGTTTGTCCAATTACCTGTAATTTTAGCCCCATTTGTTTCTGGCCAGGTACCTGCCTGCACACTCTGCGGAGTGAGTGAGTGAGTGAGTGACTGACTGGCCGGGTTACTCGCGATGTTTTTCAGCTCACGTAAGTGCCGACTAGACAGTCCCCCGGCATGGTGTCGAATCGTATTACGAGTTATACGCATTACGTGTGACTCTCTTATTGATCTGGTGCAAATGGTCTCGTTTTCTCGATCCATGTTCGCCGCTATTTAGCCATCCTGCACCACATGTGCGGTGATGGGTAGCCATGGACTCGACATCGCGAGTCAATTAGGAGGATGAAAACCGTACGAGGTGAGATTGCAACGACGCGATTGCAGGCGGCTTAACGTTTTACCACTAGTAAGAGACTGAAGGTGAAAATGCCGGATACCGGGAACCAATCGTATTTTCACCCCTCGGAACACAGACGGTATTGTAGTGTTGAACAACAATTGGTAGTTAGTTGCAGCCGCAGCCGTGACTTTATCAACGTCATCGCGCTATGCCATGTGCACTTGTATGTATCCAACGGGGTTATTTTCGTTTTTACGTCTTGTGTTTTACTTTTCTTCGCTTTCATTACGTCCCCTTCCTACGACTCGTGATACGGGTTATGGTCGTATCAAGTTTTCAAGCCCGCGGGAGATGGAGAGTATGATATTTACACATGTACAAGTATCTATATACACGTACAGGCGGGCTTGGAATTAGCGGATATCGTGCGAACCGCGAGTCCTGTGTACTTAATTTCAGTCGTTATCGCTCTAATTAAGTATGATTCATTGTTGCCCTTTTTTGTTGATACTCATACGTTTCAGGCGGCCGGTAACGAGGCGAGGGTTGGAGAAAAGTTTCGACGACGCCAAATTACCGGGTGGCTAGGAAACATACACTGAGAAAAAATTTTAGTTCCGGTTGCCGCTCAGTCCTTAACTGTTTTCATTTTTCACCACAGTAGAGAAATATAGTTCTAGGTAGAAAATGGAAATTATTCACATAGCTGTTACCGGAAAGTCTAGTATCCGTTACTATTCTTTCTCATTACGATCACTGTTGCTATATTTTCTTGCAACTGTTGCGAAAATTTAACGCTCGTGCAAAGATAAATTGACGTTAAAGCCTTGTTTAACTGAAAAAGTAGACTAAACCTCACAAACTGATTTTGCGTTGCAATTACCAAAAAAAAAAATACTTTTTTTTAACGATACCTGTTTTGCTAAATTTTTCTAGTTACTGTGAGAAATGAAATTTTTCTCAGTGTAAACAAACATAGACTGGATTATACAAGGTGTTCGATTCATCGGTTGATCCTTTCGCTGTTCCGATTTACTTATCTCTCCGCATCTCAAGTTCGATCATCGCTGATTGTTGTTAGTTTTGTTTAAAACACACGAATGGCACGCAATTTTTATCGAACTGCCATACCGAATTCCGTGACTTTGATACAACCATCGTCGCTAATTGCTTGTAACGTCGTCAAGAGACTCGCGCGTATTTCTTGTTACATGCCGATTACCGGGCTGATCGTTGCTCGTGTTGGCGTTCGACAGCCAGTTTCAAGATTGAAGAAAAGGAAAGGAAAAAAACCGAGATGGAAGAGAAGGAGAGGAGAGGAGAAAAAAAAAAATGACGGAAAAAAAGGTTCCTCGGTCCATTAGTAGCAGCTCTTAAGAAGCGACAGGCTTAAGAACGTGTTTTCTTTTTTTCATCAAGTTTTTTCTTCTTTTTTTTAACTCTTGGTTACTTTTTTTCTACTTCTCTCGCTTCTCCTTCTTCTTCTTCTTTCATCTTGTATCGTTTTTCGAATCTCATGCTTTTATTTCATCACATATTACATATGCGTTTTGTACATGCGCGTATTGGCTCGAGGATAAATGCGGTTGTTCCGTTTTGTCTTCTTTGCGTTTCCATCTTTCTTTTCTCCTCTCACTGTTCCTTGGTCCTTGGATGAGCATGTTTTATTTTTTTTTTTTGTTCGTTTCTTTTTAATCTCTTTCCTCATCTTTTTGTATTTTCACGTATATTAACGTCGACGGGTTGTCTTTTTTCCTCACTCTTTATGAAAAGGAAGATTAGACGAGAGAAAAAAAAAAACAACGGTTTTGTTTCTTTTTTCCCTCGTTCCATCTTGGCGCGTTGATTATCATAATTAATGGTAATTCGATTAGTCGTACAAGATTGAGTCTTAGTTAACCACCAGGCAGTTTTTTCAACTCGTCGTTTTTGTCCACGCCGCGTCAGCCCGTCTGTATCGTCATTGCCTTCTTTTTTCCTCCTCTGTCCTTCTTAATTCTAAACACAGCTACAATCTTTCGACGCTAATTAACCATGCGGACAATTAAAAGGCAATTATCACAGACGCCTGTTGGATACCCACTCACTGGTCTTTCAATGCAGGTGTAGAAGAAACCGTTCGTAATTTACTTCTTAAAAATCGAAGAAAAAGAAAAGGACCAAATAACAATTCGAAAACACCGAGAAAAACTCTGAACGATCCCGGATTCAAGGTTTTCGGAAAAAATAAGTGACGAGAAAACGGACGAAGGAAAAAATTTAACAGAAAACTCGGTATAGAAGCTGAAGAAAATGTCGTTGATAAAAGAAAATACATGGTATAAAATTTATCAACGCTATTAAAACGTCTGTGAGCTGTATTACGGTACAGAATTGATGATAAGCGTTTCTTGATTAATAATTAATTTCTAATCACGGTGGCGGAAGACCCGGCGACTGGCGCATGGCGCAGAAAACCGCAGCAGCGAGTATAATTAATTTAAATAGCTATTCACAGGTTATTGCGGCGTCAAATAGTACGAACACACGCTTATATACGTTGAGCTTTTCTCTTCACCGTGCGACACCGCTTTTGCCTAATTATTAATAAAAATCGCATTAAACTGCTGTCACTTTTCCGAGCTATTTTAAACAAGTTATACCGTTATTTTATGCATAAGGAATTAAACTGACACGCGTTACAAAATTGCAGGAACTGTGAATTCTGGATCTTAAACAAGAAAAAAAAAAAACAGGAAAAAAGAAAGAGATGAAAACATGAAAACGAAATTCATCCACAAAATTCAATGAAAATGTCAAAAATCATAAGTCAACTGCTCGGGAGGAAAAAAAAAAATACAAATCGTAACCGAAATGAATACTTTTTACCCAGATGTACGAATTTGTGTACATTTACCAAAGTACAAATAATAATAATAACAACGACAACAATAATAATAATAAAATCTGACGCTTGTACGCGGTTGTGCTTAGAGGTCTTTCAATTCATTACAATTAATTTACATACTTTTTACTTCGTTTCCGGTTACGTATCGGTAATGAATGCACGGTTCTTGCTGCAGGAGCATGCAGCGGGTAGCGAGTTTCAAACCCCGTGTAAGTTGTATAGGTATACAAGGGGATTGTTGTCACGCGTGACAAGAGAAAAATGTCAGCAGATACACCGTAATCAGCGTGTATGTAATATAAATAAGCCGTTCCATTTTTCATATCACTTTTCCAACTCCGGTACGCGTTCAAAATAATTGACGAATTTTTTTTTTTTTTTTTTTAAGCAACGAATTTACAAAGTGGTAGAGTTAAATTTTTAAAATCAAGCTCACGAAAATGCTGCGTTAAATGAACCGACATGTTTCTCACGAGTTTATTCAAACTGTAGTTCTGAACTTTGTAAGCATGGATGAAGATTTGAAAAAAAAAACAACGTGTTCCAAAAAATGTGTATACATTTTGTACAACATGTCTGAATGCAGATTGTTGTGATACGTTGTTTTCTTTTTTCAAAGATACTAATTAACACCGCAAAAAAAACAAAAAAAAAACAAAATTGTGCCACTATACCGTTTTCGTATGTCGAGTGAAACTTTTCGAAATCGTCGAAATGAATATATATATATATATATATATACAGACGAATAAAGATTATTCCCAATATTGGAACCTCTCCGAAATCTTTGTTATAAAAAAAAAAAAAGTGGTTCGTCGAGTTGCGAACGATTGGCATTGAAAACTCGATGATTAGAGATAAGTTTTGGAGTGTCGGCGATGATGTGAAAATTGAAAAAAAAAAGAAAAAAAAAAAAGGAAAGACGGAACGCTTCGCGTTCGTTGAGCAGAGTCAGTGAGGCAGTCAGTCGGTCAGTCAGTCAGTCAGTGAGTCGCGTGTCGGCTAATTGTTCGGCAGGTCGAAAGATCCGTTGATAGCAACGATTTTTCAATTACACGCTATATCCATGGACGAGGTAACCCAGCCGCCACCGAGCGACGCCGCTAACGATTCCTACACCATAGAATATGGTATACACAACGGGGTTACACGCCCTGCATGGATTGCTGGTTGGCGTGTAATAAGTACGTGATCACGGGGTTTACCGGGTTTACTTTATACCCACACAAATTTTATTATACACGTTAACCACCCCCGCACCCTTCGCCGCGGCAAGGGTTCTGGTTCGCTTTATTGACGAGTCTATTCTCCCGGGGGAACCGAGAAATAAACATTTAACATATTAGAAAACGTATTTAAAAAAAATCTCTCTCCCCATTTATCGAAATTTATTCACAAAATGATTGAAGATTTTCCAGCAAACGTAGTTACTTTGAATGTTTACGATTTTGGCTACAATGTTCGTTAAAAAAAAAAAAAAAAAAGACAAACAAAAACGTTTCTCCAAACGCTTTACAGATACTTTCAAAATATTTTAGAATCTTTTTATCACGTATATGAAAGTCCAGTTTTTGTACAACTAGGCTACTTTAGCATGGAAGCGTTTCAATGCGGGGACGAGATTCGGAAAGTGGATGTATTTCAGCTTTTGGACACTTGGTTTTCGGACAAATTTGAAACAAGTCGTCTGGTCACATGGTTTTTAGAAATCTTTCAATCAGGTGTGAAGAATATATTCTAATCTCAATCGTATTGCTTGAGATACTAATTGTAAAATGAATTAACAATGAACTAATGAATGCAAATGTAGGATAATTGAATTTGTGCAACTACCTCTAGTTTGCCATCGGTTAAAACTATACAGATACTTTTATCCGTTCTGCTTATTTTTCAGATAAGAATCTATCATTGGGAAATTAATAATCTCAAATTCGTTTCCTCAGTCAATTTCTTTTTTTTTTTTTTTTCTTTATCGGAAATTAAGTGAATCCAAAATTACTCCTATACAATAATAAACAATTTAAGAAATCGTGGTGTGATTAAATTCACCTCCGTAATTGAAAAAACGATAACTTTCATCATTCCTAAAACGAATGGGATGAAAATTGGTGGACCAAATACCGTCGATAGTAACTCTATGGCATCAATAAACACCAAATTGACGGGAAACACGGGGCTAGGGGGTTAGGGTAGGTATCCGCGAAAAGTAACCAGAGCCGGTGAATTGAGTGAGCCGGAGAATTCGTTCCTCGCCTAACAAGGTCCCGGGGGATGCCGGGGTGCTCACGGCGCGGCATCCGGTCTAACAGTAATCCGTTTCTGCAATGATTTTGGGGAGTTTTACGGGGGTCGACGAGGAACGGCGCGCATTGCCGGATAAGAGGCGGGGTGCAGGAAGAAGGAAGTCGCGTGGCGCCGCGACGCCGGCCGTCGGTGATGCCGCGTTGCATACGCACGACCCTGGAGCCAACGGTTCTGGGTGGTTTTTGGGAAGTTAGTCAGAGCTGAAGATGCGTCAATTGACAAGGTACCGTTAGTCTCGTGCTCCCTCGATCCCTCCTCCATATCCTGCGCGCTCCTTTTTCGTCCAGCAAGTCCAAGGATGGCGTCGATGCTGTGCCTCGGAGTGCTGCTCGCCGGTTTTTGCTGAATCGTTATGTCCTGGCTGTTCTGAGACGCGGTCTCGACAAGCTGATGAGAATCCATGACGTCGAATTCAGTCCTCCTGACAGTCTAGAGGTGATAGCCGCGCGGCATGAACACTTTTTGATCTCTTCTCGACCCCGTCACATCAGCGCTCACTCGTTACTGATATAGGCGTCAAATCATCATCATCATCGTCAGCGTCTTCGATACTACGAAGGAACGAGATTGAACTCAAAGAAAAATAAAAAAGAAAACTAAAGTAAAATCTTTCTCCGCACAAAATTTTATATTATAACTCCGTGCCTTCTACCGTCTCACTGGTAACAGTCGGCTTCAGCGCGTGTCCATAATTTCAGCACCATGTCTTTGCTGCGATTTCGTTGGTACTTATCATGGACCACTCCTAAGTCACTGGTAAACAAGTTCGCTCACTGGGTTTGAAAAAACACTGCGACTATTCGATCCTTTGTTCAAGGACTAAGAATCCATATCCAATCTCGTGCTGGATAAAAAGTAGGTGAAGGTCCTCCCGCAGGAACGGTAAGGACGACGATTCTACCACTCTTGGTTGGTTCGGTCTTCGTTTCTTGAACTCGTGGCACGCGGCGATGTTCGAGTTGATTTTAAAACCTCTGCGTTGGTTTTCGTTCGTGGGCGGGTTTCTCTCGGCGATCGTGCCTTCAGCCAGCGAGCAACTAGCGTGCCTAGAAGCTCGTCGGTTATCCTGCGGAGTTGTTCTCAGGGTGAAAGGGAGGGCAGACCCGCGAGCAAATGGGCGTTTCGGTTTGGTCCAATGGGAAAAGGCCGGGTTAAAACCTCCGCGAATCGTAACGCGGTATAGGGATGATGGCGTGTCAGCGGTTCTCAACGCTGGCCAAAAGACTCGCGGTGGTGGGGTTAATTCGATAAAAGGCGGTTTAAGCCCAAGTTTCCAGGATGTTTAGGATGCTTTTGTCAAAGCTCCGCCACCCTGTCCTGTACGGCATCCGAGAGAGGAGGTTCGGGGGTTGCGAGCTACGGGGGTGAGTCGGATAATTGTTCCCCAGGTTGATTCTTGCGGCGGATTTTAGCTTCCCAGCTGTAATTACCTGTAACAAGGTTTATTGCACGTCTACTAGTCCACCTCTCTACTCCCCCTTCAATTCTCCCTTTATCTCTCCTGCCTGCCAGTGTGTGTATAGTTATATGATGCACCGGTTAGTGTGCACCGTAAACTGTCCCATACCATCCACCATCGTCTCACTCTGTATCCTCTTCGCCTGCAGCAACCACACATTCTGCGACGACGACACACAATCTTCTTAGGAAGATATGGCACACGACGTGAATTTTTGTCGCAGAGTATCGTCGCGTCTTATAGCATCGCATCATCTGTAACTCATAGTTTATCCACAGAACGACCACTGATTCAACCAACTTCAGATAGACCAAGGTCCATTTCTTCCGAGTAAAAGGTTACCTTGCATTATGGAGTCATCTATATAGAGGAACTTCATGACCATCGTTACGTCTTATCGTATCACGTCATGTGCAACTAATCATTCATTCATATAATGACATTGTATCAAGCAACTTCAGATAGTCCAAGGTTTGGTTCTCTGAGTGAAAAGTTGCCTTGCATTATGGAGTTACTTAGAAGGACTTCATGGCCATCGTCACGTCTTGTAGTATCACATCGTCCGTAACTTATCATTCATCCAAAGAATGACTACTGATTCACCCAAATTCGGATATTCCAAGGTCCACTTCTTCCGAGTAAAAGGTTACCTTGCGTTATAGAGTCATCTAGAGGGACTTTATGATCATTGCAGCATTAAGACACGTATCTGTTGCAGAGTTTTTCAAATTTCACGAATGCATTGCACATACCTGCAGCTACATTAGGCGCATCGATCCCACGTGGACAATTTCCGATTTCTATTATACAGCTGTTTGTGCAGCGCACGAATCGCGGATAATATGTAGGTTTGAACGGTTTCGTTTTCGGTTTGAAGGGCGAACTCTCACGCCCACCCAGCTTGAAACTCGACAATGAATATCCGCTTCTCGTTTCATTGTAACGATACTAGGTACAATAAAATTGTACAAGTTACAAATTGCCCCGATCCAGGATTATAATAATTCCACCGTATGGTCGTTTCCGATAAGTTTTCATGTACCGGAAGTAACGAAAACAGGGATATTTAACTGAGATGAAAGAGAATTTGTAAGAGAATCGGCATTCTTGGCGTTGTTCAGGACTGCTCGAGTGCCGAATCTAGATCTGGATCCAGAATCTGCTGATCAAAGCGTAAGAATGTAACCTTTGAAGAACAGGTAATGAAGACTTCGTCCGGCCAGTTGTTGATTTTTATATGCTAAACTTTATTTAAAATACATGAAAATAGGATAACAATATTGTATAAAGGACGATCACAAATCAGTGGAAATAGCAGGGGCGCATTATCTTCAAGAAAAATGAAAAGCGTGCAAAGGAAAAAGGGGAAGAAAAAGGGAATATAAAAATCTGAAGAGAGTTTGAAGAGGAAATTGAAAGTAACCCGGAGGAAATAAAATTGCGAAGCCTAGCTGTCGTCGCGGGGATTCGATCTTGGTTTAAAGCAATGGGGAAAAATCCAGGAGGCTTTTAAATCTGCATGAATTTATCCAAAACTCCGTGGGTATAACCCGATTCGGAGAAGGGGTCGTTTGAGTTCCGAGTTTGAGGGATGGAACTGACAGAAGATATAATTTTCGAACGTGTCTTCACTGGTCCGTACTTCCGTTTAACTTGCGGTTTTTTTCAACCGGCACTGGATCAGCGAAGCAAACGAGGGTTAAAATAATGCGAACGATAATCGACGCGACGTCTAACCTCCGAAGGCTAAACAAGACGCAGAAGAAGCTGCGGCCCGTGATGGTTATCAGGTTTTCGACTTACCTGCAGAGCGGTTAGGATCCAGTTAAATGCAACTTTGTCTGATCTGATTTGACGAGCGAGAAGAAGGCTAAAAGCATCAGGATGCAGCACGAGCTCGGAGCTGATTCGACCCGAGATTTCCTCCACGGCACTCACGATCGGTTCGGTTTGGGTTTACCGGTCGAACAGTGCGTCGATCAGCCAGATTCAAATATCCTCGAGGAAAAGGATTTGTCGAGTAGCGGAACACGCGCCAAATACAATAAACAATTCAAATTGTAATACCACGAGCGGCAGGTAGCTCGAAAAATCGCGCCGATTCCCGCCTCACGAAAACCTAAAATCGAGCCAGGATCTGCACCAATGCCCTTCACGGGACAATTGGACTCGCGTACAATGGCCAAAATCGTACTCGAATGTACTGGGTGTGTCGCCGGAATCGCGTAGGTATAAAGATTCGACCGGAAAATTTTCAGGCAATTCAATTCGATGCCGATTTTTATTTAAAACTATCTATGATGGTCTAACTCGTTCGTGAAACTTCTAACCATAGAATGGTGTCTAAAGGTCAAGTACTTTGCTCCAGACATTTGTTGATCACTTTATTCAGAGCTTAAATTTTGTCAAATTCGATGAGGTTATGTTGATAATAAGTTGAACGCCGATGTACTCCAAGTTGTATGGGATAACCAAGGAGCTTCTAACCGTGGTGATGAATTTGGAACGATCAGTATTTTATGACGAACTAGTGATCGATTCTCCGACTCCACAAATTTGTTCATACTTGATTATCGTTAGCCATTGACAGAGAAGCTTTACACTGGGCAAGAATTTCTTGGCGTATATTTCGGATCACCCCGTAAATTCGAAATGGTCCCCGCAGTCGGCAAGCGAAGTGAGCATCGCGCTATTGTAATTCGAAACTGTTTGCAAATCTGAGGCACGGCACGTACATGCATAGATCGCAGGGAACAGGGATAATAAAAAAAGGAAACGCGAAGAAAAGAAAGCAGGAAAGAACAGGCGGCATTGAACTGTTGAATCAAGAATCGCCGATTAGTCTGCAGATTCCGGCGCAGAGATTACCGATTGTAGATCACGGGTCCTTGAAATTTGGCCGCTTTAAGTGACGGCGGGTGGCAGCTGTAGGTCCAAAAAGAGAAGGAACAAGCGAGCGAAAGTTAGGGGGATGAGAGAAACGGAGATATGGAAGAGAGATCGCCGAAGGGAGATAAGTCTAATTTCTGTCGGTGTGGAGAAGCGCGGGTTCCTTAAAGGCGTTTCGGATGCCAAAAATCCGCTCCAATTTTTCCCAAATATACATGCTTTGTTGACGGTATAGGTGTAAATGAATATAAAGATATTTGGCAAACTGGGATATTGTGGCCGTAGTCTCTCTTGTTATTGGCCCAATGGCGCATTGTAGGTCGCGATACCAATAAAGAACCCCCGCGGTCTTTTCGGTAGCTGTTCGAGGATCCCGTCGAACGTTGAAGAGACTTCTTCTCTTTTTGAAACCGCGTTAACACTATAGGATTTCGGTAAGTTCTTGACGCGTTTTGGGTAAACTCACAGCGGGTAATCCTGGATAAATGCGTTCCATCGGTACGCCGCACAACGAACACCTACACTCCAAACACGCCAAACACCCGAATTCAGTCCACGGATTTGTGGACTCAGCCTTCAGCCAGTCTCATTGTCCCGCGTAAATATATCATTCGAAAGCTCATCTCCCTCCCTTACTCTCTTCGCTCTTCTCCGGCTTCGGGATACGATAAACTTCCGCTTGGAGAACACGAGCGATCGAATTTCAGGACAATCGTAAGGTGTTGCCGCACTCTTCACGCTTGATCCTCGACATGTGAAAGCGAACGCCGAGCAGTTACACACACCGAGAAATTTATAACCGTGCTTTGAAACTACTCGGTGTACGTCGATCATCGTTGTCCGTGGCTGAGACCACCGACGATACATTCCCTTTCCATAACTACCGATTAATGGAAGCACAATTGACTCACCGCACGTCCGTAGTGCCGTTTCCGATTGCCGTGCCAATGTTCGCGTCTTCTTCCACCCCGTGCTGGTAGAGGAGGAGCACGTGTTTCCAATTTATGGACTACTCAACGCTCGAGTGACGCGTTGGTTTAGATTCCATCCTGTTTTGGATTGATACCACGAGACCAGATCACCGTGCAATTCGAAACCTTGGGCTCAGATACGAGTTTTGCAAAGTGGCGGGAACCGCGGCTGCTGTAAAGTAAAGACCGGAAGCACCGTGTGAGAACCGCTGGGCGACCCGTACAGAGCAAATTACCTTCGTAACCCGCAGAGGAGGGATGGGAGCGAGAAATTCGCCCTGCTCCTTGGCTCGGGGTTCTGGATTCTGGGCTCTGGATCCCGTCGCTCCCGCTTTCCAGTATAACTATACCTGCCCTGCTCGCTCCGCGGGCTTAATTAACTGTTTATACACTGCATCCAACTTCTATCTCCCACCCCCTCATTCCCACCCTCGCGCGCTCACTCTCTGTCTCTCCCTCTCTCATCCCATGTCATTGTCACCAGCCGAGCGGGAGCCGTGGCTTATACATACATATATGGATGTTTCCCGAGCGTCTTAACGTGCTGCTGCGGCATGATTTCATCAAGTCAACCGTCACCCAATAAAACACATGAAAGCACCGAGTGAAACGGCTACTTGCTACGTAGTTTTTTTTTTTTAACCTTTTTCAACGAAACCTCGTAAGCGCGGATAATTTTAATCAGGATTTTCCTTGAAATAATGAAACTCCCGCGGAAAAAGTGGAAATGATGCCTCTTATGGGAAAGATTAGACAATTAACACATCGTCGAAACCACTTCACATGAAGTGAGTAAACTATCGATTCAATTTCGCGAGACTTGAGCTATAGGTAAGGAAGAGTATGAGCCACTTGCCATTTTGGCTGTCTTCTCACATTCATTGTCAGAGTAAGCAAAGTGCTCGACAGCTGTACCTGAATTTTTCCCATTAATCGTTAAAAAAAATGTGTTTCTCACCATAACAGGCATCAGCTACTTGAAGGATATGTGGCGGCTTCGCCTCACAAAAATTAAACAGAAAATTACAACCGGACGTGACAAATCCCAAAAATCCCAAATGCATTTTAAAATCCATATTTCTCCTAATCCTCAATTATTCCACCGCAATTATGAACTCCTAGGTACTTAAATGTATTCCCGTTTTTTTCTCTCAATACACTGTACTCTAGCCTTTACAACCGACGCCGCCGCGCGTCTCGAGTTTTTACAACTCGACCGCCCGCACGCAGACCCAAGTTTTATGACTTGATCGTGCATGCGCAGTTTAGGCACGTTTTCCTAATTACTGGGTTTTCCCCATGTTTTCTGCATGTCATCTCCTTTGTACCTTTTCGTCCTATCACAGACAAGAAATCCCTTCCATCCACCTACTTCCTAACTGTTTCCTCGGTATAAAACCGATGCACGGACACAGCGCAAGGGCAGGACTCGGGGACTCTCTCTGACACTCAACAGTGACTGACGTGCACGCTCAACAGTCGCCCGCGCTCATCAACTCTGCCAGCGCGCATTCAAACATTACATCACATCATTTATTTTCTTCGTAATTTAATCAAGTATTTTGTAATAAATAATTCTTCTGTGTTAAAGTAAACCAATTGTGTCATCTACCTCAATCACTCGACCACTAACCCTAAAGATATAACAAGAAATCTTGGTAGATTTACGTTGTACACCCTCCTGAAGTAAAATTTTCATGTCTAATCATCTGCAGTTAAACCAATGAACAAGATCGTGATTCAACGAGCACCCGAATAACCCAAGTCTTAAAACGACCACTGGTCAACATCTAGTCCTGGACGACTAAGCCGCTACTGGTCGAGGGAATTATTTCTCCTGAAACAACGAATCGAACGCCATTTTGCGCTGTGAACTAAAGACTTGTGGTCAATGTTCGGATGATTCATAAGCCAGGCGTAGCTAAATTTGAGGGAGGTTTATCCCCTAACCGCGTTACTCCCCAAATGTGTTCTCTACTGTGTCCAGGTGCAGCCCGCACGCAAAAAAGTACAGAACTTAATTCCTACCCTTGCGCCAGGGATGTTGGGTAGATATACGCGTTCGCCAAGTGGTGGGGGTCATTCCTCTCCTCTCCTCTCGTTCCATCCCTCCGCTCGTCTCCTCTCCTCGGAAGCCCGGAGGCCGACGCCCTTCGCGGCGCGTAACCAGCGGGCGGACCTCCCCCGAATGGCGTTTAGCCGACCCGTTAACTATCATTCGGCTCTGTCCCTGCGGGCAATTTGCTAACCCGTGTTTACCAGCGCCCAAGGCTTGGCTGAATAGCCGAGCAGTGTAGAACCGTGATGTCGCACGTAACTGCACCGAGAGAGTCTCTGCACTAGAGGATCATCGGCGAAAAATCCCCGACGTGGTACCACCGAAAACCCGTTTCGACGCATTGACCCAAGTCGTTTCGTCCGGGACGCCGTCTCACCAGACTTTCCTAACATCGTCGTCCTTCAGATCCTTGCGAAGTCACCGAGAGATGGATGGATGGATGGATGCAGATGTAGCACTTTCGGTGACCCGCTGAGCCCATATGCTGCTCCATATCCGATTTGGTCCCGGCTCGTAACGACAAGTTAAAGTGTATTTATCTCCGCAGGACGTACCCTTTGTATACTCGGCGAACACCCTTTCGAGCCATGTGTTGCTGCCTGGTTTGTTCCTCCTTTGTATGTTGCATTTTGGTACCTGGTGTTTGGGTGTAATATGGTTGGCGTTTATGTAACATGCAGGACAACTCGGTACACGTTACACGCGTGACAATTTTCATCCTCGTCGTGGCACTTTATTCGTCCCCGTGTGGCACGACGAGGAGTATCTTTAGACTATCTCTCGTGAGAACTAAGCAGATTTTCAACCTCCGTAATTCCGTTACCAAGTACCAACGCACAGGAATCATGATCTCAGCTTCCTAAGCCCAAACGAGTTTATACTGAATTAATTAAATTCTTAATCTTTTACAAATTATAAAACATTTACGAGGACCGTTTGTTCTTGTTCACGAATTCGTTGTCTTGAGGAAGGAAAAAAGTCTCGCTTAGTATTATTTTCCTAACAAAAGGTATAGTAAAACCTAGTATTGACACCAAGAACAGTTCGACCCAAAAGATTTAGGTCCGAAAACCCCCTAGTGAGGAAAAATAACCGCGGCATAACGGTGAAAAGAATGAACGTATCTGTTCTTAAATTTCCTGATCTCGATAAGCCTGAAATTGAAGTAAGAATCCAAAAAATCGGCTCGTAGGTATAATATTCATACCGTTCTTGAGGCATTACGTGTGCAAGTCCCAGAGCCGCGTCGTCTGCACGGGCAATCAGTCGAGCTATTGTCGACACCTAGAACCTGATCCAATTTAAACTGAATATAGATAAAAAAGAAGAAAAAAAAAAACAAAAAAAAAGCGAAGAGAGACCGGAGTGCGAGAAAAGTGGAAAAATAAGAGGGAACGACGCGGAACGTCGGAATTCCTGAATCTTCGCCGCTTTTCCTTCCGGCGAATCGGCATTATACATATATTATACCCACCACCGACATCATCCACGTGTGTGTCTCGGCGAAGAGGAGGACGGAGAAAGGAGGGAGTTGAGGTAGAAAAGGGAAGAGGGAAACAGAGAGGGAGGAGAGAAGGGTGGGTGGCCAATCTACTCGACGTGCAGGAATGGGATTTGGGGAATGTCGTTCGGGCGACAGCCATGTTTGCGGGTTTATAAATTGGGTTCAGCACGGGGGATTTTTCTATTAGGATAAAATTGGTTCTTTCAACCGCCACCAGAGCCCCCCCCCCCCCCCCCCCCCCCACCCCACCCCCTTCGTCTCTCTCTCTCTCTCTCTCTCTCTCTCTGTCCTCCCCCAGCCGTACCCCGCTTCTCGGCAGCTTTCACCCCCTCTCGCCGCCATTCTCGGTACGCCTGCAACGCCGCAACCCGGGCCTCGTAGCCCGGGGGATTCGGCGGGACTTCGCGGGGCTCGGCGGACGTCGACGCCGACGTCGACGGCTCAAAAGTCGATATTTCCGTCACCGGTATTATCGGGGCTTCCTATACAGGCAGAGGCGCCGCTTCTGTAACACGCGCACGCATTTATACAATTCTACTGTGTTTGGTTACCTACGTGTACCGCGTATACGTGTATGTAGATAGATATATTATATGTATATATTAGGGTGATTAAAAAAAAAAATCATTATTTTTTTCGAAAAAAAAGTGGTAGTGAAAAAACGATTCGAAATGACGAAAAAGTAATGCCTGCACGCGGAAAAATTTTTTACTCGAGATTTAGAGTTAGCGCAAGTCGATTTTACATAGTTATTTAAGGTTTTTTTTTTCGTAAAATTTAGATTATTATATTATATTATATTTTACGATAAAACTACAAGATACCTTTTTTGTAGTTTTTTTTTTTTTTTTGTAGACAATGCGTTTTCGAAAAATATCTCATGAAATACTGGATTATGTCAAATTTAACAAGATAGCTTTTTTTGTTAAGAATAAATCAATCTGAAAATAAGAAACACGGTTGATTTTTTTGAACCAGTCTAATGCATTGAGGAGAATGAGCACGAATCAAGGTGGTCTTGTGTTTACAACCATTCCTTTTGCAAGAGGACCGTCTATCCCCGCAGAAATCGAATTACACGTCAAAGTTTTGCCCGAGGATCGCCGGCGCGATTCTGCTCCGTTTATGTAATCAATTTTGCAAATTCTCGTTGTGTTGTATCTTACATATCAATACGAATGTAAATTTCAAGGGGTTGATACAGTTGCTTCGGGGTGTGAAATACTGACTTTCGGGCCGTTTAGATTTCGACGAAACAACCCTACTTCCTGGTGATTTTTATCTTATTTTACATTTATCAATTTATCATGCTTGTTTGAGTTTCTTCTTTATCACAATGTTTTTATGTTCTTTAACTGAGCTAAATTAAAGCATCGCACAATGATATCGCTGTCGTTGATCGTTGATCATTTTTTATACTCAATTATACACGCGAGACAAAATTCCGAGGAATGACGTGCGTTTGGATCTCGTGTAGCTCAATGATTTTTGACAGTGATATTTTAAAACCGTCGAATGACATTTTTTTCTAAATCTCTTCCACATCATATTTTAATCAAATTTCTTGGACCCCGCATTGAGTTGTAAAAAAATCCAAGAAGCCGAAAATATACGTATAAAATGTATAAGAAAGAAAAAAAAAAAAATCAGTTTACGTACATTGAAAAAATGCATTTTTATCAAGAAACATTTACGTTCGGTGATGTTTTTTTTTTTTTTTTTTTTTAAAGGTTGAAACTTCTTACGGCAATGATATATCGTAGTAAAAATCTTCTCAACAACTCGAAGTGGTCCAGAAAAATGTGCCGAACCACGTTGCGCGAGGAATTTTGAAAAACAGAACATCGACGCCATTCGATACAGCGAAGAACTAACGGATTGAGAAAAGGAAAGAAAAGAATAAATGAATACCAAAGTATTATATTTCATAAACTATTACGTGTTCCTAAAGTTACGCATACCTAAGCCATAACACGAAATACAAAATTCACAAGTCTGTAACGGTGTTGATAAAACATGCCGATTATTTTGCGCCCACTTTGACGTTGCCGTAAGGAAGGAACTACATATGCGTGTATAAATGTACGTGTGTACGTGTCATGCGCAGGGCCTGTATGTGTAAGAATATATATGTATATACCCGTCCATGGCTGAGAAAATTGAATTGTCGGGGCGAATCTCTTTGTAAAGATATTGCGGAATTGAATTTGCCGTTTCACTGCTGCCGCTGGTGGTGGAAGCGACGACGAATGAATATAAATTGACATTCACATTTTGTTCGGCTGTTTTTTTTTTTTTTTTTTTATCTTGGTCTTCCTCGTCGTTTTTACACTTCTTTTTCAGCTGCCACCATTTTTTCCCGGGTTGATACGCACACGCGCCATGCATATTTTTCATGGCCAATTCAGAGTAATGTTACAATTTTATCGATGTAGACGGATGAGGTATATGATTGTTACCTGTTCGCAAAATAAAAATTTCAACTCTTTGTTCGGTTGTCGCGTAACAGATACCTACATATAAAATTTCAATTTCCCCAACGTTTTGTTCGTATCGTCGTTTTGCACACGTGTCTCTATCGTATTCCTGGTATTTTATCATCGACGTATATCAACGAGTGTCAAATTATAATTTTGACCCGTTACTCAAAAATCGTTCGAAAATATGAAGGAAACAACGGAGGTAGACCCTCGGCTAGAAATTCGTAAAATTGAAGAATTGATAGATGATGGAAAACGTTTTGTAAATTGAGCGATTTGATCGGTAACATTTCGATAGAAAACAAACGATTGTTTTCAAAACGGCTGGCATGTTCCAAAAGTTGAAAATTTGAATTCATTGATTTTCCCTTGATTGTCCAAATTCGAGAATCAGTTCTTTCCTCGATAATTTTCAATCGACTGTAACAATTACGGATAAGAAAATGCGTTGGAAAATGTCACGCGTCATGATTCCTAAGTGTCATTGTATCACCGTTCGTTTCTATTTCTCACGTTATTTAAAAATATGACACGACCGAGACCATTAACTTTTCAATACCCCCCAAACATTGCTCGATAACTAACCATAATCTCAATTTTCGCGCTAAATTCGCGCTAATCTAAAGCTAACAAATCCGCCACATCGAGACCATCGCTTTCTAAAACACACCAAAGGTTGGATGAACGAAAAAACCCAAGCCATATGAGCTCGCGACGAATAACCGCGAAGCTAGTTATTACCATAGCCAAAAGTGCGAAGTAACGAAATTTGCGTAGGTTTATTCAATTCGCGTATATTTATATCTCTCTCTCTCTTTCCAGTTCCGTCGTCGAGTGTAATTGATTGTCAGCGAATAGAGCTTAAAGAGCAAACGTTGCGCAGGCCGTCGGAATGGAAATTTAATGAAGTTTGTAGTACCTCAGGGTTGTATAATGGTTACGTGATTGTTCCAGGGGTTCGGTTATCAAATTTTCCCGATCGCGGGGCGAGCGTTTCGGCTTACGGTATCCGTCGTCGGGCCCGCTTGGCCGGGGTTGTTGGTCATTTAGCCTGACTTCACGACTCGTTAGAATCGGCCCCTGTACTCTCCCCCACCCCTCGCGCTCTCACTCGCTCCGTCTCGGCGCGTAGCGTAGCGTCCGCAGCGTCGTCAAGCCGGCGTGTTTCTCCGAGCCGCCAGGCGGCGCTGGCGGTGAATGTAGGCCCCGCGCAAGTTAAACGCCCGTTTACAATGAGGGACGGTTAACCAAATTACATCAATCCCATTTCGCGTCGTTTTGACATGGCAATTTGATCGAATCGTCCGCGCAACTGTTGTGCTCTGTTTGACTCCCCCTCGAGCGAATCGCGCGATAACTTGAACGCCCCCTTGCCCCTCTTAATTCCAACCCTCCCTCCAGCCCGCAGGGAACCCTGGCTCTTCTCCCTCTCTCTTTACCTCTGTCTCATTCTCCTCCCGTCGCCCCCGTTTTGCGGAGTGAACAAGTGCCGTTAACTTTTTCTTGTATCGAAAATAAGTCGTTAGACCCTCTTTCATCTTTAAACGAGTTTTCACGGCACGACAAACTTTCATTCCCTATTCCTCCGTGGCCTTAGTTATAGAGTGATTTCCTCCTTCCTTTTTTTTTGTTGTTCTTTCTCTTTTCGTTACCCCGCCCAACTTACCTCCCCCCCATCCCTTCCCCCTTTTCTTACTCTCAATTTTTTCTACTCCCCGCGGTTTAATCTCATATTCCGTCATCGACTTGGGCATTTATTTTCGGTATTGTTTTAATTTTTGTTTTTTTTTTTTCTTTTATTCTACGCTCTTCCTCTTCTCAGGAAATCACAATTAATTCTTTACCCGTTGTACCAACGATTGAGTGACAAATTTTCATTCATCATTTATTTTTTCTTTTACCGAAAGAACGTGGTAATTGAATCATTGTCAAAATTTTCTCGTTTCGCAAACTCTCTCTCTCTCTGCCTTCCAGCAACAGCGTTGTGTTTTCTAACAGATGTAAAACTGTTCGATTCGAAATAAATTTTGTTCACATTATGTGTATCTGACACGAGTTTAAGACGCATAACTTGCTACTAAAAACTTTTAAAAATCTTCGAGATATATTCCATTTCCGGTTTTATTACGAAGTTTGTAACGTCTATAGAGTTACCACTGAAAGTTGTTGTCAACTTTTATAATGATCGCTGAAACGAGGAGAATCTTGACGACGTTTGAAACGTACGTTAACGCGTTTAGTTTTCAACAATATTTATTTATGCTTCATGCATTTCTGTTATTTTATCAGAAATTTACAAAGCCACAATTTGTCAGCTCTTAATTCTTCGCAGATTTTCTTTTTTTTTTTTTTTCTTTTGTTTCTCAGTCCCTCGGTGATTTTTGTTTTCTAAATATTTATTAACGTAGAAGTTGAATGTTTGTGGAAATCAGCTAAAAGTTGGCAAAAAATTTCGCACGGGGTGTAGTAATAAAAAAAAAAAGAAAAAAAAAGCCCGTACGAAGCAGAAACGAAAATATCTAAGTACAGGGGATGAAAGGCTCGTAGAACGGGAAGTGGAGAATAGGTGAATAGAAGAGATGAAATTGTTTCACGCAATTTTAATTGCTGAGGATACATCAGCGCGGGGTACGTACGAGGCGGGTCGAAAAGCCCGAAGGGAGGGTTTAGGTTTCGTGCGGTTAAGGGCCAAGGTATTTTGACGATGCGTCGAGCAAACAATGATGGGTCCCCAATTTTGACGCGCGCAGAAGCTTAGAGTCGACCCTCGCGCAGTGGAGGATAGAATACAATGCGGCTTTTCTGACCGTCGAAATCCGGTTACCTCCTGACATCTTTACGCAATTACCGATAATTGGGCCTCGCCTTGCTCCGCGTACGCTTAAGCGTATAATAACGTCCGCGTAATTAGGAGGACTTCGCGCGCCGTTAAAGTGCGGCTGACGCGCCGGATTGAAAAGTAAAAAGAAAATGAGATGAAAAAATGGATACGCAATTTTTTAAATTTGGAAAAAAAAAGTTACGAACGCGTGTATCCGAGATAACCCTGATCGTTGTATGCGTAAGCGGGGTTATGCAGGAAATTAAAACCATGTGTATATTATGTAGTTAATTGCATAATATTTATAAATAAAACGCTGAGGTATAATGTACAACACATCGGGATTACGCAATAATCGACCTTGCGAAATGACCTCGTGTTGGCAGACTAAAAATCTCGTTAGAAAATGTCTGTTACAGATGACCGAATCATTGTGCAAATGCGATGATGAAATTTATCGTAAACGATATACGATAAAGTGAGTGCTTTTCTTGTTATTTAATTTTTGCAATAAATATCGAAGGAAAATCGAAACGCAATTGAAAACATTGTCCGCGTATCTCGAAGGACTATTTTTCTTTTCTTTTTCTTTCTTCAACGAATGTTTAATCGGTTAAAAAAGCTGTGGTAAAGATATTTTCAGAAATAGAAAAATTCAAAACGATCATCGTACGAATTCGATAGTTTTAGAAAAAAAAAAATAAAAATGATCCCGTCAATTATTGGTATAGAAAGTCATTATACCTAATACAAATTTCTATCGTCTTGAGCGTTGACTAAAACTTGGCTGAATTCTTGTCTCCTTTCTTTCGTACTTTTCAGACGTTTCTTTGTCATCGTTAAAATCAATCACGTTAAAGAAATAGACAAACAATAAACAGCCTTAAAATTTTAATCAACAACGTTGCACGATATCACACGTAGTTGCCTACCGAATTGCATCAATGATGTTTCAAAAAAAAAAAAAAATTGCTCACTGTACTGCGATAAAATTAACCGTGAGTTTGCAATTTTAATAACGATCAATCCCCTTCGCCTTAATTTACAAAACTGCAAAATGGATGCTACCGGATACACGATGTAGAAAAAATTAAGGAAAGAAATACAGAGGGGAGAAAAAGCAGCGAGCGATAAGCGAAACTGGTTTGAGAATATCCAGCGATAATCAAATATATCAGTTATTCCCCCCCCCCCCCCCCCCCCCCCCCCCCCCCCTCTTCAAAAAGCCAGGCCGGCGACGCGGTCGCCAAATCCTCGCGGTTCTGACGAGCGTCTTAACTAACTTAACCCCGAGTTATCAGTAATTATCGAGCCTTCGGCGTAACTCGGTTATCCCAAAGAAGTTGCAGGAAAAGGCGGCGCTAAGTAAATTTCACCTCAAAGGTCGACCACGACCCTCTGTTGCACGGGTCGCATTCCGCCGTTAAAAGATTACCTGCCGCAGATTGCATCATGAATGATTTTCAACAACTTGACAATATTTTCTCTCTCTGTCTTAATTTCTTTTAGCTTCGTTCGACCGAGGGTATAAAAAAAAAAAAAAAAAAAAAAAAAAAAATTAAACAACAACGCCGAGACGATGAGGGAGAGAAAAACCTTGATGTTGTTTTTCTTTTTCAACAAATCCTCGCGAATAACAAGAAACTCGTTACGATTAACTTGTTACACGGTGATTTTTGCTCATTTCATACAATTAAGTCAGATATCGCGATCCGAATCGACCAATTGAAAAATAACCAAACGCGGGGCCATTGAGAAGAGAAATATGGAAGGAAAGGGAGAAAGAAAGAAGATGATAATTCGTTGTTACGAATATTGTTTCTACGTCATTCAATGATTATTGCCGCACCTTTGTATATTAGATATGAAAGAGTAAAAATACGCTTATCATTATTATTCGAATATAGACTGGACTCGCGCATAAATCTTGAAGCCTAATCGGCGATAAAACACGAGCCATATATTATTGTTGTTTACGAACGTGTGTGAATGTAAAATACGTGTACGTGAATTGTAATAAATCATTGTGCGATAATTATAAATCGCGTATCGTACGAACTATTGAACCAAGCTGAACGATTGCTAATAGACCGACATTAAAAGTCAATTAATATACAGAACAAGATAAATTATCAAGTGCAAAAAGCTTTTATACGAGCTCTTGTCGTTGCCTGTACGATCCGAGTAAATTACAAAACAATACAACTAATCCTAACGCATTGAAATGTCAAGTTTTCTTACCAAGGTTTTTGAACCAGTTTTCATTCACCCTTGAAAACCCGTGTCCGAATACTTTTTTCTTTTACATTTATGAAATAGACAAACTAAACAGGAACAAACGAATACAGTAGTTTAGATTATTTTAACGAAAAATCTCAATCTTTCGATACTGTCTTTCCTCGAGAACAAGAGAAGACATTTTCGATTAGCAAAGATTAATGACAAACTGTGTATGTAAAAAAGATGAATCCGTCAGGTGGAATCTTATAAAAAAAAATCTCTCACCCAAGAACCAACAATTTCGATCATGTACTGAAAAACGAAATATCCGAGAAAATAGGAATTTAAAAAATTGAGAATCATACAATTCTATAAGCAGCATGAATAAAAAAAATAAATAAATAAGAATCAAACCATTCTTTCACGTTCGATTTTCTCCTGTTTGGAATAAGAACGCAAAACTCAAGTCGGTTCATACCTATGGTGTATTATATTTGTATGTTACAGTCGCTCTTCGCGTATTGTCATTTCAGCTCCGATTGAGACGAAGAATATAATCTTTGTCCGCAGAGCGTATAATACTATTTAAGTACGTGGAGAAAGAAACGTCCTTTGGATTAGGGGTGCGCTTACAAAACGTGTATGCATCGCGGGCCGTACGGTTAGGTTGAAAAAAAGTATTTTGACACCTCGAATAATGCCGGCCTCTGCATGGGGCCGGGCAATTAGGCTGCGGTGAGAAATTCACTGAGCCGTGTGCCCGAAGTTTTTGCGTTTGTGTGCGTGTTTGTGTGTGTGGCCTTCCGAAGAGACTCGGAATCTCTGTAACCGTACTGGAAAAACTCTCTGGCATTGTACGATTTGTATTCGAGTTCAAAGAGGAGCGGCGGTAAAAAAAAAAAAAAAAAAAAAGTGAGAAGAGGAAGCCGAGAACGCGAAGAGAAGGAGAGAATTTTTTTTATTTCTTTTTTCTTTTTTTTTTTCACAAATCCGTTTTCCACCCGAGTGTCTACAACCAGCAATTTCGTCACTCGTATCCAAAGTAACGGAGACGCCATCTGGCGGCAAAAATTCCTGTGCATAAATGGCGTCGTATTTAATTATAAAACTTGTTTTTCGCCGTGTTTTTTAGTCCGAATAGACTTGGTGTGAAAAAACGAGGATCTCACGAATTGCACGACATTCTCTGTGCTTCGAGATTCTTTGTAATTGGCTGAAAACTTGATCGAATATATCAGCTGATTCGTTACCCCGGCGCCATATTGAATCGACCTAGCAGAAAAAAGGAACAAAGAATAAGGTAACGTCGACTAAAAACAAGCAGCAAAAATTCTCCGCAAACTATATCCGCGGACGAGTACGAGTACCTGATACAACGCAAGGCTGACGAGGATTTAGTTATTAAAATCGCTTATAACCTGCAACGGTATAAACAGTTTAACGTTTCAATTTCCCAGGAAATCTTAGAGACATCCACTGCTCGATTTGTCGCCAGCTTTATGATCACAGTCAGCGCTTTCTGCAGGTATTAGTTGTGCCAAGAGGGAGATAGAGAATTGTGGGTACAAGGTGTAAAGACGTAGGCGTTGCTGAAGAAGAGGCTGCAGAAACAGAAGGGTGAAGTGTGAAGGGCGTCGTTTCTCCCTTGGGGGAGGTAATGAAATTTCAGAATAATCACCGGATAATTCATAATCCCTGGGTAATATCTATTAGTGTTCCAGCTTCTGCCAACCAGGGATCTTTACTCCCTTCCTGCTTTCCTCGCCGCGAGACAATCTCCCGTCAGGAGATGGACCTCCAACTTTTCCAATCGCATCGAACATTTCCTGCATTCTACTCCAAGTTTTTACACCTATTCGCCCATTGCAAATTCTCTACGACTTACAGATAGGTATTGTAGATATTCGATTCAACGTCACATATTTTTTTGTTTGTTGGTGGAAAAAGGAAAATTATACTTTTCTGAGTAAGCTTTCGTTTGGTGATATTTGTTTGCTTATTTATTTTTTTTTTTTTATTTATTTTACCAAGAGGCTGCCGAACAGTTTTAGGTTGAAAATTTTTTTTTTCCGTATCATTCTAATCTTGCACAAGGGTCGAAATATTTGAGGAACAGTTTTTTGTTTTTTTTTCCTCTGATTTATAGTTCGAGTGTTTGGAAAGAAGAGACACGCGCGAAAAATATGAACTTTGAAAAAGAATCGCTATTCCACAATTTTGGAATGATTTCGAAAGAATTTCATTTGCAAAATATGAGTATTTCTTTACTTCCTTACGCTGTTTAACGACATTCAGATATATATATATATATATAAAATTGCAGTGCGGGTATAAATTGTCGTGAAAATTCGTTAAACATGAGGATAAAATTTCTCGATTGACCCAAAAATTTCACGAGGATTCCAGGTTTATTCAATTTTTTTCTACATCTCTTGGTCATTATTATATCTGCGGAACGTCAAGTCCAGGGAAATAACGAAGTTATATTCGTGACGAGTTTTCGAAATCCTACTTCAATTTTAATTCCACTACGAACGTAATGCACTGTTAGCGAAATTTTATAAACATGTAAAATTTCTGATCCTATGCGACGCAAATGTCGGAAAGTCGATTACAGGTATAATCGTAGAATCGGAATGAGTTCGGAATTGGCGCGAGCTGAATATCCCGCTCAAGTATTTCGCGTGGATTGATAATCGCGGAGGAAGTAGAAAGACTCGAGGAGAGGGAGGAGAGAGATGAGCGGAGCTATGGGAAAAGCTAATATTCGATCGTTTAAGTCAATTTTCCATCTTCGTAATGAATTTCTTCGTTCTCAGTGAAAATCTTTCGTAGGTACATCTCATCTCGATCAATTTTCTTTCTAGCAATTTATTAATACCACGTCGATCGCGATGCAGCTCAACTGGTTTAATATAAGCTGATCCTCAGAACTGGTTTCAGGTACACGATGTACACTAAGATTGATAAAAAAAAAAAAAACACATAGTTTTCGATTAAATCGATTATTTTTCAAACTCGATTAATCGACCGATTCAATTACTTTTTCTTCACGATCGGTTTTTGTTTTTTACTCCCGTAAACGACGCGATACAATATCAATTAATATGATCAAAGTATAAATCATTATCATTCTCTTACTTACTAAGTACCTATTTAATATAAGTGATAAGTGAAAGATAAATGATTATTTTTTTACCTGAAATTGAAAAACAGTTTTAATCAAACTATTAATTATCAAAGAACTTTTCCGTTGTTAAAACTACGTACCGAAATTTACGAAATTTTGGTTTCTTATGCATCGTTTCAAAATGGTACGAAATAATCGATTAATTTCTTACCGATTCAATCGCGCGTTGTGTTCGATTATTTTTTTCCACCCGATTAATCGATGCATTATTATTATTATTATTGTTTTTAGCTTAGTGGCCACTGCCTATTTACACGTAAGATATAATATCTTTCGGAAACACGCAACGTCCGTACAATCTGTCGTCATGCTGCGTCGATATATATATTTTTGTGCGATATGTAACGCGCAGTTACATTTTTTAGCAATCCTGACACTTTGACAGCAGTTATAATGCGAATATCGGACGTTGCCTCATCGGGCTACGATATTTCACAATTCACCGTATCGCGAATTACGTGCAAATTGAGTAACGACCGGATGTCTCGTCGTCGTCTTAATAAAGCTACGGAATTGTACGTAAGAATACGAAAATTTTACATATTATGATAACAACACATGCGACAAGTAATCGAAAAATATTCCGACGAGTAAATAATAACGCAACATCATGATGAAAGAATTACAAGTAAAGATAGAAACGAAAATAAGAATAAACGTAAATTGAAGATAAAAATATTTCACAAAGAGAGAGAGAGAGAGAGAGAGAGAGAGATTAAAATTTATAATACACAGATAGAAGAGATTCGACGAGGCAACTGATTTTCTTAATTCCAAGAAATCCAAAACTGCATCCAAATATAGCGAATCGAGTATTTCTTCGAGCGAATAAAGAATTTTGAATATTGTCTTCAAGAATAATTCGTTTTTATTGGTAAAACGCTATTTGTTCAATTGAGAAACCGAAAAAAAAAACAATCATGGAATTTGTTTACGAAAACTGTTTAAAAATTTGCCTCAAAAGAATCTTGATATTCGTTTCAACCCATTAACTAGACTCGGTAAAAATGTTTCAAAATTTTATTTTCGCGAGGCTAAGGTTAGTAATGTTAACGCAACGGAACGATAAAATTATAATTACCGTATCAAAGCCTGAAAATATGGCTTAAAAGTTATTGGCGCTCAATTGCAAAGTTCTATTAAACTTTATACAGTTCGTAAACTTTCAAAATATCAATTTTATTCCAATAACGAATGCCAACAACGATAATTCGTTCAGAAAACATTGAACCGATAATTTTCTCGCAATCTTCTCTTCCCGAGTCAATATTTTCAACGGATTGCGGGATGAAAAAAAAACAAAAAAAAAGAAACAAAGAAAGAAAAAAAAACGAAAAGAATTTCTACAGCATTCGCCCGTGACTTCTTAATAAGCAATCGGGGTGAATTCTGGCTTCATATGCACAGATGCATGTATGGTAGTTAATGCAGAGGGAATTCTGAGGAAAAAATCAATTCACTTTCCACCTTTCGCATCTGCTCTGAGCTGCACGTGTTTTTTATTTTCTTGTCATTTTTTTTTCCCCCCCCATCGAAGTTCGTTTCCCATTTCTCCGCGCGCAGTGAGATGGGATAGGACAGTCTAGGATAGGATAGGATAGGATATGGCGACTATTTTTGTACCTCGGAGAGATACATGTGTACAGGGTGTCCCAGAACTAAGTGAACTAACTGATATGGATCATGGAGGCGTTCGAGCTGATTAAATTAACCTAAAGAGAACGTGGACTCAAAAATCGTGTTCGCGAGATACGACCAGTTAATCCTTACAGTCATACCGGGATGCTCATCGTCCCGTATCAAAAACGTTCACGTTCCAGCCTTATCCCTGAGAAAGATTTTATTCTGGCTAAAAGTGGGGCGAAATTTTTGAAAAAAAAAATTACAGTTCGGTTACCACCAAAAAAATTTACAATTAAATTATCCCATATACTTCGATACTGACATACATGCGTACTTACGTTCTATTTGAAATATTGATGGATCTGTTTGGTAATCCTATTCTTTTTAAAGACCATTGTAAGGCTGCGTTATTATATCGAATAATGACACATATCTCTGTGTAAGCAATTATTGCTATAAATCGTCAACAAGTTTGTTATCGGCTTATATACTTTTGAATCGATCGCGCTGTTACATGCGTCGATAAAATGTGAAGTAGTTTTTCTGTTCCGGAATACAACACAGAAATGACAGCATAAAAAAAAAAAAAAAAAAAAAAAAAAAAACTATACGTTGTTAAAACCGAATCAGTCTTTGATACCAAAGAATTAATGTTCTGCACATATTCTCGCGAAAGAAAATTTCCGAAATTTGTGACCCCGAAGGCACCATAAATGATTTTGCGTATAGGTATGTACGCTCCTGACCGCTGAAGTTCCTACGTTGAACACCAGTCAACTCTGCCGTCGACAACAAGGATGCACTCCGCGAAGTCATGCTACTAAAGTAAATGCCCGAAAATACCGGAAGGTTATTTTACAGGATTAGACGTCTGGCGCTCACATGCAGGGCAATAAACCATCGACAGAATACCGCAAATAGGATAGATTAGTTATTGGCAATTATGAACAAGAGACGAGAGGTTTTTACCTGCGAGCGTATAACGGGCATAACTGTCCCACTACCATGGGCCCCGGGACGAGCGGAAGACTAACGAATTAGAATTTACCAAATATCTTATCTTTTCCCTGATTGGTCCTACCTTCCGGAAACCGTGGAGAACCAATCACGGGGCATTTCCGTTCTTTTATATATTCACCAATCGGTAACTAAAAATATATTTCATTCTTTCCGATTGATTCCTGCCTTCTCAAATAATGGGAAACCAATCAGGTGTTACTTCCGCTTAGTCTCAATATTCTAGGAGAGAATCCCGTTCGACGGATTTCACTTTGTCATCGCTTCACTTGAGAACTTCGGGTCTCTTACGTACGACAGTTTTTGACTTCACTTTAAAACTTCAAATTTAGAGTTGAGTAAGCATGCTTCAGATTTTGTGTCCAAAGAGAACGCTAAATTTCAAATCGTTCGGTTTTGCTCAACCATATTAGTTGTACAAAATCTCTCGCACGTGTTCAAATCCCATTGGTATACCTTAAAATGACAATAAATATTATCTTTTCTTTGCTACCCTAAATCTGGCCTAAAATTAATTCAATAAACTTAACAAATAAACAAAAAGACAGTCTTCAACTGCCCGCTTTCACGCAGCCCGTATTGGGTACTAAACAAACGTAAAGTAAGTGACATTTTATTCATATTCAGCGTTCACCTCGCTTAACCGTCCAAAGTATCGCTCTCTTTCCGGCAGATCTATGGGACGAGTTATAGTTTTCGTTCGATTAATGGTTAGGCGCAACTCGTCCCGCAACAACTTCGTAATTCGTATAACGCCAAAAAACCCCCGAGTATAACATGTTTCGGTCAGAATTTTGACAGGTTTTTCGACTTCGTATCCACCGTATTGGATCCGTCATTTTGGATTTGAAAACAACCCCAATTCCGACTTCACATTCGCGATCAGCGAGCCGAAAAAGAGTAACAGAATTCGGGTAAAAAAAATATAGAGTTGAAAATTGTGTGACCAAAAGTCTCGTAACGACTGGTTTTAGTAACAGAATATGATAATTGACAATGCGAATGAATTGAAATTTGATAATGCGTGTAATTTTATCACAGAAACCAGTCGTTGAAACACGATTTTTCAACCAGTCGTATCTCGCGAACGTGACTTTGGATACCGCATGTACTTCCGGTTAATTTACTCGGCTAGACATCCTCTATTATCCCTATCGGTTGGGTCACTTAGTTCCGGGACACCCTGTACAGGTGTAGGAACGGAAAGTGAGGAAGCGAAGGTGATGCTTCTTTTTCACCTCTCAAGCTAGATGCATTCATGGGGGGGGGGGGGGGGGGGGGGGGGGGGGGTGGAAAAGCCGGAGGATTTTACGGATATCGCAAACTGCACCGGCTCATATCTACCGCCAAGCTGGAAGCTAGTCTAGACGGTTAATCTGGTTAAAGAATTGATGCGAAGCAATTTTAGGGTAATTAAGGGCCGAGCTCAGATTTCCCGTGAATATATTTCATCCTCTTGATTTTCCTCATTTTCTTTGCGCCGTCTCTCTCCTTCTCATTCGTACACTCGTTTCGTTCACACACTTTTTTGCGATCTTTCATTTTCTTCCGCATGTGTCCAACGGATATTGCGTATCGGTTTCGGTGATTTTATAACCGTTGAATAGTTCTTTTGGAACTGATTTCGACGGTTGCGTAGAAAAATCGGCTATCTCGAATCAGGCTTGAATAACAGGCGATTTCCAGTAGAGTACAAAAACCGGCTATTTCGCGTTTGAAATTTTTCGGCCGCAAATTAAGTTGGTAGCACTGTAGGGCTGAATACGAAAAATTCATACGAGCTCCGTTTTGCGAATATAGGTATTACACGGTTATTTACGTTATTAATAATTATAATGCAGAAATGAAAGTATAAAGCATCGGGCGTATGTTGAGATTAAACTGAAGATTATCATTTCGGCACAATGACATTAAATTGGTAATGGCATTAAATGTATATGTATATAATATATTCGCAATAGTATCGGTCAAAGTTTCATTGTTGATGACTTGTACTGCGTGAAAAAGGTTTTAAAAAAAAAAAAGAAAAGAAAAAAAAAAAAGAAAACGTAATCGAAACTACGAGTCAAAGTACCGAAACCTGCGGATCAATTTACTCCAGGTAATAAAGCCGCAATAATTACAACGCTGTGAACGACGATGACGATGATGATAAATTTAACCTCATCAGTAATATATTCTAAATCAAAATTTCAACCTCGCCTCGCTGTCCGCACAGCGTGCAAAATAATTTTCATTTAAATTTCAAATGTATTTTCCATAAACTTTCCCATTTCACTGTAGATATACAATAACGATGATAATTTATATTGCATCCCAAACAATGCTCAATAAACACCCTCTCATTTCTATACCTATGTGCCTTATGCATGAAAGAAGCAATTTATACACGATTATCGATTGTTTCGATTAAAAAAAAAAAAAAAAGAAAAATAATTTCCTTCATAAAGCATAAACAAGGGTACAAAACCAGGTTCATGTCCGACCTCGCGAAAATATTTTTCGTTTCAAAATAAAAATGAGAGAAAAAAAAAAAAAAAACAATCAAAGCTTGAGTGTAAGTGAAAAGTTTTTTTTTTTTTTTTTTTCAATATTATCTTTCCGTTATTGTTGAACGATTAACGCAAAATAGGAACGATGACGCGCATTTGAGTTTGTTTTTATACAGCTTGAATGGATCAGAGAAATCAGTGTATAACTTAACGTACGCTGTAATAAACGCTTGCGTTTTATGCGCGTAGCGAATGATAAGGATATAAATATCAATATTTACTGATGACGGTTTTTTTTTTTTTTTTATTTTTATTATTCTACTTAGTAGTATTGAGCAAAGTGTAATATTCATGTTTTCTCGAGGAGCATGGGTGAGCGTGCTGCTAAAATTTGTCTAATTCTTGCATCAGTTCAGCGAACGGAGACGCGATGATATATTAGAGGGAAATGAAAATAAGAGGCATACAAGAAAAGTGTGCCAATAGTGAAATTATGCGCAATTCAAAGGAAATTGATTTATACACAGACGTACGAATATGCAAAAAGAGGGAAACGTTTATAGGAATAAAATCGTTACAATTTACAGGCATGGGATATGAAAATCAGAGTACCAGCGCACTTTACTTTGAATAACAATATTGACTTGATAACATATATTATTATTAGGAGATAATTTTACGAACTTAATCATCGTGCACGAAGAGGGGAGATATATAAGAGACGAGGATAAAAATTTCAGGATAAGTCAAAAAAAAATAATAATAAAAAACCGCTGCCGAAAAAAAATTATGCAAGAGAATTGTGATATCTGCGAGAAAGATCGGTTGATAATCGTCAAATTTGAATGCTGTAAAATTTGATCACGTTTTGATGAATCGCGAGACGTGTAAAGTCGTATTAAATATTTACCACGCGTTGCACGGGTTAGTAGAAATAGAAATATAGTTTTGAAAACGAAGTAAAAAAAAGTACAATGTAAACCTAAAACTAATACGATTGTTTGCGGGATATTTCGTAAGTAAGAAAATTTGTGTCAAAGATTATGACGGGAGTGTTGCAAAATTTGTGAAAATTTTGGAAAAATCCTGTGTAAAAATTGTCAGGCGTTCAATCCTTCGTTTCTTGATTTTAGATATTTTTCACATTATATTGTACACTCGAGACGTGCGTAAGTTGTATAATGAAACTTTGAGAGCCGCGCGACTACGTGAAATAATAATGAATACAATTAGACGGGGCGGGAAACATGTGCAAAAGGGAAAAAAAAAAAAAAGAGGAATAAAAAAGAATATGGAGGAAAATTAGGGATAATGAAACAAAAGGAGGAAGAAATCAGTCGTTTAAATGAACGAAAAGAGATAGGGGAGTGAAAAAATAAGAACGGTGGTAAGAAATTTGATTGGAAAAGAAAGAAAAAAAAAGAAGGGATACAAAACTGGCAAAAAAAGAGAATAAAAACAAGTCACTTACCGCAGGAAGCTAATTGTGCATACTTGTGCAATTTTGATTGAACTGAATGAATTTTGTGTTTATTTTTTGCAAAGCATAAACGCGAGATTATCTGACGCAATATTCATGCTATCGCGAAATATAAAAGCGCTCGTCAATTCTTGACCGGCAGTCACTCGATATAAAGTGTAGCAAGTAGCCGAAGCGATTCTTCACCTAGCGTCAAATTTCAAAGCTTTCAACAACAAGGATCGAGTTTTATTCGAGTAAAACTGTAAAAAATTAAAAACGGTTTTCCGCGTATAATTGAATTGACAAAAAATGAACGGATAGAAAACTCAGGGAAAATAAGAAAAAGGGGAAATGAGATAAAGATACAGTGATCGAAGAGGGCGGAAGACAAACTAATCATTAACCAACAATGGACTATTCACAGTTCAAAACTGAGGTTTCGAAGAGGAGGCGAACGGCACCGACCAGAGAATTGAGTGAGTATTTCATACCTAAATTAGTCAAAATCATCCAATTTTTCATTATCAAGCTCTCTTTCTTTCTCTCTCTCTCTCTCTCTCTCTCTCTCGATTATAAGCAAGATTCCTTACAGAGGTTGAATCTCCTTCATTTTGCAATATTTCGGTGACTTAATACCAAAGCAAAAGGAAACAAATCATTTCAACATATTTTTCAACAGACACTGTCAAACATTATTGTAAATTTACTACACATTTGCTGTGCAAAAGAATTGTCAATTTACGAAATCATGTTGCAAATTTACAAAATTCGGTGCAGCGATGTAAAATACGATGTAAATCTGTCTTAAATTTGCATGGAAATTTTTTTTTACTTTACTAAATCGTACAGTGAATTTATTCTATTTGTAGATTGAATAAACAGTAAGCGTATGGTTAAATTCACTGTTTCGTGTCCAATAAAACTTCCAATACAGTGTAGAAAGTTAGATACGGAAACTTACAACAGTGGAATACAGATTTGTTTAAATTGATAATCGAAAAAACAAAAAAAAAATAATAGAAACCGATTCTAAATAAGATTATTTTTACACTAACAAACATTTGTACGGTTCGAATGAGGAAAATAATCTGCCGAAAATTGTGCCGATAATTATTTTTTTCGTTGATTTGGATACGATTTTTCATCCTGACAGGATTAAAAAAAAATGTTCATTTTTCATTTTTAATTTCGAACTACGGTTCGTTTAAACTTTTCGCCTCCGCCCTTCAGCAAAAATCGCATACTCGGCGCCGATGGAACTGATTTCGTTGGCGGAGGGCATGCCGAACGAAGAGACATTCCCGTTCACGGAAATAAGCCTCAAACTTATAGACGGTTCGAGTTTTACCCTCGAAGGTGAGGAACTCGGTGCAGCACTGCAGTATATTCCGAGTCAAGGATACCCCCCGTTGCTTCAGGTAATGGGAAAATCATTTAGCAGTGTAAAAAAGCTACGAGTTTCGACGTCGAAATACGTCCTGAATTACAAAAAAAAAACTGAGAAATAAATTCGATTTTTTCTCCTTTCTCCCAAAGAATGAAATTTTCATACAACAGTATAATCTGCATGTGTTGGGATAATATATATATGTATATATGTATAAATATATATTTTTTTTTCTCCCGCGAATACGTCATCCAAGGCAGACTGCCGGTCGTCTTTATTCGCGTTTGTGAATGTATTTGGAATATTCTTATCTTCATCTGCATGAAGTCAACCGTATCGCGTGTATTAACTGTGTTGCTATAATATTACGAAATCCATCTGCGTGTTACGCGATTATTGCTATTTCGTCACGTTCGCAATAATATAAAGAGGATAATTTTTTGATTATTTATATTCTCGTTTGTTTGATTGGTTTTTTTTTTTTTTTTTTTTTCTTTATGTCATCAGTTTCACTCGATTCCGATATCCCGAAATTGAAATCTGAATAATTGTTGAACGTCTTTTCGAAACGTTGATTTCTTTGACCCAATCAGCGTTAGAGAATACATCGTAATGGAAAATCGTCGATTTATCGGACAGATGATAAAAAAGTAAAAATGATGATTTTCGATGAATGTAGAAGTTGAACGATTTCCTTCCAATATTTCCAGAATTTTTTTTTTGTTTTTTTTTTTTGACAGAGAAAAATCGAGTGGCGTAAGAGTGAAAAAAATCTCATCAAATTCGTCGAGTTTCGGTGATACGGCAATATCAAGCAATTCTTTCAGCGACTTCTCCCGCCAAAATTAACATCCATTTGAATATATATATATATATATATATATGTATCGATGAATCGCTGTTATATATCAACGTTTAAAAGAAATCTCGACATTATAAAATGTAAGCGTATTCGAAATTTCAGGCGCTCAGGGAACTGCAAAGAAAAAATCACGCACCTCCTTTGTGGGAAAGCCGGGATATCGTCGTGGTTTCCGGCGGCCAAGATGGACTCAGCAAGGCTCTCGAAGCGATCGTCGGACCAGGAGATCCCGTCCTGGTCCAGGACCCCTTTTACACGGGTACAGAAGTTGTGGTAAGTGATCCTGAAAAAAAAAAAGAAACGACAAATAGAATGAAAGCATGCGTTTCTGCAGAGTTCGATATCTTCGTTGAAAACGGGGCAGGGTTGAAATTCCGAATTTGAAAAGTTCCGAAAGCGCCAAAATCCTAATTATTCGATGGTGAAACTTGAGGTAAAGAAATCAAACTTTCACAAAACAACAAAGTTTCGAATGGTCGGAAACCCGACGGATTAAAGTTCCGAAAATTCGAGTCACCAAAGAGAAAAATTCCGAAAATTTAAATCTACTCACAGAGTAGTAGTTTACTCAACGAGCGGATGTAAAAAGTCAGAAAAACCGAAAATCAGAATCACCTGGATTCCGAACATAAAAATATCCAAAATCCGAAACAGAGAAGGATCAAAGTGGCGAAACTTCACTCAGTCAGAAATTCGCAGAACTGAAAATCTTCGATCATCCGAAATTTCGATGCTTCAGATTTTGTAATTTTCTCAGTTTTGTCCTTTCGGAACTTTGAGCGTCGATTTTCGGATCATTCGAAACTTTAATATTTCGTCCGAGTTTTATTTCTTTACTCCAAGTTTCGTCGCAAAAACGTTCAGAATTTGGCGTTTTCGTAACTTTTCAAATTCGAAATTTCAACCCCGCCCCTAAAAATCATCGTCGTAAATCTTTGTATAAGATCAAATATTCTGGAATGAGATGTACGAGAGAATAAAAAAGACCCGACGGCAAAACAACAAAATTAGTACCTTACATGTTTATTATTCTATCGACTAAACGTAAACTGCAATATAAGCCATGTGGTATAATTTTTGCACAAAGAAATTGTCGGATCGGTAAAATAAATCCCGATAAATTTTCCCTCACTTGAATAATCATCCTTGCACTGTTTAATTTTTTTTTTTTTTTGTTTTTGTTTCGTTTTCACCAGCTATCGCCGCACAAGGCGGAGCTGATACCCGTCGCCCAGGACGCGTTTGGCGTCGACACCGCGCTTCTGAGGGAAATCCTGAAGGGCCGTAGAGCCGCGGGAAAAAAGATGCCAAAGATAATGTACATCAACCCGACCGGAGCAAATCCCACAGGGTCGGTTCTGCCCCTCGAGAGACGCAAGGATATCTACAGACTCGCCTGCGAATACAATTTCCTCATCCTCGACGACGATCCCTACCACTACATGTACTTCACAGATGTAAGTGAACGTCATCTAGACTCGAATTTTTGATAAATTAACAAATTTTTTTTATACTCTTATATTCTTAGCGAGATGTTTAGAACTTTGGATCTTGGGAATTGGCGAAAAAGCTGCGAAAACGAATTTACTTTGACACCGAAAATTCTATTCAAAACTCTGAAATTTTACGACGTAAAATTGTTGTATTTTTTCCTTAGGTATTGATAAAGAATTCGTAAAAAAAATTAAGCTTGCTTTTATAATCATACGCTTCGAAAATCGAACGAATGATTTGATTAAATTCACGTATTACGAACGATTTCGATAAATAAGAATGACTTAACGACACGAGAAACTTGAAAAAAAGTGACGAAATTTTTGTATACCTATCACGGCGAGGTTGGAGTTGAGAGTTGATAAGCAGCGGCGATGAGATTATTTGAGGAAATATTTTATCGCACGTTTCACGTAAATCTTGCAAAATTTGAACACTTCTGTATGTGTGTGTAATTTCAGAGATGATATTTTTATCGTTATTATACCGTGGCGCAATGAGTTGAGAATTAAGATTAGGCGGAATAGCGATTAAGAAATAATTGCAACATACATGATAATTACGTAATAATAATTGTCACATCATGCGAGAAATTTAATCAAAGAATTTCATCCGTTGATGATCGCACATCGAATTAATTTTAATCATATTCCTCAAATTATAATTTCAGGAAGCTCCAAAGTCATTTTTGTCCCTGGACACGGAGGGACGAGTCATACGGTTAGATTCATTTTCGAAAATTTTGAGCAGTGGACTCAGACTTGGCTTTATCACCGCGGCAGCACCTCTCGTAGCCAGTATCGAAGTTCACATGCAAAGCAGCCACCTTCACGCACCTACAATATCACAGGTTCGTCGAGATGCTTGAATCGATCGCATTGATTGACTCTTATTTTTTTTTTTTTTTTTCAAATTTTTTTAATCGAATCGTAGCCATCGATTTTGCTCATTGCACTTTCTCTCGTTTTGATATTATCTCATTAGATGTCGAGCCTTTACGTATCGCAAATCTTAAGGTTAAACGTATAATTGAAACTCCAATTTATTTATGCCTCACGAAAAGACGCCGATCGCAGTAATCGTACGGCTGTAGGAGATAAGGAAGAAATGATGATTTCTAAGACGCGTATGATAAATAACGAGGAGAAAAGAGAGAAAAGAAACGTCCAAGAAAGACGAAACAAGTTTGATAAAAGTTCGAATCACGGGTTATTTTACGAACTCTGCGACCTCAGACGCGTGTCCGATGCTCTATAATTTTACGCGATAAATCAGTTGAAGCTCTTACCGTTCTCGGTGAAATAAAGATTATTTCGAGAATATAAAAGAAAAAGAGCAACAACACGACACGTCTTTGCGTCGATGTCGTGCAGAGTTCATAACGAAATATTTGCGCACACGCGGTCATTGACAACTCTTAAAAATCTTTCATATTATACGCAGGTTATAGTTTACAACCTGCTAAAAATCTGGGGACACGACAGGCTTATGGAACACTTTCGCAGGATTAGAGTATTCTACAAAAAACGGAGAGACGTTATTTCAGCTCTGGCAAAGAAACACCTTCACGGTAAGTCGTAGATTGTTTTGACACACGTAAACGATCGGAATAGACTATTCTTTCAAGATTTAAGCAGTTACTCGGAATCGTCGTTCAAAATGTGTTCTGAAAATATTCCACACGAGCGTTTCAAGAGCGTCTTTTGTTTGATCGACTAAACAGGTCTGGCAGACTTCACGATACCGAGCGGGGGTTTTTTCCTCTGGATAAAAGTCCGAGGGGTAAAGGATACCTGGAGGATGGTAATGCAGCGCGGGGTTACCCACGGAGTATTACTGGTGCCAGGCGCAGCGTTTATGGCGGACCCAAGTCAGCCCTGCAATGCAATAAGAGCCAGCTTCGCGAAGGCTTCGTACGAGGATATGAATTCGGTGCGTATTACCGATCGGAATTGCGAGGAGACCGAGAAAAGGTTACAAATTTCACCCAATATTCCCAATAACGTGAGCTTTCCGTAATTTCAGGCACTGGAAAGGTTCGCCAAGATGATAAGAGCGGAGTTATCGACGATCAGTAACAACAACATCGAGAATGGCGAAGTGTAGACGATCACTCCCATGCCTGAAAATGTGAATGTCGGCAATTGGTGGTAAAGAGATTGGTTCTAGCGTCGGTACGGTACCAATATACCCTTACAACCGTCAGTGCGATGTCCGTGAACGGTTGTTGAAACGCGCGGTTGGACAAACACTGTTATCATCGAGTGATGACCGCGCGGTAGAAGCGAGGTGCATGTTCATCACCACCATGAGTAATCGTTTCAAGCGTTAAACAATATTAGATTATATTTTGTAGTACTTAAACGAGTTTCACAAAAAAAGAAAACGGTCAACCTAGATTCGACACGCAAGTAGCAGGTATTAGGCTAGCTTGAAGGTCGCTGCCTTACCGACAGAAACAAAGCCCCAAGCTAACGACGTTTCGTATCGAGAGTCTCGGCGGAGTTTCGAGCTTTCAAACGGTACCGACAGTCAGACTTGTTGAAAGGGATGGCAAAAGCTCATTCACCCTGTTCCATAATCTTGGTTCGGAACGGAAGAGAACTACGTGTACAATTCTAGGATGAATTTGACAGATGGCAGCAATAAGTATGAATTATACGTTCGGGTGGATTTGTACTTTGCGACAAGTACGCTAATGGGACGTACGGAAAGCTACCGTGAATGAAAAGAAAAGATAACCAATGCCTGTAACACGCGTTACGCATGACACGTAAGATAAAATAAAAAATGAATAAACGTTCACTTCCGATATCGAACTATTGTAAGATTGAACCCCGTAGATTAGTCTTTCCAAGATATTTTTTTTTTACCCGTTTAGCTATTACTTAATTTATTATATTATATTGTTACATGATCGATGTTTCATACGTCGCTGTGTATACACAAGGCCATGTAAATAAAAATAAATTGATTACACATCCTGACATAGAGTAAAATTTATATTAAGTTTATATCTCGTTATGCAATCATTTACGGATTGCGGTTCCTAGCCGGTAGCTCGGCTGGCGCGTTTCCTGAAAAAAACCTCGCGTGGAAAACAGTTCGGATATTCACGAATAATCGATGAGAAACATTTGCAATTTGCAGTACGTACCGTCACTGTAGGTACACAAATGTTAGATGTGACGAGCAGATGGATCCAGATTTTATTTCTGAATGCCATTGCAGCAGCGACATCAAGGCACATCAATTAACGATGTTTTAACAATCCGCGTGAGGTGTAGTGCACGAATTTCGACTGATGAACCACCGATCAGATTTTCCAATCCCGATTCGCGCGTCATGTGTATAAAAAAAAAAATCAACAAAAATAAAGAGAGAGAGCGATAAAGAAAGATAGAGGCACACTTGAGTGAATTCAAACTTTGAATAGTTCAACACTAGGATCAGCGGTGATCGAAAATACGAGAATTGTAATTCTGGACTGCATCTCGTGCGCTTGAAAAGTGACGGGCGGAAGTCCTTCTCTCTTCGTCTCTCTCTCTCTCCCTTACACTCTAAGACGCTTACCGCTAAATATCCTAACAGCCGGATAATTTACCGGGGGATTAATTTAATCTGTACCAATATAAACAGCTGCTGACAATGCGACGGGGATTCAGTTAACTGGTCAGTTGCAAATTGGCTTTAAATACGACTATTCCAAGTCACCGGTGACCATATTACTTGAGAGTGCAATTACCAACAACGTTACATGCAGAGTCAAACGATGCTGAAGTTGGTAAGGTGGTTATTACTTATTGTAATGATTCACGTTTCTGGTAAAATCGTTGTTTAGCAGTTTCAGGAATATCTGAGATACAGTAAATTACAATGAGAAAAAATACACACATGTTTGGAAAACTCGACTACTTCAAAGTCGCTATAAAATGCAAAATAGTCATTTTGCTCCTCTCTGTCTCGTTACGTTAACGTTATTAACTTCAGTCTCTTGATTCAAAGCTCTACGCGATTCCGAGGCAAGCTGTCGATGATTTGAAACATCTTTTCAAATTCCTTGTCGAATAGAATCGAGTCATCTATCGATATCGAATGAAAGAGTCGTTGTAAGTTGAAATTATCGTGAGTAACGTTATTGCGACGATGTATATTAAGGAAACGTGCTTATTTTGCAACTTTATCATTCTCGGAAATTCAGTAAACCGTAAATAAGCAGTGCATACACCATATTTTGAAAACTTGACTCCTACCAATTCATATTCCATAATTGCGAATAGTAATTTTCCCTGAATGTTTCGTTATATCAACTCTACGAACTTAAACATCGTGATATCAGTGAACAGTACAACCGATTGGATCCATTAGAGAACAGACCAAATTAAACGACGAAAGAGTCGGAAGTCAGAGTGACGTTAGTTTCGTTAAACATTGCAGTTTTCACTACAATTCAGCTAGCAGTCAAGGTAGGTTCCACTATTATAAAGGGGTAGTTGTGGCATTCTCGGATACTCTAATCAAATGCCGAAGGCTGCTAATGAACAAGACAGTCTGTTGTTCAGCTGTACCATACAGCAGCTACCTCCGTTCAAACTTGAACAGATTAAATCCAGTTTAACTTCAGTTCAAAATCCCTATCCCGATGAATAATTGAAAAATTGATTCACAGTATACGAGTAGTACGCAGACGGCATCGCCTGTTTCGAAAATCGACAATCCGTTATCGGAACAATTTGTCACTGTCCTTCCCCAACATCCACCAGCGATGGATTTCCAGCTTTGGTTCGAATAGGTCCTCCTCCTTCCACCACAACGCGTATACATAATATTTCCCCGGTATACATACCGACGTATCTCTTTATCCCGGCAACATCACCCCGAGAGATATAGTGTATATTAAAAGACGTTCCGCTGTAGTGCTGGTATCACCCGCAGGGGATCACAGCCGATCATACAAATGGCGTGATTTCCGAGTCCGTTGGGGGCAGGGCGGTGGATCTGATCCGCGCAATTCGTCGACCACCACGCGCCCCGAGTGCTGCCGAACTTGTATCACCATAAGATTCTTTCCGTTGTTCCGTTCCGAAGCATCCGGCGATGGAATTCTTCCATCACTTGAACCCATTCATGCTACACTGTCAGAATGGTCATTGATTACAAAGTCGCGGTTAAAAAGTTTTCGAAACCAAAGTTGATCGACACTTTGTTACGATGTCTTCATGAGTTCACGTTTTAACGAAGTCGAGACAACACCTCATCGGAGGTCAATCAACTTATATCCACAGCAATTGTTTACTTTGATCGGCACATTCTCTGAGCATGATCATAAACCATATAACAGAACTTCTCCAATGATGCGATAGCCTTTGCATAGAGTTTCGTATAGTCGCAGTTATCCTTAGAAGGTATCGTTAGAAGATGGAGCGACGGTATCAATTTGACGACGCGGTGCCGGCACCTCGATGATCCTCGATGACTCGAGTCAAGAAGCAGTCAGAGAAGGGGCCCGCGAGTGTTTCGCGAATCGCTCGAGTAGTCAGGTACATCCGACAAAGACATCACCAGAATCGTTACGACTCCGTGAAAATCTGAGTGGGCGGTAAACGCGCCCTTATATCCTCGGGGCCGATAGGCACAAGGTACCCTACCTCCGCTGCGGCTGCCGCGAGATTTGCAGAAAACTGCGGACGAGTCGAGAGGAGTAAAAGAGAGGAGAGACGAATCGGGGATCGGGATGAAAGCAGCGTCGGTAGCTGGATAGGAGAAGGGCGAGGAGGAGGGCGAAGGTGTTATTCCCGTGGGTGGCTGTTGCGGAGGTGGGCGGGGTGTCGGGACGCCGGGAGCTGCGGGGTAGTGCAGTTTCGTGTTGGCATTACTCTTGATTTCCGTGGTGACGTCGCCGGCATCCAGCTCTCGGCCACCCCGTGTGTCTTGCGCTACAGTACCGAGCGAGCGGGAAACCACCACCTTCTGCCGTATCCAGTGTCCGTGAGAGCCAACGCCGCAGTGGCCGTTGTGTGAGTGCGCGTTGCTCCGCTCGCGCACACTAATATGGATCCTGGCGTGCGTGTGCCTGTGCGTGTCGAGCGCAGCGCGAATCCCGGGATATTCGCAGGACGAAACTTGAATAGCACAGACACGCGCACAGAGTTCTTCCGCAATCATCCTCCGGCACCGCGCGCGTACGGCTTTTCGAGAAAAGGGCGCGCTCAGCCATTACGCGGGACATAAAAACGCCCTGGAATACTATTCCCAGTATACCGAGAGGCATGGATATAGAACTGGATTGTGTCACCGATGGAACACTTTTACGAACAAAACTCATGAAAATTTAGAGAAAATAATCAAGCTGTAACGAACTGTTATGTATGACACTCTTTGGGAGGTGGAGCACCAACGCAAAACCGGAGATCGTTTCTTTCATGGCAATTCGAACCTAAACTAGTGATGCGAAATTCTTTGACGATTCTTGAAGAATTGATCTTTCGGGCGTTAAATTAATCCATTTTTCAAATATTATTGATTATTAAGAGCTTCTTTTTCTGTACAAATCGATTGATTGTTACCTAATTGAGTCATTAAAAACAAGTTGTTACAATAATTTAACGTTATATCTAGTCTGTATTTTATATTGAGTTGAAATATTCTAATAAATAACGACTCCGCACTATCTGATTACGTCAAAAAGCTAACAGAAAACTTCAAAATACCACTTATTTGCTGTCAACAGTAGCACACTGAATAATAAAACTAACGCTGTCATTAATTAGTTCACTTTTGCTAAGCGGCCTAGGCAAATTCTTGTTATAGTACGTTCTATTAATTATTTTAAATTAGCTCATTTGTTTTAGTAATATTTTGTCGATTATTCAGAACCGATGCTGCTATTTTCATCCGATATATCGATGTTCAGATTCGGAAAAGCAAATATTAATTATCCAATTTTCAGATTCTTTTATTTTCTGACATCGCTAAGCTAAACTAATTCTAATTATTCATAAGTGCAAGCGATCAACTAGCCGAATGAATTATAAACACAAAAGTCCATGGCTGTCCTCCGCAGTATTTTTGCTTTGAGTTGATCGTCGATCAAAGTATTTCAAAACCGTAACGAACGCAGTATTTTCGAATTGACAAAGAAAAATAGAAAAGTATAATAAGTCTCGAGTTCGAAACATGACCGGTTTTTTCCCTCAAGCACGAATTTTTCCCCATTCCTAATTCCCCGCTCTTGTATCAATGTTACAAAAATTTAACCAAACATAACATCCAAAAAGCTCCACCCTACATTTATGTTAATTGTAACATTTCTGTTAGAAAATATGACAGAAATATTTCTAATTTCAACATACAAATTGCGATGTCAAAATTTAATTTGCAATTTGTGTTTTTTCTACAAGCGATCAGCAGATTAAAAAATCGTTGAATCAACCCAAATATATTAATATATTTCTTTTCTAACCGTATATATAATAAAATGACAAAATGGCGGTAGTTTAATTTTTCCACGGCGTGTTATCGCGTGCTGCGACGTGAGAAAGGCTGCATAAAAATGTTTGATCTTTGCAAGACTGAGCTGCAGAGGCAGAGAATCTGAGCCCGTAGGTAGAAAGCTATATATGTATGAGTATAAGCGGAGAAAGGGAAAAAGCTGGCGATATTGCCGCGATTACATAGTAAATATCGGAGCGAGGTGAAAACCCAGCAACGACGTATACGGCTCTGCACCCCGTAAACCAAGACATTAAATTTTATAATATTGCACCGGGGTCGGGTCACCGCCTCCACTTCCACCTTCTCGTCCCCTCCCCCGTCCCTCGAGCCGGGACCCGCGCTTTTATTGGCTATTTAGAGAGGAAATAGCCTCTAAATTAACTGCAGACTACCGACAACTATACCATTCACCACCGCCGCCCCTGCAGTACCTCGTCCTCGCCTCCCTCCCGCGTATCCTTGCGACTGTATATTTATACATCAGAAAAAAAAAATAAAAAAATAACACCATTACGCCTCATACTCCTACGTACCATACCACACGCGTATGATCATTCCAGCTGGATGAGAATCACCCGATAAAGGTGATCGTCCAATTATCAGCAAACTACTAGATACCGATGCGTTGGAACTCGTCGTGGAAGCAATCCGTATAACGTGATGGTGCACTTGGTGGAATATTTGAAAGAAAGGACGAGATACTGTGAGAGTAAAGAAAATCTAGTTCTATGTGATCGGTACACTCCTGTGAAAGGAAATAGTCTTTTCGAGAAAAATAAGGAGAAAAAATTTACATCGATTCAGTCGTCCCTTACACATGCAAGCGAACGTGCTTCTGTGTCAAAAAAAATAAAAAAATAAAAAATAAAAAATTGCCCAATTTTCAGATTAATTCCATGTGACATGAAATTTGTGAAATTATCGACTGAATCGAAGTGATTCATTAATTGTTCATCGCAATGCTGATTGCGTATCATTGAAAAATTCCCTCTTTGTAATGCAAAGTTTTTTTTCTTCGCTCTTACCTCCTCAAATGTTAGCGTTTGATAGAAGAGAGATCTTTTGAAAAGATGAGCTCTCTAGTTCAAGTCTTACAGGTCCCTTATTTGACTTTTATTTCCCATTCGCTTAACATGCGAAAATATCAATTTTCGTTAAAGGTTAAAATACTCGTAAGATGTTCGATATTTTTTAAATTCATGCTTAGATTATTGAATCTGATTCTTCAGGCTTTCCAAACCTTTATAACAAAGCATAGTTATCATTATTGAAACACACATTAAAATCGTCTTAAACCTACCGATTCATTCTTTTTCGAACCTTTTTTCTATCAAACATTAACATTTCAGGGTATAAGGGCGAAAAAAATAACTTTTTCGTACCACCCTAACACGCACTATAGATTCTTACAATTTACAGTATATTAATTTTTAAAAACAAGCATTTTCGTGCCTCCTTGAAGTTCCGGGGGAATTTTTTCCTATCCAAAACGTACGAATGCGCTACGCTTGATTAAACATTATAGAATGTTTGCGTCGTGTGCATTGTAGGTCTCGAAATCGTTGGTAGAATTCGACAGCCATGTACGGTACTCGGAGATTAATTAATTGCGGGATTCAGAGGCGAATATATCGGCACATTGTGCGTGGGATACGTGAAGGGGTGGCGCGATGGACTGTAGGAGAAATTGATCAAGTCTGCTCGACGGCGATTCTGCAATCCGTTGTTTTGCGATAAGTAGTTGCAAACTCGACACGTAGAATGAAGGTCAGCCTAGAAAAATGTGCCACAGGTTGCGAAATGCGAAATTTCATAGTGTTCTGTGCTAATCTTAGAGACAAGAGTTTGAGAATTATAAAAAAAAAAAAAAATACTGGTGTACTAAAAACGGTATATTGTGTAACGAGGAGGCAAGCTCGGTCTTTCGGGCCGAGCGTAAGTTTGCAGTATCAGTAATAGATGAACCGAAGACGAATATTGCAAATACGATAGGTGAAAAGACCGTCACCTCCTTGTTCTACACGATTCTTTATATAACAAGAGTATGTTGCGCGTTTTTTCACTAGAAGCACGAAATTGAGGTTATAGGATCGCGTAATATCAGATTTGCGCGTGACGGCGCATGCGCATTAACTCGTAGGACTTAAAAGAGGTTTGTTCGGTACTCCGCGCATGCGTATTCGCAAATTCACCCGACCGTCACAGAAACGGGTACTTTGCGTACGGAAAACACGGATGAAAAAACGCGCAAAACAATTTTCGTGGTCGTTTGGAAACTTAAACGTCGAAAAGTGTTTGCAGATTGACGTCGGATGTACTTTTAAACCGACACAATAGCTATGCAGCATCATTCTTACGGTTATGAACGAATCAACTTGTTACACGTTTAAAAATTCTCTCTATAGTAATATTCGTACTGATGAAATTCCAGGTCAATTCCAAACTAGGGCAGAACGAGCCGGCGCTCGAAGCTTGCAACGGCAGCGTAGATACTGTCGAAATACGAATATTGGCGCTGACAAGTTGGCACCAAATAAATTTCACATCTCAATTAGTTTTCGGTCACGTGTCGACACGCGGCCGTCATTCCCTCCGCACACGCTTCGTGGGTCCCCCGTTTCCCTGGTAGGTACCGAGCATTCTCCTTTCGGGCGTAATTCATAAAGCAAATATATTAAACGCCAGGCGTGGATCCGTGCGGGGAAACGGGACGTTGGACGGAGGGTGGAGGAGATAGCGCCGGATAGTTTGGGCGCATTCGCCTCGTTTTATTTAAACGAATGACTCGCGTATGCCGCTAAAGATGCGGGAAGAGCGTTAGAGACAGGTATCAAAAGCATTGAACACACTTTTTAGCGAGGGTGAAAGTTCGCGGGAAGAAAAATTTCACACTAGTCATTCAAATTCAATAATTTACAGATGAGATCACGCAACGGAACATTCGATATTCATATGCATATGTTTATTTATTTTTTTCAAAGTACCTACATCCCATCTCAAAGAAATATATTCAAAAACTCTTTTTTCTTCTATCTACTGTCTTTACTTTACAGGGTTTCCATATTTTTTGGAGTTACATAAAAACCTCCAAAATTGTCTCGGGTTAGCCGAGGTTTCTGTAGATTATTAAAGAAATACACAAACTGCGCAGGTTTTCAATGAGTTTTAGACAAAACTTTGACAAATCCTGCTCCTGGTCCCGAATAGTAAATAAGTTTTTCGAAAAAGGTAAAAGGAAATCGGTACTTCAGCCATAATCGATCCAACAATAGAACGATAAAAAAGTTACAATTATTTGATTAACTGCAATGGAAGAAGAAAAAAAAGTCCTTTAGCGATTGTACGACTTGTAGAGAAACTTTATTTGAAATCGAGATAAAAATTTATAAAGAACAAAGAAAAATCTATCCACCTAAAACACAAATATGTACATATTCAATATTACGTAAAACCGTCTACGTTGTGCAAAGAATACTGAAAAATTCGTTTAAAAGACGTTGGTCGATGTGCGGTTAATTAAAAGGTCGGATACGTAGCGGGGAAAAATAGAAGGTATCGAAATTTTGTTAGTCCGGGCACATTACCGGCCGCAAAATGGCAGTAACGCATGTTGTCGGAAGATTATATGTGGCTGGCGTGATGATATGGGGTAGAGGTTAGAGGTGGAGGAGAGTTGGAGGGGGACAAAGAGTCAGCGTGTCGTGATCGCAGGGTGGATTGCAGGGTGCAGTATAGACATATGTTTGAACGCCGGTAATATATACATAGTTTCTAGGGAGCACCGTGGTATAACATATTAACGGCTTAGCCGTTAAGCCCTTTATATTACATTTTTCCCTCTATGGGGTCTCCTAATCCAATGCCGAGGGGAGGAGGCAGTGCAGAGCAGAGACCGTCGAGACCTCGTAGACTTCGTGGCGCACGCCGCAACAACACGGGACTAAAGGAAGCCAATACCTTCCACCACGCGGCCACGGTGCAGCGGAGCAGCGCACGCACTTCTGACAAAGCGAACTACCCTAAAAATTAACGGAGGATAGAACGTCGGAACAGCGTTCAAATTTCCAAAACTATCGTATCTTCGATGATGCGATAAACGTTCAAAGATACCGTTTATTCTGTCGCACGTTAAAGTTCCAAACTTATAACATCGTGTATATGAGGCACCTATGCATGGTGGACTATGCGGGTACGTTTGCACGGAACGTAGGCCTTTTGACTTGTGAACTTTTCACACCAGAAGCCCCAATTAAGTGGAATGACCAAACGCTCGTTCGGCGCGGCGGAGAAATTGACCGTCGGCGGACGAAGAGTGCGGTACAAAAATTGGGACAACATTAAACCGGCCATCGGTGTTTGCGGGGTGCGCCTGCAGGCGGGGAAGGCCATTGTTTGCACTGTTGTAAGGTTGCACGCAACCGTGCCGAGCTACACACGGAATCATCATCTCCTGCAGACGCCGCGACGTTCGTACTTTCGTGACTGGTCTCCCATAACGTCCATCCATCCACCCATCCATCCATCCATCCATCCATCTCCTTCCTCTTTACACTCTCCCGACGATAAGGAAAGAAAGAAAGAAAGAAAGAAAGAAAAAAAAAACACCCCAACGTGAGAACCGTTCACGTCAGAGGAAAATATACATATGCGCGAAATAAGAACGTGTGAAGGATTTTCTTCCATCACCGCACCCTGCGTAATGATTCAAACCTTGGTCACGAGCTACTGTTCCACTTTCAATTCATTGATTTCACGATGAAATCCAGGCGTACGCCTAGTCGCAAACGAGAACGTTCATCGGTAATTGATCCGGAGTATGTATATTTTAGATTTCGTACTGTACACGCGGTAATGTGTCTTCCGTAACTGATGGCCGTTTGATCAGAACGTCCTGTCTTCAGGGCAGAGTGAAACGGCGGGTGATAGACGCTGATCACACGAGCTTTCCGCACTTGTCTGGACGGCCAGAGTTTGCAGAAACCGAAGTTAGGTCCTCCTTATGCTCGTCCTTATAAAAATTCAGACTAGACGACGAACTCGGGGGCAGATCCAAGGGCTCCTGAGATTCAAAAACGGCGATAAATCTGAAACCGCGGTCTTAACTTGGGCAATAAATCTCGACACGTTTTAACGGTAAGTCCTTTAGGCTCACCCTAATTCCTATACTAGATCAGTAAAGTCTATGTAACTATACGTTGTATGCCACCGTAGTACAGTCTCCTACCCACTTTGAATGTCTTCTTTACTTTCTTTCTTTCTTTATTTATTTTTCCCTCCCCCGTCTCCTATCCCGACATACGTACCAGTCGCGGTATTTGCCTCAAGGAGCGGACTAGCAATACGCTCGGGAATTTTTCCGCCCCCCTAAGACCGTCGACATCTCGGTAAGTTTTACGTCTCGTGGAGAACGAAACGAACCGCGGACGGCTCCGATGTTTGGGATTTTCCGCAGGAGGTCGAAGAGACGTAGCGCCCTTGCCAAGATTGCACTGTCGAGAGGGATTTCGTATTTATGTGTTGGTATAATGTTTTTCATTGAACCCGCCCAGCTGCGGGGACAGGGAGAAGAGAAAAGAAGCGAAAGAAAAAGAGAAAGAGACCCAAGGTTCCAACATGATTTAGATATCACCTCTACCTGGTAATCAATTTTCATTAGAAGAACCGGGCATAGGGTGAGACGGAGAGACAGAGAAAGAGAGAAGGAGCGACCCCCCCCCCCCTGCCCCCCTTCCAACGCAAAACTCGAGCCAGAGATAAAGTCCGCGTCTCTGCGCTGGATACTTTCCAAGGGAGTTTTCCGCTGCACCAATAATGAAGTTCTGATCATTCGCTAACCGGACAGAGTGAAACACCGACGTTCCCCTATCCCGTCAGCAATATAGGAGTTATTTCACTGACTCTGAATTCATGCGCAGCAACGTGCGACGTGATATTTCACGAAGCAATGTATACTTGCATATTTCTGTATATCGCATTAGTCTACGAATTATCAGACTTTACTGGTCAGCAATTGCATTCACAGTAGAGTATAATTTATGTGTACTGGAAAAGGGCAGAAGTCATTTTTTTATTTAAACGAGGAGCTGAATCTACTGCTGATTGGCTTAAAGTTCACGGTCCATGTGTAACGGATGTCGAAATCGATTCCTTGTCAATTTTCAACGTCGGCTAAATCTTGCTATTTTTAGATACAAGACTCAAAAGACGGAGCCGCCAGTGTCTCAAGTGGTAAATTTGGAAATTACTTGAGCATCAACAAGCAAGCCAGGGGAGTTTGGAAACAGAGGATGCATTGAATGATACATCTACATGGGACAGGTATTCTAGTTTTAACCGTTAAGTGAAAAAGAGACGCATCTCTGCTGTTCCTGGACCGATTCGAAAGCGATAAGAAATACTCTGTAGAGCGATGCGAAGTCCTACACATAATAAGGGACGAGGAGATTTGTTGTTGACAAACAAAGTGCGGCGGACGTAACAATTCCGGTCGGTACAAACTGGGATATCTCTACCCCGCGTAAGTTTCACCGTAAGCCCCCATAAGCTGAGGAAATTGAAAAACTTCCAACTGAAATTGTCTCCCGCCGCACTACACTTGTATCCATGTATATCTATGCGTGTATGTATGTATATGTACACTTACTTGCACACTAAACTTAACTTTCCTCGTTCGCTTCGGCGTCTAAAAACTAATTAAACTTTGTACACTACGTATGTTCAACGACGAAGCTCGCCTAGCATCGGCGACTCGGGTACTTGTATAAGTATATAAACAACGCTGGATTAACACGATTCTTGAAAAGAATCTTAAAAGTGAGACATCGCTTCGTTCGACTGCGTATTCGCACAACGCCTCCAGGAAACATTCTCTCAGAACGTTTTTTTTTTTTTTTCGTTCATTTCTTCATCGTGCATCTCAAGTGGCAATTTTTTTTTTTTTTTTTCTTTTCTTTTACCCTTTCCACCCCTCCGCGTTACATCAACGTGTAAGTTACAGTATATTCCCTATCTCACCTTATATGTGCCCCATTATACCCTTCTCGCTTATATCGTATGCATAGGAAGAACTGAGGTTGATTTTTTTTTTTATCTTTTTTGTTTTTGCTCAGCCAATTTTTTTTTTTTTTTGGTTTTTCATCTTTTCTCTGCTTTGTGTTTTTATTAAATCGTGAATTACGAGAAGGGCGCTGCTACACGCTTCAGGGAAGCAGGTATAAACTCACTAGATATAGCCAGATATATTACACTCCTTACAAACACGCATGGATACTCCTGCATATATAATGCGTGTGCGGTGTGCCTCACCCAGGGTAGCAATATTTCAGCCCTGATTTCGAAATTCTCGTTTTTTTTATAAGACCGAAGAAAATATCCCCCAATATTCTCGAAAAATATGTTTTATCAACGACCATTTATCAGCGCTGATCACATCCGCTGATCACGAAAATCACCAAGAGGCCAAGACGGATTTTCCCGGTAAATTGAGAACCCTAGCTAACTGTTCTTGATCAATTTCAAGGAACAAAAGGACCGACGCACAACTTGGACCCTTGGATCAAAGACAAAGAGGCTGATGATGCAAGTGATAAACCTTGCGTACGATCGTTCTCTAATCTATGAAATAATAAAGATACCTCGTGTTATTGCCCGGCGATCAGCAGCGTACCGTGCACGTGCCTGATTGGAAGGGATAGGTATCCACCATTCGCGAAGGAAGGTGTGGGTTTCTGTCTACCTGCCGACTCGACGGTGGGATGGATGGTGGAGTAGTAGTGAAGTGGGTTCAGTCAAATTGAAACGGTGATAGTGGTGGTGGTGGTGGTGGTGGTGGTGGTGCTGTTGTTGCAGGAGGGCATCGGGCCCAGCGAGCCATCGAAACAGCGTCTAATGAAAAGCGCGCACCCCAAGTACTAATATCTACCGGGGCACTAGAACGTGGATATACCTACTAATTTCAGAATTGCAGCGATGGATGTACAGACCTAGCTGCACGGGTCATCATTCGAATTAAAATCCCGATCCGACAGCGGTCAGTGCGCCATGGATTTCGAGGACGTTTGAAGTGGCCGAAGTATCGGAGGCTGCTAGGCGGTAAGTAGGCCAGGTGATAATGCGAGTATGGCCAAAGTCAGGCATACCTGGCGGACGGTTAAACGAGGAAGAAAGAGAGTGGAATGGCAAAGGGTACTTTTTTCATAATATTCTCTTTTACTCTTCTCCTCTCCCTGCTCCTCGCAGTTATACCAGCTACGTAACCAACGACAGGCAATATCATACGCTTTACTGAATATCGAGACAAATACGTTTTATATTGGCTTCTCGGGCTCTCGAACCGTGCATTTCTTCAGGTAGAAGTAATTTGTCTGATGTATTGCCTCCCCGTAACGGTACCCATACACAACACTACCGAATTTCAGAGGTGTACGTACGCCTCGCAAGTGACTTTGTCCAACTTTGAGAATAGTGGTTACTAATTACACTCACCGCGTACCAATTGCACCATGAATTTCGTTAAGGTACAACGATAGTTAGTTTCCAACAAGGTCCCACTTCCCCGCGATATTCTCAATGTATATTAATAATACATGTATACGTTTTGTTTCGTCCAGACTGCTTTGCCTACCAATCGCCAGATGACCCGAGCCACTTGACTTTTGGAGAGTATCTCTTGTTTCAGTCAGGCATTGTAGTCTTTAAAATCACAAACACGTAATTGTTCAAATCACTCTGATGCTTATCTACATTAATTCACCACGTTTTTCAGTCACTTGACGATTTGTAGGCCTCGTAACCTTGGATTTTGAATGATAATTCTCCTATGAGTAATTTTTCGTTCGTTTCTATAATAAAAAATGAAGAATGATCACCATTCACGTTATATTGGCTTTGGAATGCAATTGTTGTTGTTCCTCCTCCATCCTTTTGCCCCGTATAAAAGTGAGTATATGTATATTTTCCTCGCATACGTATAAGTTGAGCGTTTTGTTGGAATGAATTTGCGAAGAATTTTTTACCTTTTTCTTTATTTTTCACAATATACCATCACGAATGACGATATTTCGAAGCAACTCAAAGGCGCGCGTATCCTTCTTTCTACCCGTCTCCTTTATGGTACCAGAAAAATATGAACAACACGTGTGAAAACAGAAATAAAACATGCCAATGCTGTGCGAAGGTTGATACCTCGGAGCCTTTCAACTGTCGCTTCGACGACTCAATAATTTTCATCGAGCTTTTTACTTTTCTATAAACCTCCATCAATTTCACCAACGACCATAACCGTTCCATCGGTAAAATCGACGAGTCAAAAACATTTGTTCATCCATATCCAAACCGACGATTGTAGATGTTGTACATGAACATTAAGCATCGCGAAACATTATAAAGAATTGCTGCGAAGCTGTTTACGTGAATGCGGTAACCGTATGATCAGAGGATGATGAGAACGAATCGAACCTTGCGAGGATCCTTGATTGAGCCTTTATCGACGAGGCTTTTGGACTCGCGCCGTTACCGAATCTGCGAACCCGAGGCTTTTCCCCGGAGGGAAAGGATGTTAATCGATTTCGTGCACCAAACGAATTCACAATACGTCCCACGCAGGCACCAAGCGACGTGGATTGACGCCTCCGCGACACCCTTGCGGGCGTCATTGTCACCCTGGCCCCGGGGGCTCGTATCTGATAATGATGATGCTCTCTGGAATAAGGAACTGGGTCATCGTTGCGGAGGAGTTAATGGTGCGGAAAACTAAACTGGAAAAATTTATTAGTTGAATCAGCAAAATATATCGTTCCAGGAGCAAACATCGATGCCGAAAAAGTGTTCTAGCCGGAGAGAGATAGAGAGAGAGAGATACGCAGTAATAAGACTAGATGCCCTCTATTTCTACTATCTTTCTACGGGTACGTTGGACGAAGAAAGGAACCAGTCCTACCACTTCCCTTTCTATGCCGTTTTCTACTTACACGAAAGAGCGTACACCACAGGCTTCCTCCATTTCTATATGCTCTTATTTTCAAGCAAGAAAGTGATCTCTAGACAGTCTCAAATAGCTTTCACAGCTATCAGGTTCTGACCATAAATGTAACGTGCCGTTCCTAGATGCCCTGATCAGACTGAGTTCAGGAACGATGATCATACGCTAATCAGACGTTGATCAGGGTTGGAACAGGGCCACATCAGGCAAGTCAAAGGTGCTGATTAGACTCCGGCAACGATTATAATTCAGATTTTTTGATTTTTGACATCACACGACAAGTTGTCAAATTTATATAATTCCCTAAGCTAAGGCTACCAAAATTGAATATCTGATATTTGTGGGCAGATGTCTACAAAAATCATAAGCTACGAATCGATATATTGTACTGTTTTGCTAATACAAGTTATATGATACTTTCATCGTGAGAATGCCAAGGACTTCCACGACGCCTGGTGGCTGCTCACGGTACTTGCAACGTATCAGATTTATTCAGAGTCAGACCAGGTGCGCTGTAGTAGAATTTGTCTGACCTGAGCATGCCCTACTCATTGTCAGATATGCCTGATGACAACGCGATGAGAGCCTGCCAGGACATTAGGCTAACCTGATTAAATTTCTACTCGAGGTGGTGAAGGTGAACGGTGTGGTTGTAAGATCAATATTTTTTTTGCCAGTGCATGTAGAATAAAAACCGAAAGCAAAATTAATTTTTCCATGGAAAGAAGTCACCGTTCTCGGTGCTCCTGCGGGTTAACAACGGGGAGAGTTGAGTGCTTGAGGTATCCGTGACGCGTTTCAGGAATGAGCTTATATTTCAAACGGATGAACGAGAGGTGAAGAAGGGGGAGAAGAGACGGGAAGTGTTGCAGGTACGCGGGGATTGGCAAGGGGCACAAAGTAGTGTCTCTGTATCCACTAGCGAGCTGCCATAGCGGATTCCGCGGTTTTGCAGAATGCAATATCGAGACGGAGAGAGACAGCCGATGTGCAATGCAGACCTGCGGCCGATTCGCCGCTGAGCTACGAGTAGGGAAAATGGTCGACTACTATCGCAGAATATGCGGGAGGGATGAAACGATTCACATATACATACATGCGCAACCGTCTTTTGAACGATAATTATAATTTTAAAACGCCTCCCTATTTTCAACCTTTTTAATTACTCTCATTTTCGACTTGTTTATTTACCATCGGGTTTGTTTTTCCCAATTTTACTTCCCTCGTTTATTAGTTACTTTGTTTTCTTGTTTTTCACGCATACTTACCGACGAAAGAATTTTAGAGTAGTTTCTGTATACTTCGGAAAAAAGGAAAGAAATTATCTATCTGATTCGATTAATTTATTTTCTCTATTTTTCTATGTTCAACACTGGACGCGAAAGAGAAATGTTTATCACGTAAATTGAATTAATAGAGTAGCAATTGCTTTGCCAGAAATTCGATTTTGAATTCCTATAATTTAACATCAAAGGTCAAAAATATGAAAAAACATCCTGGTCGAGAAAAACTTTTGTCGCAACTCGTAGTTAGAATTAATATCAGGCTCACTGAGTTCGGAAAACCGAAGAATGCATTTTTTCAACCCCTGATCGATTTTTCGTGGTATTTTGACTAACCGACAAGTTTGACGTTCGTCGTTTTTACATGCGAATAACAAAATTGACGAACTTCGAAATGAGTAAACGGTCTGAAATTCTATTTCAACCGTACATGAGCAATTCTGAATGATAAAAAAAAAAAACTATAAAACAATGAAAATAGATACACTTTCCGCGTTATTTGGCTGCGAATAATCGTTGCATAAATTATACGTGCTTCGCAAGTGAAATCCGTATCACCCAAAAGTCAACGGCTTTTGCGTCATAATTATCGTACCCATTGCAAATTCGATATATATTTTTGAATCCTCGACGTCCCGGAGTTTGCATCGATTTCGTCAACAACCCTGAATAATTACAGTTTGATCAATCAGCGAGCCGGCTGTATGCATGTAGGATATATCGTTGGCCAGAATACTTTTCACTTTTCCACACGTACCGACATGTGCAATGGGCGTCCAGGTTTAGTGTGCGAATATATTATGAAAGAGGAGCCGACCCGATCGGCAGCATTATTTATCCCTGAATGCAGTGCGATGAATTTTTCAAACATGTTTGTCAACGTTCATCGAGAGCTGACAACGAGACTAATCATACTCGCGTATCAGGTGTCCATAAAATTGCAGTCTACAGTTCTCTGTCGGCTTGAATTATTTTCATTTTATTCTACGATATTTTTTTTTCCCCCCCCCCTCCCCGCTTTTGAAAAGCGTAATTCAAGAAGCTCCGCAACTTTGTTTCATACAGAGGTGAAACGCGAGGTAAAACAGGGACTGAAATTTCTGCCGTAAGGATGGCGATCCTTTGGGCGAAAATAATTCAAAAATTAACTGAGGAATTTCACGATGAGGATGATACAGGTAGGTATGGTATGGGAAAACGGGGGATTGGCTGAGAGACGGGGGAAAGTTTCCTCTCTAGTGAAGCATATTTTCCATGTTTATTAAATTTCTTTGCCAAGCATTCCGCTGAAAATTTCTATATTGCCCCTGCTCGCTTCCTCTCTCACCCTCTCTTTCTCTATCTCTCTCTCTCTCGCTCTTTTTCTCTCATGTTCTCTTTCCGTTTTTTCACCATGACAATTGTACGTACATTTACAACAAGCTTAGGAATTGCCTCTTGTTTAGGGAAAAATAATAGCATTCAAGAACAATAATAACAATACTCACTAGGAAAGTGAAAATACTCGTCGAAACGAAAAAATTTGACTATAGTGAACAATTCATTCGGAAAAGTATCTATTTTAAAATTTTCAGAATAATTCTCAAAAACTGTATTTTCTTTTTCAAACATTTCAAGACCGAGCCTGTGATGGGCTAATTTTTATTTATTTATTTTTTTTTTTGTCAGCACTTTTAATATTTTTCGTCAATTAAAACATTGTTTAAACGGTCTGGAAATTTCGAAAAAATTCTTGAAAATTACATTTTTCACTTAGGACATTTCGAGACCGGTTTCATTATGAAGTTGATGAAAAAAAGAAAGTTGAACATGACAAAAAAATAGACAAAAATCGCTCCGCAATGGAATCGGTTCAGAAATGTTCTAATGAAATGTTTTGGGAAGTTTCCAGGAATTTCCATAACGTTCAAACAATGTTTTAGCTGACAATAATTGAAAGTGTTGAAAAAAGTATAAAAAATGAGCCCATCGTGGGCCCGGTCATAAAATACAGTTTCTGTAAATTTAAAAAAAAGATCCTTTTCAAAATCACTTTAAATATTTATAAATAATTGAACGGTTGAATAAAAAATCTAAAAAAATTCGCGATATCGTTGCAGAGTTGGGACAATTGCCGATAATTTTTTAAACAAAATCAGAAATGGCGAGGGTCAGACGCTGGTCGGATTCGCATGAAATTCCCCATATAGGGGCCATTCATTAATTACGTAAGGGTCCCGAGCGGGAGAAGAGGGGGGGGGTTAAAAAATCTCTACGTACCCTTATCTTGGAGGGGGGGGGGGGGGGGGGGTTCAAAAATTGCCGAAATCGTCCTTACGTAATTAACGAATGGCCCCATAAGCAGACTATTCTCTATTCATCTCCCCGTTTCTGTTCCTTCCTCGCAAATCGATTAAACGCGGCTGATATAAATTTCACAGTGAGTCAAATTATTTATGCCCTGCATTACCGTATTACAAATGTTTGAACAGCGGCGACCGCACACGACGTGTGTGCACCTCTACGACGGATGGATTTGTACCATATGTGCAGTGAGGTTGCAGACGACGAAAGTTTCGATGATGAGATGGTGCGGGAGAAGATGAAGAGAAAGAGGAAGAGGAATAGGAAGAGGAAGAGAAAATTCACGCGAGGCGTCGAGTAAAAATGGTATTGAATTAAAACGACGTTGAAAATAAAAGACAGTAGAATCCATTCCGGCATCAGCGGCAGAAGCAGAACCAGAAGCAGAAGCGGCGCACCAGCGGCGGCAGCAGCTCACGGAGCCATAAAAATAAAATTTCAATAAATCTTCGCGGGAGAATCTAGTGGGGAAAGCGAGAGGCGGGCTGCCTGCCCATTGGATATCCACGCCCGGAGGCTACGCCTACACAGAAAACAGAGATACCCTCATCCCCTAGATGAACGCGTCCTTCTCACCCTCACCCTCACCCTCGCCTTCTCCTTCTCTCTTCTTTCCTCCCGCGCCCGGCTATACCTGATCTCCGCGATGTAGCTCCTGCACTCCCGACGCGACGTTCTTCTTACCCTGAAATATAAGAGACGAAGACAAAAATTGCAAGTTTCTTCTTCGCTCTGCAGGATGCCAGCAGCAGACCTGAAAGAATCTTTCTCTCTTCTTATATTTCTGTGTCTGTTTCTTTTTCTTTTTTTTTTTTTCATGCAATTTATAACATTTTGTGCTTGCGATATATAATTTTTTCTTCTATTATAGCAATGAAGACCCAGTCGTACTCAATCGATTCGATTGAGGGTCAATTCACTGACGTACAATTGGTCAGACTTCCTTCGTGGTCAATAGGATGAACGAGTGCTTGTGAAAATTAATCGAGCAACTGAAAGATGAAAGAATATCGAAACTCGGTAGTCGATTGTCTATCTGTGTTTTAAGAAATATCCGCTGATCCATTTCTGCGCAGTTACTTCGAACGCTAAGTCAATCAATGCCTACAAGATGCCTGGCATGAATCATACAGAAGCAACGCTATTCGATGATGTAAATTTCTGATCGCGCACACCACCTGGTATCGAACTATTTAAGTAGGTACTGGTCGGTCTCAAATAATTCCAATATTGTCGGATTTCGAATCGAATTTTCATCCAACTACATATTGATGAACGCAGGCAAAATAAGAGCCTAACTTCTGATCAATCCATAGAATCATGAGAATTTGATCGATTTAGTATAAAATTTTACTGAACAGCTTGTACTGTTTCATCACAATCATGAACAAAGAGTGTTGCATTTGCATGATAAAAATGTTGACCCTCAGTTTGTAGAGTAGAGGATGTGAATCAAGGGTGGATATTGAGTGCATAGAGTACCTACCCGGGCGTGCTTCTCGGGCGTAGAAGGGTGTATATAAAGAATATGTTTTCGTTGTATCACAGTCGTGGAAGCGCAGAAAGGTGGTAGATAGGTAGGTAGGTAGGTATAAGGTGAAGGTGTATCCGTGCGGTGGGGAACGCAAAGCATCGTCGTCGAGGTAGTCACGGCGAGGTCGGAAACTCGCGATTTAATATCCCGCCCACAACCTGGGGATCGTCTACGTGGGGGATAAGAGGCGGGGGCGAATGGTCGTCTTGGTGGGAGTCGGAGGGCCGATATGGCAGTCGGCGGGCAGTCCGCTGTCTGCCTTTCAAAGGCTCGGGCCGGTTATCGATGAGAGTGTATCGTCAGGGCGCAATAAATCGACGACGAGAGTTTCACTGGGTAAATCATTGCGTCAAAAGTTGGACCGCCGCCGTCGTGCCGACCCCGTAAAATACCACCGATAAAAGTCGCGCGGTGTCCCTTACCGGGGATCAAATATCATTCTGACGTTCGTTAAAGGAAACAGTGTTACAATCGAAGATACCTCTACCAGGATTGAGTTTCGTTCCTGGGAAGGCATGCTCAACAACATCTCCACCGGCGGCTCCATACACGGAATCCCCGGTAAATTCACCACCAGATCAATTCTCTACAATTTTACTCACTGTTCAACCTCTTCTCATCATCCCCTTGTAACACAGTTTCACCATCCCCCCAATCGTCGTTCTATAAATTCATCTTTGTCTCTTTCTTCTACTTCTACTTCTTCTTATTCCACCCCAAGAGAAAAAAACCTGCAACGGTTTCACTACACCCGGGACCGTTTCACTTGCGATACCTCGAGTCACCTCGACGCTCCTTAGTGTTGGAAATTCTCAAGGACACGAAGAGGATATAAAAACACAAATCCACCGAGCGAAAGAGGAGTGAAGTCCAGACAGAGGAACCTCGAAACGGTGTGACATTTGATTCCGCAAGCCGGAAAGGCTTGGGTGCACGATTAAAAGACTAATGTATTCACATGTGTCTGGAGTATCGAGATTTCGCACCATGCCGATCAAACCCGATATGGTTTTACCTATGTATATACATGTTTAATACGGCAAACCACCGTTGAAGAAAAGTGTATTCCGGTAAAAGTTTCGCCGAATCAATTTCGTTGATGAAATAAGAGAAACGTATTAGAACATGGAGAGTATAGTATCGACTGTATACTGAATACTGTCGTCAAATCTTCGATGATCTTGAAATTAAGATGTAGGATAAAGTGTGTCGTCGTTTATTATGTACACACTCGCACCTTGCGCGACATGAAAAATATTCCGTGCGTTCAAATCACCGACGAATATCGTACAAGTATGTATCATTATCGGTTCAATGCCAAAGCGAAGTTCACTCGTGAGTCCCTACCTTGGCTGTAGGGAAAGAAGAACAATTTGAACCGTCAAAAGAATAAAGGTCCGTCAAACTGATCAGTGAAAACGGAGCTACGGTTTTGATTGATCAGCGATAAAGATAAGAACAGTTTTGAAACAATCTTTGGAGTGACTTTAATATTGGCATCACGTTTTTGCTCTACTTATCCGATGCTCAAATTCCATACTCAGCAAGAGTATCGAGAAACAGAAAATACAAGAAAAATTCAAATGCGACAGATTTCAGCAATGCGGTAGCGAACGCACGTGGCGTGTTTTTGCACGGGTCCTTCTAATTCCCTCCACGGGGCCATGAGCTCGCGGGTCTGATAAGCGTAATTAACTTAACTCACTCAGATTAAATTAGCCGAGAAGTTAAGGAACCAGTAGAGTTGCTCGACCTCGAGCCAGACACACCTCACAATCAGCCGTCGGTTCGGTCTCCGTCGGATGTGGCCGACAGTTAACTTCGCCCGAACTACTCGCGGTTTCGACGTTACTTTTTCTCACTTTTAACCCAACCATCGATCTTCTCAACCTTTTCGCACGGTTTACTTTTTGCGAGAAACGTACTAAACCGCGTGTGACAATAAATCCGCGAATTGACCGCAACGTTATTAAAACATATCATCATCGACGGAGGTTCGACGACGAATCAATGGTGCGTTGAATGTTCGATCCACCGGAAACACCGCGCGACATTTGACCCGGGAGGAACAGTTCTTGCCGCGGTAGTATAGAAATGGTGTAAAAACTGAAAAGTAGTAGCGAGTCATGTGTTCGTAAAACACGGAGGTACACGAGAGGAAGCGCGTCGATGAAAGGCATCGGCGTGTCGGTGTCTAATTAGTATTCTTAGACGCTACTTAAACAAGTCTACTGTGAGTTAAAGTTTGGTTAGAGTCCTTTTATTTGATTTAAAACTTCTTCACTTCGGGTATTATGTATACCCCGTATACACACGTATCGTATACCATACGCTCAAGATCACACACCAGACGACACTTAGCCGTCGTTGCCCCGCTCCTGAGGGTGCTGCACTCCTATGTGCATTTATGCCCATTGCCTACACCACCTCGGCTACTTGCTGCTACCATGCGACACTCCTTTACCTCGAAGTGGAAGAATTACGTGCCCGGCGTAACGCGGTGCAGACGATGAGGTTGTAGGTTCAAGTGCCAACTCGACACTTCCACCATATAACAATCGTACGCTGCGAGATTTCACGGTGATGTTTTCACCCCTTTTGGCACGTCAGTGTGCATCGTTCTGCAAGACGGTTTCGGATGAAGGTACCGCTGCGGTAATGACCTACGGGTTTAAAAGGCGCGCCGAACATCCGGCGGTATAATAAAGAAGTTTTGCCCGCCAATAAAATTGGTATAAAACCATCAGAGATGACCGTAAAAATAAAACAGGAATAAAGAGGCGAGTTGTAAACTCGGTTCTCATTGATACCGTCCCTATACACCCGTGGTTTAGTGAGTCGATACACCCTCCGAGGTGGTCCGTGTCCCTATCTACGATATATCACAAACTTTAGAGACCGGCCGCGCTTTTAGCGTAACACCGGTAGCCGGGTGTGGAGTACGTTAGAAAATCATAAGCTGAAATGGAAACGACTCACGTGGTGAAGACGGAGTGCCGCAGATACTTACATGATCGTTTTCGTGCCCGAGTATTACGTAGGCATGTAAGAATCTATTTCTGCTGGTTTGCAAACGTACCCCATATGCTCTTGCTGTACTAACTAGTTCATTGCGTAATAAGCATACTTATGGTGCAACGGTAGGCAGGTTCAAGAGTCGCGGTTGTGGTGGTCGTGCCTGTGAGCGAGCCACACACTCCGAGACGACTAGTCGAGTGTCGGGGGTACGTGGGGATGGACAAATGTGTGGTGGTATTTGTTCGCCTAGAAGCAGAGGCCGGTGACGATTCTAACACCTCGATGCTAAGTGACCAACCGGCGTTCGTGCGTCTCCTCCCCGTCGTCGGGTGTACCTCTGGGTGCGCGAACGACTCGCTCCTTAGCCGCTTGGACTGCACGTAGGAGCTACTGCTCCTATACAAATTTAAACTGCACCAGGACCGAACGAACGGGTGGCGGCAGCAACGGTAAGGAGGATGAGAAGAGCAAAAAGGAGGAGGAAAACATTGAGAACAAACCGTGCGACGGAGGAACGGTGGATGAAAAGGATAAGCAAAAACTGCGCGTAAAACCAAACATGCATTGCAGTGAGGTGGAGTAGAGGAAGAGGTGGAGGAGGAGGAGGAGGAGGAGAAAATACGGAACGGAGTGTAAAATCACCGGCGAATGTAACGCTGGATAAGGAGAAAAGGAGCCGGTGCACCATTCTGGCAACTTTGTGACCTGGAGTCCTTCTTTTCACCCTCCGTAGGAATAAGAGATCTCCCGCACCTTAGCAAGCAAGAATCGAACCAATTTTGGGGGTGAATTTAAGTGACTTCAGCTTCGACGGGTTGCAATCAACTATGCTCGGATCAGACGCGTTCACCATTGACGGTGTGTGCAGCAATGGTCTCGCTCTCCTATAAGTGTCTCAATGTTCCTAATCACACCTACCAGTATACTTTCCATGCGCGAGTGTCCGTTGTCTTTTTCTCTCACTTCGTTCTAACGGAGACGTCCAGTGGACGATACACTGAACGACCCCGACCCGGTGCTTCATGATTTCAGGAAACTCGGGGTCGATCGGTCAAGGTGACGACAAACCGGCGAAGCAGAAACGGCATCGGACGAGGTTCACACCGGCGCAGCTCAACGAGCTGGAGAGGTGTTTCAGCAAAACGCATTACCCCGACATATTCATGCGGGAAGAAATCGCAATGAGAATCGGACTGACGGAGAGTCGCGTTCAAGTAAGTCCCATTAAAAGTACTAATATTGCTACTTCGTCGTCGTCTTCTTCTTTTTCTTCTTCTACAATGTAGGTTGTTCCATCCCATCACCGTTACAATTACCCGAGGCTGAAGCTAGCAGCCAGAACTAGCAGCCAAACGTTCCAATATTCATTTGAACAAGGTGGTGAAGTGCGAAAATAAAAATTTTGTGAAACACCTTGAACCCCCAATACTTTTATAGAATCATAAGGGTAAAATTGAATTGCATTTCTTCTATTCTCAAAGAGTTTAACTCGTTTGGCTGCCAACTCTTTCTGCTAGCTTCAACTTCATTTACAATTACCACTACCCTAAACGCTAACGTTATAAGCAGCTAATCAGCCGGTAAATGCTGCTCAGTCGGTTAAATTCCTGCAGGCCGGCGTGCAGCTATGTGTATAAGGAGTTTACGGGAGTTGTTTGAGAATCAATTGTGAGGCCTAATGCGGCTTTTTGGATTAAACTGATGCGGCGAAACTTGCGAGTTGCTAAGCCCTCCGACGAATGCTCTACGGGGGTTGAATTTTCCCGACCGCCATACTGCACGCTGCGCCGCGATTTCGTCCACCCAAGCATTACATCATCTTCAAAAAGGGAAAAGCATGCGCAAAAACAAGTTGATGGTGTCGTATGTTCGTGTGCGAAGAGAATTAGCAGACGCAAATCTAAACACGACCATTCATCTTTCTCCCATTCTATTCATCCCCGTCTGGGTAAACCTGTTCCACGCATCAATGACAATTTCACGTTTAATATCCGTGCTTTAGGATGTTCGGAAAATTTATCCAGAACGCGTTAAACGCGATTATCCGTTCAGTTTGATTACGATCCTGACGATTGATCGAGTTGCAAACGATTAACTTGTGCGGGCATTTCATTTGCGGAGACAATTTAATGACCAACCCGAGACTGCTTTTTTTTACTCTTTTTCCTTTTTTTTCTTTTCGTTCGAGGCGTCGTTTTTTCATCGAAAGGTACCGTTCAGTGAAAGGGCGGAAAATCGCGGGGGGTGCGTAAAAAGTGGACCTCCGTTTTTTGAGCCGCCCGGCACGTCGGGAAAAACGCCGGACTAATAGAATATCATGAAAATTTTATCTCCTGCTCGAACCGTCAGTCAACCAACGTGTGCCGTCTGCATATAAAATGAGGGTGGAAGCGCGCGCTGCGCGAAATTCACTCACTTATATAGCACGGAAACTGACAGACTCGTGCGAAAGTGTGAGGTGATATTTTTATACGAAACCCTTAATCGGCAAGACTTCTTCAATTATTACACAAATTTTTCTTCTTACTACTAATATCGTAAATTAGGTGGGTACGTTGATAATACTTTTCACCGTTTTGAATTAATAACACACTCGAAAACGTAACGAACAAATTAGAATTGCAGTTGTAATCGGAAAATTTAATATTACCCGCAATTATAAAGACTCCATAAATTGAACACATTTTCAAAACCGGTGGTTTCAAGATGTTTCTGTAGTCATTTCTGAGTTCCCCGAGTTATAAATAACGCTAAATGGTTTCTGATGATGTTAATTCTGATAAAGTTTTAATGCTTGCGAGAGAATATCGTGAAAATTTTATTGTATTTCTGAATTGGCTGGTAGAACTTGCTGTCTAAGGCGTTTTATGAGTTTGCGGTATCTCGGTTGGTAGGAAAAGGCTCGTGAGAGTCAATCCAAAGACTAAAACTTTTCGAACGCAGGAAAAAAAATAAAATAAAATCCGATCGATAATTATACATGGTTAATAAAATTGGAAAATATAGTAAAAGTCCTAAAATAACTTGTTCGAGATCCTATATCGATGAAGAAAAGCGTTCGCGATTGATTCTTGGTCGCTGTAACGAAAAATTTTGAAATTTCATTCAGAAGACAGAACAATTTTCATTTCTCTACTCAACGGCTGTAGATCTTGAGATATTTCGATCGTTATTCCAGAATTCCTCACTGGTATTAACTATATATGACGAGTAATTAGAAGAAATATCTAGCCGTTCATTTTTTTAAGAACATTAATTCAGATTGTCCCTTGTAGAAAACGACAATGTATTGTAAAGTTAAAAAGCAAAGTCATTAATTTCTTTACCTTTCGTGATTAAATATCAGCTCGTTTCTTCATTTATCCAAATTGCTCAACACTTTCATTAAAGAAAACAATAAACAACGATTAATATTAGCACGCTAAAACATTTTTAAACATTTTTTTATCAATGTGAAAATGAATGATTCGCTGATCCAGCTAAAGTTTAGTATCGATATAAAGACAGCAGAGATTATCACTCCGATAGCAAAGATTTTTCACGGGCTACTCAAACTTGCAAAACTCTATCTGTTGCAACAAATATCGTATCCGTCTCTGTATCGCCACCGAAATACGTTGCTAGAGTAGCATTTTTTTTTTTTTTTTTTACCTTGATCGCTTAAACATAGTTTAATAATAAAAAAATACACACAGCCTGCGATATTCCGAAGAAGAAAAGAAAGAAAATCATAATCTCCGAAATGGCAGGAATGAAAATACGTCAAGACGTTTCAACAAGCCCTCCTAAATATATATATATATATATATGTATATATATATAAACCATGTATTATCATGTCATTCCCTCCGTCTTCTGGCACTCAACTTATAGGCAGACAGAGCAAGGAACAAAATGAAAGTCGTCCTCGGAGTAGCGCGGCGGCAGTTCGGTGAATTCAAATCGTCGAAATGTAATTGAAAGAGAATTTCCATCGAGTTCTACGCGCATATATATACATGCGGAATTCACCCCCTATATACACCTACACCCATACAGACTAACCATGTTCGTAACCAAGACGTAAGCGTGGCCATGGCATCTCTCTCTCTCTCTCTCTCTCTCTGCAGGCACGTGTATAGGTATACATGTACGTGGGAAGGCAGGGTAGGGTAGGCAGGCCGTCGTTTTCCACAGTTTCCAAGGGAACGTGTACCTGAAGCACGCCGAGGGTTGAGCGGCCAATCGGTAGACGCGAAAGGCGCCGGCGCCGGACGTCGCGACGATATCGAGCGCCGCTATCAAAGGCTACTTCTTCGCTCTCCATTGCCAGGTCGTAAATATCCTCCACCGAGGGGGCGTAAGCTTATATTTTTTTTTTTTTATTTCTCATTTTTTTATTTTTTTGTTTTTTTTTTTTATTTTTTGTTTTCTTTTTTTTTAAACAAAAACACAGGCAACAACATTATTCCCCTTTTTTACAAATTTCAATCGGTCCAACGTGGGCTGGAGATGTGACATTTTGTCGAAAAATTTTTGCCAGACGGTAAAACGGAGACAGGAAACCGAAGCAAACGCGTTTGGAAAATATAGGGACAAAAAACATTGAAAAGAATAAAAAAAGAAAAGAAAAAAAGAAATGGAGGAAACTGTTCCGTTTAAAAAAAAAAAATCGTGACAAGTGTAAAACAATGTATTGTCATATTAGGCTAAAAAAATATTCTCTTTCTCCGGATACATCTCGTTGTACGGGATTCGCGTATTGACTCGTCGGAAATTTGCCCGATTGTGAAAATCGCGTTCAATTGCAGAGTTTTCACGCGAATGGCCGAATTCGCGGTAGAAGATTCTTCATCGTATTGTCAGTATATTTACTCGTCGCTCGCGGTCACTGGTTCCGAGTAAAATATAAGAAAAAAAAATAAAAAAAAAAAAAAAAACAACGAGACTTGAAAAATTCAACAGAAAATTTCGCGAGTTCGATCGCGTCGGCAATGTGTACGAGTATACAAAAGCTCCGGCTCTGTACACAGAAAATGCATTATCGGCTAACTTGCGCGTGATCAATAATTCACAGTCTAGAAATAACCGTCCGGCTTGAAATCCGAGAAGAGGAAATAACGAATGATTAAATAAAAATGAGGAGCCTGGTGGATGTACAAAACAACGGGGGTAAAAACACGGAGGTGACGATTTGAAAAAAAAAAAAAAAAAAAATAGAAATAAAAAGGTATACCTACATACATATATAATACATATAACCGATCGCACTGCCCTGAAAATATATCATACGTATATTATACATATATACATATATATATATATATATAATACTCGGAAAATTTGAATCGCTGAGATATAATTGCGTTTGAATACGTGTAAAATATCAACGCACCGATGGAATTCGATGGCGAATATCGAGTCTAGATTTCGCGATATTTTAATTGCGATTGGCGCATTAAACGCGCTTTCAGGAACTGAGTGCTAATCAACCGCGGTGCGGTCTTTTTGCCGAAGCGACGATAACCGATTTAATTCCAACTTTAATTGCTAAGTAAGGGTCGATTAAACCCTGCCCTCAATTTTCGCGGCTGTGCAACGCCGTTTGAAACTGCACGTGACGTTACATTATACGCACAAGTACCTTACAAATATACGCGAATAAAATTTTGTGTCGGCAGCGAGCCGTTGGATAGCCATTCGCGTTTCTAGCCCTGTACAATAAGCTCGGCGGAACGACGCCAGTTAACATTTGGTTAAGTTAACTACCGGTTAAGTTAACTGCGCCAGGTAACCGTTGGACGGGTCCCTTTCGTAGACGGGGATACCGGTCTACGTCCCTTCGATTACACCCGAGCACCACTCTACGCCAATTTCATTAGGATCGGATTAGGAAAGTATTGAACCGATCTTAAAGTCGAGAGAAACTAAATTTCAAACTTCTGTACTGTAGACATTGTGCTTGAGTGCAAATGAATTTTTAAAATGGAAATTATACCTTTCGAATTTATCCTCGAGTTATATCAATCTCAGCCCATAAGCGAAAAAATAAATTCAAACTCTTGTCTTCGCCAGTTTTTTTTTTTTTTTTTTTGATCCCGGAGAAGCTGTGAAAACTGAAAACCTGGACCGATGACCCTGAAAGCCTGATCAGTTTGCGGACGAAATTAAAAAAAAACGTGTTGACGGAGGGTAAAGGAATGTTCAAATTTTTTCGTACCTTTGTATGTTAAATTTGAGCCTTTCGTTTTTCTAACGATTTAAAATAAATTTGATACACCGTTCGGGAAATAAAAAAATCTAAAAGCGACTTGGTTTTCCACGTCTAACAGCCGAAAGTCAATTGAAAATACTAATACCTAACAAGGGATAAATAATTGATTACCAAAAAAAAAAAAATTAAAAAAATTAAAAAATCGAATCTTTCCTCCACTTTGCCAAAACTTCGAAACTTGAATTCTCTCTCTCTCTCTCTCTAAAGACGAAAGAAGTTAGAAATTCTGACAAGTGTTTTCAGCAGAATTTTCCACTTACAAGATTAAAAAAAAAAATAAAAAAAATAAAAAAAAAAAAAGATTCACAAAATCTCGGCTCGGTTCTGCGAAATTTCAACATTATAAACGTAGCAATACGTATGATCAGGAATGATTTAGAGTATATAGGTAAAGAGAAGGAGACTCGATCTCTCACCGAGTCATATACGTCACTTGTCCATTCCCCCGGGATTCGGCAATGACACCATTCACCCGTATCCCTTGGGATTCTTTTGAAAGCAATACTTTGTAGATGGAGTCAGTCAGACTCGAGGTGACTTCTGGGCCGAATTCCCAGCGCATATGCGACTCTCCTCGTGATCCGTATACATGCCCACTCGATCTTCCCTCTCTGCGAAAATTTATACACCGTGATTACTTTCGTTCGTCCACCGCGAGACGCTAGTGTTGTACATACATACGTAAAGTAATGTTCGTTAATGCCTTGGGCTTTCGTCTAACTTGTTTTCGATCCGAAGCAAAAATGCGAGTTAGATTCTATATACGAATCATGTGACAACGACCGGCGACGCAGCCGACGCGAAAGATTGGGAATCATCGTCACATAATTCGTGTATAGAATCCAACTCGCATTTTCTTTCTGACCGCAAACGAGTTAGACGAAAATTCTAAGGCAATAATCAAAATTACTGTATACAAGGGAAAATCATTACGCGACACCTGTTCTAGGATAAAAAAAAAAAAATCAGAACAAGAGAAAGTAAACGTGGACAATGATTCCAGCATTCCTTCTTTGTTTTTTAAAATTATTTTTCTTTCTTCCATCTATTTCCAATTAAATAACCTTTCGTGAAAAAAATCGGGCGTTGTTTTTCCGTTGTTCCTTTTCGGCTTGTTTTACATATACGCACATACATAAGGCGTATGAGATTGCGGAGGCTCGCAGTTTTGAGAGAGGGTGAATTTTAATGCGGTATAAATATACATAGGGCACGATATTGGCCCTTACATGTCGTCGGCCGAAACTATACGCGCCACCTACGTCGCGAGGATTCCTGAGGGGTGGGGGGATGAAAGGGGGTCCGGGGGCACAGGGATGTTGGCTCAATGGACAAACTGTGTTGCCACAGCATCCCGGGAGAATTGGATCATCCGGAGCCCATTCCACCGTATCATATCAAACCCCCCCCCCCCTCAGCCCTCGATTCTTTCGCGGAGCCTCGTCATTTTATAAATCCCGACGTATTAATGGGCTCGAGGTTTGGAAATAAGGCGACGGGACCGGCGATAAACACCGCAATTCGAAAACGAAGGCACTCTCTTTAGACCTCTGAACGTCAACACGGTACAAGAAGAAGACGAAACGAGATAAAGGATTGAGAAAACTATCGATGAACGAGGATGGAACAATTTTTTCTACATAGATATTTTGTACTCTTTACCGGGATTCTCCCATACGATTTTTTCTGTTTTTTTTTTTTTTTTTTTTATTTCACAATAGAGAAATTGCAACAATTTTTGCCCAGAAAATATTTCATTGGATCGTAGAAGTGTAACGAAACTGAAAAAAAAAAAAAAAATTGCATATCGAATGTAACGCTTAATACACCATTGATCGTTTAATTTGTGCACAATGAATGGAAACCAAGGTTTTCAAAGATCCGATGTGGATGAGGTTTAATAAGGTTTCCATTAACGTAACGAAACGCTGATGAAAACAATTAGTATCTTGGAATTTAAAAATAACTCACAAAGTGTTGTGTTTCCAAAATATGATCACGATACGGTTTACTCAATTTCAAACAATTGCAAAGTTGCGAAATAATAGGGAATCTTTTAAGTACGCATCGTTACAATTGCGTTACCGCGACAGTTAATTCAGACCTGGTTTCGACGTTCCGAATGTCCCATGAAAGGACACACTTGCAAACGGTCCAAAAACCATTCAACCAATTCCCATGATCAAGGGATAGTTCACCTCCTTATTCCCAAGAGACGCTACATCCGTTATTATATCCCGTTGTGCATGGCTATTGCAAGCATCGTTTTCCGCTGTTTATACATATCCGCGGTGAGGTTAATTCCATGCAGCGTGAAATTTCGGTTTAACCGGTAGTTACGACTAATTTCACGACGCGCGGAGTGTGAGCACTAAGTCGGAGATATTGCCAACGTAAAATAATGATAAAACGTAAAGGGATCAAGTTTAACCGGCAAGCGAGTAATGCGGGAACGCGTGTATATATACACGTTACAGCTGGCACGTCCTTAAAACGCTCACTGCATGCGTACCGACAACGAGACAACAATTTCTCTATCGTTTTATAATAATCGCAGTGATACCAACGATTTTCGGCTGCTCCGAGATATGGAAAGAGGTATATCTTGAAATTTGTAGACTGATAAAAATGAAATCATCACTGAACCGGAATTTTCTAAATACATTCTATATCCGTACTGATTAAATTGTAATCTCGTGTTATCCCAGTCCAAAATGTCTACCATTTCGTAAGAAAAAATTTGATCAATGTAGTTTTTACTCCTTCGCATGTACAGGACCGAAAATGTCGAATAGAATGTGTATTTTCTATTTTTACACTTCTTCTGGTTCTATCTTCAAATGTATCTCATATTCGTAAAGACCGGTCTTTTTCACGCTGAAACAAATATCAGACTTTTTTGGACGAGATAAGGTCCCGAAAATTCAATGATTAACGTGTTTCTTGTAAACGCTGAGATCTGAAAATTGGAGGATTTTCGTATCTTTGTCTACACTACCTCTGTAACATATCCAAATGACAGCCATATCGAAATGTATGCACTAAAAATCTGTCCGAAAGTTGACGGATCGACTCGTATATTCCCTTCTTCTTTCTTTTTTCGTGCTTATTCTTGTTCTTGTTCATTTTCGTTGTGAAATCCGTGAAAAAACGTAACGTGAGGAGAGGGATGAAAAAATTTGGCACGAAAATAGCGGTGTCTGAAAATAGAGAGTAGACAGTAGCTGTTCTACGGTTCTAGGATAAATTTAATTTGGACAGCTATTTATCCTCCCTTATCTTAGGAGGTCCTGGAGGGTATAGGATGGTTCTAGAGAGAGTTTCGCGAAACCCCGGGAGTCCCCGAGGGTGGTCTGGGTAATGCGCCTCGGCCGGTACCTCACCACCTCCTCTTCTCCCCCCCTCTTCGAAGATCTCCCGTCTGCCATCATCAATCAGACCGCGAGAGTCGGTTCGCGTCGCCTGATTCGCACCCTTTGCTTTGTTCACTTCGCCGCATACCCTCTGAACGTGCATCGAAAAGCAGCAATAATCGTATATGGTAAACAAAAAAAAAAAAAAGAAAACCGTGCTTTTCGACAATAAAGTCATAAAATTTCAAAGACTGGACGCAAATTCACATTCGTTGGACAGAAATTAGATAACCTTTTCGAAAGAAATCAAAGGACTTTTGTCAACTATTTTAACAGATATTGTCAGAATCAATGGGGTCGAGAGTGCCTTCATTCGTGCGCTGTAAAGTACCGATACACTCCAACCCTCGAATGTGGATTCTGCAAAATTGAAGAGTCGCTTCACAATCAGCTCACGATTGAATTGCCTACTATGACGATCCATTGTTTCGTAGTGGGATTTCTAGGTAATCAGTTTCAAACTCGGCGAATAATTCAAAGATCAAGATACCACGAAATTGGAGTTTCCTGGGTGAAACGCTCGATGTGACCTCTTTGTCTCGTTTCCAATTTGACTAAAAACAATAATCCATGATAATACCTAATCGTGCTGTGCCTGTGAAAATTTTTCGTCATGGTCCCTCTCGCGGATCTGGTCCGGCAAAAGGTCCCATTCCAAAACCAGATTTCGATCCCGTACAGCGGACTTTCCGTATCCCGCACCAACACAAGTATATTATAGGGTCGTATATCTCCCGAGGGTGCCGAGCTCCAGATCCTCCCGCTTGCGTTGATGGCTCGATCAATTTATATCAACGCCCGCTGAACCTCCTTTACGAGTCCCTCCCCCCCATTTGCCTCTCACCCGTTTCTCCCTTCTCGGCATGGGCCGCCAGCCTCGATCCTCCCCAACGTTCGAGGTAACCGTCTAAACTTATCCTACTCGAATCCGTTAAGCGATTGCTTGGAAAGCTCGCGTGTCCTCCGCGACCGATCGAAAAATGACTTGGAAGACAAAAAAAAAACGAGAGATTAAACAGTTTCGTCCGAGGTCCCGAAAACTATGGAGCCGTGATTTTTTGTCCAGGTGTACCGCTTGCGGAGGCCAATTCACCTTTCCAAGTGCGGCTGGCGGACGCAGCTGTCGGACCGACGCGTGCGTCGGCCTAATCGGTGGATGATTGATCAATTTTTAAAAAGCAATATTCCTAATTGACTCAATATACGCGTATCACAGACTCGATTCGGACCCGAGGGAAGACCGGGATCCGCTGGGTTCTACCCTTCACGGGCATATTGTTAGTCATCGAAAGGTGCGCGCCTCTATCTACGCCCGAATCGATACACACCCGGTTATACCTATAGACAGTGTTACTGGAGTCCTCGGAAAGCTCACCTGGGTCGCCCCAAAGTTGTCGATCACGGTCAACCTCGACTAACCGATGATTAATATCATTGACGGCCATTGATTAGTCGTGATGAAAAAGAACCATCCTTCGGGTACACGCCGCTGGAATGGCAACAAATACCCGGTTGCTTTCGTTCCACGCAGCCGATGTTTGGATTCGAAGAGTGGAACGCGATCAGGTGACTCCGCATTCGAGTATATAGGGTAAAGATGAGCTGGGAGTAAAAACCGGCAAGAAGCTTCTCGATCAATTGAGCCACGCCACTGCCTTCCGCTCTTTTCCATTAGGTTGTTCACGAGGCGGATAACCTCGGGGTTGTAGGCACACAAAACGCGTTGGCTTTTAGTCGGTGTTCGCGCGTGAAATCAGTGCAACCGCACCCACCCTGCTCTGCGGTAGAGGTGGCAGCCAGAGAGAGAGAGAGAGAGAGAGAGAGAGAGAGAGAGAGAGAGGGATGGAGTGGACGGGAGGCGGATCGGGCGAGTGAGAGAAAGAAGGAACCCCAGGGCGCCTAGCTGCTGGGGTGCGGGATCGCGCCTCACGCATCCTAATACGCAAGGCTAACCGCTCGGTCGTTCCCAGTCGACCCCTGACCCCCGCCCGCCACAATATCACTTCCTAAAAGTCAGCAGGTTCGCATGAAGGGGTGAGAAAAAGAGAAAGAAGAAAAAACAACTCGTAATGAATCTCTGCGTACGCTGGACTGGAAAGGTTGAATTCGATTGAAATTGGTTGAATTGGACAACTCTCGAACGCGGTTAGTGAGACTGGCTAAACGAAATCGTTCGGCATCGAGCTTGCTCCAAAAATTTTATCCCACTAACTCGCGGTGATGGTTAGAGTTGGAGGAATTTGTACTCTCTAGCTTTTCTACTACCAAACAACAGTTTCGGAATAGTTGTTTTTTTTTTTTTTCATTAGATGCATTCGATCCAGCACACTTTTAGACATACCTCTAGGATAAAGATACAAGTGTAGAATGAACGTAATAAGCTCTTCCTCGATCAGAGTGACTTCACTTGTTAGTACAACTTACCTAATATAAAGTTATTTGATACCGACCATTATTCAAGATTCCGACTACGAATGTCAAGATTGAGTACAGAATCCATCCCTAGCCTGTTTCGAACCCCATTACAGAATCAGCTCCGAACGGCACAGTATTTCTGATGTCACGAACAAACATCAGAGGCTGTATCGAGCATTACAGCAGAAGTTGCCGACTCACCAAGAAGGCTAAATTTCACAAATTGAATGAGAATGAGTAACACCCTCGGTAAAATTTCGGTAAGTACAGCGTCAACTTCCTCGAAGATGGTCGTTCACGCAACGGATGGTGTAAAGAACAGCGTAGGTATATACGAGCCAGGGATGTAGACGGCGGAAGTGAACGGTTCAACGGGATACACCGTCGGTTCCCATATATCCAATTAGCCGTGGGTAATCCTATCGCAACCCCCGCAAACATATACCAACCTTAGCCGGTGGTAATGCCGTGCTGCGGTACTAATTTACGACTTTACATACGAGCGAAACTGTCCATTCCTGCAGTAGCGGAACTGCCTCCGAAGTAACTCGCCGCCCTGCGGAATCCACCCTTTTCGCTCTTCTCATGTCTGATCGCACCACTCGCGGTAAGTTCACGTCTGGTACGCCAGGTCCATACCCGGTCAGCCACGGTCTCGTTCAGACCAACGGTGCCGCCGATATGGGGATGGGGTTCTCGGAGAACGCAGACCGGCTTTGCATGCGATATCAATAAATCAAGTCCGCCGGCTTTTAGGGGTCGAGGGTGGTTCGGGGGTGGCTGAAATCAACCGCGTCCTCGCCACCGCCGCACACCCGATACATCATCTATTATTTACAACCGCATATTACATCCGCTAGTGTATACATATCGGTACTTGTACCCATATAACGTGAAAAGGATTATTACGGTGCAATGCCACCGTACGGGGGAAGAGATGTCATTTTATGCAAAGTTTCTTGTATCTTCGTTTCGATTTCGAGAGAAAAAGTTCTGAACGCAAACGCTCGATACTGAACCACGCGTCGCAATTCCCGTTTTCTTCGTTCTCTTCCGCAATTATTCTCTTATGCAATTATTGCAACCACTGATCAGAGAATCGCATAATCTAAAACGCTTGTACATCAGGACTCTCAACTATTGGGCGGTTTCTCGGTACAACGCATGTACATCAGGTCTCAAACTACTTTTGAACAACAGTTTATGAATTACCCACTCAGTCCACCTTCATTGCGATCTTCGAATAATTATCTACCTGAAGTTGTGATCGAACTTGAATCGCCGGTATTACCGAGTTTTGGTTATACAGTGACCGAACAGGTCAGTCGATGTGTAACCTCAAGTTCGCCATGTCCTTCTCCCAAAATACAGGCTACCAAGTTTCATTAACCCGCAATAACTTGTTGTTATAATTGAGTATCAGCTAAAACTTGAATCTATCAGCAAGCTTGATAGATCAAAGTCTCAGATATGAGCAAAATGTAAATCAAAACTTTCGAATTGATACCGAACACCGACTGACAATGATAAAAAAAAAAGTGAAAACCTACTATTTAACGGTGTTTTCAGGTATGGTTTCAAAACCGTCGGGCGAAATGGAAGAAGCGAAAGAAAACAACGAACGTCTTCAGGTCACCGGGATCGTTGCTGCCATCCCACGGACTGCCGCCATTCGGGGCGATGAGCTCTGCTGCCGAGCTTTGCGGGGCCGCTGGGATGTTCCACGCACCTACGGATCGATGGGGAATGGGCCCGGGTCAGTAAAAACACAAAATACCAACTCACAAGGTCAAAATCACTAACCGATGGCCGCATCTCCGATTTTCAGACGGTTAATATGTCAGACAAGTCGGTTACGTTGGCAATGCATAATCAGCCCGCACCGCCACCGCCGGCGGACCGCGAAACTAGCTCAATCTTTGTAAACATAACCCGTGACGATCGAGTTTTTTTATTATTGGATTAAATTCCACGGTCATTGGTCACGTTGTGTTGACAAAGATTGAGCCTGCTTCGCATCCGATCCGGGTTAATTTTTCACGGCCAACGTAACCGATTGTCCAAAAAACCTGGCCGTATCAGACGTAACTGCGGACAACTGTGCGTATAAAAATTTGTGAGAAATCAAAGATGTTGACAAAAAAAAAAAAAAAAAAACAGGCTGCAAATAAATCAAAAGCGTAATAAATACTAGTAATAATTAAAGGAAGAAGGGGAATCGCCCCGCCTATAAGGCCAATGGCAATAACTACAACGATCACTGATTTCCCGCAGGACTCGGGCAGCTGGGTCAAAGCGGGATGGGGATGGGCGGTTTCGGCCAAAGTCTGGGTCAGCTAGGGCAGCAAGGCGGCGGAGGTCTGGGCACGTCGCTTGGTCTGGGTAACTCTGGTCTCCCAATAAGCAGTCCGTCGCAAACGGTATACCAGGCTAGCTACGGTCTAAACTCCCTCGGTAGGTATACCCACCTTAATTTTAATCACACGTATCAGGTATTTGCGTAAGAAACTTACGCCATGTTCGCAGAAATTTTGTACCGCCCTGAATCTTTCTGCACCATTTCCTCGCTTCTTTGAGCAAAGTTCAATTTTTGTCAATTATTTTTTTTTTTTTCTTCTTTTTTGCCGTCAATCACTTTTTTTCATCTCACAAGTCAGGTGAAGGTGTTTCGAAAATTCTAATACGGAATCACAGGTTTTGAATTAGCGTTGGATAACAAACGAATTATAAATTGCAACCGTTTATAATCGTCGGCATACCTAATTGTTGCAAAGGAAGCTAATACCTCATTGGGATGAATAAAATTGAATCATTCGTTTCATTCTCGATCAATTTTAAGTACCGAAAACCGATAACTTTACGCTCATATCCCTGTCTAACAACGTTCGTCATCTCAATTGAATAAAATTGAAACTATAGTTATCCAACAACGTTTTGTGATGAAAAATTTATCTGCAACGACGTATTTTCTGGAAAAAAAAAATCCATCCATTTCCCAGTTTCATCGTTTTTCCTGCTAATCGTCAACTCTTTCTTTCAATTCTATTTTCTGCATTATTCATCAAACTTTCTACCGTCGTTGATGCTTTGCCTCGGTACATCTATAAGGCCCAAATCTCTCCATCACGACCCGAGCTAAAGTCGTACAGCGAAGCAAAACGTGAAAAATCCTAACTGCCGAGTCAAGGGGGCAAGGAGGAAGAGAGTGTGTGAGAGAGAGAGGGGGGGGGGGGGGGAGAGAGAGAGAGAGAGGGAGGGAGGGAGGGAGATGGCTGCACCGCGGCGTAATGGTAAGCACACAGCCGGAGAGACCTCGCACCTAGGTGCGATCGCCTTGAGGTCTGACTGTGCAAACATACGGACCCAACTTTACGTTTCTGTCTCAAATTCTTGAACTCTCGAATTCTCAAATCACCACTCAAAGATTCTCTCGCACGCTTCATATACTCCACCATATGTACACATCATATATCCATACATATAGATACATGTATAGATACATACATTGTTTCTTTTTTTTTTTTTTTTTCAAAAATTTTACATAAACGCCGTATATAGGTGTATACATATGTGTATACATATTCGGCGTATGCACGCATTTGCATATACGCCGTATGCAACCAACGCCTCTAACAGAAATCCGAAATACAAAATGAGTTGGGCAATTGATCCCGAGACTCGTTACAATCGTTCACTAATGACAAAAAAAAAAAAAAAATCGATACAACGTAACGATCGATTCAAGGATGACGACTTGCATGAAAGAATGTTCCTTGAAAGGATCTAAAAAAAATGTACACGTTCATCTAGACATGGTTGGTATACATATTTACCGCGCAATTGCAACGTTGTCATTCTTGATATTATGTTGTAATGCAAATATCGACTGTAAATCTTTACTTATCGTTCGATTTTACACCTCTATATACAGCCAAAACCAAACAAAAAAAAACAAAAAAACTACCTTCTCTGGCCCTGGTGAAATCAACATGCATTTCCCAAAAATCCTCGACTCCGTTGGAATAATATATCAAAATTTGTTGATCAATTACATGTGACGAGTGACTTTTCAAAAATACTTTTCTTTCTTTGGTAATGTACACGTATATATCAATTACTGCATGTGCGTGTTATATAAATTAATTGTCAGTATAATTATCATTACTTTCAGAAATCAAACAAAATCTATATTCAGCAAATATTTCAAATTTCCAACAAACGTTGCGGAATGTAAAATGGCCTGTAAAACATGCTGACATTCGTGTGCCTTACATATTGTTATATATATGTATATATATATATATATATATATATATATAACCTGTAATAGATACGGTATATAGTACACGTACATCACATGTTCATGAGACAGAGGTTCGTACCAATTACCACTCGTTACCGCCTAGAGAGTGCACAGATGCCTACGAGTATACATATACCGTATGTATAAGTGTTTGAATGATGCACGAACAATTTGACCGTGACAATTAAAAATCCATTCCAATGGTATTGAATGAATTATAATGAACTCGATCGCTTACTGCCTCTCGAATTTTTCCAACCTGCGCGCATGCCTGCTACTTACAATTAGTATATTTTATAAAAAAACGATCAAGACGGATTTCAGAGGGTGAATGTCTGTCATAATTGGATCCGTGAAATGATCTCCCCTCAAACAAATCAGGCTACATAATTGTCAATGTTCCTGTCGCTTCAACTTTGACCAATTACGGATTGTCCGGAACGAAACTCCGTCAGAGATCCGCGATCGCGTTCCTGTAAAGATGATCGGGGGTTCTCCTTGGATTCGAAGGATCGTATCTAACCGGAGCTAAGTAACGAAACGGGACCGTCGCGCTACCGAGTCTTAAATCGTTTAATACACCATGTCGCACAGAAGCGAAAGCAAAAGCGGTGCAGATATAAGCAAATAGGCACAAGCATTATACATAAGCGCGTGATGAAGAGGTTAGGAAAGTATAGTCGAGGCTTATAGATATGTGCACACAAGGTGAGGAAGTACGTGTAAGAAGAAGATGGTGGAAAGTGGGAGGGTGAGAGGCGAGAGGATCGGTGCGAGACGTGGCACCCGCCTTTACGCAGCGCTCGGTAACTCGGTGAGCAAACAGTTTTTAGAGCGGGTCTTATTTTTCGTTTTTCAACGATGATTAGCACTCCCTGGACGATGAGACGACCGAGCAAACCGAGGCAACGCGACGAGACGCGGGGAAATATTCCGAGCGCTCGTTCCCGGTTCCTTGCGCCGATTGTATCGACTCTCTACCGATGCAAACAAGACTCTATGAGGTGTGAATTAAGACATTTCAAAGTGCCGAGTATAGGCAGGCGGGCACCACGGTAGTCGGCACTTCGAGTTATTATACATACGAACCGACGTTCGTACGTAAATAAGCATAACGCATGTCGGTCTACCTGCATCTCTGATCCCATACCTATGAAATCTTTCATCTTACTCGCCCCGGTAAGTCATTCCACTTCTGCACTTCACGGCATTCTGCGATGTGTGATGTAACTAGATGCACCATTTTTTTGCATATCACTGTACAGTAGTATCCATTAATTGCCTTGATCTTTCGGCTAACTTGTTATCGGTACGAGACAAAATGCGAGTTCGATTCTATACGATTTATGTGACAATGGTTGCATCGCCAGACATCGTAACTGACTTGTCGAAAAAGTTAGTCGTATCGGAATTCATGTCCTCAAGTATACCATTTATGGGCATCTTTTAATTTAACTTTCAATCTCTTCGATTATCTAATTCAAAATTACTAAAATCCGACTTCGAACAAGTTTTGGCACTCGATGGCATACTTCATTGTTTGAAAATTGGGATTTACGTAGATCATCGACGCGCCTCTGGACATGATCTCCGATTATAAGTACCCAATGAATGTGTCCACAATTGGTATCAAGGTGACTGAAACAGGGTGGGTGACAATTTTGCTCAAGTAAAATTCCCTGATTTTTCCCGAGAAGAAATTCAGAATTCCCTGATAAGTTTCCACAAGACTTAAGTAATGTTGGATGGCTTCCGTGACTAACAGGTCCGGAAATTGTGCACCTTGGATGTATAAATTTCAATTCAAAAACACATAGTATTGCTTCGTTTCACACAAATAATTATAAATCGAACAATACCATTGACCAATGATAGCTTAGCTGAATTTACGAAGTATAGTTGAAGTTTGAAAACAATTTGTAAAAAAAATGTACATTTTTCCCTATGATAGAGATACAATTTTGGTGCGTCAGTATTTAGTGCACGAAAGCTGAAAGGTGAGCTGAATTTAAAGCGTTGCACAATGTTTAGTGGGCAGATATAGAGGTGCAAAAAAATTGTCAACGTTGAAATTCAAGATTTCCTACAGTACAAAAAATACAGTACCCATGAAGACTCTGACTTGTCAATTTGTAACGCGTTTTATGAACATGTCAGAGACAAAAACTGTACAATATCCGTGGTATACGAAGTTAGCTACACGATTGATTGTCTTTCTCTTAACGTAAAAGAAATCTTCGACGTCCTTTCAAAAGCCAAATTGAAAAAGGTTGGGCAAGAGTAAACATAGATTGTGTATGAATCCATACGTATTGCAAGAAGAAACTTCTATTGTACGCGTCCCAATAGAATTTCGGAATTCGTTGAAACTATTAAAAGCGCGGACTATTCATTTATAGAATCTCGCGAGAATCCCGCCTGCAGCTCTTTCGGTATTCCTATTCGCTGAAATCGCGAGATGTTGAGTCACGGAAGTCAATGAATGACTAATATCAACCGGGGAAGATGTCTTCACGTGGTTCTGGTTGGGTATAACCGTGGTAGTTCGGTCGGAATGTAAATTTGACATTGCAATTGTGGTATATGAAAAGTCTCTCTCTCCAGGAAGGCCGAGCGTTCCTTGGTTAGCCGTGAGTGCATTTTTTATTTACGAAATTATAGCAATTCCTAGTTATCATCTAGCGACGTCAATATTACATGAAAAGTCTCACGATGGCTCATTTTACTCTTCATTTTTTTCCGGAATGATAGAAAGTATCTCAATTGTGCATTTTTTGATCCCTGAAATGCGGGAAACTTGGCAATAGTGACGCGTGTCTAAAAACCACAAATTATTTTGACGATTTTTGGGATGTGAACCCTTCCCGTTCGTTGTATTATTTAATATAGGATGAAAAAAGGTGAGTTTGCTCGGTCGGTAAGGGTGGGAGTAGTAAATGACCTCAGGATTACTAACGAACCCCGCAACGAATAGAAAGAAAAAATTGTGGTATCTGAAAATTGCAGTTTCAAGTGTTCTTTTTCGTACGTAGCAGCTGGGCTATCGGGCCCGCTTGCTGTATCATGGCCACCGGTTTGCCGCTGGCTACCGCGAGCATCATAAAATCATTTTCACGGGCCCATTCAACGTCGGTGGGCCCGATCGCCCCCACAAGGTGTTTACGACTGCTGCTGTTGCTGCCGTGGCGCAGAGCCGCATAATCAACCCTTCCCAAACCCCATAAGCGCAACCGTCGCTAGAGACGCTGCGAGTGTGGAGTAGATGTGCAACATCAAAAGCTAACCTAGGCTTCTTGAACACGCGAAGTGGTGTGTTCCTGGATATACGCGTCGTTTTTACACGTTGTTTATACAGGATACGACTTCGCGGAGATCGTCCTGCATGCGGCGTGCGGATGAATCGGTTTTCTTTTCTTTTTCTTTTCTTGGTTTTTTTTTTTCTCTATCTTAGCTCGTGTCTTCTTTTTACTTTTTAAGAGAAGCTCTAAAAGCTGACCCAGGTAGCGAGTCGGCTTGGTACGATTTTCTTCAGTTCCTTCTGCTTTGCTGTTTTATACTACCGGGTATAATGATTATTTTGTCCGCTTCAATTCCATCACTGCAGCGGTGATGAAAATTAATTTTTTATTCCTCGGACATATTTCATATGAAAGTGAGGAGATCGTATGGAAAGCGAATTTTTTGTTTTTTTTGACACGAATCAGTCTGTAAACCTAAAACCCGAGATTTTATGAGGATGAAGTTCGTAGTGTTGGGGTAACGATGCAATTTCATAGGACAACTGATTCTACCGCAAATTTAAATTTATCTAAAATTCGGTGAGCATAGTAAAACAGAACCATGGTATTATTCGTATTTTGTAAACTCAAAATCTTCAAAGTAATTTGCAAGTTGTAAAGTAGTAATTCAGTGTCCAATTTTCCGTTGGGTTGCGAAAATGTATCGAAGTCGAACCAAGAGCGATTTAAAAACCTTTTTTTGCGCATACGATTATTTCAGATATTCTCGGATATGTTAATATTAAGTATGTTTTTATATTTTTCTTCAATTTTGCGTAAAATCTATTTTTCTATTCTCTCGGTGTGTGCATAACAATTTGGCGAATACTGAATTTTCCACCGTATCGTAACAAACCGAATGAAAATGTTCCGATCGATTTAGGGCGAAGCAACGCACGGCCCGAATTCGGTTGTCTTAAGAGGATGCTACAGTCAGTCTTTACCGACTGAGTGAAATTTCACTTACTTTGACAATTACCTACGATCACGCATCACTAACGCAAAAACCCTACTTAATGCATTATTCTGTGTGCAATGCCGATCAAAGACGTCCGAAAACTTTTTTGTTTCAAGCTACAATAACGCCAGAAAATGTATTCCTACGATAAGTAGTAATTGAATTACGGTAATACATTTCCTGGCATTATTGTCGCGTAAATAAAACTTTCTCTTAGATATTCGCATCCTGCGTTGTACAGTAATATTCATTAATGCCTTCCCGTTCCGGCTAGTTAACAAAATGCAACTTCGATTTTGTATACGGAGAACAAATTTTGAACTGGAAAAGTGTCCGCCAAAAGCAGGAAATAGTGGTTCAACAGGTCGTCGCAATGTCGCTCATAGCAATAAGCGAAACAATCCGATTGGCGCTTAGGAATCAAAGAACTTTTGCTGAAGCAACGCCGTCTTAATTTTCCTCTACTTTACGAACACTTTCTATACACGGAGATAGTCCTCCTAATTTCTAACCTCTCCCCTCCATAATTCTCTACGAATTACGTGACAATGACTCCCATTATCTCACGTCGTCTTCATCGTTAGTCATTTTCACATAATTCGTATAGAATCTAATTCGCATTTTGTTTCGGACCGAGAAAAAGCTAACCGGAAAGGGAAGGCATTAATGAATATTACTTTACGTAGAACGGCGCTACCGGTAGCTTCCTCGCGTAAGCGATGCGCAAGCGTAGGTAACAGTCAAAATAAGTGATATCTTACTCTGCCTGTAAAGTCTGACTGTACTTCACATACCTGGACAATCTCTTGAAACTTGAAAATCAACCGCGCATGCGCGACTTTTATGGGCTGTTCGTGCAGGCTGGCCATCTCGAGTTTTCAGCTGTCAAATTCCGTTTCGATACGAATTTTAGAGGTTAGAATCTCAAATAATTTAGGTAGCGACTCGGCGAGGTTTGGAAAGCATTTGTTATCGGGTCGGAAAGTTGATTCTTCAAAGAGCGATCGTAACTCAACGCTTATGCTCTTTGAAACTTCAAACGTAGACATTTTGCGTAGATTGGCCGGCCTGCGTCGCAGACAAGAATAAGATTTCGCCGACCAATGAGATCGAATTATTCGGCGCATGCGCGGTTGATTTTCAACTTTCAAGAGATTTCCCCGTTACAGGAATCCTCTCAAACGGAACCGGCACCCATCCACTAACCCTCGGATCACTCGCATTGATTACAGGGGGTGTTCACGTCTCGGCGTCTCGAGGTTCCCCACCCGGGAGTTCGTCGGTCGGCGGTGGTCAACCGGGCAGCTTGGGTCCCGGTTTAAACTGCGGTCAGGGTTCCCCGGGGGCAGCTTCCGGCGGTGGAGTATCCTGCGTCGGTACGGACGGAAGCGGCGAGGCAACCGACTGGCGGGGCGCCCATAGCATCGCGGCGTTGCGACGCCGGGCGTCGGACGCCTCCCAGCAGCAGTACAGCCCCCAGCCTCCACCCCCGGGACCCCCTCAGTACACCGGCCACGATCTCGAGTACAGTTCGGTATACTAGGGCGAATTATCCGCCCCCATATCGCCCAACATTTTTTACTCGCTTGCTGCTCTCGTTTACTTCCTCAGATTGTTTTTACCCTCTTCAGTTTCGTTTTTGACTTTGTTTCATACGATTTTTTTCTCTTTTATTGTTACTCTGTTTTTTGTTTGTTTTTCCTTTTTCTCTCTTCATTTTCTTCTATTCCCTCGATTCTCGTGAATTTTTTTTTTTACCTACCGCACGACAGCCCTGACGATCGTGTTTTGGCTGAGGCACATATGTCGGAAAAATAAAGAAACAGAGTAACACGAGTTTGTAATGAAAATTGAATAATATCGTTGTGTGATTTGTACCGTGTCTGATTACGAATGATACGGTACTTTTATCACCAATGCATGTATGCGTTAATGCGTATACATACTTTTAACGATATTCTTCTCTTCTCTCCCTCTCAAGCTTCTTTGTCGTTTCGCGAGGATACGTTGTTCTCGTATGTTTTTTTTATTTTACAATTATGTTCAACGAGGTGCCGTTGAGTTGGTTGTAATTTTTTTTTTTTTTTTATTTCGCTAAATCGAACTTAGAAAACAAACAAAGGAAAGAAAATAAAACAAGAAGAATTAAAAGAGAATAGAAACGAAAAGGACGTGAATAACGTAATTTAATTATACAGCGTATTTAAATGAACTGCAATTTTCCGAAGTTGAGGTATACGATATAATAATAATAATAATAATAACAATAACAATAACAATAATAATGATAAAAGAAAATCATCACTGCGGGTACGATATTTTATCTATAGTATAACAATATGTAGTGATATGTAGATGTATGATACCTAGTGCAAGAAACGAGGCATTGTAAATAGAGTCAAGAAATATGACGTTATAAAACACATAATATTAATCATACTGTATCAGCTGGTAATTGTATACAACTCGTGGGTATGATTTTGAAGCCAGAAAAAAAAAAAATAGTAAAAAAATCCCGAATCGAGACGAAAAAATGTTTAAACAAATTTTCAGACATGAGGTCCATAATTCTTGCACGATTTTTCTCGTAAACGGATCTCATTGTTCAATTGGCATAAGAATTTCAATTCGTAATAATTTTACCGATAACACGTTCAATTTTCATTATTCGATACCCTACTTATTATCACTTCAACAGACGAGAAAGGAGAAATGTCTGAGAAATTGGTTAACTGTAATTATATACGATTATATTATGTTATAGCGCGTTGTGAATTGACGAATAATAAAATGTTTTATCGTTGTCTCGATATATCAAAATACACACACACACGCATATATATATATATATGAGATGGAACTTTTGTAAATAAATTATGTACCTATAACCTACGTCAATCACGTCACGATAATTCCAGGGGTAAGTTGTATCTACTCATGTTAAATTGCTAATCGATACGGACAGCAAAAATGACGATAATAATAATAATAATAATCGTTATTACTATTATTATTGTATGGTATGTAAAATTTCATCTAGCAATTAATTATCACAGGGATAAAATCAAGGATAATTATCTCTACCGTATTATTGTCATATCATGCACATACGTAAAAACCATGGCGGAGTCGGTAACATAATAAAATCGTCAAATAAAGAGCAGCGTATCGACTAACTGTTATTATCGTTATTATTGTTATTACTATTATTATTATTATTGTTATCGTACGTAAATACGTGCGTATATAAGCACGGAAAATAGGTATGTATGTATAACGTATGACGAAGTGCAAGCAGAGTAAAAGACAAGAGTATGCTTTTAAATTGTGATATTTTCGCGGGCACATCTAATGTATTCGGTTTGTCGTTGATTTTTTTTTTTTCTTCTTTGTTTCTCCTCATATTTTCTCCTTTCCCACCCCACCCTTCAATAAAAATCCATGCGTAATGGTATTAAAAACGATGACAGCAAAAACAAAAAAAAAAGAAAAAAAAAAAAACAAACATACTCCACATGTAGGAAAAAAACCCGCGGGCAACGAAATCGCACGTTTGTAACGGGGATGTGAATTCAATATAATAATAATAATTATTATTATTCTAGTTACGAATTTATCATAGATATTAAAAATAACAATAATAATATTAATAAAAGTTGTAATAAAAATTTGAAAAATATGATTAAAACGAGAAAGACAAACATTGGCACACATACGCCTCCCACACACACACACGCACACACGCGCGCACGCAGCCACACTCACACACAAACAAACACGCGTACGCGCAGACAAGAAAGAAACTATCATAGATAAAGTTGAATAATGATATAGCATTAATTAATATTAGGCCACAGGTATTAGTTATGTCGATGTAATAAGCTACAACGTATACGATTTTTAATGTACAAAATATTATATATTATACTTACAACCATATGTTACATATATATTATAAGTATATTAAATACATTATACACACAGACGCGTAATTACGTTCCTGTAGGTGCAGGATTGGTCGCTGTTCGAAACTTCCGTTCCATTCTAATTTGGGTTATGTACAATTTCTCAGTTAGAAAGCGATAGTCGTAAATAGCAAAATCGTGTTCAAATATTTTTCTGTTTTTTTTTATTTTGTTTTTTTTTTTGTTTTTTTTGCGAAAAAATTCTTTGCAAAAATATGGAAAATTTCTGGCCATAAATCGAGGCGAAATTTAGACACCGTTGCTCGCCCTGCACCTATGAATGAAACGTCGAATAACTCAAGGGAGGAAATGTCACGGCGCTAAAAAGGAAATAACTGTAATCGCTAGTATTCCGCGATTCAAAAAAAAAAAAGAAAAAAAAAGCGTACCTATGTATACAACGCACGTGTGCGAAAGAAAAAGATACGGAGAAGAGAAAGATCGAGAGAAGGGTAAAAGGCAAAGGATTTTCGTCAAATGAATACAAATTCTAAAAATTAGGCACCCTCCGATTACCGAATTTAAAAATAAAAACACGAAACCATATCACGTATACCAATCACTAAACGAAAATATCTTATTCCATACAGAAAAGAGAAGGATTCTATTTTTTTTATCACTCGAATTTATTATTCGTCGCTCTTTTTGAATTAATTCTCGCGTGTTTGATTTGTCGCGATACGTTGTATTGAATGCGTAAAGTTGGACGTAAGCCTGATTTTTTTCAAATATTACTTGCAAAAGATGGCATATCTCAGCCTGCTGCAGGATTAAAAAAAAACATGAATAATAATAATAAACAAGATTGTTAATCGTTCATTAGCTTTGCGTTGTACGCATATCAAGACGTGGGTTTACTGCTGTGAAGTAACTTCGATACCACGTCTATGCTGTACAGGGAAGAAAAAAAAAAGAAAGAAACGTTTCAAGAAACATGTGAAAAAGTAAAGAAAAGGTAAAAAAAAAAAAAAAAAAAGGGGACGTGAAAAAATATTAGGAGTAAGATAACAAGAAACGAGAGAAGAAATAGGAAAAAACAAAACTGAGAAACGACTAAAAACTGTTAGGAAAGAAAGAAATGAAAAAAGAGAAAAAAAAAAAGAACCGTGGGGAAAAAATAAATCAACAGCAATGGGCAGACAGAGAAATTTTAAGTTTATATCGTTGTATAGTTGTGTATAGTCAACTGAGTGTGTATAAAATAAATGATTATCAAAATACACCGAGTCTATTGATTGTTATTATTATATATTCTTCCTCAAGTTCATTCATCAATATTTATTTTACCAACCAATTTTCGTGGTAACACATTCAACGTACCGACAAAGCGGTTAATTTGACGAAAAGATAATGGAAACGATGTAGGCGAGAGTTTGAGAATACATCAATAGACAAAATCCTAACTACGCAGTGATAGATACATCGCATATTGTGGAACAAATTGGCAAATAGTTGCTCACCTCTCTGGTACCGCGCCGCGTCACGTCCCCGAGGGATTGATTTATTTTTAAATCTGATCGAGAAACTTTCGAACGCGTTACGAGAATTGAGTCGCGAACGGTTTAGTCGAGGGAGGTGATAATTGCCGAGGCAAACAGTGCAGGTGAGTTATTCGGTAGTTGCTATGTATTTAGTCCAGAAAAACGGCATCGTTACAAAACTGGGCTTGGCGCGCAACGAGCCAATGTACACTTGTATATTACGCGTGTCCAACGTCGTAAAATAAGCTCGTTAGTCGAGTCAAAAGTCGTACGTGAAAAGGAGGGAAAAAAAAGATACAAAGAAAACGAAATTCACACGTACGAGGTTATACGTATCCGCATACAGCTTCGCGAGCGATTCATTTTACACGTTTCGATGGATTTGTACGCACGTAATAACGGGATTCATCCGCGTGTTACGAACCTCGCTGTATTCGCACTATAAATACCGCACGGGGTAAATGATTAGAGCATATTTGTGGTTCTTTAGCATCGTATATTTCCAGTTAATAAAATAATTAACGCGTTAATTCGCGCCGTTTAAACTACGTTATACCGACCCGTCTCTTGTCCCGCGCATTCCCTCACGTTTCATTCACGTAATGTTACACATTCTCCGCAGTCAATTGTCATTCTGGGTTTACGAGCCCGTTACCGTTTGTCGGTAATGAAATGGTCGGTATGGTCACTGGTTTGTCTTACCGACGCAAAAAAACCACCTGGTGTAGAGTTCTGAATTACCGACGCATTTTAACTACGTCCCGTGTAATTTCTCAAATCTTTACAACAATTCTAAATAACGATCGTGGCATTCATCGCGAATTTTTCACGTTTCGAGTTGTAGGTGTAATTGACAGCGATTACAAAATGTAATTCTGAGTGGAATAAGAAAGGATACGTCGAAATTGTAACTGCGTCCAATACGGTATACAAACACCCAAATTTTATTGAAAATATACAATTTGCATAGTAAGACATGTTTGTTGTTATAGGTACGTATATGTGTTACGCGTATAAAGATTTTTCACGTGAATGTCTTTTATTTTCATTTTTTCTTCCAACTTTTAGTTCTGGTCTTCCTCATACCTCACGGTCGAAGATATTTCATTTCATGAAACTTACTTAGGTACGAACGTTTCGAATTCAAGATGAATCCCAAATCCTCGCTATTTGGCTTTATAAAATACGAGGATCACGTGGTGGAAGAAAATTGAAGGGTTTCAATGGACGCGAAAATCTTCCGATATATATACACACTAGAGGGTTTCAAAAAAACCGACTATTTTTTTTTATTTTCGAAGAACATTGAAAAATCTTCCGAGTGTCCCTCAAAAATGACCTCGGTAAAATATGAGCTCTTAATATTGATATTTAGAGGTGGCGATTCTCAATTTTCTATTTCCCATTTAAATAACATGGGAAAATTTTTTTTTAAATTCAGAATTTTATTGCTCGAAAACGAATCGGTGTGAAGATATAAACAAAAAATATTCTTGTATGAAATTTTACGCTCTACAAAAAAGGTCTGAATAAAGATTTGCGCAAGGTAAGTCGTTTCGGAGTTATCAGGCCTCAAACATCGAACCGTTTGAAATAATGATGTTATTAATTTATAAATGCTACAAAACTGACTCATATCACTTAAATACACAATATTATTGATTTTAAAATTAAAACTATAGACTTCCAATGAAATGTCAATTAATAAATTTCATTAATCAACGATATGAGTCAGTTTTGTAGCATTTATAAATTAATAACATCATTATTTCAAACGGTTCGATGTTTGAGGCCTGATAACTCCGAAACGACTTACCTTACGCAAATCTTTATTCAAATCTTTTTTGTAGAGCGTAAAATTTCCTACAAGAATATGTTTTGTTTATATCTTCACACCGATTCATTTTCGAGCAATAAAATTCTAAATTAAAAAAAAAAATTTTCCCATGTTATTTAAATGGGAAATAGAAAATTGAGAATCGCCACCTCTAAATATCAATATTAAGAGCTCATATTTTACCGAGGTCATTTTTGAGGGACACTCGGAAGATATTTCAATGTTCTTCGAAAAAAAAAAATAGTTGGTTTTTTTTAAACACTCTAATACACACATATGTATAAGATACAAGTATTTGTCGTATATAATACTATCAGTTCCCGTTAGCAGCAATCGGTAGAAGAATTCGGATCAAGTGCAGAGAGAGTTCGGGCGAAATAAATCACGGAGAGAATATCTATTCAAAGTGTCACGTAGAAGTGCGGTGAAGATTTTTCTCGATCATTATTTCATCCCTGCGATTAGATATTCGACTCATTCGGTAAATGAAGTACAATCCTAATGACTTGACGATTCGATTTATTACTTCGTAAAGTACGAAAACACCTCGATGCATATCGAAAAATTGGTGTCGTTGAATCAAACCTCACAATAAGTCGAATAGTAGATAATATCAAAAAACCAATGTCTCGAAATTTCATGCGATGAAAATAAAAAAAAAACAAACACGGGGATCTCGAACCCTTCGGTGTCACATTAAAAGCAACGATGAGCCGAAAGCGCTTTGACGATCACGATCACTGTAACAATGATTAATCAGCATGATATTTTATAGTCAATCTTCAGTGTTAATTAAATGATTCGCACGATCGATAAACAAACCTGAAATGTACTTGCTATATGCACTTTAGCAATTTTTGCTTACGTTACAGTTAATTTCATATATCCATTATATACTAATCTTATACAATATAAAACACGCACTTCTTTTGGTCGCCATTTAATTTTACTCATCCGATTAATATATGTGTAACGTTAGGCACGCGAAAGAATATGTATATTATTGGGGGATAGTAAAAAAAGTTGAAAAAAAAAAAAAAAAAATACACGCGGAAATTACCAAGTCTCAAAACAAATTTTCATTACGCGTTTCTTTCAAACTCTTCACCTGTTTTTTCCGGGACATACTTTGTTTTTCTTTAACTAATATCAAGGTTACCGTATCATTTTATATGGAACTTTGTTCCGGAATGAATAACAGAACGGGGCAAATTTTTTTCGGTAAATATTCATATTACTTTAGTGAGATTATTTTCATCGTCGGATGTTTCGGGTTCGGTATTTAATTTGCTAAAGTCTCGAGTATTTGGCCGTTTGTCAAAAAACTTCCTGCCTTTGCTCTTCCGGTTTTCCGAAAAATTCGAAAGTTTGAAATTTTCTCTCCTCTCGGATTCCCAACCACGCATATCTCGGCGAACGGTCAGCAAGCAGCCTGTAAAAATGGTAAAGGGTATAGAGAAAACGGATTTCCAGCGGATAATGCAATTGGCCGCTCCTGGAACCATGCAAAGGATAAGAATTTGAGAGAAGTACGGAAGAGAAAGCGTCGACAGACGGTGAGACAAGATTTTTACCGTATGACGCGAGACGATCATTTCGATCGGTAAGAAAGTACAAAACAATAATTACGTATAAAAAAAAAAATCCGCCTAAAAATATGTCATCAAAGTGCGAATTCGGAATGTAAATGATGCAACAAAAAGGAACCCAAACCGAATGAAATAAAAATGGTATAATTTATTTTTACTTGATTTACGTAATACGCGGATACATAAACAATAATTGTCCACGATAAATAATAAACATGAATGTATAATATATGTAACATAATTAAAATACTGTACAGTAAACTAATTAAATATCGCAAAGTTTAAACTATGGACGGATGAAATAATGTGCTCCTCACCAGCAGTTACAATCAACTGTTTGATTTAGGAATTTTCTTCAAACGATGTGAAAATTTTCGAATACTTGTATTAAAAATGAAAAATAAATAAACAGCAGAACAAACGTTTGAAATAGTCCATCACATTTTTAGCAGCATCGATTTTAAAATTAGGAACCAAATTTATCTGCAACGCAAATTAAACGATATTACTGAAAACAGTGTAGTTGATCACGGTCACTGACGAATACTTATCTGTGAAACTTTGAGTAGCACAAAAGAAGAAAAACAACCCATCAAGTTATTGTATACAAAAACTAAATCTAGATTTTAACAGATCGACAAAACATCAACCATATTCGGTATAAGAATTATAATTAAACAAACTAAATGTTAAAAGAACAGAGTATTCCTGTGCGAAAAATTAATTAAGTACATGTGTGTACTGGTTAATACTAAATTACGTCTTGAAAAATTTATAAACATATAATATTGGACAAGACGCTACTTGGACTAATGAATATCAGTGATTCTACAATCAATGTAAAATTAGTAAGTACTCAACATCGGTCAGTGTAAAATACATTAAAAAAGACTGTGCCACCTTGAGAAAGGCATTTAGATGAATAAAATAAAACAACCGTAAGGCGTAGAAATTAATCGCAATTCGTGAAATCAATTGTCGATACTGGTGAAATACAGTGGTGAATACACGGAGTGAATCTGAGGTGCCTTTATAACACGTTCCTTAATAACCAAATCCACAATTAAAAGAAAAGCGAATGAAATAATCGAGAGCTTCAGTTTCAGTCAGTTAAATGTCGTACGAAATACAGAAAAATCAATAATAACGAAGCAGTGAACATACAGTCTCTCTAGACATCAATCTTCCTGAACTAATTTAGTGAACTCGACATCAGTGTCGTCGTATCTGTCAACTCTACCTCTTTTCCTGCATCGGGCAATAATAGCCGCTATCGCAAAGCAGAGTGCCACGAGTACTACAGCCGCGGTGACGAGAGATAAGACGATTGTCGTCGCCGTCACTCCTCTGTGACTCACAGTAACAGGTCTGTCGATGCCAGTCAAAGGAACACTGTCGAGACGCGGAGGCGTCACAGTTGAGCGAATAACAGAAGACGAAAGTTCTCCTTTGCGACGTTGCTGCTGCTGATGAATTGGTGAATTTGGCACTGTGAAAGAGGTTTGGAAATAACGATAAATCAGTACAGAAGATTTACCTAATCAGTCTTCTAGAAATGGGTGAAACGGATCTTCAAGTGAAATTTAAACATACGAAGCAGAGACTTTCTTTCGAAATCAAAATCTTCAGAAAATTGCTTGGAATCTGATAATAACTTGCTGAACGATCACCGTCCCCAATAAATTTACTAAAAAGCAAAACAGTAATAATTGCTGTTTGTCGAAAGTAAACGTGAATTCAGTTGTTAACCTCTTTCTGGATTATTATGGAAAAAAATGAAAGCGTTCACAAAACTAACGAATGAAACAAACTGCAAGCGATGGATGGATTTCGTGTTTTACAGAATTTGACACTAGCGCATTTTGATAGAGAGCGTTTAAGATTCTACATTCAATATTTGTAAGAGTAAACCGCAATTACCTTGAGAAAATTTGTAAATTTTGTGCGGATTTAACTCAACAACGTAAATATGTGCTTCGTTACTAGAAACAGCTATGTCGTGTGGAGTTTGCAAGCTTGGATGGGGACCAAACTGCGATAGAATGCTGCCATTGTTTATGTCAATGACGAAGCCCCTACTTTCTTCAAATTTTAGTGCGCCGTTATTAACGAGGTAAATTTTCTCGTTAGCATAAGCGACACTGTATATTTTGTCACCGATTGAAGGGTGTTTGTATTCCTTGTGGAAGCTTCCATTATTAGCATGAAAGCACGATATTCGCCCGTTTTCTCTGTCTGCCACAAATATGTAATCCAAATCTTCTGCCAGTGCCAACGCGTGAGGTACTAAAAATGCGTTCGATGGGGGCAAGAAGTAACGGCTCTCTGTAGACAAAATTATTATCGCCCGTTGTTGATTATATACAGTGATACGCGTAAGAAGCTCGTTTTATTTACATCCAAACAAATTCTTATGCCAGATTTAAATTACGAGCAAAAACTGTCACAGATGTTCATGTAAAAACTAAGTATCTGCGAGAGAAGCCGAACATCTCCGAATGGATCAAAAAGTTTCTTTTGTAAGAAATCAGAGCATAAAGAGGTTTTACCTGTCCCTTCCCAATGACGACCCCACGTCAATATTCTCTCTCCCTTTCCATTGAATTTTATTATCCTTGAATTGCAGTATCCATCGCTGACATAAAAGTCACCATTTTTTTGTACGGCAACTGCCGTAGGTTTGCAAAACCTTGTGTTACTGTTGCCCGGTTCGAAAGCTTCGCCCAAAATCAAAGACGGTTTGATTTCGTATCGGCCAATCTTTTCCTCGAGCATATGACTGTCCGCGAGTTTCAATTCGACGTCAAATTCTCTACCGGTTTTCACTTTTTGCAATTTGTCAGAAGCCAGATCATTGGCATCAAACTTAAAAACCTGGTGCATGGCTACGTCCGTAATCCAATAATTTCCCAAGTGGTCTACGGTAAGTCCATGCGGCATGTAAAACATGCTGTTACCCCATTCCGAAATCTTTTGTCCACTGTCGCTGTTTATAAGCACAATAGTGTTTTCCCTTACCGGCCCTGCTTCTCTGTCAAACTTATTGTCATTTCCAAAACTACCGATGTTCCACACTCGACTTCCTCTATGAAACACAGCCACGTTACCCTCTGGGTCAATAGACACTGCGGATAACTGGCCAAATGTTATATCTGAAGCCCATTTATCGTCCCAAACTATACCTGTGTATAGAAGAAATACGTACGTTTTACATTTACGAAATTTCCCATCAATACTTCCAGATTATAGACTAATTAAATTTAGCTGTTTTGTGGCTCGGATAAATTCACAGTATTCTTAGACACAACTGCAAAAGACTCACGACCTCGCAGATTCTGATAAATTAATGTTCTCTAAATTTGTATAAAGCTTGAATTATACTGTTACAAACGCACTCGGATCCAATTTTTCCGAAAATGAATTTGAGCCAGGTGAGATTTGACTCGATGAAACGTCTCTGCTAAGTAACGGAGACCACGGCGGTGCTTGTGGTCCTCTTTCCTTGTCCTTTACTCTGTTTCTGTTGCCATTGTCGTTGTCAGTATAATCGGTATAATCGTTAAAATGAAATTTATTTTCAGACAAATAGGGCGTCTTGATCTGTAAAATCAATCGAAACCGGTAAAATTTCCCAAGATAATTTTATCGAGCATAACTGATGCAGCTCACACGATATTGTTACAGGATGCTCGTAAGCTTTTTCTCACCTGAGAATTTTGCAGCACCGATGTTTGAGAAGACAGATTGACTAGAACCGCAAGAGTCAACGAGGCCAGACAAGAAGGGTTGAGATAACGTTGACAAAAAGTCATGACGAGAATAAAACGACAGAACTGTTTCTATTTGATGAAAGACTTTGGCAGATGTAGAATGTAGACGTTTACACTAGGTAACTAATAATTTATTGACAAGTATAGCCAATGACAGATATAAAACTGTGTAACTACAATAAAATAAAAAAAAAAAAGTAGAAAAAACACGTGTCACTGCAGCTGTTCTACAAGGATTGTCATAATGTTACAGTGAATATTACAACCGCGATTGCTCTTTACCATAATTATAGTTACTATGGTTATGGTCAGGTATTTTAAAAATTTACACTAAAGATTAAAGCAGCCGGCTGACCATTCGCTGGTACTAGTCATCTGTTCATTCTTCAAATCGACGCAACAATCACGCGAAATTATTTGTCCCCGACAATATAGTTGGTATACTTCAGCTGTTTCCGGCTATTCGATCACGTTGCGAGTACCGCTTTGTTATTGTCGTTAAGATTATCAAAATAATACTACGGGCGCTTGACACTAACAAACAGGTTCAACGGTATCCATACGTGTGTACGCAAATAACGCACTCGATAACAGGTGGCATTGGGATGACGCGACGCTGACGTCATTACGACATTGACGGAAGAATTTAGAGACGGTTACCCCTGGGCAAATTGTTGCAACTGATACTCGGCGGGTAAGTGGGCCGAGGCCATTAGAAATCGTCTTATGAATCCGGTAGCTTCTCTATCGGCGGGAGCCGTGCAACAAGCAATCCCATAGTCACGCCTACGAGCAACGCCGCACGGCTGATTCGCATGGAACGCGAACAACGCGGTGGAAAACGTCGAGCTGTGTGAACGTAGATGGCACTTCGATTGACATTCAAATGTTTTCGATAGTCACTTTCCAAACAAATGTTGACAATCGAAACAAAAGGCAGTGAATATCCGATAACAAAGCCAACGATCCGGGCGCTTTGAGCTGCCCATATTTGTAAACATCACTTGATTTACGATAAATGAGCTGGCATCAAGAAATCGTCGAAAGACACAAATGTAAACAGATTCAATGAAACAATACCCAACGATAATATGCGAAGAATTGTAGGGGCGGAGATATGTTGACGAACGATATAAAATCGATATGAGATGTACTGATGAAAAAATACGAGCCTGTATATGCATACAAGGCACGGCAATGACACAACATACATTTACAACAGATAGATCGTAATATTCGTGATATGGAGGTTAACGAATCTTTGATCGTCCTCATTGTGAGGTCGGCAGACATAGTCGACCTCTTAGCACCATCCCCATAACTGTGCATCCATCACACATCCTGAAGTCCTCGTTGCATAAATGTGTGTGTGTGTGTGGACAAATGAGGCAAAGAAATAGCTAAATAGCAATTTAAACGCCAAGTCATAACTTACGCATAATACAGCCTCGCCGACGATCACCGTACTCGAATAATACGTACGACTGTCATCTGCAGCTCCCGCTTCCGTGATATCAAGATCGCACAGCTCATCCTTGAAGTGTTTAAATATCTCCAAATATCGAAGTCCACGTATCTCAAACGCGAAAAAGGGCTTAACAGCCCCACAATAATAAACAATAACACTCCAATGCATTTGCATTTGACGCAGAAATAAAGAAACGGCACGGATTCTACGAAATCGTGATGGTGAATTCGTAGAATTTATGCTATTTCTTTGTTTCATCAACAATGTTGAAATCGAGTACAGCACCCCCTTAACCAATTCTTCCTACACCGAACTCACTTCACGAATCACTTTACACTTTACGAATGTAACTTCTTTCACTCGGTGGAACTGCACTCATCGTATTGTATAATACTACTCACGATACACTCCGAATATTCCGATTTAAACGCCGCGACGCTCGGCTGCGTGGCTCTCCGTTCGACGACCAAACACGAATGACACGATGCGCTGACAAGTTCAGACTGATTTTCCTGAACGTGTGCGTCGGGTTGCCGTTACACATCGCCTCAGGCGTTCGTACGACCCGATGCTCCAAGGACCCGGCGAATACAGTTCATAAATGAATTTTTAACAGAAAAAACCGTATTATATCGAGTTCAATTTTTACTCAAATTTAGGTCCGCCTCATACCGTAAAAAGTGAATCCCATCTCCGCGAGATGTTATTTGGGTAATATACTGACTAAATATAGTACCACGCACCGTATAATTATGAACGTAACTCGACACGTGTTATATTCGCGAATAATTTGCATGCCTTTCACCACAAAAACAAATATTATTCCTAAGGAGATGGATTCGAGTATAATTGTCGTCGATTAATTGCAGATATATCAGTATCCTGATCATCCATAAATTATTTATACTCCATCTGGTACGTTAAAAAACCGCAGTGAGCGTTCCAGTATTATTATATTTCAATCTCTTGTCTCTATAGTACAGCGATCAGTGATTTGAGCAGAGAGAAACCTGATTTGAGTGTGTAGATGGTCGCCTGAAAACATGGCGTCTGTCGGCAGGATTTTGTCCCACGATATAAGACAGAATATACAAAATTTCAAATCGCTATGTAAGTTTGACACACATTAATAAACCCCCTTAGTCACCAATCGTAACGACGTTCTCCGAAAATACTTCTTGGCAGTTATGATTCATTGACTTGTGTTTTCTAACCTCAATATCTACACTCCAAAAAATACCGGAGAAAACCATTAAACGGTTACATCGCTTTTTATTTAGTTGGAAAAGATTGTCGCTGGTTGTCGTCCCAGGCTATCGAGACCCAAGCAAAATCCTCAAAGGAAAATGCCGATGATAAACGAAAGGTTGATGACAGAGAAAACACTGCCCCACTTGAATTCAGATTCAAGTACCCCGAATTTCTCCCCGATCCAAATGCTGCCTATAGGAATTCAACAAGAGAAAGATTGGAGCGTATGGATATGATGGCACGGAGGGCTCACATAGACATTCCAACATTCTACGTTGGCTCTATCCTTGCTGTTACACTTTCCGATTCACACGCCGTTGGAAAGACAAACAGATTTGTTGGCATTTGTATAGAAAGAAAGGGCTGTGGCTTGAGAGCTAGTTTTAGACTAAGGAACGCCATTGACAAACAGGGAATGGAAGTCGTATACAACATGTACGATCCGACAATTCAAAAAGTAGAATGCCTCAGGTATGTTGTTGGTTGATTTATCAATTTTCTTTGCTTTAAAGTGAAACTCATGGTAAGTTTAACAGAAGGAAAACACCAAATCATTTCAAGCCTAAACCGAAGGTAATGTTTATATATCACATTTACAGGTTGGAGAAAAGACTCGATGACAAATTACTTTACCTACGTGATTGTCCTATTGAGTACAGCACTTTTCCATTTGATATGGAACCAGAGCTCATTGACGAAACAGCTCCTGTCCGTATTAACACACTCAAGGTACCCTTAAAGCCTCCGCCATGGCTTGAGAGATGGGAGAGACAGGATTTGAAAGGAGTCCAAGAATTTGAAGTTAACGAAAAACGTAGGAGGAAAGCAGAGAAGCATAAGACACCTTGGGAGGAATTTGATCTAATGAAAATTTACCGGTAAGGTTTTTTTTTTTTTTTGCAAAAGCAAAGAAATATCAACTACGCGACTACCTTGGCTAATTAAAATCTTGATTAAAATTCATTACCAATATTTCAGTCAAACCATACCAATGGAAGATCAGAAGGACATATTCGCTGAAGTATATTCAGATCTTCACAAGCTTGAGATAACAAGACGCAAAATGGCCCGCAAGCGCAAATTCAATCGCCCCGATAAGCCGACGTAGAATAATTTCACTAAAATACGAATGTACACACAATTATGTTAACATGTAGATGAAGTAAATACAAACTATCATTTCTATGATTACAGAAATGAAAAATAAAAACGTGATTGAATATGTGTCAAATATCTGTTTTTTTCGAGGATGATATAAGTTTCATAAACCTTCGCGCGCACGGAGGTGATTTAACGTCACGGAAAATTTTTTTGTTCTCACAGTTTTTGAAAATACTTGCTATTCTTTTTTACAAAACCAAAAAAAAAGATTCCCAAGCCAATTATATGCGGATACAATTGTAGTGACGGCTCCGTTTGAACAATCGTGATTACCTTACAGAGTGTAAAATTACTACTGTTCGTTACGTATGAAAATAAAGCCAAGACTCTCTCATTTTTTTTATATACAAAATTGTTATAATGCTATATTTAAATTTAAGTTTTACAAGTAAATTATACTGTGAAGTAGACTTACAGTATATTAGGTTTATTGTTAGAACTACTGTAATCACTATCGTCATCACCGAGGAGTAGTAGCTAACAATACGTTTTTTTTTTTTTTTTTCTTATTTTTGTTTATGTCGAATAATAATAATAGTCAATGGATCAAAGGTCGATATTTTTTTTTTCACTTCGCTCTACTCTGCTTCGTTTCACTTCTTTCAAAAACATAATGGCAGTCTGTCGTGAAAATATAGCAGATTTTGTAACATAATGTCTTCTATTTTATAAAGACTAAGTTTGACTTAAAACCATAAACGGTAAAAAATGATGGTGAATAATAGCGAATGGGTAAATAAGTTGTACGAATAGTAAACTACAACAGGCATTATGCAAAGTCATCCTTGGCATGTCTGGTCTGAACAATGCGGACAACAACAGTGATGTGAAAATTCATAACAATAAATACATATCTGCACGTTATGTTTTGTCACAAACGACCTCTCATTTCCATTTCTTTTTTTCTATCTAATCGCACCCAACTGATGATAAATTTGATATACTTCAAATTATTTACTAATGACTCTATTTTGTACAAAATTTTATGAATCTAGCGTCATTTTGTCAAAAAATTCCGCTACGATCATTGTACAATTTTTGAAATTTTTAATATCTGTGAAACCATTTTTTTATCGAGTAAAATTTGATGCAACGTAATTTTTTCCAAATCTATTTGTTGTCTTTCAAAAATTTCAGCGTCCGACAATTTACACATTAAGAATCTCGTTTTTGGGTTCTAATAATCTTTAATAACATCTTTCAATCGGCATCCCTAGGCGTACTGCTCTTATCAATCGTTAAGATGTGGATGAGGACAAACACAAATCCTACATGCAAAAAGTCTTCAGCAGCTAGTTCGAACTAATATCGATGGAAAACAAATATTTTTTTATTGGCTTTTTAATAAAAATAAAATATGTTTAATTGGAAGAGTTAACTGGTCAACAAAGCCACGTTGATTTCTTTTACCATCTTTACCCGGTAAAGCATCTTGATTAAGTGCTCCTTTGCTAGAGCAGACGTTGAATACCACACTGGACTGTCTGGTACGCAGCTTCTCTCTGGCAGCAAGTAAAACACGTCGTTCCGGGTTTTTACGCTCTCTGGGCTAAAAAAAAAAAAACAGAAAAACAAATAATGAAAAAAAAAAATTAATAGAACAATTGCTCCCTAAAAGTTTATGAATTTTCTATTAATGTGTGACTTTTACTTATATGTCAATAGTCTCCAAATATCCTACTAAATTTGTGATATCAATATGATTGTTCTGCTTCCCACATTCGAAAACTAACGATCGTAGAAAAAAAAGTAAATCTTACCATTTTGATAAGTAGAACTCGTAAAGTTTGACAGGACATCTTAATGGATTGTCTTCGTTTTCTTGTTGCTCGTAAACCTTTTTCTTCCTTGAATTCGCTTCTGTGAAACAAATTTTTTAAACAAGGATGATAAATACCAACGTGCTAAACAAATAAATGCATTTTTCTAGATTGGACAAGACATGTATCTTACCCAAGGCAGATTGTGGGGGATAAAAACGTAACAAGACGTTACGCGAGCCGGGAGCTTTTCCGGCAACTGCCGCAGGCTGAGCAGCAGGATTCCGCTTCCAGTGTTTCATTATGTGTGAAAACGATAGCTGCATGTGCTCATCTACGGTCTGGAAGTAGAGATATGACGTACTTGAGAAAAAGAGAGGAAACCAAATTCTTATAATCTCACATTACAGCAACGCGTTCAACGGTTAACCGTTTAAACGAAGAGATCTGAATAAATTTTAAACTCTTTCTTACCACCAGATTGAAGTGCTTCGTATTAAAGAACATTAGTGTGCTAAGTAGTACGTGAGGGGAATGAGCTCCCAACTGTTTACTTTCCCATAGATGTTCTTCCTCAACTCTAGTTACAATGTATTCTATAAGACAGATTGAGAAGTGTAAATAAAATAAAAAAACCTAAGGGATAATTACCTATAAGTAAAAGGTCGATTATTCTCGGAATATTTAATCGACCACTCGGTTTATAAGTTCTCCAAATATCTCATACATCAAATCCAAATTATTACTTACGAGCGTCATTGTATAACACAGAGAATTTCTTAGCAACGTCGTTCAAGCATTCTGTGAACTTTTCGTAGTAAGAATCGGTAAATATGTTGTCTATTCGATTATTTTCAAATAGATATTGTTGTATACCTGAAAATTCATCAAACCTTAGTCATATTGGAAATTGTAAATAAAACTACGAAGACAGGGTATCAAAAGTAAAGAAAGGGAACTGTAAGCAAGCTTTGTTTAAAATGAGTAAATTTTTTACCTAGGCATAAATAGTATATAGTATCAGGTGCGTATTCAGCGCCGTTCGGTTTTCTCACTTCTTTTACAAACAAACATAACGAGTAATTTAACTCATCAGCCGTCAATTGTAATAGATCAGTTTTAAATAATTTCACTCTCCTTGCAGGCGTACTTTGCTTCTCTAATTCAGCATTCTTGCCTACCACCTGAAAATCCCAAAAATATCTATTTAAACGACTAGTCAGCACAGGCAAGAGCAGAACTTGGTCAGTAATATCTGACAAAATACCGAAGTTAAAGTTCTCTAAGAACAACGTGGAAAGAACTTCTTTAAAAAGTTTAGAATCTTATTTACTGTCGAATTACTGTCAGAGACACTTCAAAGGTCCCTAATTCACACTAAAAAAAACTAATACAATCTTCTCGAAAATTTTCAAATTCTTATTCCTTTGCCAGATATATGTTTATTCTTCGTTCTCTTACCCATTGCCTCCAAGCATTGACTCCAAAAGTGTATTTTAGAGCCATGTTGGCATCTGGTTTTTCTATGGGTTCCATGATTCTTGGTTGCGGGGGCAGCTGCGGCTCCGGAGGAGGCATTAGGGGTATATCATTTGTCCCAGACACTCTTCTACCACGTTTACTTGGCGTAGAGCGTGGTTTATAGGGAACCATGCGTTTCCGGCCGCGAGTTGAAGTTATCAGTCTCTCAGGTTGAACTGTTACAGGACGGAGAAATAAAGGTTGAATAAGACATTTCTCGTATTGATTTAGCGCATAATTTTTGCTTATTTACCATCTCCGTCTATTGTAGAATCTTGCTGGGGAGGAGCCTGTGTAGCAGTTATTGTATTTGGGGTCAACGCAGCTTCAAGATCAACTGCAGGCTCGTCCAGCTCTCCAGTAGCCATTTTTAATGCCATTTGAAGCATATCATCTCCAAAAGCATGGCTCGAATCTACACCGTCAGGACTGAAACCATCGCTAGTCGAGTTGGCAGGTACATCGGCTACGTCGTCTCTGTGGGGATAAAGATTGTCATATTAAAATAAAACGAACGTAGAAACCAAGTTGCAGAATTTTTTGTTTCATAACTTCAATAATCATGCAATGCGCCCATCAGAAAAACGCACCTGTTATCGTCCTCGGAATCTGAATCACTCTCGTTGCGTTTTTTCTCAGTTGCAACCATTTCCGCCATCATCAGTAACTCTGCTTCAAACGGATCTGCGGGTATCTTCTCCTGTATTCTCTTTATCTCCTTGAATATGCCTTTGGCGCTATTTCTAGTAGTGGGAATAAATATTGGAACTGGAATGGGTAGAGGAAATGGAAAAGGTACGGGAAATGGCATGCTGTACATGTGCATCGGAAACGGAACGTAAATAGGAACAGGGATTGGTATCAAAATCTGTGGTGTGTCATCGGTTTGCGTTGACTTTGTGCAGGGGTGAGGTCGGACAGAAACGCCCTTTGTGTGCATCAGCGGCTTGCATTGGGTTACTTTGTTGTGGACCTTTGTTGGACTAGCAGGTCTACTTATGATTTGTTGCGTGTAAAGGACTTGAGGTGGCTGACTCTGGACAGAGACATTTGTGCCTATATTGTTGGTCTGGTTCTGCTGTGTAGTCGGGCTGCAAGTTTGCCCGTTTGCAATTGAGGCAAGACTTGTAACAGAGGAAATAATTGGCAAGCTTTTGGTCTGAAGGTCAGGTGGCTGCTTTTGACTAGGTTGTACAACCGATCGCTGCTGGGCGATTGATCTTTTAGGATTTCCAGTTGGTACCGGATCGTCGCTGGATGGAATGGTGATCGGAGATTTCGTGTACTGGCTTTGAAAGTTCATCACGCATTTGTAGGAGCAGAAATTTCGTATTGTTGCGTCTGACATCGTGAGATGGTATTGAGCTTGTGAAAACTCTTTACAAAAGTCACAGTTTATTCTCCTTGCGGATACAGCGTTAATGGAAACCTGAAAAGTAAACACGATTTGCAGAATTTAGTATTAGTTTGATTAAATTTCAAATTCGTCTACAAAATTTGTTCGGTATTAGGTCTCAATTGAGATAATCTTTGGTCTACTTACCTGATAAAGGGTGAGACAATTCAAACTGCACATCATCATTAATTGTCCAGATTTAAGTTCCTTCTTTATCATATCGAAATTGTACTTCTTAACTTTGCACCAGTTGCACGGTACAATTTTTCTGTTAGTTATTATGAAAACGTTGAGGCATGTCTTGTTACAGAACATGTGCGCCTCTCCTTCATAGAAGACAACAAAATTCTTTTTACTCAACAACTGGAAGAATTTTTTACACGTCGAACATTGATCTGGGTCAACCTTGTTCACAAATTTAAATGCTGCAAAACAAGGATCACTGCATATGGCTGCTGGAGTCCCTCCATCAATTTGTACTTCGCAGTGGACAATTTTTTCCTACAAAAAAGTAGTGAAGAGGGTTATAAATATACATATACATGTAACGAAGTACGTGTCCTTTTCATCTCTGAAGATGTAGGACTTGATCGAAGAGCAAAAGTCAATCTATACTCTTCCAACCAAGTAAGCAAATCTAAAGTTGCTCTCTTCAGAACAGATCTACATTCTGGGGACTTATTGTTGGCCTCGACTAGACTATGAATGGTAAAAAGTAAATCTCACCAGTTGGCAAACACTGCAAGACTTTTTCACTGATGCCGGAGGTTCACTGGAGCTCATTCTGGAATATTTCTCCATGCAATCCTGAGTGCAGAAGTCTTTAAACTGTCCTTTATCCCCCACAGGAGCTAAAAATCCTTCTGTACCAGAACTGATATCCTTCTGACAGTAGCTGCATACCTTTAATCCTTTTTTGAATTCCTCTAAGCATGTTGAGCAGCAGAACTGTCTGACGTCATACCCAAAGCGTACACAGTACTTTCCTAGGCTGACCGCCTGGACGGAGCCATTGCAATTCCTACAATAGCTTCCGTATTTGGTTTGGAATTTGCCCAGGCATTCCTCATTGCAGAATTCCATTGTCTCCCAGGAAAGATTTTTCTCGTCATTCGCATCGACGATCAAGAGACACCCTGCGCATCTCTTTTCCCGTTTTGAGTTAACTCCATCGCTCGGAATATCGGTTGCTTTGTTATTAGCTGCCTTAAATGAATTCCTACATTCCTTTGAGCAAACATTGAAGCACTCTGTGCCTATCTTCACCTTTATTTTGCACGACTGCTCTTTATTGCATTGTTTACACTTCTCTTTCTGCTTACTTCCCTCAGACTCTGAATTTTGTGGATCGTCATCTAGGTTTATAACATCAGCAGAAGAAGGCTTGCCACCCTTCGACTTAACGGTCACAATTCTTCCCTTCTTTGGAACCAACTGTCCAGATATCGCCTTGGTTACAACCGGTTTTTTCACAATAGTCAGACTTTGATCGTCATCCATAATTTTTTCCGAATCTACCGCATTGTTCTCTACCGATTCTTCCTCCGGCTTTTTCTGACTCTCTACGCCTTCGCTAGTCTTCTCTGCTGTTCCTCCAGGCAAAATGACCTTCATACTATCAGGAATAATACATAGTTCATCATCCTGCCCAGGAAGAACATCAGATGATATGTCTTCGGCCCCTAAAGGTGGAAGGCTCGCCTTAGCCAAAAGTTTCTCTCCTTCTTTACCATCTTTTTGGATCTCATCATCTCCGGGGCTTTCTTTTCCTTCAGCTGCTTCTCCAGTATCTCGTTCTTCAACAGCCTCTTTGTTGTTCTCCTCCGATTTGTCCTCACTCTCAATCGAAGGAGTCGTAACTAACTTCTGCACTTTTACAATTTCGTCAACAGTTTTATCGGAAATAACATCTGCCACAGAGTCACCACTGTCAGCTTTACTCAGTATTTCATTGCTCAAATCATCTTTAGATTTGTCTGGCTGAAAATTGTCCTTAGCTTTAACTACATCCTGGAGGTTATCAGCCTGGTCTCCAAGCTTCTGAAGGTCAGCAATTTCCCCATCAAGATTATCAGCCTCCATATGATCGTCGTCTGGATGTTCCGAGTTCTCATTGTCACCGCCGAATGGATCTTCCGCATTATCTATGGACTGATTTTCTATGTGAGACTCGTCGTGCTTATCCTCTTGCGATATTTGCACAAACTCTGTATTCTCAGGCTCTATGACAGACACATTCTTTTCTATCAGTGCATCTTTCTCCTGGCCATCGAGACTAGATTCTGAATTTAACGAGTCAAATTTTTTTGTATCATATTCCACAGCACTTTCACTAGCTTCAGGTTTTTTCTCAGCCTCGACACCCCCGCCAACTTTCAAATTCCAAAGTGATTCATCAGGCTCAGATACCTTTTGTTTTGTTATATCTACCTCTACACACTTTTCAGAATTAGGTTCTTTTTCCATCTCTGGATCATCAGCACAAGTATCTAAAGCCTTTTCTACATCAGAATGGTCAGATTTTTGAGGGGATGGAGGTTTTGAACTATCCTCTATATTGTCCATACACTTTTTGGAGTCAGGTTTTTCTTCCATCGCTGTGTCGTCAGCACAAGTATCTAAAGCCTTTTCTACGTCAGGATTATCTGATTTTTCAGGAGACTGTAGTTTTGAACTCTCCTCTACTGTGTCCAAGTTTCTCTTCTCTGGCTTTGAAGGTTTTTCTAAATTTGGAGATTTGCAAACTATAGTAGATTCTTCTGCCTCAGATGTTGGATTTTCACTCACACTTGTCATAGATACATCAGTATCTTTCCATTCCGAGTCAAGAGGATTTAAGCTAAGGGAATTTTCGTTAGATTCAACATTCTTGTGGAACGCTAGGTCAGTTACAGTAGATGACTTAATCACTCTATTGTCTTCCATTGAGTCAACTAGCTTAGGAACAGACGCGGTATCTGCATCAGATTTGGGAGTATCTTCTAGATTTGTCTCACAGCTTTTAGGGGGTACAGGGTTTTCGTTTTTATCATCAACCACTGCTAGAGTTGTTTCCAAGCCTGTGAGACCATCTTTTTCGTGTGTTTCGGCATTTTCATCCATTACATATGCCTCAGCTTCTGGTTGAGCTTCCGTAGAACTAGGAGCAATCGAGTCGTCAGTCGCTGAGACGGCTTCTGTGTCTTGCTCCATGATTATGATTTCGCACGCTTTTTGTTTTGCACTTTGATGTGTATTTTAACAATGACTCAAGCCTCATTAGCGGGAAGCTTCGGTAAGATTATTCCATCGTACATCTTTCCAAAAATCTGTAATGAATAATTAGTCTTATATTTAAATCGGCTTGAAATTTGTCAACAAATAACAATAAGAGAAATTGGTTAAGTTTTTAGAGGTTAGGTTCGAGATCGACTTGCGTTAACACCGCCATGTTGTATTTATTATTTTTAGCGAAAAAAATAGAGCTGATAGTTGGTAAGGAAGGTTATACAAGACGCATTTTTAATCCTTGTTATTAAAAAGAGAATGAATTTATTCTCTGTCAACAATTGTAAGGGGAAGGTGTATACTTGTTTGCTTGAATGATAAACAACTATACAAACAAATCACGCACCAATTACGCGACTGAAACACCCTAGACTCGGTTTATCGTGCGTAGAAAAGTTTTTAACCAAACTGTTTGATGTGATTTAATGATATACGCATACATGCACAACGACGCTGCAGGTTTCGGCGAGAAACGCCGCACAGGTAATTCGTGGTATTTTTTTCTTTACTCACTTTTTAGTCATATGTAATTCACGTGCCTTCGCATTCAATCCTGGTCAGAGGGTTTGGAGCCAATATCATTCACTGATTGTTGGGATTTTTTCCTTTTTAATAAATAAAATGCACAAATTCCAACCCCGTTCAACTGACACTTTACACACGTATTTTTTAAGGCTTTGTTTGTGTGCTACCCCATCCAAACATAGGCGGCATGATAGATGGCGCTACCAGCCCGGGAATCACAAGGCTCACAAAGAATATCAAATTCCCATCATTAATTAACATCAAATTGCGTGAAATATTATTTCAATTGAGAAACATACCTGAAAATGTGACAATAAACTCCCGTGAGGGTGAGATTTAATGGCTTCAATCAACGCTCGTTTCAGCATCTTGTATGTGCGTTATTTTATGGCGAATTCGATTTACAGAAAAAATGCACACTCGATGCAGATTTCTAGCTTTTTCGTTGGCTCAAGGCTCGGGAATATATACTCAGTGCGCATTTTTTCTGCGAGCCAAATTCGCCATTAGAAACATTAGTAGGGATTTTGACTGGCTGCGCCGCGGACGTTTTCCCTAGGTTTCCACCGTTGCTATTGGTTGAAAACTAGGGAAATCGCACTCAAGGCAAACAGTGTAGCCAGTTCAAAACGCTACGGTCGCATGATGAGAATTACGTGTGAATGAAATTTAATATTGATTATTGTACAAAGATTTGATAAATTTGTTATAATTTTCCCCGTGGATTGTTAGTAAAAAAAAGACAGTATGCCAGCGAGTCTCATTGTCAGAGCAAATTTCGGCTAAACGTTATGATAAGGATAGGGCAGTGTGCATATCTTGATGTGAGATTGTCCATGGTGACGCCACACAATCAAAATTATTGTATACGCGATGTAACAAGTGAAAATAATTATTTCATACTTATTTTCCTCATGAATAGTATATCCTCTTGTGAAATGCGGAAACGACAAATTTAAGAATAATCCGTCGATATCAAGGAATGTATCGAAGTATAAAAATAGCTTCGATTGAATAATAATCACCTAGTTTGAACAAGATGCAAGATTTGAATACATAGCGTGCGAAGTATGCGAATGAAAACAGAAATAAAACTAATTCATTGATTTTCATATTTTTTTCACAAGGTACACGACCTCTGTGATTACATTATCGTAGCTCTATATATATATATATATATAGGTATGTATGTATGTATTATTTAATAATTTCTTTATTTTTTTCAAATATTTAATGGTTGAATTTGTATCGTATTTGTATTAGTTTATAATATAATATAGGTATATATTATATATCATACTTTCAATAGAATCAACAGCATATATATGTTGAACATTACTAGCAGAGATCTTCGTCGGACTAGGCGTTTCACTAGATATACATACATACATACATACATACATATATATATATATATATATATATATATGTATGTATGTATGTATGTATATATATATACACATATATATACCTACAGCCTTTCGATATTGCCGCTAGATATATGGCCTATGAATTTTCCCGCTAGATATAGGTATATATGTATATATAATGTATGTTCGTATTTTTATATTTATATGTATAATATTTAAATTTATATATTATTATAATCGGGTGTATGTTCATTATTTATGAGTGAGAATTATAATTTATGTACTTCTTCCAAATTTTCTGCGTCGTAGAACATTCATCATGAATATCGATTCAATATTATTTATACCAGTATGTATATATTATATATATATAATATAAGGAGTCAATAATTTTCTATCTCATCCGAAATTGATATAAGTACGTACATACATATTGCTATGATTTGAATTGCGAACGAATTCAAGGTAATCAACAAATCAATAAATTGATTAATAACAATATTGATTATAACTACAATTATCGTGTAAATAAACTCACCAAATAATCTGTATGTGTATATTATTATTATTATTGTTATTATTATATTCAACACAGGTACAATATAATTAATTTTTTTTCATAACTGATAATTATTATAGACATTTTCAAAATCTCTCGCTGAGAATGCATATACATATAATAATGTTATACATATAGTTATATATATAACGTTAAATGAAATCAGCTTATATATTAATTAAATATCTCATTTTGTTTTTTCAACTCTTAAACTTCTAACTTTTCAACCAGGCTTAGGCCTCGCAATCGGTCGCATTTGACCAACGACTAACTGGACAAATTTAATATTGGCAATTTAATATCTACCGTAGGCTATACATAGGAAAGTAAAAAGTGAAACTTGGATCTGAATTCAGACCCCACTTCACAAATGCAATAAAAAGCAGCCGGTTATTACCATTCTCTTGTAATAACATTGAGCTAGCAAACCTGATCAGATCTCGCTTATAATTCAAGAATACAGAGATTAAATGCGCAAAGAAATTAACGTCATGGTAACCTGCGCTGGACCATTTTGCAAAGAAAACACATAACCAGGTATTATATTTTGGTGGGGGTGCTGCTGCTGGTGTTATTGAAAATTATCGCCATTGATTTTCATTTCATCTTCCGTATTTCATTACTCGTGTGTTTCAAAATTAATCGATGCTTCTTCGAATACAGATAAGGATGAACGAGGGGCGAGTTGAATAATACGTGAGGCTTTGTGAAATTCGAGAGAAATTTGTGAAACATTGTCGTTGGAGAAATATTTAAAGAGCACAGAAAAGTACCCACGCTATGATCAACATTCAGAAAAGTAAACAGAATTTTTACAACAGTTTTCACAGAGTTCCATCAAATGTCACTTGAGATTTCAAAACACACTGTAATTCAAAGTAATCCATCCGGTAATATATGTATAAATACGTGAATATACAATTTTAGGCCATATTTGATCCTTGGCTTTCAAAAATACGCTTAGCTCAAATCAATAGCAAATAGGCACCGATACTCGTTAATTAGTACCAAGCGTTTCCGAAAACTCTCCTGACCATATATTCGCGTTTCTCACGTTGAAATTCAAACCAATGATCGATTATTCATGGAACTAATGAACGAGCCATTTTTTTTTCATCGTTGACTGACGTAAACGCGACTGCATTTTTTATTTATCGTATCTTCATTCGAATGGTAGTTGGTGGTGGCTGGAACTGGAGGGAGGAGGGAGGAAGGGGATGGGATTGGTGGGGGTGGATACGAAGTTGCACCCCTGAAGAAAAGCACCGTTGCGACAAAATCGAGCCCTTCTATCGCGGGGGCATAATATCGTTTCATTTACCGCGATGAACTGCAGTGTATCTCGTAGCTGAAACCTAACTTGTGAAACAAGTATGAAAAACGATAATTCGTTACTTTCTTCCATTCCTTATTTTCTCTCTTTCTTTCGTTGGTTGATTTTGTTGTTTTTGCTTTTTTATTTTGTTTCTTTTGTTTTTGTCTTTTTCCAAACCACTCGTTCTTATTTATTGCGTATGAATGGATGAAGGAATAATAAGGTAAGTGAAGATGCGTCGAGGTCAATTTACTGGGCAGAGATGATCCTCGTCGATGACTAGGCAGTTCACTTGAGATCATCCTCTTCGCCGAGCAACTCGTCGATTTGTTCCTCCCAGTCGTCCTTCCCCAATGTACCATCTTTCAAAGATCCAGTTCCTCCGCTCGTCGTTGTTTTCTCCTGTCCAGGTACGACCTCGAAGTCACGAAGCTCCGCTTCCAATTCTCGTTCCCATTCTTCTTCTGCGGAGAGTCACACAACAAGCAGCGTGTAGATTTTAGCAGATTCCCCGGTCATTGGGTGAATTTTTTTTTTTATTGTATTTGAATCCAAAGATTTGTTTTTTGTTTTTGTGTTTTTTTTTTTCTTTCTTTATTTCCGGGCTCTCTTCCGCAATGCTTTGATCTTTTGACTCAATAACGTCGGGCACAGGATTAAAAAATAAACATACAAAAAAAAAAAAAAAAAGATCAAGGAAATCTTGAGAAAAAAAAAATAAGAAAGAAAGAAAGAAAGAAAGAAAACTCAACGGACAATGTATAATAACGAATAAGCGATGAAAATAAGAAAAGCAACGTAGCATTTTGGATTTTGCAGTTCCATGATCGATTGCTCTTAATGAGATCATACTTGATCATTAGATGCAAAATACAAATTGTCGACGAAAGCGTGAAAGAGTTTGTAACGTGAATTAAAAGCAGATCGGGGTGATGGGATTATGAGCGATGCTTGATGCGTTATAATTAGTTCACTTCCCGGTATGACGATGGGTTAATTGTTACTGTTCCGAACGGAGTCCGATGCATCGCGATGTTAAGGCGATGCAAATCTATGAGAAATGGTATTATATTAAGGCCGATATTCGTCGTCAGTTCTCATTTTTGAGTTTGCTTTCTTAATTATGCTTCAAGGCGCGATTGTGCAAACTGACGATGAATACCGACCTCGACCAGAGACGGTAATTATTCATTACCAAAACATACCGTTAATTTACAGTTTTGCATTACCTTAATGTAATGAAAAATCAATGTTTATTTTAATGTACTGTATTTTTCAATCCCCCCCCTTATGTAGGAATCTGAAATTCCTAACGCTGTGTATATAATACAGGGTATTTATACGTGGAAATATGTTCATCATAAAAGCATAACAGGATGTCTACTATTTTCATCAAGAATCAGGTATCTCAAGTTAGACTGCCCGTATCCGTATCAATTTCACGACTAGTGTATCCGAGTCGTAGCCGTCAATTGCACGCATTCGTTTGTATAGCAGAACAAAGTGCGAAAGCACGTTACTTCTATCCCGTCAATTTTACATCGCATCGATCATCAATGAGATGCCCGTGTACTTCGATGCACCGTTCGCCATTGGCGTTATCTCGACGAAGGAGAAAGAAAAATAAGAAACGACACATTGAAAGAATATACCATCCGATTCCAATCGAATTCCCTATACATATATCTCCAAGTCGTGATATTAATTATCATTTTAAACACGTATTGTCATTCAACGAATTTGATTTATGTACCCTATACACGTGTACACATATTTATGTATAGCTATTAGAGTTTTCTTTTTTGTTTGTTTGTTTTTTTTTTGTTTTTTGTTTTTTTTTATCTTCTTTACGTCATTGTTACACGTATTTTATTTAATTTAAATTTTTTTTTTCACGATTTTTTATTCTCTCTTCAATCTTCCGTTACATTAGATTTACAACTTTAAAAGATTTTCATCTTTTTGTAACTATTTGTTTATCGTAGTCGCTTTTTTTTTTTTTGTTTTTTGTTTGTTCCCCCCCCCCCCCCCCCCCCCGTTACTTTTTTCATCATCAAATTTCAATCTTATATAACCACAGAGAGTACGGAGAGAAAAAGAGAACACGTACAGATGTATATACATATATGTCATACATTGTATGCATACGTGCATACAATGAGGCATTTCAACGAAGACACAGGACAGATGGGGAAACAGACAGACAGACAGACAGACAGACAGACAGACAGACAGACAGACGGACAGACAGACGTATAGATAGTGAAATATATTATCTTCATCTTGTATTCTTTTTTCCCGTGTCTCGATTATTTGTTACGAGTAAATTAATAAATTAATTAATTAATTAATTAACTAGCTGATTAATTAATTAATCAATTAGTGATCGACCATAATTAACGGTTTATATCTAACGGTTTAATCCTCTCCTTGCCAACTAGCGTTTTCTAAACTTTCGATATTAATCAATCAATCAATTGTAAGTACTATTAATCAATATTATTATTATTAATGTTATTATTGTTGTCATCGTTATTAATAATAATATTATCATTACTGGTATTGTTGTTGTTTATTATTGTTATTAGAATTATTAGGATTATTATTATTATTATTATTATTATTATTATTATTATTTGTTATCAATGGTAATACTTGAATCATATAATTGTTTATCGTATAAGTATCTTGCGTTATTTATTAACTATACTGTACGGTATAGTATGTATAAGTATATTGTGTATCGTTCAATATACGTTCCCGACAAACCGCAAGTTAGGTACTTTAGGACTTGCTTTTTATAATACCGCATCTCCGCCTGACTATTAAATATATGTATATTTTATTTATACACATACGTATATTTAGATGTATTCATTAAGATTCATTATACACGTATGTTTGTCGTAATACTACTATCGTATGCAACACCGTCGATTCGGCATTAATGTTATAATATAACTATTCAAATGATATATTAATGAAAAAAAGAAAGATAGAAAAGAAATAGGCGAAGCGATGGGATGTGATAAGATAAACAATGGTATAATATATGTGAGAACGGTGAAACGTGTAACGGAAAAGAAACGAGACGCACTGTAAACCGGGGCAATGATGATAACGTGAAGAAAGAAGTACAAACGAGAAGAAGAAAAAAAAAAAAAAAAAAGAATCGAGATTAAAACGGAATTAAAGAAATAAAAATTTTATACGGTAGGTAAAAATATTCATTTCTATGACCAATTTGTTAAGTCGTGGGGCTTGAGTAATGGGTATATACTGGTTAACACTCCTCTTCTTAGGCTGTTGACAAAATAGAATGAAAACAATATCTTTAGATTTGTCATTCTTTTCTTCCGTTTTCTGTTCTGAGTATTTTTTTTTTTTTTTTTAATTGATCGATTCAACGATTGATCATTTAACAAAAAAAAAAAAAAAACAAACAGCTCACATTGCATGAGAAATTTCGTATTGAATTGTCGAGAGTTCGTGACAACGCAAAATCTATGATCAGTTTACAATGAAATCGAGTATTTTTTAGATCCATTTCAAGAATTCAAACTGTTGTTTTAGTTTTGATGCGATAGTTTGAAAAGCGATGCTCATAATTTTGATATTTTGAAACAATTTTAAACGAAATTTCCACAGTTGCGAGACACAGTACAGTGTACATGATAATCGGTGATGAAAGTCATTGCTAATACAGAGAGACTTGGGACAGTGAGTTATCATAAAATCTACAGTGCGATAACAAAGTTTATTCTACGGTACGCGTCAACGAATCTAAATAGAAAAACAACGAGGCGATGATTGTACACACAGATGAATGTTGGTGAAGATGATTATAGTAAAGCATTAAACTTGACGCAGAGAGGACAGACGTGCGATTTAAAAGCATCCGTTATTCACAACGAAGGAACACGACGACAGACAAACGAATTGGCAGCATGCATCGATCGCAATTCGATCGTTTTTTACAATCGCAACAAACCATCGATATCTTCTTCGCTCGGCGAAAACAGGGGGAAATTACCGCTGCAAAAAATCGTGTCTTTGCTCTTCGACCGTTCTGCGAGATTCTACTTTACTGACCTTTAGGCGGCTGCATTCCAAGTTTCTTCATCCCCTCTCTGACCTCTCGAATATCCGTATCGGAGGCCCTCATTGTGTCTGATATAAATTCATGACCTGGCGAATCGACTGTCGAAGATTCCCGATCCTCGCCAATGGGCGCCGATGCAGTTCGATCCTCGGGCTTCTTCACCTGGTCATCTAATCTCAAGACAACACTAATGGCTAAACTAAGGAGCAGCAATTGCTTGACAAGGCTACGTGATTTTTACTTTAAAAAAAAAAAAAAAAAAAAAAAAAAAAAAAAAAAAAAAAAAAACCTTCTGCTCGTTACATATACCAGGCAGAGACCGATTACAATCAGCGATCGGCTGTTCCAGTTCAGTTTTGTTTAGACAAGCTTTTAAAACAACTAGCCTCTGAGATCGATTTCTCTTCCATTCTCAATTTTTACACCACAAATTTATACAGCTTTGGAACAGCCGAGAATCGAGTCAAGCCAACCAAATTTTCAGCCAAAGGGTAAAAAAAAGAAAAAAAAAAACCCACATTAAATACAGGAGTTGTGCAACAAGTTCAGGGTCGAACTACACTCGTTACCTACTTTCAAAGTCACTTTCTGACGAACCAAGACCCGTCAAGATTTCGGAACATCGATTATTTGCAACAAAGTTAGCTGTCGAAAGCAAAGATTGCGCGGATCAAAAATCAAACCGACTAAAGCGGAAAAATATTGAAATATCTTGGTCGCGTTGAAAACGGCTGTTCTTGAAATAATATAAAAATACATCTGATACACCGTGCCGTACATCCCTTGAAAAGTGTTCTACGTCACTCGAGTTTAAACAGTGTGCTTAAAAAAAAGAAAAAAAAAAAAAAGTAATCCCTTTTCCTGCAGTGTAATTTAGTCGAGTACGTAGAGGATGTTTCCAACACGTTGCGATATGCGGACAGATTGAGAGATGGCTGGTGTTTATATCAGGATAGCTTCACAACTCGTGCGTAGCCAGAGGGTAAGGGAGATTTATTTTTCTTCTTCTATTTTATGAAATTCTCGAACGCGGAGCCACCTGTGGTTTCTACACCACTCAAGGATAAAAGGCAGGCGCAGTCGGTTTTTTTTTTTTTTTTTCTTACTTTTATTTCTACATGTTCTTTCTTTTTTGCCTACTCTTTTTTCCTTCTCTACAGCTACTTTGTTTCGTTTTTTTTTTATTTATTTTATTTGTTTATTTATTTTTTTTTTTTTTCCTTTCACTTCCTCACCGCCTTTTTACATTTCCTCTTTTCTTTCGCCCTTACCTTCTAGCCACGTCACATGTGTGTGTGTGCGTGTGTGTGTGCAGATCATAGGTGCTTTTGCAAACCCACGCAAAATATCAAAGTGTATTTAAGAATGATCGATTCCGAGTGGAAGGAAGATAAGAAAAACGATTTAAGAAGAAGAAAAATACGCTGCAAACTGTGGAAGGAAGGAAACTACCGGCGTTAATTACTTTTGATTACGTTTATGTGCGCATAAAAATTAAGAAACAATAATAGTAATAATATTCATAGAAAATTCGTCGTTTCGCAAGATTAAAACGATCGACATGTTGAATTTGCACAGGTGTCGATGTTGAAATAAATTTTCACTCTCTTTGCTAAAAAAGCATAACAATTGCAGCCGAATAATTGCCTCGACGTGCATCAACGTACGACCCGTATTACGATATGTATTTTAAAGATCAAGTTTTCAAGCAATTCAAGCGCGTTGCTATGATCGGATAGTTCCAAAGAGACGATGGTTTATCTACAGAAGGTGACTGCCAAGTGTGAATTTGGATACACACCGAAAGGTATAATAAACGAACGGTATATAACGAGTAAAAAATTGTATCAACAAAGTACAATACCTACGAATAATAAATGTGCGTAATAATTACCTTGAGTGTGATCGATGCTGCCTGACGATATAAGGTTCTGATTGCTTTCCGTTTGACTAGCCATTGCGTTCAGCTCGTGACTCTGGCGCAAAAGTGAAACTCGGTAGAAATAATTGCGCCAGAAGTTCTCCTCCGATATCCTGCCATTGAAAATATATACAATGTATAATAATAATAACGACAACAACAACAACAACAATAATAATAATACATTTATCACTACTACGAATGAACGAATGAATGCGTTTATCGCAGCAAAAGAAAACCGTGAAACAGTGATTGATTGCCAAAATTCTGTTAGACCCTCGTGATATGTTTCGCGGTATATGAATATTAACGGTACGGATAACAAATGTTGGAAATGCTTCCGTGGCAACGGAAGCAAGGTGTAGTAAAAAAAATTTCGTGGGAAATATCGGTTTGGGTGCGAAAATTTATAAGGATTATAAAATGGAAGGACCTTCGTATACGAATGACTGAACAAGCGAAAAGCGATTTTGGAAAATTTTTCAATGTAGACGTACTAAATATATAAAAAAATCAAAATGTAAACTGGTACGGTAAAAATTCTGACGATTCTGGGTTTTGAGTAGCTACAGTTTTGTCCATTATTCACGATTTTATTTTCTCGCATTCTACATATTTTAAAATTCTACACTGAGTAAAATTTCATTTGTTACAGTAACTAGAGTAATTCAGTAAAACAGGTATCGTTTAAAGAAAACTGTTTGAATATTGTTGGAATTACGAGAAAACTAGGCACGCGTAAACATTTCGCACTATCGTCGATCATTTTTTTGGTAATTGCAACGCAAAATCAGTTTTTGAGGTTTTGAGTAAAGGATACTAGAATTTCCGGTAACATTTAGAAAACTAATTTTCATCGTCTATCTAGAACTATATTTTTCTATTGTGGTGAAAAATGAAAATAGTTAAGGACTGAGCGGTAACCGGAACTAAAAATTTCAGTCGGTATATGACACAGGCTTTCGTGTCTTCGAAGATTCGATACTGTGACCCTTCCGTTTACTAATCGTTTCAGATTTCCACCCCCGTCCAAGGTAATTGTGGCCGCCTGGCCTGCGAGCGTTGGCCATTATCACATATCGGCGATACTCACACTTTGGGCACCAGCTCGAACCTCATTGTTTCCAAGTTCGGATCCAACGCAAGGGTGGCTTGCGCCACTGGCTGAGCAGCCTCGAAGTCCCAGACAAATTCGACACCCGGTGGTGGAGCTCTCACGAAATTACGTCGATCCTGAAATAACGGTTCCACATCCATATCATTCGGAAACAAACTGGGTTTTAATAAATTTGTATTTTACGGTGACGCAAGAATGCACTTTTATTCCTATAAATCGTTATTTCGTGGAAACTATTATTGGGAAATAAATGAAATTCCAATTATCTGCGAGGTTGTCGATTTTATTTAATACTTTGATTCAACTTTTTCTTTTTTATGCGTAAAATATGTTTCTTGAATTTGAAAAAAACTTTACACGACGATTGTAGAGAATTTGACGAAAAGTTTGAAGAGTCGATATTTAAATATTCGTCGAGACGGACATAATTTTGTACCGTGATTAAGTTCACAGATTTTGGAAAATCTCTCGAAAATTCAGTCCAATTTTCAAATAGTTTAAATATAGCCAATGAGAAATAAACTAAAAAAAAAAGAAGTGTTTGGTTAGTAGTGAATGTTTCGACAATGTAAAGATTCCCGGTAAAATGGTAACGCCAAAATCGTTGGATTCAAAAAATGTCAATAAACAAAAAAAAAAAAAAAAAATCGGTAGTTTATTACAAATATTCTATACGTATAAAGGTAATATTACGGCTACTTTGATCGCATGGTTAAAAGTTTATTAAATTTAATATCGTAATATTAATGTAGTACTTTTGTACAAAATTAAAAAAATGGGTTATTTTTCGCATCGCAATTACTTCTCACGGTGCAAAAATTCCCATAGTTATCATCAACGAGCGACGAGAGTAGAATTTTCCGAAAAACGTTGTATAAAAATATTTAAAAGAGGAATAAAAATCAATACAAAGTGTACAGTGTTAAAGTGTTAAAGAGGATGTACGGCGTAGCCGAGCGAGAACGGCGACAAAAAGAAGAAGACGAAGAAGTGGAAGAAAAAACTGAAATTGGGTAGGCGGGTCGGTGCCATTTGTCGGGCGATAAAAAAATCCGTTCGAGATGAATCAGGGGAGGATAAATGGTGCATGAATTTTTAAGGAAGCCCGCTCTGCCTTCGGGGCTAGTTCGTCGCGACTTAAAGATCACCGAGCGTTTCTCCCCAATTATTGATCCGCGACTAGAGAGCGTGAGAGTCGGGGACCGTTTTCGCCCCTGGAAGACGGTGAACCGGGGGTTAATTTTAAGGAGACAAGGTCGAACGTAATCGAAATTCACTCCGAAGTACGCGAAGAGAAAGACATCTGAAATAGCAATTTTTAAATTCCACAATTTTCTTTGTCCGATCGTTGGGAGGCTCACGGATAGTTTGAATCCGAACACTCGACCAGATACCGCAGTGGCTTCAGCCACCATTTTGAATCTACAGTTAAAGTCGGAAAATATCGATTGTGTGGTGAAGTTGTAGAGAATTGAATTTCCGACAAGTTTTATTCACGATCGTTTTCAGTCAAAGGTTGAAAATGGCCGAGTTATTTGACGAAAACAAAGTCACGCATAAATTCAAGATGGCGGCCGCAGAGTCTGACGAGGCTGAAGTTAGCAACGGTAACGTGTCGAAACGTTGAAACAAAATATTACTATTTCGCACATTTGGAATAACCGGAGAAGTTGAATTTAGAAAATTTTGAGTTTGTCGATGCCGTTGTGTTAACGGTTTGCTAAATTTCAAGTAATCCTAAAGTTAGAAAATAACGACTATTTCCAAAGATGCATCGTTACGACAACGTTACAAATTTCCGCTTCATAGAATCGGGTTGAAATTTTTGAATTTTTTTATACAGACTACCGATGAACTCCCAACGATTAGGAAAAGGAAATTGTGCGGGTATATAAATATCGCAATTTCGAATGTACGCTTCCGGACGGGACTAATTCAAGATATGTAAGGAATACAAAGGTTCTTTTTCCCTCTTCCATTTCCCCACAGAATCGAACTCCGATGAAGAATTCAATCGTACAAAGAGGCGCGCAACAAACAGCGGTGAACGTCGAAAGAAGGACCGAGTACGATGGTGATAAAAAATGCGAAATATGCGCTCACAGTTGATAGGGCTAAGCACTCCTCGCGAAGAGCTTCCTCGTTTGGCGCTCCCACCCAGGGCGCAACAGCTTCTCCTTTTTCACCCTGCTTACTCGCGATGAAGGCGTCCTGCTCCTTGTTGAACTCGCCGAGGAGACTCTGTGGAAAGAGGATCAATGAATTTGAAACCCGCGCTAATTTATTACCAGGATATAAATTACACGGGTAACTTTTACGAAGCCTGTTTTTTAATTTTATATAGCAAATCTTAAAAGCGATTAATAAAGATAAAAATTAATATTTAAAATGTTTCGTATCCGTGTCTGTTTTTCTCGTGTTATTTTATGTGTCAAGCGTGAGTGTGTCAATTTTTTCCCTTGTTATCGTGTAATTTTTTTACAGTAATTTCGTTACGGAAACCTCCGATAAGCGACGACTTTTCAATACGAATTTAAAATCACTCTGATTCAAAAACTACCGAGGCGAGTGTTTCGATTGAATTCGGATATTATTGGGCTTTTGTTTCTCGTTCGGTAAAAAACGTATCACCTAAATCACGGTGTAAAAAGATTTTTAATGCATGATCCGAGTAGTCCCTTGCATGAATTATGGGCATTAAAATTGACCCCAGAATTATATACATGTAAGTATACCTACCGCGTTATATACTGGTCATAAGTATCATGCACACCCATCGGTATCGATTTTCAGAGCAGAGTTTTATGAGTTAGGGAGCGCGTAAAAAAATATTCATGATTATTTTTCCGATAGACTGACAGAAATTTTTAGTTCCGGTTACAGCTCAGTCCTTAACTATTTTCCTCTTTTATTATATAGGTATATAGGCGTAATGCAAACTAGCGCAAAATGATAAATTTCCATTTCTCTCGTCGCGAAGAGTTATGCAAGAGTCCCTGACTTGCTAAACCGGCTAAAAGGGGTGTATTGATCGGACAGTTTGACTGTGAAAAGACTCGGGGTCGTGAAGAGACGTTGATTGTCAGACGCTAGGATTACCCATCATCCACGACTTGGCACCCTTTAATTCTCCCATCGTTTGATTTCAACCCTGGAACCGGGTGATAAAGGAAAAACAGCAAAAACAACGATCCTCGAACCGTCAAACTCACGTCTTCAATTCCCGTCCACCGTTTCTTTTCTCACCCCCCTCCAACTTTCTCCAGATTTTGGCTCGCGGAATGTTTTTTTTTCCGGTAATTAGTGCGATATCTTCATCGAAGAAAAATATATAAACCGGCAGAATTTCACCTATCCATTAAAAACTTTCCTTACAAACGAATCTAAGAGACGGATTTTGACTTTTCGTATTTTTCGAACGTCCCATTTTTTCATTTCTACCCACCCGCGTCTCTTTTAAGTAAAAAACATATGCCTTACGAAATTGGCTTTCTCACCTGCCTCACGTTTTCCTCGAGTATGATCTAAAAATACATGTAACAAACAAACTGCTGTAAATTAAACGCTTGGATCAATCGTTCCGCGGTAGTTTTACACAAGTATACGATAAAAAAAAAAAAAAAAACACACACACATTACATCCTCAATTAACAATTACAACATCATCGTATAAAGCACCTTGATGGGGTTAAAAAACCGTTATTATACACCACTAATAGAAATTCTGTGAGTGAATAAAACCATGCCAGGTTTTTCGATTCTTCTGATAAATATTTGTTATTAACAGAATTTAGTCGACGATCGATCGGAACGGGAGGCGGAAAAAGAAGAAGAAGAAGAACAAGAAAAAAAAATAAATAAAATAACAAACGATCAAATATATTCGCGACGTTAAATTTTTCCGAAAAGCCAAAGACCGAAAATGTAGGTCAGAAGTGCACCTGACCCAGTTGGCCGTGACGTCATCGGTATCCGTCCCTACTTCAGCTCTCCTCTTCTCTTTTTCCTCTGCCCTCCAGCCCCTCGAATTCTAGTTAAGTCTGGAATCGCAGAAGAGCAGAGAGTGAAAGAGGGACGGTGGAGGAGACGCTGAGGGAGGTTTGCCGACCACTCGAATAGCGAAAACGCTTTCCGATACCGTCGGCTTATTTTCGATGCCTCGTCCAGCAGTCGATCAGGGCGTCATAAAAATACCCTTAAAACGTGCGGGGAATTCTGGTTATAATTCCGGAAGTTCCGTGCCGCAAGCTTTTCGGACCTTTTCGGATGGTAAACAACCCTCCAATTATTTTTCAAATTCAACAAAGTTCCGTCAATCTGCACGGTGGTTTTGATCTATTTTTACATCAGGGTTTAGAGAGGATTGGAAAGAAGAATTAGCCGATTATACTGTCTGATGATTCAACGGCAAACTGCGCTCACTTTTACAATTAGTGGTCGTAGTCGATAATTCGCCCTGTTTTGTGTATCGTGTGATGTGTATTTTTGAAAAATTCTGTTGAAATTTTAACGGTTTTACAAAGCGAATAAAAAACATCGTCAATCTTTTTCCCATAGATTGGAAATGTTTTTCTACTGAAATTACAATTGTCGAGAATTGTTTTCCACGAAATATTTCACATAATGTTTGTTTTTATTTTATTGCTTTTTAAACGAATATCCGTTTCATTAACTAAATGCATTGATTACCTGATTGCTGACCTGAACATCGATTGATAGACATGTAAGAATTAGGGTAGATATATTTATATACATGTGTAACGAAAGTGTCACGCGCAAAGAAAAGCTTCCGCCTTATACAAAAGTGCATGCAATTGGAGAAGATGTTGTGACTAATTAATATGCGTGCAATAAATTCAGATAACAAATAGATAATAAATAATAAAATTCTTCAGGTTCAGTGATCGATTCATTCGATTATGATTTTCTTTTCTAGTATTTACAAGTAACGATGTGCAATTTGAAATGTCATCAACTGAATGAAAAACAGACATTGTATTCTGCACGATACTTAGTTCGACTGTAATAAATTCTCTATTTTAAACTAAAGAGTTAGCCTGCAATTTCTATACCGCAGGATTGTTAATGTCAGTTGCAAATTCAATGTTTTTAATGAAACTGGATAAAAATTTTTACCGCGGTAAAGTTGACTAGATATTCGTTAATATTCAGCGACTCTATTATTCCACCGGCTATAATCTGATAGAAATAACGAATATGAAAACAGAAATATGGAAACAACAATGCCAATACTTTGACGTTGCTTTCGCATCCGGGTGATAAAATGAAATCGTGGATAACATTAATCACAATACGAACGAAATCAAGCTATACGCGTGCAGATTCGACCGGGGAATGATAAGATAATAACGTGAGGTAATTACCGCGCCATTGTATCGAAAGCTGTTCATTCAAATCTTCGGTATTGTTTTCTCGATAAATTACAGTCGTTTCCGATATTTGTAACAGCCCTGATAATAGAACTTGCCTTTTTTTTTTTTTTTTTGTTTATACAAATTCAGAGATACGGTGAAACGTCTTTATTACAATAACGAATAAATCTTCTACTATAAACTAAACTAAAAAGAGAAATAATTTTTTGCTCGAAAGAAGAAACACACCAGACGATTTCCTTCCAGTTTTAAACTCTTCGCCAGCAGACAGAAAACACAAGTTAAATTTCACAAACATACGTACTGCCGCTTGTGAAAAAATGTCTCTCAACTGACTTGGCGAACTAATATTTTTAAAAATTTCAGCACAGGCTTGAAACGTGTAACTTTTCTTGCCTGTCCTATGTCGGCGACGAAGCGTTCTTTAAACCATCGAGGAAATCGTCCGGTGTAAGTTCCGCGATTTCTTTCCCCGGTTGTCCCACATTTTACATAAAACACTGTGTCAATCGTGATTAAAGAATTTCGCTTATACAAATCCCGCCCCATTGTATTTCCATTTTACGTATAACGATGTCTGGGACTCTCTGACCCTGTCGGAATTGAATAAAAAATGAACAAATCCAATGGAGGCGAGTAAAATAAGGGTTGACAGAGAAGGAGAGAGAGAGAACAAAGAAAAAAGAAAAAAAAAAAAAGGAACATGGAAGAGAAATCCGCGTACATATGTATCATCCGTTAGTTAGCGGAAGGGAGCATGAGGAGAGAGAGAGAGAGAGAGAGAGAGAGAGGAGCCCGCGGGATGAGGAGGAGACGCCACGGATCAATACGCGGTGTGACGATGGCGGTGGAGGATTTTGGTACAGTTTGCGCCCCGTTTCAATCCTACTACGTAACGGTTGGTTCCAGTTGTACGTAAGCAGGCAAGTAGGATAGACACACGCACGCAGGTCTACAGAACGCATGCGAGGCCGTAAACCGAGCTGTGACGAAGCTCGGCATCGGTTCGCTCCACTTGTTGAAATCAATGAGAAAACCCTCTCATCCCTCTCGTTCAGCAATCCCCACTTTGCACTCACGGACGCGACTTGCATACGCTTGATGCGCGTACACGCGACGAATTAAAAGGCAGGAACACGCTGGGGAAATACAATTGATTAGAAAATATCCAGCAATGTCGTTTAACCAATAGAGGGCCGGTACTTTTATATTCAAATTAGATGTTTTTTTAGAGGCATGATTTAGGGATATAAATAGTCGACACGTACGAGTTATCTGAGGAATCTTAAGAGAGCCAGGCCGACCATTTAGAGGTTAAGAAATCAGAATTTGATACAAGGATTTATCGTTGAAACGTTTAACCCTTTGAGTCGCAAGTTATTGTGCTCGGTTGACCGGTTTTACGGGTCACTGATTACGAATCTGATATCAGATTTCAAAAATTCAAAATGGCGGAAGATAATTTTTTATTTCACCATACCCGGTCAAAACACTGCATGCAGTGGTTTTCGGGAACGCTTATTACGAATCTGAAATCAGATTTCAAAAATTCAATATGGCGGATCCAACATGGCGGACGAAAATTTCAGGAGAATCGGTTTAAAAATACCAGTCATTTTGTCACCTCGAGCGTTTTAATCGTAAAACCGTTTCTCAGATTGTTGATTACTTTTGTTGGCTTGTGTTGTTCGAATCTTTTTTTACAATCGTCTCTGTCACATCTTAAAGGAATGTTACTTCATTCGGTTTGTTTCTATTTTCCAAATTTTTGATTCAGACGAAATCCCGATTCATTCTCAAGAATATATCAAAATTACGATCAAGGAGGAAAGTTGTCCAGACTGAAATACAACATAAAATAGCGGTAGGTTTGAAACGTGCGGCTGCAGTTGATTGAGTTCAATTTATCAGAAACAATATCCGTTCAATTTAAAAAAAAATACAAATTGTAAACAATCATCATAAATTGTTTCGATAAGAGATTACATTATTGAATTATAATTCTTACAGATGACCGATTTCAATCAACCAAAACTTACTTTGTTCGTGATTAAATTTTTTACAAAGCGCCGAGATGGCAATTTTTTTTTTTTTTCGTGCCAGGAATTTCTTGATGAAATATCAAATGAACTGTGTTTCGATTTAAGTTACTTATTTTTAGTTATTTATTTCTGACAAAGGGCGGTGCTGACGATGAGGACAAAAAAGAATTCGGACGACTTTCATAGAGAATTCAATCACGAACAAAATACGCCTCGATTCGTCGAAATTCGATCACTTTTTTCATTAAAGAAATAAAACAATGGTGTCATCCCTTTAAAGTTATTTATAATGGTGATATTGAAGTAGCGATTCATCGTCAAATATTTAACTTGGTAGTTTTTCGCCTAGACTGTACGTTTAACAGTCCCTTAACCGCCTGCAGCAACGTTTATCCCAGACCCAAGTACCCCCCAAAAATAAAAAGTCATAAAAAATTCAGAGCCGATAAGTTCCGCGGTCTTCTACGGAACTTGCACGAGTAACTTTTTATTTTTTCGCTGACGCGAAGAACACGGAAATAATTCGGAAGAGAATATCAAGGTCAATATTATCAAAAATTTATTGATGTTCGAAAGGAAGGCGGTAAATTTTCGGTGAAATTTTCTAAAGGTTTTTAAAGATTCGATATAAAAATTTGGACTAGTTTTATAAAACAAAAATGTTACAGAAGTTACACATTTCGTACAAATTCTTTACATTGAAATCAAAAGTAAAATATACCGTAAAACTGAGCAAAAATTAAAAAACATACTATTGTCATAGAATTTTATGCATACAGATTTTTCAAGTTTCGAATGAAAATACATATTTATAATTTTGCAGTTTTCTGTAAAGACTTTTATCTGGATACCATCAACTTTCGAACATATATTATACACCTTTAATGATTTATTTATGTGCCCGTTATTCGATAACAGCCTTTGCACACGTGTACCATGAAATAATACCTTCCCGAGCTTTTAAACCAGATTATGAGTACGTATTTTATCCTATTCTATATACCGAGGTGACTGAGGCGGTCTTATAAGTTTTCCATTCCCGAGAGGCGTTGCAGGTCGTAAATCTCAAAAGATTATCAGGGAGGCTGAGGATCATGCTGACTTTCGGAGAACGTATAATAGTAGAACGTAGTGATAAAAGAAAAAGAAATAGATTCAGCAGGAGGAGCACAAAGTGCAATAACACTCCTGATGACATAGGTGATTTTGACAGAGCGCGATCATACTCGATGTCTGCCGAGCAGAACAAATAAAAACGCAGCTGTGCGTATATTACGTGCGCGGCGTGCAGACAGATGAAGAGAAAAGAAATTAACCTGGCAAAAACATGCGAACAAAGTTTGCGCAAAAGTATTTTTACGAATGCAGAGAGAGAGAGAGAGAGAGAGGATGAGGGGTTTATTGGAGAACAGTCGTGTAGAAAGTTTTAATCGCGAGTGCAATTGAAGCGAGAATTTAACAAACTAGGTAAAATTCTTTACTCACATTCTCCTCGACCGTTTTCTTGATCTTTGCACTGGCTTCGACCACGGATTTTCCAGCCTTGTTGACTGCGCTGTAAAGAAATCCACCGAGGCTTTTTGCTCCGGCTATTGCTTTGGTTGATACTAAAAAAGAAATACAAAAGTGAAAGGCAAAAATTAAAGTGGAAATATGCGAGGGGATTTTCAATTAAGACTGTAATAAAATTTTGCAACAAACATTTTCAATTATCGACGTACTCGCTAGTTTCGTACAAACAATTACGTCTGTCGGTTCATAGTAGGTGAAAATCTAATTAAAATTGACCACCTTTTGATGTGAACGAAGTTTTAGCGGACAAAGAGACGAGTCCGACGATACCAAACAAGGTACCATTGCAATAATTCAATGATGAGTTATCAAGTTACAAAGTTTCCGAGCGAGCTATCATCGCGCACGACCGGTCCGCAGCGAGAGCGCAGCGACCGACCGATCATCGACCGTTTTCCGCGGCGCGCGGCGTCTCCGTCGATTATCTCACGATCGCATGATTGGAACGGTACCTTGTGGGGTGTCGTTGGAATCGTCTTGAGCTGGGCCACATTCTTACGATAGAATAAAGTCAAGTTTCGTACGCCGGAAGAAAAAATCAAGTTGAAAACAGCATCGGAAGAACAAAGGTCTGCGCATATCGCAGTTATATGTACGTGAATCACGGCACTATTGTGTAATTCCGACGTATGTAGGATACGGCAACGAGGCATCGACGTTATGCAATGTGCTGAAGATGCATTATAGCCGGGTGGAAGGGAAATCAATATATCTGAACTACGGAGGTGCTTACAGCACGGACTTGCTTCTCTAAGGTGCTTCTTATTTTTTTACCCACGGTGCCAGGTTTTATGGACGCTGAAAAGTCGTTCGGTGAGAGGTTTGCGCCGAAATTTAAAACTGCGGAACAATTTTACGCCCCGTTGTTTTTTTTTTTCCCTACTTGAAGTACTTTTTCACGAAGTTGCATTCGCCTCGATCTGTATACATTCGAAAACGAGACATTATTTCGAGGCTGACAGTTTTCCGAAGGCGAAGAAAGCATCAGCTCGACTCGCCAAACTTCACCGCGAGTCTGGCCAATTTATCCAGGCTGCTGCCCTTTATCTTGTACAGTAGCCAAAATCAATAGGTCGCACGTGATGATTATCCTCTCTGTCTGCAGTCCGCGGTCGGGTTTGATATAACACCGTGTAGAATTTAGTGGTGAAATTACATACTGCCGGTATTTGTACTTTGAGGTCGATAATCCGAGTCGATTCCCTTCTTCGTCCCAACACATTCGAGATGAAAATGAGCTCAGAGATAACATCAAGGAAATTATATTCGGTCGATTCTATTTTCGACTTTTCTTCCCGACAATGATTGCTTTTTTCGACAGTAAAGGCTTTCGTTCAATTATGTTTAAACATACTACGGAGATGTGAATTTACGATCAAACATAGGCGAAATAGTCTTCGCGTGAGCGATGACGAAGGCGATAAGAAGAAGCAGAAATACGGCAGATTTGCGTCCGCAGGGATTTACATAGCTGCGGAAGAAATTTTCTGGAAACTAGATATATGTATAATAACTTTTGCGTCTGAAAACGTAACATCCACCTGGATAAAGATCGTACTGCGAATCGAGAAAATAGATAAGCGCACGTACGATTAAGATTAGTTGAGGTATAAATGTTGGAAAGTAGATCTATTCCGATTGCCTATAAATTTTTTAACCTTACTAAGTTATGTATGTTCCACTCTCGAAAGGGTCTTCAGAATAAAATGTTCCCTGACCAATAACGGCCATCCCTGATATTTTTCCGTATATTCGGATTCGAGGAATCTCCGCACTCTGTAAAAACCTGAAAGTGTGATTTGTGATCAGATGGAGAGGCGGCGGTGAAAAAGAAAACTAAAACGATCGTAATAATAACGGACTGCAGAATGTCGCCTGCAGAAAATTGCCGAGTAGAAGAGAAAATCGTGGAGAAAAATATATAACGAGACACCGGGTAATTCCGCGTTGATGTTCGCTTCGAGATCCAGATCCCAGGTCCTATTTCATTCTTAATACGTAGGTACACGCCCGTTATTCAGGCTTTCGTAGGCCCGCAAATGTGTATATAACGCCAAATCCTGACCAAGAGTGGACGCGTTAAAACGATTCTCCGCAAATGAAAAAGGGAGAGAGAGAGAGAGAGAGAGAGAAAGAGAGAAACGGCAGAAAGAGATTCGAGGGACAAAGAAGTGGATGAACCCTAAACGGGGAAAGAATGGGTTAGGTAACGACTTTATTCCGTGGAGAATAATTTCGCACGGCAATTTGAAATTAGACAAATTTCAGGGAGTGTAATAAATTATAGAAGGGTGTAAGTGGGAGAATTTGTATGAGAAGTTGGCGAGGTAATGAAAAATAAATATCATGAATCTCGCCGCGTACCGAATTGTTATTTTTCTGATTCCGACCTCGGGAAGAGGAAAGAGAAGGAACGCGATCGGATTACGGGGATTAAAGAGATTGCAGTAAATCAGAGTAAATTAAGATCAGCTCGAGATTCTCCCTCTGCTCTCGTTTCCGCCTATCTTGATACTCAAACCACGGATTTGCTTACAAGAAAACGAGTTTGGATTAAAAGGAAGAGGATGGTGGAAAAAATGAGGGATACTTAAATGAGAAAGATAATTACGAGAAGAGGAAAGAATTCGTTTAAACTCACCAGCACCAAATGCCTGCTGCCCGTCCTTGTCGTCGGTTGGAGTTCCCTCGAGACTGGCAGGTCCGCTGTCGGCACCACCAGTCGCACTGCGAAACGGAAATTGAACGAAAGAGAAAAAAAGGGCGTTAAAAGGAAAAGAAAAAAAAAAAAAAAAAAGAAGAAGAAAAATAAGAGAAAAACGGGAAAACAGCGTCAGTCTCCGCAATCATTTTGTTTCCCTAATCTAGCAAGCGCGATAACCGATCCGAGACCGGAAACGGACCAAGCAAGCTTTATCTGAAATCGGAAATTCAGAGTAATGACGAAGGTATTAGTAAAAACACCAAGGACTACAATTATCAGAATAACGCCAACGATCTTGAATGACAATAATAGTACTTACTGTGGAGGATTTGAGAATGCATCAGGCGTACAATTCAATGGAATAATTTGGGAACCAAAGATGTAAGAAAATCAAAGTTTAACAAAGATATGACATTGCGATAGATCTGAGTTTATCAAAAAATATCACTGATTAGCAGGGTAAAATACAAACCCAGAAATACAAATAAAGAAATTTCAGTTTGCTAATGACTTTGGGAAGACCATGGAATCGTTTTTCCGTTGTTTTTTTTTTTTCAGTACCAGAATCATATTATACAGTTAATTTTGAAGGACCCGAGCTCCTGTGTAAAGTTAACAGTAGTTGGATTATTCTGTAGTTGAAATTCATGAGTTTCAAAGTTTCTACGTCTAAAAGGTACCGTATCGATAGAATTCAGTCTGATTGACTGCAGCCGGCAGCTTTCGAACCTTTGTTCTATAAATTATTTTCAATTTCGATACTTTATTGTTTAGACCGTACGTGCGCCAGATGGATTCTTAATTGGAAAGAGACAAAGGGTCATGCTCGATGTGCTTTCAATGACCGGAAGAGAAATCGTGCAGTGAGAGGAGGTGAGAAACCAAATATCAAATAGTAAATTGGATTCCTTATGATGGTGCAAGGATAAACGAATGTTTACTTTACAAGTTTATATTTAAAACCGTGCAACGGAAGGAAAGCCAGAAGTAAAGAAAAGCGAAAGAAAGATCAGACTCTAAGTACCGGGCTTGACAGGGGCCTTAAAATGGCTCTCGCCTGTTTGAATTATCAATTTTTCTTCGCCACTTTGAGCGGCAAGGTGGGGCTTCCGCTTGCTTGGTCCGGGGCACCGTAATAGCTTAGATTTTAATTCCAGAACACCGAACACACACATACCCAGCAACCCACCTGCTAGCATCATCGTCTTTTACATGGTCAGATGCGGAACCCTGAACGCTTTCCCGCGATGTTTGGCTTTCTGCGGTTTCGGAGGATGCCGGAAGCTCACCTTCTGCTTGTCCCGCGACTCCGGCGCCGCGACTCAGCCCCGGAATTCCTCCGCTCAGCCAACCGGACATCTGCGATTTCACTCCGGCCAGCATCTCGAGCTTGCTTCCTTTCGTTGGGCTGAAAATTTTAAAGAAAGAAAGCGACTCGGTCAGAATCTTGATGAAAACCAAACGCAATCGATAGGGAGGTCGGTAAGAGGAAACAAAAGAAGGTGCGGACGGTGCGCCTTGGCCGACGGCTCGCTAACGACTGGCCGACAGGCTTCCCCCACTCCGAATTTGCCCCGAGATTCGGCACAGTTCAAGAGCGAAATGTCGTACCCTTCTCAATCTTGCACGATTTAAAAATGCTACATTTTTTCGGAGGAACGATTAGTTCGGCATTTCGATAATCGGGAATTAATGATTCCACGAAGAGGAAAAACCTTTATAAAAAGTTTGTCTCAACTAGAATACTACAGTTTATGTTGAATATTTGAAGACTTATGAATTTGCAAAAAAAAAAAAAATATTTTTTTTGTAATATTTCCTGATTGCGCAATAGAAGTTCCTTATATTCCATACAATTGGAGACCTATCGATTGAAATCTGGCGAACGATCGATCTGGTACACAAAATATTGTCCTCTCTACGTTGTGCTGTTTGGTCGAACTACTGCACCCTTCGATAGATGGGCAATAAATTTTTCTTCTGTCGCTTCCTGAATGAATCGATACCTTTTACGTAACATCAGCGTATTCAGGGGCTGTTCATACTTGAGCTCGTAGAAGGAACAAAGGGAGAAATACAGAACGCGAGAAAAGGGCAGAAAGAGAACGGGAGAGAAAATTAACGTTTGCAAAACTGAATAATCAATGCGAGAAAACACTTGTGCTGCAGAGAACGACGACGACGACGACGCGACGGTCGTTCGATACGAATATATTATTTTTTCATTTCGGTTGTTATAATAATCTGAACCACTTATGAAAGAATAACAACCTATTTTTTCGCTAAATTTCATACAATTTTCAAAGCTTTGAATACTAATTGTCAAAAAAGATTTTTTCGGGAATCACGAGTCTAAAATTGTGAATAAATGCGCAAACAGAATTTTCCCCTATGAAAAAAAAGGAAGGATATGAGAGCGAGAGGGAGAGATATGCACGTTTATTTGTTACGAACGATTATCACTACTATTGACATGTATCGTCGGGTATGACGTCACTCTCCATTACCGACTGATAATGCAAAAGTTTACATGCAGATTCGTCAATAATATTTACACCCGACTGCGTACTAGATAACGTTTGACATGAAAGTAATCCGTGTTTCACTAACGATGAATTAGGGACAGTCAAACGGTGCGAATTACGCCCTAAATCCGATAGTCTGTACTAGAATAATATGAATTAAATTACGATATTACATCGTAGCACAGGCTGTGCGCATGATGTGTTTAATGATTTTTTTTCTTCGTTTGGGAGTTCCGGATTTAGATCGAAGAAAAAGAGAAGGAGGGTATCGACGATGCGCCGGTTTCCTTCTTCGGAATAAAATAAGACGTAATCGCGACTCGTTGTCGCGTTTCTTATACGTCGATATCGTTTGAATTTTGTCGCGAAAACTACCGGGGCTCTACGGCGTTTCGTGATTCGTCCTTAGGGCGAGATGAGTGCGAGCTCGGCGTGTATACCTAGAGTCCTTTTTGTCGGCCTCGAACTCGGGTTCGGCCCCTGGGGATGAGGCGGCTGGCTGCTTTTCCTCGGCGGGTATTTCGGTGCCGTCGTCGTTCCTCTTGCCCATCCAGTTGGACACCTGGCTGGTGAGACCGGAGAACATGGCGTCGGATAATCTGACACTTAATATCTAAGGTGTGTTTTTTCGTCGGGACGACGTTACGTCAGTCGTCAGTCGGCTCGTCCGTCGCCACGACACTGTAATCGATCAATTGCTTCCAGGGGATCAGCTGACGAGGTTACGAGGATTCGACGATCTCAGACTGCCAGGGAAATCGCCCGGTCAGTTTTCCACACTCTGTATCAACGTCTCGCGACGGCCAAGGCGACACAGATGACTGCAACCGAACGAAACGCGGACCACGAACTCCGGGCATCGGCGACACTCGATCCACTCTGCGCATCTCGCATCGAACCGCGACGAAACGAACGCCGCGCCCTCCGCGGCCAAATATGGAACTGCGCGCTCTCCTACCTTACCGACAGAGTCATCTTTTTCACTAGAGCAGTTTTTTTATTACGCGTCGATGAATGCGTGACAACGATAATAAATTTAAAACTAGAGGTGTTTCTTCCAGATATTTTATATCTCGTCTGAATGAAATTTGAGAGAATTTCTTTTTCGTTGGTAACCGGCAGGATTACAATTTTTTTAAATCATCGGCAACAAGAACGATGCGCTTTTATTTTTTTCCACTCAAGTCATGGCTTACGATTAATACTGGGGAAAAATGAAAGAAAAAAAACTAGTCCATTGGGGTGACATCCGTGTTACCTTGAACCCCTAGAACTTTGATAGTCACCGAATTATGTTATGTCGAATTTGCGTTCAAGAAGTGATAAGAGTCTAATTTCTTTCATTTTCTTCTACCGGAGAAAAGTCTCATGTAAAATGGAAGCATATGTTCTTCAGAATCATAACAAAATACTCTTACGAGACAACTACTAACAGTTCGTATTATCTTAATCCAAAGCAATACTTTGAACATTATTTAAACCATTAGGATTGTTATTATACTCATACCGGATGAAATCTGGAATAGCGGAGAAATCTGTATATTACGAATTTGTTTCAGTGCAATGCCGTTTAATCAATTTTGGCAAGAGGATAATAGAAATGCAACGCGGTAACAGTTCAATTTTAATTTTATTATTTTCTTTCCTACTTCTTCTTGTCTTTTGTTCCATTGTTTTAATTTTTTTAATTTTCAGGTAACGCACCTAAGCATGCATGCGATGTATATCCGATAGATTATATCTAGGATTGAACACATCGAATTTTTATTCCTATGATAATTATATTTATGTTTTATATTATATTATATTATGTACCTTTGTCTATATCTTACCTGCGGGAAGACCAGCTTCCGGCAACGAGTTACTAAATTGCCGTATAGGTATAAAATACAAGTAACACACCGATACACATCGGTATCTTATATTATATACACATTATTTTCACTATGCAGTATGCGTACATTTGTATGTTTAACTCTTACATGTTTGCCGTTCTTCGATCGACAGTTGGAAATTTTTTCACAGTTCAAGGTCAATAATTTATCACGATTGCCTAGAGTTACCTGCGTTTACGTATGTCGGTATGTTTGAGCGCGCGTGTGTCTGTGTCCATTTTTATCGCCCAGAGCATTATCTCTGCTGCCAGGGATGCCTTCATCGTATATTCGTCGTCTATGAATTTACTAATTACTGTTGTTTACTCTCCAAAGCTTCTTGAGCTGCCAAATCTCTTCGGTATCTGAAATTTGAAACATCAAATAAAGCTTAACGATGTATATAGACAGGTGTATGAATAAGGGAAATCGATTTCCTGTTATTTATACGCTTACTTTATTGCTCTGGATACTTGGTAGAGCGCTGTGCAAGCGACGAATACATTAACGCTGAAGAGAGAGTAGTTCTTCGGGATTATAACAAGGGAGTATCTACTCCAGACCAATCCCGTCATTCCCAAAGCAGTTGACTGTGATATCGAGAGTTCACTAGCTGGTCTCTTAAGATCGCTGAGACCTGCGATAACAAGACCCTGGAAAATAAAAAAAAACAAACAAGTAACGTAATTGAAGAAAAATAACGAGTTAAATAAGAGACGAACTCGGCGATAACGATTATCAATCTTTTAGTCAAGGCGTATATTCAAATCAAAAAATATTCACGGCGTAATACAGAGATGTTGACAAGCTTCATTTAAAGAAAAAGATGGCAAAAATCAGCGGTATCAAAAATACATACATATTTTAAACTGTATCAATTTTATCACAATTTATAGAAAACTGCTCGATCAATCAAAATTGACATGTAACTGATAGTACGATGAACTGATTATTACTTTTACAAATGGAAAGTGTAACTTCAGACCAGCACATCTGTCGATAAAGTTCAAGTTGAACTGTAATCTAGTGAACAAACGAATGAACTCTATTAAATGCAGCAGGAATGGATTATCAGTCTTTCAAGATCCACAACCCAGATATTTTTAAATCCAGAATCCTCACAATAATCGTTGATTTTCAGAGAAAAGAATTGAGGCGAAACTTCAGCACGAATGGCATTCGCTGCGAAACTCGTTCCTTGTTTCCGTCGTTTCTATATAACGGTCTGTTTCGCAACATAATCAGGCGGCTCGACTATTCTCCAAACGAAGATCGAAATGGCGAGACACCGTAGGATGCGTAATCGTAGAATTCTACACGTGCGTGTAATCAAAATGCGACGTAATCAGAAACGTCACCTTTTGGCTTTCGTATCCGCACCTCCACCAGGGCCGGCAATAATTCCCAGCCCAGTTGACAAACCGCTTTAACGAGCATACCTTACGTAAGCGGCGGAGCGTCTACGTCAACGAGCTTGACGCTGAATAATTGTTTTAAATAAAGATCATGTTTTTTTTTTCTACCAATATACACGTGCATACACGCACCACTTGTGCGCCTACGTCATAAGTACGTATGTATACATACATACAGAAGCTGCTTCGCGTATTTTTATCTCGTCAGTCAAACCCGCGTGTATTTTTATATTAAGCATTCGATAAGGACGAGGGTAGTTCGAGTTTCAACTGGAGTAATTAAATATCGGAAGCTAATCGTGCCTCAGGAATTTTCTACCAACCAGCTTGAAAGTTTATACATTTTTACATGTATATTATTGTGTTTAACCGATCATTTCTATTCCTAATTTTCTTCTCTCTTATCGAATAAAACGCAGTGTATCATTATCATACGTCGTCTTTTATCGTACTTATTGTCAATCATGCAGCTTGATTTTGCGAATGCATGTGTTACACACACGAAACGATATAAAGATAGACGTGCTCCACGTGTATCGCTGCCTTTAAGTACGCGGTACAGTCTGTTTAAACATGCCGAAATTCTTCGGTCCAAGCATGTAATATCAATGTAGCTTCACGATAGTAATAAACTAGAGATAGCGAAATACTGATATTGCGTATATTCCACTACTTCTCATAGAAACCGTTTTAACACTCACCCATTTGAATACCGGAGCCCAAAAAAAGATCGTTTGCGGACCTGAAAAATATGAATAAATAACAATAATAGTACACACATCGGCATTCGCGTAGTCGAGTTGGTCGAGTTGTAGCAAGAACAATGATAATGATATTGGAACGCTACGCGCGCGATCACGTGACCCTGACATCGACGAATGAGGAATAACACTGACATTCTGACACTCGTCACTGCGATGCATCGGTTCGCGGTAACATTCGAGGTTACGAATAATTAACTGTTAGTTTTGAATGAGAATATTTCCCGAAGAACGTTATCGAGCTTATCTACCGTGCAACGATATATCTTGATTAATTCGGATTTATTCAATGCATGCGGTTGTTGCGTAAACGTCGAGGATTTTGGCAAATCTATGACGTGTGTTGTCAAACTTTCTTGATCGACGGATTAACGACTTATTTATTAACATTCTACAAATATCTGACAGAATAATTAACAGTCAATTAAGATAATATAATAATCACAAATCACTATCCACTCCGGATATACCTACCAGCTGGATGTTTCCACAAAGGCTGCAATTTCTCCGGCACGAATTTACCAATCACACCCATAGAAGTTTTGTATATGACCGACATATCTGTTTCAGATTGATGTAAAATAAATTTGTATATTAAAAATTTTTTTCTCCCAACTATAATTAACCAATAGTCCCCTGACAATTCTCTTCACCTGCAGTCTAATATTAATTTTCTTATACCGAACGTTTGTATCCCCGTTGCACTCTGCTCGTTGATTTTAATCGTATTTTACGTACTCATTGATTTAGTATATTTTTTGTAATTTTCTTCTTACTATTACTACAGCTAATGTATTAAAATTATAATTTTTGTTTATTTCGGAGCTAACGCAGCAGAGATACGCTCGGCGTGTCCCTGGAGCTCCGACACGGCCCGGATAACGTGGGATACGGAATGGACAATTTCTCGTGTAGTGGTTTGTACGGCGCTCCCCTTCTTTTCCCGCTCCTACCCCTCCCCCCCCCCCCCCCCTCCTTCTGCCCCGCGAGCTTCGCCACTGCTTCGCGAAGCAAACCGAACTTCGCATGCGCGCCAAAACGGCGAGCGGTGAAACGACGCAGACGTTAGAAACTTGGAAGCGCGCTGCGTCGCGATACCTAATCAATTCGGAAGGTCAATCGCGCTGGAATTGTCGCAGAGTCGGTTTAGCTTAACTGGATCAACGAATTGTAATCGCTCGCTCGGGTCTCTCGCGATTATTTTCACACCAATCGTCAACTCGAATTATAGTGTAAAATACGTAGACAGAAATTCAACTTCAAAGATGTTTTATTTTACTTTGTGCGGATGTTAGTTTTTTCTTTTTTTTTTTTTTTGTACACGTATTTTTTCCTCTTAATCCGGTCTCAGAAAAGAAACAATCAGGATGAATTATTTTTATTTATACAGGTACGTTTTGCTACGCTGCATCCAATGTGGTGCTGCTACTTATTGCTCGTCCCGATTTTCATCTCGGCCACGACGACTCGTCCTACCGCCGCAGCAAGCAAAATCGCAGGGTCTATCCTCCTCGCCAAATACCTCGCCGTCGTTCAATGTTGCCGGAAGTGTTCGTCCCAGGGTTTCCGGCAATAAAAGAGTGAGCGATGCACAGATGAAACACAGCAGCCCGAGAAGAAGATCAGGCAGCGGTTGCCAAAACCTAGACTGCGAGATTTACATAACAACAAAACAATTTACTATTAATAACTGACAAAATTTTTGAGAAAACGAAGTTTGAAATGATGCTCATACTATTTTTATATCCCATATTATAATTCCGATTTTTTCGTACGTGGACGTAAATATTGTAACTTTTAGGGATGTTCGGTTCTGACTCGATCTTCCGGAGAATCGATCTTTTCACATGATATCAAAAGATCGATTTGAATCAATCCAAAGATCGTTTTTCTACAGAAGATCGAACATCCCTAGCAACCTTATCCATGCGGAAATGCGATTTCGCTTCTCAAGGTCGAGTTCAAGGCCGGCCTTGGCATAATTTGCCATTGACATTTGACATTGACTGGCTGCCAAAACTGTTCGACGCATCGCTAATTGACACTTCCGATTGTGCAATACTGACATTATAGGTGGGATGCGCATGTCTTGTCGGCATCGTTGTCGCGTGCAGAACGAAGCTATAATTAAACGACGGTGATGCAAAATTAGCCGAGCTAAGAATACACGCATAGGTATATGGCGCGTGTTTACCAAACGCAATCGAAACGCGACACGACGAAGCGCGCCATCAGGAAAAGCGCCTAATCACAGGTGACCCGACATACATTCCCGCAAATACAGTTGCAGATATTACTTTGACTCTTCTCGGGTGAAAATTTCTACCACCACGAATTTTCATAGAAATTGGCACATTTCGTATTATTTCGTACAAAGTTGTAAATATGCACGGTTTTTCGTAAAGAATTGTTAATTTTCGTTAAAAATTGTAGTAGTTTATAGATTTTTTACTGAAAAAATACTAATTTTCATGAAAATCTACAAGTTCCTAGAAAAAACTATGCATACAATTTACAATTTTGTAAGAAATAAATTTTTTGTACAAAATTGTACGAAATATCCCAAATTCTTTAAAAATTCGTAGTAAATCGTAGAAATCATTTTCAACCAGGGTTGCCTTTTGAAGCGAGAATCCGATGCGTATGTTGATAATTACGATGACGATACCTAGACCGTCTTATCGGTAGTAAAGAAATAGACGTTATTAATATACGAACCAGATATAAGAGAAGTGGACTAAGGAAGCTGGCGGCGTATCCAACAACATGAATCAGGGCTACTCCTCGTCCTCTTATCACTGTAGGTATTAATTCGGCAGCATATTGGGACCCGGAGTTGAAAGCAATAACAACGCAAAGTCTAGCAGTCACTGATAGACCAATACTCACGTGGACCATCAGATCTGTGGATAGTATCTCTGACGCAGATAAAGAAGAAACGGTTGATAAGTTTTTAGGTAAATTTTCGTTGCGATGATAATTTTTTCATAAAAGTGTACGGTATTTGCATATTTCTGATTAAATTTTACAAAGCAGATATTCTAGGTGGTTACCTGCATCTTTCAGGAACGCATGCATCAAACCGCTGCTAGACGTTAGAAATGCCGAGAGCAAAACGGCAATGAAGAAAAGTCCCTTCCGCCCTATTTTGTCCTGCAATGTCAGGATCACCAAACAGGCTGGAAACACGGTGAGAGAACCGAGGGAAAATATCTCGAACGGTGAGGTGCCACTTATGTTCACGTTTCGTGATATGGCGTCGTAACAAAGTGTCAAAGTCATCCTGTAAGCGCAATGTTAGCGGAAGAGAAAAGCAGTAACGACGGATAAAAAAGGAAACGGTAAGGAAGACTTGCTCACGTTTTGAACACCAGAATGGACATTTTTCGTCTTAGGTTCGGAGTTTTAAAAAGCTCGTACAAGCTCGTCTGAGGAGGTTTTCCCTCGTCCTTGTGGACCGCTTGAAACCGTGCGACGACCTCGTCAGGAATAACCTTGCCATTAATTTTGGCGATCCTTAGAAAGCCCTCGAGTGCTTTGTCAGCTCGTCCTTTGGTCAGAAGCCAGGAGGCGCTTTCGGGCAGGATGAAGTAGTAAAAGGGAACCAGTACCATCGGGACCGAGACGCTCATCTCCATCGTTGTGAATAATATTCCAAAGAAACGATAGAATAGGAAATGAAGGTGAATCAAGCGGCGAAATATGGCGAGTCACTCGTGTTCGGGTGAAAGAACTCACCAAGAATTTTCTCCACGTTTCAAAGCCAACCGCCAGCCAAGGTACGACGCTACATCCGAGACAGTAAAACACACCGATGCAAATGTTCAATCCAAAGGTCCGCATGCTGGGCCTGATGTACTCCATGACTGAGTGTCAAATGGCGATAGAAACAGAGAGAAATTATATTATGGAGGATACCTTTTCAAAAAAGGTGCTACTACCCTCAAGCTACTTGCCGATTATATACATCATAACGAAATTCGTGTCGGTTGCGAGTCCAGCGATGAACCTTGAAACGGCAAAGAGCTCCAGGCCGCTTGATAATATGGTCATCGTATTGCCGAGTATCGCAAAAAGGAAGGCGGCAATCAGGGCCTTCACTCGGCCCCATTTGTCCGCCGCAATGCCCATCATAAATGTCCCACCTACAGCCCCAACGAAGTACATCGACTGACCCAACGCCGCTTTCCAAGCATCCTTGCAGACCCAGTCTAGCTACGAGAAATTAGTGTGGCTGGAATTTCAGGAATATTACCTACAGGATATCGTTCTTTATAATTCGTTAATTTCGCTAGTACATCGAAGTCCAATATTAATTTGGAACGGTTTGAATATTCGAGAAGTGTGTAGCTCTGAATATTCTCTACTTCATTTTCTGCTCTACCAATTTCGTTCTCCCTCTAAACGTTTGTTTTTTAACCCTAGTCATTTACACCTATGGGAACGTCCACATTACTCACACGGGGTTACCCAGACCTCGAGACGATTTTGGAACATTATTATCGTACACAACATTACGTTATGCACAGTTACGACTTGAACAAAATTCTGAGACAAAATTTAACAATTCAGAAACAGACGCCAATCTCAGTTTTAGCAAAAAACGATTAAGAATTTGGAAGAAATTCTTCAAGCGATAAAATTAAAACAATAAGCAATACATACATGGGGCATCTGATACCCCAACGTTTTTTCAATCATTCTTCATTTTACTTACACAACTGGACCCCATGTCAGTGACTAATGTTAGTACCAGAACCGTAGCTGAACTCACCTCGGTGACGATGCTTTCGTATCCGAAATGTCTGTCGTAGTCAAAGGCCGTGCACTCCTCGAGTTTCCAGACAGATTTTTCTACGGTCTCTTCCTCGGTGACGATTTCCGTCATGTCTAAGTAATACCCTTTGCATTTGTCACCGTTCTTCGGTCGTATTTTCAGAACCTGTGCACGGACACACCGACAATTAATCGCAAATTGTTCGCAACGAAAAACAAAAAACAAACAAAAAAAAAAAACCTACAAATCCTACGAGTAAAAGAAAAGGAATTTGTCCACTCGGTACCCCAAGTCGGTTTATACGTCACCTAAGTTCCACCTACATCTGCTAATTGTAGTCCCTGCGTGACGTTGAGAATATCGGTTAAATTACTGTCCCCGTTTATCGAATCGCACCGTAAATCGGCGGGTTGTATCGTGATAAATGTCTGGGCGAAGTAGTGAAAAGCCGAGAGAACGTTCACCAGACTAAAGAGCACCATCAGGAGTATTTGGTACCTCCCAAAATCCCCAGCGTGCGCCAGCATGCTGCACACATCGACGTCCGGTTGGATCTCACCTTTCCGATCCGACACTTTGACATCCTTCAGGATCGTTTCTCCCTGAGTCGCGTCTCCTTCGCTTTCGTTTCCTTCGCAATTTACCATCCTGGTAACAATTCAGCTCCTGACACTGCCACCGAAAATTATAAAAGACCGAACGAATAATAGGTTGAGAAACGACGTTACGAGTGATCGTTGGCTCGTGGTCAAGATCGACAGCGAAATTCACCGTGGTTTGTAATATACTTCCAGCACCCGATGCAAGCAATTGATCACTGATTAAAGACCTGATTAGTTAACGATAAATATTAACAACCGTACCATTGTGCTCTGTATTGGCCGTTTGTCGGTAGTGTTCGTACGTTCGTTCATCGTTAAGATTGAAGGTCGAAAAGCCTAACAATAACTTCACTTTGGTGTTTAAAATTAAACGAATTGTACGTACGGCGAGTGCATGTACGCAATTTAACGCTGATCATCCAAGAATTCGCTGAGTTGGTTTCTTTGATTACAAATTTCGGAACATTTGTCATTTGAGTGCGAAATCGCAGAACCTTTTTCTTTTTATTCATCAATGATACGAAATAAGTCTTTTTGAAAATGAGACATTTTTTTTTTTTAAAATAACTATTCGACTCTTTTACGTACGTACTGGGAAGACACAGAATAGCCTTTGTAATCTCATTATTGTAACAACAAATTGGTACGTCAAAAAATGATAAACGGAAATTTGACAACCGATCCCACAGATTTTGTGCCCAAGTTTTTGACTCCGATTATTTTGGCATACCTAATTATATGCATAATATATCTTGTGATCAATAATGAACAATTCGTCGAGTGATAACAAGATTAATAGATTGAAACTTACAGATTACCAGTGAACTGCGTGTTAAGCTAGATTTTACCGAGAAGTGTTTGTTACATGAAAATAATGAAGTTTTCGTGCGAAAATAATGCAAATGTTTCCGAGTTTTATCACAAGTAAGATAATTAAACTCTAAAGCCGCTGAATGAACTTGAAGAAAAAATTGTTTATTCCTACGCGCTGTATAAATACGTACTGCAAGCGAATATTTTGTTGCGGTCATACGTGGTCGAATAAGCTTCACTCTGCAATAATAATCTTCTGTAGATACGATGGTTGACTGTAAATAACACGGATACAGAGATAGTCGAAGGCACATCCAACCATTACTTCTTTGTTACGTAAAAGTTCGTCAAATTACTCACGAGGCTCTCGAACGATGCACATACTCAATCGTAGGTAGATCTAGATGATGTGTCATTTGAAATAATCGTCTTGTGAAAATCTTTCCAAAAGAATTAGTCCTGTTTTATTTTTTCAAATAGAACATTTGGTTTTTATAACAAAGTACTTATAAGAGAAGAAAAAAAAAAGAAATCCACGAAATTCGCAACGTTCGTTTTATGTAAGTCGTTGTAATATGTTAAATACGAACACGTAAAAATTTTCTTAACCATCAGTTATTGCATACGTGTAAAAGTATTTCAATTATCTGGGCAAGAAACAAACATATTAATTATTTTCAAACAGGGATACGTTATTTCATTTCAACATTTTTTATCGTACTATCCACAAGTTACAATCGATTAATCTACTTACATAGTTGAATTTTTCTTCTCAATTATTTAAAAACCATTCGAAAATTGTTTATTTCGCTTTGACATTTAAATTACTCGTATAATAAGGACGTGCGTAAAATATTTGAATATGAAAAATATAAGGCTAGACAAAACTATATCATTACACTAATTCTCTAAACTACAATTCGATTTTATTACACTATTACACTTGGACTTTTAAAGAATACGATATTACGTTCCAATTTACATTTCGCGAGTGGACGTGGTTGTATGTATCGTATTGACGAATAGAATGGTTATTCGTACGCTAAATACTATAGTTATATCTCTTGGGCAACGCATCAAATACACCGAGAAATTAACATTATTAATAGTATATTGGTAATCAGTTTTTTCCTATCATTATACATTCCATATCATTCTATTTTGTAAACAATTCTTTCTTTAAAAACGTCATCGGAAATTCCGTTAATACTTTCATGTGTATAATCATAGCTTAACAATTACATTTAATATACTATTTAAATTGGAACAAAAAATCATCGTCCGTATAGTTGCATACGACACACTGAACTATTCAATTGTAGCCTAGCGCAATATCCTGCAAGGTAAATAATACACGTACCGCAAGTGTATGTACATACCTATACAAGTATGAGCAATTGACACAATTACATATACAACTTGAAAATTCGAAATCGAACCATGATATACCTATAAGTAAATCTTTGAATATTTATTAATTCAATTTATACAATTTTTCTTCCAAAAAGATAAAATTTAGGCGTGACGAAAGCATTTTCGGTTAAACAAATTCAAACACATTTACATGGGTATGTTGTTGCTTTAGTTTTAAAAAAGATTGGTTAAAATATGTGAGTGAAAAACATAATAAAAAAAATCAATTATTCTAAGATTGGCTAACTTATGAGAAAAGTCTTTTGTCACGGAAATAAAAACTTACCAATTACCTATCCTTGAAAACCACATCGAGGTCACCGATGGTATTAGTGCAGTGATAATGGATTATATCTAAATTAGATGACATTTTTTAAGCTTATATCTTGTCGATAAGTAAATTATACATATATCGATGGCTCAGCGGAACAACATTGCATCGTAGAATTTTGTTGTACTTTAGATTTGATTTCAATTTCAAGTATATCGAGTTAAAATTCAGATTGTAACATTTCCTAAGGTTGCGCCGCAGCTGCGTACATGCGATTTGAAATTAAAATTATTGTTGCTGGTTCTTACAAAACGTGATTAAGTTCAGTCATGTGCCAAAAGATATTAAATATTTGAATCGCGCAATTGAGAATAACGATTAATTAATCATCATCAATGAGCAATTGACGAAAATAATCGAGCGTGTTAGATAACAAGTGTAGTAATTATTTATGCTCCACAAATGAGCCATGATGAGGGAAATAAAAGTTAAATCCTAATCGCATTTCCGTGTTGAACAGTATCAATATTTCTTCAGTAGCGAAAAAGCGGAAAAATTTTCGAATGACATTGTTATTAGAGATACGATCGTATAGAACCAAATTTTGAGATACAATGTTTTTGTGCTTACAATCAGCCATCGATGTATGTATTTTCATGTGTTTCATTCGGGCGGCGATGTGAAAAAAAAAAAATTGATAATCGTACTTCTGGTCTATACATAACCTATTTAGAGTTATAAATTTATATTTATTTATTTATATATATACTTCTCGCAAAAATTAAAGGAACAACAAGATTTTCGAAATTTTTAGGTGATTTTCAACAGGCTGTATTTCAGTGAAAAATGGTCGTGCAAGAAATAAAAAAACAAAGCTTTTGAAGCTTGAAGACTCTAGTTTTTGAATTTTTTGGTTAAAAATTTTTCGAAGCACTATTAGCCATGCAATCCTTGGATAAAGCACGAAGAAAAAATTTTCAAAATTTTTTAAATTTTTTTTTTCGCTCTACGGGCATGGAAAAATTTTTCCGAGCTAAACCAATGCACAGGTCGCATAGCCTGTTTATTCAGTTTCAAGATGCTTTTTTTTAAACCTCGATACGACCATTTGTCTTCGAGATATCGAATTTTGAATGCCAAAGGATCCTTTTTCACTCAACTGCCGATATCTCTGGAACTACTGGTCGCACAGCGAGCCGAAGGGCAGTTTCTTTTTCTGCAGAAAATTTCCTACAAAAATCTGTCATGGTTGATGTTAAAAAAATTTTTTTTCCACCTGTAGCGTTAACATGAAAAAAGAGCAAAAAAATGCCATTTTGCCTTTTTTTGAATAATCGACTGTATCTTCGTCAATATTGGGGGAAGAGCTTAGGTTAGAAGAAAATTTTACAGCCTAATGTACCCCAAAGGTCCCCCTAAATCCAACTATTAACTCCCACATGTAAAATAACTTGAAGATTGACATTGACTACCGTCACTCAAAAGAACACTGTCTCCACCAATTGTAATTGTGAATTCGACTACATCTTAGTCCACTTACTTAATTCAAAAAAAAGGTAAATAACACTTAGAGACATTCTTATTTCAATTAATCAAAAGGTTCTTACTAATCAATAATATATAATAGCTCTAAGAGTATTACATCTACAATATTTAAGTCTGATTACTTCTAGTACTATTATTTATTTTATAAAAAATCTTTTTGTTGTTCTGGACAGTTGAATAAATAAATCGCTCTGAGGAGGGCCCATATCCGGGTCGAAACGTTAGCTAAAAATACGTTTACTTAGTTGACCGATCACCAAGATTCTGTAATAGATGTGTCATTGCACCATACAATGAGGTAATACAGTATTATATACATAAATCAATGGCTAATGTAATTTGTTCATGAAAAAAAATTGGGAGAAAAAAAATAAACTGAATCTGACTGTTCGAAATACGTATCGGCAGTGGTAAAAAGTAATTTGTGATTAAGATTAAAGAGCTTATTGAAAATAGTAAGACTATTTCCTTTCTTTCTCTGTTTTAGTTTTAATGAAAAAACTAGAAATGAATGATGCTGTGTATTTTTTATTTTTTTTTTTTGTTCAAATGGAACAAGTCTGTTGCTGCATTTTATGCAGTTCAGCAATTCAACGTTAAACTGCATTCTGTTCACGATATCCAGTACGAAACTTCATACCGTAAACCTAGAAACAGGAGCTTTTACTATGTATGACGCTACGCACGGCAATTACGTGACGCAATGTGCCCTCTCCTCTGAGATGGTAAAAGTGATATCACTCCTCTCTGTTCCGGGGGTTGCCAATATTATGATTGGTTTGTTGGATAAAAAATTATTCTCCGTCACCTGGAAACTTGACGAAATCACAGGCTATCCTACATATAACGAATTTGCCAAACTTGCCGATGAAACGGTGACATATACTTGCGCAGCTTTGACTCAAGATGGCCGGTACGTCATCACTGCGGACACTGGCTGCTCTGTTACTATTCACAGTCTTCGAAACGGGTATAAAACAATCAAAACGTACAAGAAATCTGTTACTAGCCTTGATACTCAGTGGCTAGAGAATGAACGCTGTCACATGGTAAGTGATTTTGTTGCTCAGTACTCGATAGAATTTAGTTCCTTTATTATTTCTCCATTTATTTCAACAGATCTGTGCCGGCAGTCGTGATACACTTGTGCCAATGGTCCACAGGTGGAGATTTGACCCTACGGAGAATCCTGTTTCTCAAAGGTAAAGCATCCCCGTAGCACAAGAAATATGTTAAACTGAAACGTAAATGAAGAAAGATTGATGGCAATTTTTTATTTTTCTTTCAATTTTTCACTTTATTTTTATAAATTTTGTTCATCGGTCTACAAATTAATTTATATAATAATGTAATAATATAATGTTTTTTGAGGACAAAAATCGAGTCGCTTATGCAACTGAAGGAGGTCAAATATTCTTGTTTGATTCTAAAAGATTTGAATGATTAAAAAAAATTATAGTAATCACACCGTTACCTCAGAAGCGGTGATTTTATACCAAGTATTATAAATCTGAGGAAATGGGATGCGACATTGTGAATTAAATACAATAAAGTTAATTTAAACCGATGCCCACCGTTGTTAACGGCAGTTGTCATCGATTGTTATGAACTAGTGAGATGTTTATTCATTCCTCTTTGTTCAATAACAGCCAGGTTCCTATCCTTGAAAACCACATCGAGGTCACCGATGGTATTAGTGCAGTGATAATCGGTTTTATCTAAATTAGATGACATTTTTTAAGCTTATATCTTGTCGATAAGTGAATTATACATATATCGATGGCTCAGCGGAACAATATTGCATCGTAGAATTTTATTGTACTTTAGATTTGATTTCAATTTTAAGTATATCGAGTTAAAATTCAGATTGTAACATTTCCTAAGGCTGCCCCGCAGCTGCGTGCATGCGATTTGAAATTAAAATTATTGTTGCTGGTTCTTACAAAACGTGATTAAGTTCAGTCATGTGCCAAAAGATTTTAAATATTTGAATCGCGCAATTGAGAATAACGATTAATTAATCATCATCAATGAGCAATTGACGAAAATAATCGAGCGTGTTAGATAACAAGTGTAGTAATTAATTATGCTCCACAAATGAGCCATGATGAGGGAAATAAAAGTTAAATCCTAATCGCATTTCCGTGTTGAACAGTATCAATATTTCTTCAGTAGCGAAAAAGCGGAAAAATTTTCGAATGACATTGTTATTAGAGATACGATCGTATAGAACCAAATTTTGAGATACAATGTTTTTGTGCTTACAATCAGCCATCGATGTATGTATTTTCATGTGTTTCATTCGGGCGGCGATGTGAAAAAAAAAAAAAATTGATAATCGTACTTCTGGTCTATACATAACCTATTTAGAGTTATAAATTTATATTTATTTATTTATATATATGTATGTATGTGTGTGTGTGTGTGTGTGTGTGTGTGTAATATGTATATTATACATACTGATGAATAAGAATTCTCGACCTCGTATGTAATCTATTATAGAATCCTGGTGATCGGTCAACTAAGTAAACGTATTTTTAGTTAACGTTTCGACCCGGATATGGGCCCTCCTCAGAACGATTTATTTTTCTCAACTGTCAAGAACAACAAAAAGATTTTTTATAAAATAAATAATAGTACTAGAAGTAATCAGACTTAAACATGGTAGATGTAATACTCTTAGAGCTATTATATATTATTGATTAGTAAGAACCTTTTGATTAATTGAAATAAGAATGTCTCTAAGTGTTATTTACCTTTTTTTTGAATTAAGTAAGTGGACTAAGATGTAGTCGAATTCACAATTACAATTGGTGGAGACAGTGTTCTTTTGAGTGACGGTAGTCAATGTCAAT